>NC_042623.1:125603621-126248695 GCF_901001135.1 Rhinatrema bivittatum
GCTTATATTTGCATCACTATAAGCACCCAGAACCAACAAAACTGGGCTACACCTCCCCATCCCTTCCTCCCCCCCCCCCCCCCATTTACCTAGCATTATAAAAGAAGACAAAAAACATGAAAAAAAGAGGAACATGGGCCTAAATATCCACTGTAGCTTCCCTAAACCTAGTTGTATTCATGGCTTTTCATAACCCATCCTATACAGGGATCCCACTTCTCAAATTTATCTAACTTCTTATGTCGAATTGCGGTTAACCTATTCAAGTAATAAACTCTACCCAATCTCTGTACTATCTTCTGGACAGGAGGTAATTCAGACGCTTTCCAAGCATAAACAAGTTTGCATCTGGCTGCTATAATTATTTGCCCGTGTCTTCTACACTCCCTAGACAAGCCCATCGGTCCAATTCCCATTAAACTCTTACCTAAAATAAATACACAGTCTAATTTTCAATAACTTTACATAAGTCATCAAATGTGAATGTAAGTAGGCCAATGGAGATTTATACTAGATTTTTACAGAAGCCACAGAGTTTATAAAATACCAAATATTTCTGCCCCAAAAGCACATATTTGTAATTCAAATTTTTACTGTACTACTTGTTACAAACACAAGGTTATGATGTAAACAGATTCCAAATACAAAGCAAGGAATCAAAGAATGAGTGAAACATGAAAGGCTCGGAGTTTTCAAAATACAATATCCCCCCATAGGCATATATGTGTAATGCAGGAAAATGCATACTTCTCTACCTCTTTTATATAAATACGTACGTATATTTTACGCATGTAATGAGCCTGAATTATAAGCAAAATCATGCATTTTATTAAGAACGCACGTACTCCGCTTCTGAAAATACTTGTGCACATACTTGCAATCACCAGTTCACCAACACCTCTACCAGTTCGCCCAGACCCCCCACCCAAAAACTGCAGACCAAAAAAAAAAAAAAAGGTGTAACTTATAATTTCACTTCCGCGACTTAATTAGGAGGTGTAAAAATGCACGGACAAGTTTGGTTACATGGAAGTTGATATTCAAAACTGATAACCTAAAAGTTATCCGTCTAAATGGCCTACCCAGCTATATTCAGCCTTTATCTGGCTAAATTCTAGCCAGGTAATAACTTAGGAGACTAGAATTTAGCCAGATAAGTCAGCAGTGCTCTGGGAGCATACCTGGGAGGAGTCAATTTAGCCGGCTAACACCGATATTCACAGTTAGCTGGGTAAGCCTGGTCGGGTCAAAGAGCTGTCAAAGTTAGCCAGCTAAGTACTTAAGATAGCTGGCTATATTCAAATGTGCGGCTGCACTACTAATATGCCTCCAAAGTTAGCAGGTTAAGTTTATTCAGCTAACTTTGCTATCCGGACCGTGTCTGAATATAGATTTTATAGCATATACTGCTTAAATAATAGCAACTTATGTGCATACTTCCGAACCCTGCTCCCAAAACACCCCTAAATTGCATACTCATGTTTCCAAAACAGCATAGATGTATGTACATGCTACTTACATGCATGTCAATTTTACATGCAGAAACCTTTTGAAAATTAACCCGTCTTACATACATTTAATACAACCAAAATTATTAATGTAAATATCCACCTAGTATTTATTTTTGCTACCCAATCTCATGATCAACATGTTTCACTAAAAGGGAAGTCTTGCCTTGTCAATCTATTAAATTTTAAGAAAGTGTAAATAAACGTGAGGATAAAAGGGACTAGTTGATATAGTGTATTTGGATTTCCGCATTGCATTTGATAAGAAGCTCCTCATGAGAGACTCCTCAGGAAACTAAAAAACCATGAGCTGCCTTTGGTGCAGCACACAGATTCCTACCACACATGCTAAAAATAATTGAACTCCTGATGCAGTAAGCAAATGGCATGCTAATGCATCAGGAGTTAAAATGTGTACAAACTTGAATATGTACACAGACGACATGCTTAGAACACATAACATGATTTATGCGCACAGAATATATTTTCTGCACAGCAAACATTTTCCTGAGCACAAATGGTATCTTCTTCAAACAAAGCATGTTTTGCACACACAAAATATGGTTAATGCACACAAAATGTGATTTAGGTGCATAAATCACGATTTGTGCGCATAAAAGTTGTGCTCGATAAGTTCTGTGCACCAAACATGAGTTAGACACATACATAATGTTCCCAAAAAAGTGTTAGATGCATGTGTTGTACTCCAAAGAGTTGTGACAGCAACAAACTCAGGTAGCTGGATCGATGTAAAAAAGGACTTTATTGAATCTTGCCCAACTCTGGCAGCGTTTCGCTCAAAGAGCTGCCTCAGGGGCTGGTATAAACAAATAAAAGTACACACATACATATAAAATTGAGACAACAGATAAAATGAATTACAAAAATTATATATATATAAATAATAAAACATTTTATGTGCATAAATGCAAAGCACAGGACCCCAACACCACGAATTCCAAGTTCAATTCTATAAACCATTACTAGCCCCAGAAACTTTACTCCATTTCTCACCATGTGGGGAGTAATAGTTAGCCCCTCGATTAATAGGGCTGTAATCTGTACCTACAGTTTTTGTGCATAAACTCTTTGCTACGTTGGAAGAACAGTTCTACGCAGAAAAGCGTGCACAACCTAGCTCACCATAATATAGCGGCCATGGATTGGTTAGAAGACAGGAAACAGAATTTAGGACTAAATGATCAGTTTTCCAAACAGAGAGAAGTCAATAGCAGAGTACCCCAGGGATATGTACTGGGACCTGTGCTGTTTAACATTCATAAATGATCTGGAACGGGAGCAATGAGTAAGGTGATCAGATTTGCAGATGTTGGAACATAAGAAATGCCATACTGGGTCAAACCAAGGGTCTATCAAGCCCAGTATCCTGTTTCCAACCGTGGCCAATCCAAGTCGCAAGTACCCAAACATTAGATAGATCACAAGCTACTTTTGCTTAATTACCATAGTAGCGGTTTATGGATTTAACCTCTAGAAACGTATCCAAACCTTTTTTAAACCCAGTAACACTAACTGCTGAAACCACATCCTCTAGCAATGAATTCCAGAGTTAACTATGGCTGAGTAAAAAGAATTTTCTTGATTTGTTTTAAATGAGCTACCTGCTAACATCATGGAGTGCCCCCTTGTCCTTCTATTATCTGAGAGAGTAAATAATCGATTACATTAACTTGTTCAAGTCCTTTCATGATTTGTAGACCTCTGTCATATCCCCCCTCAGTCGTCTCTTCTCCAAACTGAACAGCCGTAACCTCTTCAGCCTTTCCTCATAGGGCAGCCATTCCATGCCCCTTAATATTTTGGTTCTTCTTCTCTGCACTTTCTCCAGTGCAGCTATATCCTTTTTGAGATGTGGTGACCAGAACTGCACACAGTATTCAGTGAGCGGTCTCACCATGGAGCGATACAGAGGCATTATGACATCCTCTTTTTATTTTCCATTCCCTTGCTAATAATTCCTAACATTCTGCTTGCTTTTTTGATTGCCACAGCACACTGGGCCGACAATTTCACAAGGACCGTGCAAGACTGGGAAACTAAGCATCTAAATCGCAGATGAAAGTGGTGTGGACAAGTACAAAATGATGCACTTAGAGAAATAATCGCAATTACAGGTATATAATGCTGTGTTCTCTATTAAGAATCCCCATCCAGGAAAAGGACCTCCAAGTCCTTGTGGACAATACTTGAAATCCTCAGATCTTTGTGAGGGAGCAGTCAAAAATAAAAAATAGAATATTTAAGAATTATTTGGAAATGAAGAGAGAACAAACAGAAATCATATTGCCTCTGTATCAGTCCATGGTGCGATCACATCTCAAGTACTGTGTACAATTCTGGTCACCCCATCTAAAAAAATAAACAAAAAAACATAGTAGAACTAGAGAAGTTACAGAGAAAAGCAAGAAAAATGAGAAAGGGGATGAAACGGCTTCCTTATAAAGGAAGGCTAAACAGATTAGGGCTCTTCAGCATGGAAAAGAGAGGGGTTATGATAGAAGTTTATAAAATGATGAATGCAGTGGAATGGGTAAATAGTGGATGGTTATTTAAATGTTCAAATACTACTCAAAGGAGGAGGCATTCATGAAACTAACAACCAGAAGATTTGAAAATTTTCAGAAAGTATTTTTTTCACTTAATTGTGCTGTGGAATCTGTGCCAAATGACATGATCGAGGTAATTAGCATAGCAGGGTTTAAAAGAGGTTTGGACAAGCTCCTAGAGATCGTGAGCTCCAATTGAGCTCACGATCCCATTGCAGCCTCACACTACCTCCCGACCGATGAGACTAGGTCAGAGGCACTCTACAGGCCCATCCTGTCAAAACAACACTAAGTAGAAGAGCTCTTTCCACCGCTGGCCCTATACATTGGAACTCACTCCCACCAGACCTCAGGCTCGAACAATCGACATCCACCTTCAAAAAAAGACTTAAGACCTGGTTGTTCAACCAAGCAGTCTCCTAACCCAATTATCCTATTACAGATCCCTACGGAAGACCCTTCCCCTTGACATATCCACAACATCCCTCCAACACTAAGAATCCATTCGCTTCAGCTCACTCTCCCAGTGAACGTCATGACAGTTAGCTTTAGGCCTCGCCAAGACAGGCCCAACGATTTCACACATTGTTCCTCCAAGTTCTTTGTATATAAATTGTATTCTCCCTGTTCATTGTAAGTTATTATCCAAGTTTCATTCACCCTGTTCTATGTAAGACATTATACTTTATACTGTCATTGTAATTGTTGAAATGTGATCCGAAGTGATTAGTAACTCTGTTACCTGAACTGCGGACTATAAAACTGTTAAATAAATAATAAATAGAGGAAGTGTCCACAAACAATTACTAGCCAGGTAGACTTGGAAAAATCATTGTTTATGCCTGGGAGTGTGCATCAAGAAATATATCTACTTGTGGGATCTGCTGGGTACTTGTGACCCTGGGCTTCAAGGACCTTGACCTTATCCAATATGCCATTTCTCATGTTCATGGTGACCTCAGTTCCGCAGGTATGGGGCAGCCTTCACTTATGGGCAGTGAGTGGAAAGGGCCACCTTTATATGGGATAGCAAGGGAGGGAGAAACACTAGGATCAAACAGACATGAAACTTTCTCCAAACACAAACATTAAAAACGCACCCCCTCCCTCCCCCTATCACCCCAACTTATTCCTACCTGGCACACTGGCCTCTGCAACATTCTGCCAAGCTTTCACACGTTTGTGTTTTACCACTGTATCTAGAAGAATATAAAGGCTTGTTACACAGTCGTACACGGCAATTCAATATTCATAGTTGGTATTACAGTAGTGTTTTAACATGCAAGTCAGATTAATTATAAATCATTAATAAAACTATGCTAGAACATTATAATTGCTTCAATAACTCAGTATCCTTATGTAGTGTCCATCACATTAAAATATATCACAAAACACTGTTATACAATTATGCAGATACTTGGAATATTTTTTCACTTAAATAATACATCAGAGAATTTCAGAACCTCAACTAGATTGTTAATACAGATGTAAGCTTTGCAGGGCCGCCTATAAAGACAATATGGCACCTAGTCTCTACATCCGTTTTCAAATCCTGGTCCGATTTTGCCTGCAGTTATTAGAGAACAATTATTTACCCTTTCAAATAGTACTAGGTCTAGAGGATGCTCCATGAAACTAAATGTTAGCAGATTTTAAACAAATTTAAGGAAGTATAATTTTCAGTCAACACACAATTAAATGTGGAATTTCCTGTATAGCTGGATTTAAAGGAGAAATTTAGTCTTGCCTGTTAATTTTCTTTGCTTGAATCGTGATAGACCAGTCCAGATACCTGGGTTTATGCCATCCTACCCAGCAGATGGAAAACCAAAACTATTCTATAATATCAGCACTACTATAAAGGGTGGAGCAGCGCGCGCACACACACGCCAGTATTCTTAAGTCAAAGCAATGAAGTAGTAAAAAGCCCTGAGAAAAACAGACTACACAAAATCCTTTAGCAGCAAACCTGCTTTCAGGATTCCAATGGGAAAAAGAAGTTAAAAAAATAAATAGGATCCAGAAAGGAGACATGAGAATCCGCAGACTCTCTCCAAAGAAAAACTGAAACCTTCAAGTCCCAAGAGGCTCTCTATCAACAATTAGCCCAAATGCAATCACTAACTTCCCAGGAGTGTCTGACCTAGCAGGATTCAAGGAAAGCAAATTAAAAGGCAAGACTCAATTTTTCCTTCCCTGTCATCCTGCTAGACCAGTCCAGATGCATGAGAATTATCCAAGTCCATTCTAATGTGGGTGGGATGAAGACAGGACTGCTCCAAGAACACATGCCCCAAACACAGCATCTCATTTAACTAGCACATCTAGCCTGTAATGCTTAGCGAACAAGTATAAGGAAGACCAGGTGACTGCCTTACAAATATCCTTCAGAGAAATTGCTGACTACTTCACCTAAGAGGAACTCAGAGCCCTTCTAGAATGAGCACAGGGTATCTGGAGCCTGTTAACCCTTCAGCAAATATGCTGAGGAGATCGTGTCTTTAACCAATCTTAAAGAGGATTTTGAATCTGCATCCCCTTTGCAAAGTCCACAAAAAAAAAAACCCAAACACACAGCCTTTTGGACTTTCTAAAGGGATTAGTCACCTTCACATATCCCAGATGAATTTTATGAACACTCAAAAAAATGGAGCAATCTGTCCCTGCCATGACATTTCCTTTTTGGGAACCCAGGAAGAGAAATCATTTGGTTTTAAATGAAGAAAATAAAGAGACACAACCTTGGGTAAGAAAGATGATACTGAATGAAACAAAACCAACCAAGAGGAAAAACACCAGGTGGGGGGTTCTGTGCAAGATAAGGTCTATAATTATTAAATATACCTAGCTGAACATGTCATGTAGGGCCCAATACTGAAAGCTGGCAATCTAACCCCCGCATTCATCATTCCGCTATAGCGGAATGAGGAGAGACAGCGATATCGAGCAGGTAGCCACATCGCGGTGGGCATTTTCACCTACCGTGATTGCAGCCAAACTGCACACTATCACCCCCGTAGTGACAATGGAAAAGGTGTAGGTATTTCCAGTGATAATGTCCGAAACATTATTGCCCGCAGCTCTACCGGCCCCTCATTTTCCTAAAGCCTGCCCAAACTCCTCCTCTTTCTCTCAATTAAATGTTCTATTCGCAACGTGATAACAGCCCATTGCGATTTTATAAATGAACCTGTAAGTAACTTGGCCGGATATAACTTATCTGGCTAGGTTACATGGAATGTTCAATGGCATCGCTATGTAACTGAATATATGCATATAAATTCGCACTTAGCCATATGTGTTACAGCTGGCTAACTAAGACCTGCTCTATGGCAGGTCTAACATAGCCGATTAATTTATGCAGCTAAGACTGAATATCACTACTTAGCCGCATAAGTTATGCGGTTAAGTCGCTCTGCCCCAATCCATCTACTGCCCGCCTACAACTTAAGCGGCTAACTTTTTAGTCATATAAGGGATTTACGCAGCTAAGCAACAGCTGCTGAATATAAGTGCATATTCAGCAGTTGCTACTTGACCACATAAGTCCTAATTATTCAGCTAAGAAGTGCTGAACGCACTTTGAATATGGGGCCCATAGTTACTAGAAATATAGAGGTAATATTCAGTCACTGGCAGGATTGCAAAATTAGCCGGATATGCTTAGCTAGCTGACGGGTATTCAGTGGCACAACCGCACCACTAAATATACCTATCTTAAGGTTAGTTACATAAGTTTACCTTGGCTATCTTTACAACTACTTTATGGCACGACCAGAATTTATGTATTTTATTTAAGCCTTTTATATACTGTTCCAAAAATAAATCAAAATGGTTTACAAAAACAGCATTGAATTACAATGTAGAAAGATAATAAATGGTCCAAGAAAACAAACCGGCAACCGATCCAAAACGGCTGATAGCAACAATCACAAGGAGTAGAATCGGTATAAAAATGGACTTTATTGAATCTTGCCCAACTCTGGCCGGGTTTCGCTCATCAAGCTGCCTCAGGGGCTTGAGAGCCACTTGAGTTGGCTCAGATTAGCATGGATCTCTCATATCATACTTTAAAGAAACATCAGCAAAAACTAGCTACTCGCTGCTCAACACAAAATTTTGTGTTGAGCAGCGAGTAGCTAGTTTTTGCTAATCTGAGCCAACTCAAGTGGCTCTCAAGCCCCTGAGGCAGCTCGATGAGCGAAACTCGGCCAGAGTCGAGCAAGATTCAATAAAGTCCATTTTTATACCGATTCTACTCCTTGTGATTGTTGCTGAAAGATAATAAATTTCAAACTGCAATAATATAAAAGTATGAACAATATATAAGATTAAGGGAGTTAATTACAACAATGGAAAAAATTTCAATGAATTATTTATGTAGAAGATTTAAAAAAGTATTCAAGCCAAAGAAAAGTAATTGTGAGATCAGTCTTTTTACTAAGTATATCTGAATGAATTTAAGTGAGATTATAGGCTTTTTGGAAGAGCCGTGGCTTTTAGATCTTGTTTGAATTTCTTTTTTTCTGTTGTTAGTCTTAGTGGACTAGGTAGTGGGTTCCAAAGTTTGGGACCGGCAATAGAAAACAGACGATCTCTGATTTGCGTAAGATAAGCGGTATTGTTGGGAAATATTGAAAGAATGCCTTGGTTTTGGAATCTAAGGTCTCTTGTTGGATTGTAGAGTTGTATTGAAATCCCGGGAGGAGACGAGTCAATGTTATTGAATTAGCCAGGTTAAGTTATTCAGCTAACTTAACTCCACTCTATAATGCCCCAATGACACCTGTATGTAATCCAGCTAATTTCAGATGGATAATAAGTTATCAGCTACACTTTAGCTGGATAAGTGGGGGGAATATTCAAAGTTGGTATTTCATCAGATAGCTCACAAGTTATACACCTAAATGCCACTGAATAGATCCTATAGTCTTTAAGGAAAGATTATTTAAAGAAGCACGCTTAAAATGCCTATCAAAGCACTAAGAACTAGAATATGATCCAATTGGGAACTAAAACCCTAAAAGGAAGACAAATATTTTAACCCCTCAAAGCAAGCGAGAGAGGGGGAAGCCACCAAGATCCCCTGAATCCAACCCCTGTAACAGGAGACAATTTCCTGAGAATTTGTGTCATTTATTATTTATATACCTACTTATCAGACCACGGTCTGTGCAAGTTGGTGAACAAGCACAATAAACTCAGGGTTATGAAGCTAAATAATATTTACACAATTAGCTTCCAAAAAACCTAATTAGAATACAAGTGATAAAAATTACAATTCTTACAAAATGAGAACTTTTTAAATTTTCTTAGTATTTCAAAATCATGGAGGAAGAGATCTCACAAAATTGAGCCAAATTGTCAAAAGACCTGAAAGAACTCTTACATCACATTTTTAAAATATTTAATGTGTTCAAGTGAACTGAATAAAGTAAACTATTAATTTCTTCCTACATTGCTTTTATGCATAAAAATTTACAGATATGCTGTACCTCTCTCTTCTGAGTCTTGATTATTCAAACATAGTAACTGTTTTTGACATCTTGTAACCACAAAATAAAAATAACCTCTTCTGAAGCATAGTATATTCAGGCTTCCTGCTTAGCTATAAGAACAGTGCCAATTTTGCAGTGCATAATGTGTTGACATTTTGTAATTTTTATCACTTGTACCTTCTATTATAATTAGATTTTGTAGAAGCTAATTATTATGCCAAGGTGGTGAACAATACACATGAAAATATACATCATTTAAAATATATAAATTAAAACGCTCCCTCAAATCATTCATCATAGGAACTGCTACACCAGAACCATGCCTCATCA
The DNA here is from genome assembly GCF_901001135.1 of Rhinatrema bivittatum. Classification (NCBI taxonomy): domain Eukaryota; kingdom Metazoa; phylum Chordata; class Amphibia; order Gymnophiona; family Rhinatrematidae; genus Rhinatrema; species Rhinatrema bivittatum. Next base: position 125,613,525 of record NC_042623.1, read on the forward strand.
ACTCAACCCCCTTACAGAGAACATCCCTCAAAGACCACTCCCTTTTTAACTCACCCACCTGGAAACAGCCATGTTTTCCATAAACACCAACAAATTCAAGTGGGAGCTAATGGCTAACCCCTTGTCCAATCCCTTTTGGAGGAAGGACAGAATGAATAAAATAGCAGCACACCAGGGCAAAATAGACAAGACAGGTTTTTACAACAATCCTCAAAGAGATGGCAGACCCAAACATAAGCCAACAAAGTGGAATTCTTACAGGATGTCAGCAAAGCAGAAATCACTTTGGAAGAATACATCTTCCTGGGCACATGAACCCTTTCAAAGATCAGGCCATAAGACAAAATGGAACCTGACTCTCCATCCAGATCAGGTCTTTGATTAATGGGTAATGATCAATGGGCAGATGGAGGAGGATACAATCCTGCAAATTCACCAGATCCACATATGGTCTTTTTGGCCAATCTAGAGCTACCAGGAGATAGTTTATTATTCTCAGAATGCAGCCAATGAAAAGCCAAAGAGGAAAACTAAAGAAGTTCATCCTCTGGCCATGACTGGATTAACACATCAATTCCACTGGAATCCCATTCCTTACAGTTGTTGAAAAATCTGTTCACTATGGAGTTCTTGCAAGTCACTGTCGGGTCCATGCAAGGGAAGCCTCCACCAGTCTATTATCTTCTGAAAGGCTTCCTGGTTGAACTCCTACTCTCTGGGGTCCAGTGTATTCCTGATAGGGAAGTCAGCCTGGATATTTTTTAATCCAACAATGTAAGCTGCTGAGAGTTGTAAGAGCTTCGGCTCTGCCAACTGAACAGCAGTCTTGCCTCTTAGGTCACCATCAGGTTCTGAGTATCCCCTATGCCTATTGATATAAGCTACTGTTGTGGCAGTATCTGATAGCACCCAAAATGACATTTCCAGTCGCTTAAGGTAGGAAATGTAAGCGCCAACCTGATAACCCTGGTTTCCAACTTGTTTATGGACCAAGAGGCCTCCTTCTTGGACCTGAGTCCCTGAGCTACCTGATCACAAACAATGGACTTCCTAGTCTAACAGGCTCACATCTGACATGACCACAATCCATCTGGGAGTGCTCCATGCTCGTTAGCCTCAAAAAAGAGTTATGAGTACTGCCATCAAGACAGATTCTCTCTCGCAGAGAGAGGAAGAGGAAGACTAGCATAGTAGTCCTGTGATTGTGGGGACAAGACCACCTGAGGCCGCATGTAAGCTCTGGTCCAAGAAACCAAGTCCAGAGTCGCAGCCATGGAAATGGATATAATCACAATCCCTGGGAGCCTTCCAAGAGAGCAAGGACAGCACATGAGCTAGTAATTAGCTATTCTATCCTTTGTCAAGCAGACTTAGCCAATTCTGGATACTATAAAAACACTAGGAAGGAATCAAATTCCTCTTCACAAGATTTCCTACCCATTCTAAACACACTTCAAAGACATACTAAATGGACTCCCTCACACCTATCTACCCTTAAGTCTGACTACTTAACAAAAAAAACGCAAAGGAAGGAAAAAATATTTCTGACTTGGCTTCTTCCCATTACTGTTGTGGTCCTGGGCTGGACTGTCAGGATTCAAGAAAAGAAAATTAACAGGTGGACTTAAATTTTTCCTTCCTTATCTTCCTGCCAGACCAGACTACACGAGTGAGATATGCCCAAACAGTGCCCATCCCAGGTGGGACATGACCACAATCGCCTCCAGAAAGCTAGTGCCAAATACAGAGTCCTCCTTCACTTGGATGTCCAACTTAAAGTGCTTAAGGAGTGCCCTACACGTTCTGCGGCAAGACCAGTCAATGCTCTGCCCATGACAAGGCTTATGCCCGCACAGAATTTTTCTTTTTTGTATAATTCACTCTTTATTAATTTTTACTTAAAGTAAGCATACATCTTACTCCATACAGAAAAAAGAAAATGTAACATTAATAATAAGCTCACTAATACAATCTGAGGTAAATAAAAAGTTATATCACTTTTCTTAAAGGTATATTTATAAGAAAAAGGGGGCCCAATAATCCAGAGGGGAGTATTAAAAGGAAAAATACATTAGAAAAACAAGCTTAGCGGATACAGTGAATAAACAGATAATTGATTATCTTGGGGATCTGTTTCCCCAGGACTGGTGCTCACACTCCTGGCGTTTATAAAGGATTTCAATTGTTCCGGCAGTGTGAAAACAAAACATTCATCTTTACCTCGGATAATACATCTGCAAGGATATTTCAAGACAAACATATAGCCCAGAAGTAATACTTGAGATCTCATAATAAGAAAATCCCTCCTCCTTATTTGGGTTGCCCTAGAAAAATCAGGAAATATTTTAACAGCTTGATCATAAAAAGTAAGAGATATTTTTAAAGTACCTTTTCATTACTTCATTCAGGTCATATTATGCCACAAAGGACACAAGAAGTGTTGAAGCACAGAATGTTTTCTAAGACCCTCCGGTACTGGTCTGACTTGTGCAATGTAAACTGAGGTAATAGCCTCCTTGATCCATCTTGCAATAGATGCCTTTGAGGCTGTCTTGCCTTTCCATTGTTCCTTGAACAGGACAAACAACTTGTCCATCCTCTGGAAATAATTCATGGCCTTCAGGTAACCTTTCTCACGCCCAGAAAGTGCAAATTCCTTCTGAAGCCTGTACATACCTGTTTCCTGAATGCAGGCAGGGAAATCACCTAGTTCAGATGGAAGTCCACGACTACCTTAAGTAAAAAAAGAAGGGACATCAAATAGGGGTCTTTGCATGACAGTGCTTGAAGCTCCAAAATTCTTCTGGCCAAACAGAAGTCACTAAAAATATATATTTTTTAATGTCAAGCTTTTGAGTTCCCATGATGGGACTAGTTGGCGGTCATACGTTTCACCCCCTTAAAAAGCCCATTGTCCCCACAGGACAACAGGGCTGCAGCTTATACTTACTTTATCTGTTCAATCATTTAATTAGTATTAAAGAACATATAAACAGAAAAACTTAAAACAATAACAAACAGAGGAAAATATATAATCATAATGTAAAAAAAGAAAAATCATACAATATTCATAACAGGAGCATTCAAATACAAAAATTAGAGCCAGGAAGTCTTCAATAGGTTTCCAAATAGCATGGAGTTTAGCCTGATGTCAAAATCTATCATTAACTACGGATTCATACTTTTAGATCATATAAACAGTATTCCACCAAAAGAAAATATTCTGAAGACTGTGGTACCACATTTACTTTCAGTGAGTTTAATGCTAACCTTTTGTCCAAGTCTTCTTACAAGAAGTCGAGAATTGAAATTACCTGAGCTTGGAAAAGAGAAATAGCGAGCTCTGAACGTAAAAATACCTTTGGCCTAGATCAGACCTCAAAGGTTCTCTATACTCTGATATATAGTAGTGGTGGACTTCTTCCTTGCTTTCAGAATCATCCTTATTATCCTTACTATTACTTATTATTACGAGTAACCATATTTTAGCAACCTTCTCCTCCTTTCAATAGCCAGACCATAAGATAGAACAGAGCTGTCTTCCATTATCGCCAATCCTTGCCTCAGGAGACCTCTGCCTGCAGACAGCCTGAGTGGTTCCTCCCTCTTTAGTCTGACTAGATCTGCATACCAGAGACATCTTGCCCAGTCTGAAGCTACTAGAATCACTTATCCATGGTGAGATGCAATCTTTTGTAGGACTTGCCATATCATGGGAAAGGGTGGGAATATATACAGTAATTTTTCTGGAGGCCATGGTTGGGCCAGGGCATCTATACCGCTTGAGTCCGCTTGCGTATGAAAAAAAATGTTGTCTTGGTGTTTCCACGGGTTGCCATCAGGTCCCATTATAAAGGACCCTATCAAACCACGATCGCTACAAAGCCTGAGTCTGCTAATTCCATTTCCCCCAATCTAGGGTGTACTAGCTCAGGAAGACTGCTTGCACATTGTCCACCCCTGCTATATGCACTCGAGAGGTCCTGGCCCTCTTTGCCGGTCTTGAGCATGCCGAAGGCCCCTGTACGGTTTTAGTTTTCTTGGCCTTATAAGCTTTATGTAACAGGAGAACAAATTCAGAATAGAAGGAAGATGAAGAATCTGAATTCCCCTGGGAATCATCCTTGCCTGCTGCATGATCGCCCCCAGCCTCCTGACCTCCCCCGGAGGCCCTAACAACAGAGGACAATGGAGGAGGGAAATCCCCTTCCTCCTGCGCAGCTCATGAGGCAGCTGAGGATTTGGACAAAATGGCCACCATTCCCACACTCAATAGGAAGGAAGGGGGTCATCCACTGGCTGCCTCACTGAAGAGAGCCTCTCAGGCCCACTGTGCCCGACCAAAGCTGCTTTCACCCTACCCAAGGTATCCTCTCCTCCAGAAAGACACCAGGAGCATTGGTCCTCACGGGAGAAACATGCTCACGTGCATCTCCACAAATAGAGCAGTACAACCCACTCGGCATGGAAAAACGTGGCGCCGAGTCACAGCAGCAAAAAAAAAACCCACAAACATCGGAGGAATGGAAAAATAAAAGTAGACCTGCCCAATCGCCTGCGATGCAAGAATCGGTGCAAGTCTGCTGTCCCACCTCAACCCCCTTTCGCTTAGACTTCTCTCTTTTTTTTTTTTTTACCAAAAACTTTAAACAGAGAATCAAATTAACAAAATTATCACTTCCCTTAAAAGAAGACTGGCAGCAGGCTCTGTTCCTCCTTCAGGGTGAGGGAACTGGAGCCTCCAGCTATCTACCCTGTCCGGTAACAAGGGGCCGAGCAACCAAGGGTCCCCAACCCCTGCTCATCGCCTCACAAACCAGGGTGGATGGCCCCACCAGGACCTAACAACTCCCTGGGAGGCAAGCGAAATTGGTGCTTGAGTCGTTTTTTTTTTCTCTCTCAGACTGCAGGATTTGCACCTCCACCATCTGCTGGAGACAGAAATTCTGAGGGACTGCAAGTGGCACCTTGTGTTAAGTGTCTGTAAAACTCTGTCTCCATCTGCTGGAGGGGAGGCAAAACCCAGGAGTCTGAACTGATCTGGGTACGCACAGGGAATCATCATCATCACAGACCCAAAATCACAGGCCTTTAATGATAACATGAACAAAGAAAGCCATGATGCTCGTTTCCTTTCTTCCTCTTCGAGATGGAAGGAGGCGATAACTGTATGGAGAGAGAGCCAACTTGAGGCGCCGTCGCCACACAGTTGAAGGAGGGAGAGTCGCTGCCACTGTGCAGAAGAAAAGGGCCACTGTGGCAGAAGCCTGTGATAGCTGATGCCTGGGCTGGAGGAGGTAAGAGAGCGGATACTGCGGTCTGGCTAGGAGTGTGCTGGCTTCAGCATTTTATCTATTATGCTCACAAGCTACATAAAAATCTGCTACATATAACAAGCATTGTAAAGCTTTAGTGTTTGTTTTTTTATCTATCACCAACCCAACCTCTGTTTCCTTCTATTAACAACATCAACAACCGACAGGGCAGGCAGCTTCGACCTCATAAAAAACACAGGAGTTCGGGCAGACCCGATAAGTATTTAAAATAAGGTGCAGGAAAGCTAAAGCAGGTTGGGTTGACCGCCAGGGGGAGGACATTAACTTTAAAAGAACTCAACGGACACAGTTCACTGTTGAATAAGCAATACATAGTTGCATTAGAGAAAAGAAAAATTAAAAATCAAAAAACAAAATATTGAAGAATAAAGCCGGTAGCTATTGAAAGAGGCTCACAAAGGGTTCCCTCAGATATAATGACCGCACATTACCACATATCAGGGAGTTTCCTTGATGGTCTGTTGTTGATGGGTTTTTGTTTTTTTTTATCTAGCCTGGGAGAACAAGTTGTATTGTCCTTCCTTCCTTGTGGCAACAACCTGACCACAGTTTCAAGGGAATACCCCACCCCCATAACTGAAGCTCTCAGGAGGAACCCTACACACACACACACATTCCCTGACTGGAGCTCTGAAGGGGACCTTCCCACACACCCTGGTCCCTTGGGTGAGAGCTACAAATGTGACCCTACATAAAAAAAAATTTTGCTTACCCCTTTTCTAATACATACTTTCTATCACCCTGCAGTAATATGTTATAGGCCAAGGACTGGGACCCTCATGAATATGTTTCTAACTGAAAGAATGTTTTAACTATGAAACGATATTAAAAAATACTCACGATGTTATATGTAATAAGTTAGATCATAAGGGTACTGAATTATGGATATAAAATGTATAATTTATGGAAAAATTCCTCTCTTTATTGAAATAAACCATTAATAATGCTCAGTCTCAGGAAGCAATCACACTGCAATTGTATTGCTGAATTATAGGTGCAAGGTAAGTCATGATCATATGTCCCAAACTTTTGTCTATTCATAATATAACTTTGTTCCAACAAGATTTTGCAAATGAAATATCTTGAATTGTGGAAGTTTTAAGAGCCATTATGTTGCTATAATCCAATATTTGTAAACAATTTCTTGGGTTAAGATCACAAGATTCATAATATTCTTTATATAAAAGCGGTGCAGAAAAAGACAACCAAATGATGTGGAGTGTGCACCAAAAGACATATTTAGGTCCTTAAGTCTCATCTCATATCTATAACCTAGAAGAGAGGCGAGACGGGAGGATGTGATACTTTTCAGTTGTTTAAAAGTCTGTATTAAAAATGCACAAGAAACAAACCTTTCTCTAATGGAAGGGAGGCTATAGAACTAGGGGTCATGATACGAAATTCCAAGGGGGTTTTAAAATCAGGAATAACGTCAGGAAATATTTTTCATAGAACGAGTGGTGAAAACCCTACCAAAGGAAGTGAAGGCAAAAATGGTAATAGAAATCAAAAGGGTACGGGATAAGCACAAAGGATCCCTAGTGGCAAGAGGATGGAAATGAAGCACTGGAGTAACCTATGATAACCTTTCTGTTTGGGGTAACCTGCACAGAGCAACTATTATCTTGCTGGACAGACTGGATGGATCGTTTTGGCTTTATCTGTTGTCATTTACTATGTTACTAACCTACATCTTTATCCTTCTCCAAGGAAAGGAACGTAGAAACAGAGGGGCCAATGTATTAAAGTGTATTTACACTATAACAAGCAATGTATAAACACATAAGCATTGATACAAAATCTGTTAATGAGATAAGCAAAACTATGCAAAATAGCTCATTACCAAGTAGCACAGCAAAAAAGTATACAGAAGCATTAATACAAATAACTTAACTACACCTCAGGGAGATGTATAAGTTGTTGCAATACTGTCTGTATGCACATATACTTTAGCATTTGCAGAATTGAGAAATTACTATTTACCAGATAAGTTCCTTTTTTTTTTTAAGAACAGTCAGATGAGCACCTCTACCAGCAGATGGAGTCGGAGCAAACTGACGTCATAGTATACATACCCCTGCAATGACATCAGTCTGCCAGTATTCTCTTCAAAAGCCAACTGTGGACAGACTAGCAAAACATTTGAATAAAAACAGATAACCATTTCAATACTCAGCCAACAGGAAACACTGAGCTCAGACAAGAAATTAATTAGCATTAGTCTAGGGACTTGATTAACACTTACCTGTAATCCCCGTTACACGTAGCCACACAGGACTATAACACAATAATCTGGCAGCCAAGGGCAGGAAGCTGGATTCATCTGACCATCCTAAAGAAAAGGAAATTAAGAGATAAATAGTAATTTCTCATTTCTTAGCATCTGGTCAGATAAATCCATAATCAGATGTATCCAAGCTCCTCCCGAACAGGGCGGGAGGCTGCCCACGATCCTGTCAAAACCACACATGCAAAGGCTGCATCCTCCCAGGTCTGCACATCCAGACGATAATACGTGGAAAAGGTGTGTAAGGAGGACCACATCTCAGCTCAGCAAATGTCGACGGGAGACAACAATCTAACTTCCACCCATGATACTGCCTGAGCCCTAGTGGAATGAGCCCTTACCTGATTAGGTAATGGCTTTTCAGCATCTGTGTATGCAGCCATGACTACCTTCTTAATCCAGCGAGCGATTGTAGCCGCAAAGCTGGCTCTCCCTATCTAGTACCCACATGAAGAACAAACAGGGACAGCAGGGAGATGGACTGATTCAAATGAAATTCAGAGACCACTTTTGGTAAAAAAAAAAAGACACAGCTGTACCATCCCTGGAGTCACCCGGAAAAATGGCTCCTGGCAAGACAAGGCCTGCATCTCGGAAACTCTACGCACGGAACAAAGCGCCACAAGAAACACCATTTTCAAGATCAGTAACCACAAGGAAAATTTATGCATTGGCCTAAACTTATGGCCTGCTAAGAAATCCAGCACCAAATTAAGACTCCACAAGGGTGCTGGAAATTGCAAGGAAAAAAGAAGATATTTCACTCCTTTCAGGAAACGGGCTACATCAGGATGAGCCAAGGATCCACCGTTCACCTGACCCCTGAAACAGGCAAAAGCTGCTACTTGTACTTTTAAGGAATTGTGGGGTAAGCCTTTATTCAATCCATTCTGTAAAAATTCCAAAATGAGTGGGATTTTGACCGAACAAGGAAGAGCACCTCAATCTTCATACCTGGTCTCAAAACACTTGCCAAACCTGCACATAGGCCAAGGAAGTGGAGAACTTTCTAGTGCTTAGCAAGGTGGAAATCACTGCTGCAGAATATCCACGCTTCAGCAAGTGAGCCCTTTCAGGGGCTATACCATAAAACAAAATCGAGTCGGATCTTCATGAAGAACAGCTCCCTGCAGCAACAGATTCCTGTGCACCAGACGAAGGGGCAAGTCCATCAGGAGTCAACGCAGGTCCACATACCATGGTCTCCTGGGCCAATCAGGAGCGACCAAGAGCACCATCCCTTTGTGGCACTCGACCCTCCAAATCAATCTGCCCAACATGGGCCACAGAGGAAAGGCATACAGCAACTTGTCTTCCGGCCATTCCTGCACTACAGCATCGATCCCTAAGGACTTCGGATCCCTCCTGCAACTGAAGAATCTCTGAACTTTCACACTGCGAGAAGTCGCCATCAGGTTTAGAAATGGGAGATCCCAGCGATCCAGAAGATGTGGACCAAATTGAGATGTGGACCAAATTGCAGCCCCCATCTCTCAAGAAGGTGGCAGCTGGCTCCATAACTGCCCTGGAATTCATTGACCTCCTGAGAGAGAAGTAAACAAGAGAGAGCCACCAGGGAACAACAAGAAGCGATCTGCAAAGTAATTGCCACTGCTTCAAATCCTCCTATCCTGTACATCCTTCAAGGCCGCTCCTCCCTCTACAGGGATAGCTGTCCGCTAGCAGACTGCACATACAAGTGCATCCACCTTTGAAAAACAAACGCTCTCCCACCACTGGATCCAGAGAGTACAGGCTTTCCAAAACCCAACCCCCTTTGAAATTAGCCTCTGAGGTGCCCCACTCAAGATCAATCAATTCTTGAATGGCCTCCATCACAGGAAAAAAACCAAGAGGCTTTATGCAAGGAAACCAAAATGGGATTTTTCTTTGGCTCGGACATGAAATCTGCCCCAGATACTCCCAGCATTTTCAAGGTCTGGGAAAATCAGGGCCGGCAGTTTATCTCTATGGAATAACCAAGGCATAGTCCTATATTATTCTAATCCTGGAGGAATTTCTCCATCCTCTAGAGAGTCAGGATCGGCCTCATCATCTGTACCATTTGGATCCCTATCAGGCAGACCTGCTGCTGATCTAGGTGTACTACAGTGCTTAACAACAGGACCGGATGAGAGAGAGGTCCCCACCTGCATCTCTGCCCTGGGTGCATTGGATGGGGCAGAGGATGGCGCCTGAAGAAAGGATTGCAATCCCTGGAAAAATTCTACCCATGAAAAAGTAGAAGGATCCATGTCAAAACCAGAAGGCACCCAAGGCTTACTTACTGAGCTACCTTCCCCCGCTGACAAACCACTTAGGAGAGTTCCAAGATCAGGCGCCCCTCCAGACACATCTTTACCCAGACCTTCATCCAGATGGGAAGAACCAGGCTTAGCAAAATCAGGGGAAGATTATTCTCCCTGAGCCTCCAAACATTGCTGGCACAAGTTAGCGGGCACGCTAAGCTGAGGTGCCAGAATATGACAGGCAGCGCAGAGGGAAAGGTGCTTAGGTTTCTTAGGCCGTCAGTATGCTAGCAGGTGACTGAAGAAGTGCATTCAGCTGATTTTTTTTTCTAATATGTCCAAAAAATGTAGGCATCCATAAGGATAGGCGCCATACAACTTAAGCGCATGACAAACCCACAACTTGTGCGTACAGATAAGCGTGTGGCCACTACAGGCACCACTTAACTTGAACGCACAAACAGAAACCCGACTAAGCGTCTAAAAACTAGATGCACAACCTGGATGCACACACTGAACAGACAATCCTGAAGAGGACAACCTAACACATAGACAAAGCACATGAAAAACTGGTGAGGCCTACTACACGGCATGCAGCAAAAAAGCCTCAGAGCATGCCTAGCCTATGGAAGCTACTTAATCCGCCAGGCTGCCCACATGCCTTAACCTCCCATGCAGTGGGACAAACGTTGGAATGGCACACCAAGCCCTACACAAAAATCCCTCCTCTGTCATTTTTTTTTTAAAACTTACCTGAGCTCAGCCCTTCCTGGCTTAGTACAGAGATGATCTCCGGCTGAGGGAGAGAGCATGTGCCGTCAACGCTGCGCTTAGCTAAGTCCACGCCGGCTGAGAAACCAGCTACCAGAATAAGGGACTCATCTGAGGAACCACAGAAATCACCTCAGAAATTCTCAACTGGGGGAGGGTCCGTTTGGTATTACTGCAGGAGAGTGGGGCAAATTCGTTTCCCTTTTATTTCTCCTTTTCAAAGCGATGCAATCCCCAGTGGGGAGATGCACGTCCACCATCTGCTGGAGACGGAGAATACTGGCAGGCTGATGTCATTGCAGGGGTGTATATACTGTGATATCAGTTTGCTCCATCTCCATCTGCTGGTAAAGGTGCATAATCCACTAGTTCTGGATTCATCTGACCAGACACTAAGAAAATGTTAATGATATGCAAATAAGGAACATCAGTTGTGAATATGTGCCACAAACACCAAAAGGTTTCAGGGGTGTTCCAGTGCTAAGCAGGAGTTTGCCAAATAACTTATTGGAATTAGCTGAATAAGTTATTTGGCTAAATATGACCATGAGGAGATCTAAATCTGGGAAGAAGTTCCCAGAAAACTTTAAGCTTAACTGGCTATATTCAAAAGAAAATAGCTGAAGTGGCAATCTCCTGTTTAAAAAAATAAAAAAATCCTCATGGGCCTTGCAACCCCAATGTACCAAAAGTGGGGATTTCCACCCCCAAGCCCATCCAAACATAACCTACAAGGCTAAAGAGGTATGGTGCCAATTGTCACCCCCCTCAGCCCCTTCTTCGTTGCAGTTAAAAAAAACATTAACGTCTGACCCCTCACTGCCCCTCCCCCCAATCAACCCTTACTCTCTCATCCACCAGTCAGAGGAACACTGAAAGCCACTAGGAACAGTATTTAGGAGGGTGCCAGGTGGGTGGGTGAGGAGAATGAGGCGAGATCAGGAGGGTTTTTTTTTTTAATAACCACAGAAGAGGGAGGTGACAATCAGCCCCTTACACCTTTTCCTTTTTAGGATATGTTTGTAGGCTTTGGGGGCACCTTGGCCAGCAAGCCCCATTTTTTTACATTAGGATGGGGTCTAGGGAATCAGGCCATCAGTCCCACGAGGCTACACACACACACACACACATTATATATATATATAATATACACACATTTTTTTAAACAGATCTCCAGTTAACCTGTACATAGATAATGTTAAATTTTCGAAGATAAGGTAGTTATTGTTAACGTTATCTAAAGTTAGCCAGATAACTTAATCTGGGGACATTCTGTGAAACGTTTATATCCCTGATTAACCTATTCAGCTAATTTTAGGAAGATATATTACTGATTTGTTTTTCTTTTAGATATTGTCCTCACTGTACTGAAACACATTAATAGACAACGGTAATGCACTTTCGTTTATCAACCCCTAAGAATTAGTATTTGTCTCCAAAACAATACAATAACATCCTCACCCTCATAATTATTTACTACACATGGCAGTCTCTTGCTCACTCTCTTTTTCAAACACATCCTAACATAAAAGAGTTTCTTTCACTCACACACATCAATCCCCCAATACACGAGACACACACTCTCAGCCTCTTCCTTTCTTTTACCCGACTACATCCAGTGCACGGGTGCAGCCTGACGTACGAGAGAATCATTCATCTCGTCGCACGCTGCAACCTCATTTCCTGCTAAAAGTTTCTCCCCGCCCAACATCCCATGTGTTAACATAGTTGAGCAAAACTGGAGAAGGGCGACTTTTAATTGGAATAAATGTTACTAAAAACACACTCCCTCAGCTTACCGGCCAGTACTGCTGGGTACGCTGGATTCCATGCAGAAACGTGCTACTTCTAAGGCTGTCGCCTACACTTCCGGTCATGTGGTTACTGCAGAATTGCATTTAAATGACGGTGAGCGGGTTTGGTGCGTGTAAGGCTTCTGCGCATGTGGCGATTAGCTTGGAAATCGCGCGGTGTTGGATAGTCAGCAGCTGCAGCTTCCCGGAAGCCGAGGTTTCGCTGTATTTGAAAGTTCCACTATTAATTTTTGTTGTTTATTAACAAGATCTTCAAGAGTCATACCACTACAGTATCCAATAGAAGACATAGTTTAAGGTTAAAAAATGTATGAAATCGTTATTGTGTATATGTGGATGTGAGGAGATTGGAACAGTGCAGAGTTGTAACCAGCCCAAATCATGACCCAGGTAGAAGTTTGGGGCTGATGTAATAAGGTACACAAAGTTTAGCACACCTTTGGGGCTGGCGCAATATTGTGCACTGAGCCTAGCTCACAGGTTAATGAACACTTGGACGCATGTTTTGGACTTGCAGCCATAACCCCCCACCCCCATTACAATAAAAGGATCAGTATATCCAAAGTTGCGTGTAGCTAATAGCACTTACAACATGTAACTAACATCTAGATGAGGCTATTAGCTATTACTTCATAATGCAAAAAAAATCCCTGTGCGCCTGAGCCACACATTTTAACCCATCAAATTTTACGCCTGCCCCGAACAGACGTAAAGTCTTCCCGTGCATAAAAATAACATTTGTGTGGTTCCTCCTACTTAGTATCATTGCGATACTAAATAGGAAGAACCACAGAAAGCAGCACCATGCAAAAAAAAAAAAAAAAAAAATTTGACATAAAAAAAAAGATTTCAGGATGCATAATATACACCCACCATATACAGGCTTCACTTACTGCCAATTGGTCCATTCACTGTTACATGTCAGTGAAAGGACCAATCCCCTTTCAGAAGGCTTTCCTGAAAGAGGATTGGTCCTTTCATTAACCCTTGTCAGTGAAAAGGAACATCTGGGAACAGCCTTGCCAGAGGTGGGGCAGGAGCTCTGGCCAGGCTGTTGTGGACACACAGCCACTTCTCCTGAGCACGTGATACAGAGCACTAAGGTGCACAAATTATCCATTGCTCATCCCTTTTAGTGCAGCAGCTCATTTGCATAGTGCATCATGCACCCAGGAGAGGTGGATGTATGCATGTTCAAAAAAGTGCTTCCACTTTGGATGCACGTTTTTTTACTCACATGATATTTCATCAGCCCCTTTATGTGCTAAACTTGACTCTATTTAATACATTTTTTAGTGCTCAAAAAAGGTGTACTAAAACAGAAGTAAAAATGAGTACTAAAATTAGTTTAGCTCCATACAAATCCCATTTAAATGAATGGATTAATTATTACTAAAGCAGAGTGGGTCATTAGAACATAAGAAGTTACCATACTGTGTCAGACCTAGGCTTTATCAAGTCCAGCATCCTGTTTCCAACAGTGGCCAAGCCACGATACAAGTACCTGGCAAATACCCAAACATTAAATAAATCTCATGTTACTAATACCAGTAACAAAGAAAAAGGGGAATTGGATTCAAATGATAGCCAACGCTGGGCCCTGCCTTTTATGGTCCAGGATACTGAAATTCAGACATCAGGGGAAAAGCACAGGACTAATCCAATGTACAAGTCCAAAAGCAAAAACTGGGCAAGCAGCATTGTCTGAATTGTCAGGAAGGCTGCTCGCACCATAAAAATAGAGCTAGCAGTAATTTTTTTTATATGGGTTTGACAGTTGCTTGGTTTGGATTTAAAATATCTTTACTCCCTTAATATAAGGCTTGGGGGTAATCTGCACAGAACGGCAGTTACTACCATAAGAAAATGGCTGGGCAGACTGGATGAACCATTTGGTCTTTTTCTGCCGTAGTTACTATGTTACAATGTTAATAAGCAGTGGCTATTCCCCAAGTCAATTTGATTAACAACAATTTATAGATTACTCTTCCAGGAACTTGTCCAAACCTTTTTTAAACCCAGCCTGTACCACCTCTTCTGGCAATGAATTCCAGAGTTTAATTGTGCGCTGAGTGAAAAAAAATTTTCTCTGATGTGTTGTAAATGTGCTACTTGCTACTTTCATGGAGTGCCCCCTCATTTTGGTATTATCTGAAATAATAAATAAGTCACATTTACCTGTTCTAGTTCTCTCATGATTTTGTAGACTTCTGTATTATCCCCCTTAACTCTCTCTTCTGCAAGCTGACCAGCCCTAACGTCTTTCGTCTTTCCTCATAGGGAAGCTGTTCCATCCACTTTATAATTTTGATCACCCTTCTCTGTACCTTTTCCACTGCAACTATATCTTTTTTGAGATGTGGCGACCAGAACTGCACCCAATACTCAAGGTGCAGACTCATCAGCGATACAGAAGCATTATGACATTCTCCATTTTATTCACCATTCCTTCCCTAATAATTCCTAACATTCTGTTTGCTTTTATAATCGCTGCAGCACACTGAGCTGACGATTTCAAAGTATTATCCACTATGACACCTAGATCGTTTGCCTGGGTGGTAGCTCCTAATATGGGACCTAACCGTGTAACAGAGCAGGGGTTACTTTTCCCTATGTGCTTCACTTTGCACTTGTCCACATTAAATTTCATATGGCACTTGGATGCCCAGTCTTTTAGTCATGTAAGGTCCTCCTGCAATTTATCACAATCCACTTGTGATTTAACAAATCTGAATAATTTTGTGTCAGCTGCAACTGTGATCACCTCACTCATCGTTCCCCTTTCCAGATCATTTTTAAATATATTAAAAAAGCACTGTCCAAGTACAAATCCCTAAGAAATTCCACTCTTCACCTGTTGCGAACATGAGTGTGAGCCCTTTTTGCTGTGGCACAGTTGACACAACCTCATGGGCAGAACCCCCAAGGTCTGTGCCAACAGTGAGCAAATGCAGCTTTGTGCGGGCCAGGCTAAGGCAAAGTCCAGAGTGGTCCAGAAGTCAGGGCAGGCGTCTGGCAAGGAAAAATCAGAGTTTGTAATTAAAATCAGATCAGAAGACCAGGTTGAAGCTGAAGACAAGACTGAGGCTAGGGACATGGCTGAGGCTGAAGATGCGACAAAGATGAGGCTGGGACCAAAGCTGAAGATGAGGCAAGGTTAATGTGTTTTATATATATAGGCTTTATCTTTGATGTTTATTGGTCCACTTTTTGAATATATTTTCCCAAAAGTTGGACCTATCTAGGTCAAAGGTAACCTGACAGGATCACAAAATGTAGATTCAATGCTGCTTACACCCAGGGATAAGCAATGGCTTTCTCCAAGTCTACTTGGTATTAACTTGTCCAAACCAAGTTTCTTTTTATAGAGTTTATCCATATAATAATTGAAATTTTAAGAAGGCATTTGAATGTAGCTTCTAAGAAAATTAAAAAGTCAGGGGACAGGAGGCAATGTACTTTGTGGCTTACAAACTGGTTAAAAGACAAGAGATAGAATAGGATTAAATGGGCAGTTTTCACAGTAGAGAGGTTAAGAGGAGCACCTTAGGGATCTGTATTTGGACTGGTGCTTTGTAATATATTTATAAATGATCTGGGAAGGGGAACAATGAGTGAAGCGATCAGATTTGCAGATGATACAAAATTATTCAGAGTAGTTAAAGGAAGGGCAGATCATGATAAATTGCAGGAGGACCTTGTGAGACTAGATGATTGGGCATCCAAATGACAGATGACATTTAATGTGGACAAGTGGAAGGTGAAGCATATAGGGAAAAAATAACACGTGGTGTAGATACACAATATTAGGTTTCATGTTAGGAGTTACCACCCAGGAAAAAGATTATGGGCATAATATTGGAGAATACATTGAAATAGTCAGCTCAGTGTGCTGTGGCGGTTAAAAAAAACCCAAAAAAACCACAAGGTTGGGAATTATTAGGAAGGGAATGGTGAATACAATGGAGAGAATGTCATAATGCCTCTATTGCTTTATGGTGATACTGCACCTTGAATACTATGTTGAATTCTGGTCAACGCATCTCAAAAAAAGATATTGATGCACGGGAGAAGATACAGAGAAGGGTAACCAAAATGATAAAGGGGATGAAATGGCTCCCCATGAGGAAAGGATAAAGAGATTAAGGCTAACCAGCTTGGAGAAGACACATGGAAGTCTACAAAATCATAGAGCTTTAGAACAGATTCATGTAAATTTGTTTACTCTTTCAGATAATAGAACTAGGGAGCAAGCCATGAAGTTAGCAAGTAGCATATTTAAAGCAAATTGAAAAAAATTCTCTCTTAACATAATTAAGCTCTGGAATTCATTGTCACTGGATGTGATTAAGGCAGAGAGCTTAGCTAGGTTTAAAAAAAGGTTTGGACAAGTTCCTGGAGGAGAAGTCCATAAACTGCTATTAGTCAAGTTGACTTGGGAAATAGTCCCTTCTTATTACTGGGATTGGTAGCATGGGATCTATTTAATGTTTGGGTACTTGCCAGATACTTGTATCCTGGATTGGCCACTGTTGGAAAAAGGATGTTGGGCTTGATGGATCCTTGGTCTAACCCAATATAGCAACTTTATTTATTTATCGAGTTTTATATACTATCGTTCGGTTTCGCCATCACAACGGTTTACAAAAAATATGATGGTTTACAAAATTAAGAAGGCTAGCAAGGTTTCCAAAAGAGGTTCAAATGATTGTTAACAGAGACATCTATTTACAAAATTGGCTTATGTTCTTATGAAAATTCACAACTTTGTTACTGAATAAACAGAGGTCCATATTCAAAAGCCATATAGACAGATAAAGTAATAATCTGTCTAAATGGCTTTCCCAGCTATATTTATCCCCTATCTGGCTGAATTCCAGCTGGGTAACTAATTACCTGGCTAGAATATAGCTGGATAAAAAGGGTGTTTCAGTGGCATTCTGGGAAGGGGTTGAGTTATCCGGCTAACGTAGCCGAATAAGCAGGTATATATCCAGCTAGGTTAGCCAGATAACTTTAGGCCTACTTCATAGCAGGCCTAAATTATCCGGCCTTGTGGGGCTGTATAACTTGTTCCAAGTCGCAGGCCTCCTACCCTGATGCGCCCCCATGTTCATACCCCCAACCAGCTGGCCCAAATCTTTATTTATTTTTTATTTAAATCTTTTTCTATACCGTCGTTAAGGTGGGTACCGTCGCAACGGTTTACAGAAAGGCACATAAAGTAATGCTATTGTAATCTTACATTTTACATGGGTGCCATATGGTTCGGTAACAGTTTTTAAGCAAGATTAATTATTAAATAAGGTTGAAAAAACATGTCTAGTTCAATTCTATCAATTGTTTAAAGCAACATCATATTATACCATCAATATTTGCCGTAGCCTGTTAGTTTAATGAATAATGAGACCTCATATATATTATGGCAGGGTACTAGTGAATTAGTCCCTAAATGCCAATAGTTCAATAGTGCGGTGATATGCTCTGCGTGCACCGTCTCAAAATTATAATCATAGGTCTCACTTGATGATCACGGTACCGACAATGTCTTGTCAGTTACAAAGTGTCATAGGCAGTAGAAAGGATAAACACTTGTCGTAGCATGGTTTGCAGTCAAGGACTTGGTGCTGGCGTATTGGCCCGACACGGCTCGTGTTTCTGGGGAACCTTCTTCAGGGGCCGCAGTGTGCCAGTGCTGCAATGTGATAAAACAGAGTTAATGCATCCCGTGTTCAGGACAACTGAATTCAAGCTATTAACTGCCATAACTTACTATTTTCCAGACTGCCCGTTTCTTCTGCTACTTGGCTGCAGCGATATTTTGGCAGCAGGATCCGCCATTTTGGAGTACTAATTATATACCTACCGCTATGGGCGGGAACAAGTAATAAATGACGTCATACCAATTTAGCTAGAGCAAGAACTAAATGAGCCATGCCCATTCAACTGAGTCATTGAGACCAAAGGGTGTTGCGGACCTTAAAGTGAAAATCCACCACTGTTCCCGGATGTTAAGTACTTGTTTGATATCTCCTCCGCGTGGATTGGGTAAAATTTGTTCAAGAATCCACGCACAGGTCACATCCACGCACAGGTCACATCTATCATAAAAATTCAGAGACATCTTGTAATTCCACGTCCGTGGTATATCTTATAGAATGTCCCTGCCAATTAACATATGTTGGACGCACGAGTAGAAAAATCAAAACGCGGCTTTTTGAACACCGTAGCCGCTTAAACACAGAGAACCTGGAAGCACCAATGGTAAATCACTGCATTGCAACTGGCCACACTTTTGATCAATTACGATGGACCATTCTTGAACAAATTTTACCCAATCCACGCGGAGGAGATATCAAACAAGTACTTAACATCCGGGAACAGTGGTGGATTTTCACTTTAAGGTCCGCAACACCCTTTGGTCTCAATGACTCAGTTGAATGGGCATCGCTCATTTAGTTCTTGCTCTAGCTAAATTGGTATGACGTCATTTATTACTTGTTCCCGCCCATAGCGGTAGGTATATAATTAGTACTCCAAAATGGCGGATCCTGCTGCCAAAATATCGCTGCAGCCAAGTAGCAGAAGAAACGGGCAGTCTGGAAAATAGTAAGTTATGGCAGTTAATAGCTTGAATTCAGTTGTCCTGAACACGGGATGCATTAACTCTGTTTTATCACATTGCAGCACTGGCACACTGCGGCCCCTGAAGAAGGTTCCCCAGAAACACGAGCCGTGTCGGGCCAATATGCCAGCACCAAGTCCTTGACTGCAAACCATGCTACGATAAGTGTTTATCCTTTCTACTGCCTATGACACTTTGTAACTGACAAGACATTGTCGGTACCGTGATCATCAAGTGAGACCTATGATTATAATTTTGAGACGGTGCACGCAGAGCATATCACCGCACTATTGAACTATTGGCATTTAGGGACTAATTCACTAGTACCCTGCCATAATATAGATGAGGTCTCATTATTCATTAAACTAACAGGCTACGGCAAATATTGATGGTATAATATGATGTTGCTTTAAACAATTGATAAAAGATTGCATCATACTTTCAACAGTTGTATATTTATTAGTTCAGTTCTATAGCAGTTTGAGTACAGGACTCATTCTCTAATTGTAGCTTTATCCTTTACTGCAGAGTTCACTTAAAAACTACACACTTAGTGATTACTGTTGTGTGGTTGGGTGTTTCTTGTTCATACCATGCACTTCCCTGGTTTCATTCTCCCTTCTCTTTTTGAAAAGCTTGTTTAAAGAGCCAGGTTTTTCCTAAATGTTTTGTTTTCTCTTTGTAATCTTAACTCCAAGGGCATGGAGTTCCATAGTATGGGACCTGCTAATGACAACAATGCTCTCTCTCTTACCTGTGTTAGTCTCGCTGTTTTGACTGATGGAATCGTTAGAAGTGCTTTGTTGGCTGATCTTAGGTTTCTGTTGGGGATGTGTACGCGAAGGGCAGTGTTAAGCCAGTCTGCGTTTTCATTGTGTATTAATTTGTGTATGGTGCATAGTGTTTTGTACTGTATTCTTTGTTCAATGGGAAGCCAGTGTAGTTCGGCCAGTGTTTCAGTGATGTGATCATTTTTTTCTTTTGCCAGTTAATACTCTTGCAGCTGTGTTTTGCAAGATTTGTAGTGGTCTTAGGGAGGTGTATGGTAAACCTAGTAGAAGGGTATTGCAGTAGTCAGTGCTTGCGAATATTAGCGCTTGCAGTACTGATCGAAAGTTGGCGGTTGTTAGAAGCGGTTTAAGTTTTCTGAGGACCATGAGTTTGGCATATCCTTCCTTTACTTTTAGGGATATATGTTGTTTTAAGCTTAGTTCTGTGTCAATTATTACTCCTAGATTCCGTACTTTCTCTGCTAGTCTTATTTGTTTGTTATTGAGTGTGATTGGGTTGAGAGAGATCTCCATGTTTTTTTTCCTTTCTAAATGAAGGAATTCAGTTTTCTCTATATTACAAGTTCCATTTGCGAGATCAGAAAGTTTAAAACTTTCGTCAGACAATTGATGACAGCCAGGCCTCCCCCCAAAAATGTTAACTGTCCCTCCTCTGTCCTTCCCCCACCCCTGGCTGATACCCAGCCACCTATTACCTCCCCAAGTGGTCCCCTCTTCTTTGTGCTGGGATCACTCTTCTCAGAGATCCCAGCCTACTTTATGCTAGACGTGGCCATTACCCACATAATACTACCAGCATTAAGTAGGTAATGCTGGAAGCATACTGTTTAATTTAAAACAGTGTTTCCAGCGTTATTACTAGTAACATCGGAAGCATTACTTAGGTTGTGTTAGAAGTGGCCTGGATCGCTGAAAAGAGTGATCCAGACACAAAAAAGATGAAGTCACTTTGGGAGGTAATGGGTGGGGGAGGAGGAAGCCTGGGCCGGCAGCAATCATCAGATGAAAGTTTTAAACTTTCTGATCTTTAAAGGTGGAGGGCAGCTTAGGGGGGACAGCCAATGGGGGGTACATACATGTGGTGGTTGGGGTGTGGGTATCAGGCCAGGAGGCCCGCAAGTCAAAGCTTTTGTTTCCAAGTCACAATATTTACCTAGATATCTCTGAAGATATCTGGGTGAGTAGTGAGTTATACAGCAGTACGAGGCCAGATAACTTTAGGCCTAACTGGACATATTCAATCATTAGCTGGTTAGGGATAAAAGTTATCCAGCTATATGTAGCTGGTTAACTTTAACCAAGTATATTCAGTGGGACGTTTATCCCGCTGAATATACTGGACAAGTTTATCCAGGTAGCTGTAGCTGGATAACTTGTCCTCTAAACAGCCTACTGATTATTGGCCTCAGATATTAAAGAGGGCATCCAAGAGGGTTGATCCCTGAGGTATCCTTGTGGGCATTTTCTGCCAAGAAGAAGCTTCAGAGTGTAAGACTTGTTGGAGTCTATCAAGAAGACAGAATCTAAACCAGTTCAAAACTATTCCTCCTCTTTCAGCCTCAGCAAGGCAAAAAGTTATTTATTTCAAGTTTGCAAATACCATATATTGAATCTTATCTATTCTGAGATCTCAGGTCACATGGTAAAAGGTAGAACGCCATTGTTGGTTTTCTCTTTTGAAGTGTAATAGAGTTAAGGGTATGCAGATCAGAATTCCAGAGGGATGTGAATGAGATAAAAAGGAGCAGGTAGATATAAGCGGTCTATAGCCATGTGGAATAAAAAAACTAGAGAGGAGGGGGGCAGGCTTGGGCCAGCAGTAGAGGATAAAGCTTAAAATGTTGAAGTTTACCTTTCCCTTTCAAAACCGTAGTGCTGGAGGAAGAGGAGAATGTCAGCTGAGCCCTGGAATTAGAACAGAACAAGCACCAGGAATATGCCCTATATGGACTATATGAGATTAAAGGGAAACCACTGAAAACATGACAAATGTGTACTAAAATCTTTATTTAAAAGAAGATTTTTAAAACAAATAAAACCTGGGAGACAATAGTAATGGTGCTGTAGTTTGAAAAAGTCTTGATTCTATTCCAGATAATGCTCCAAAAGCTCACTTTCAAGCAAAAGACAAACCCCTGTATTAAATACAGGCCAGTTTAATCCATCTCATTACAAGCTGTTCATTCTTTATGCCTGGAGATTGTCATAGAAACACTTTAAAACTCCCATTCTATTTCCTATTGTAAAATTTTACCTGAAGGGAAAAATAGGTCTTTACAGGTTTTAAAAAATCCAAACTCAGCTGTGCCCAGTTAAGCTGAAAATAAAAACAAGGAATAAGCACATTCACTTTCTAACTTCCAGAGAGGCTTCTACTTTTTATTCAAGGAAGGAGACTGAAAGGAGAGCACTTAAAGCCTCTGTGCCATGCTAAAGCTCATCCTTTTGTTCATTTTAAGTGGGACTATGGACAGTTGTTTTAATAAGGAATCCCACAGAGTAAACTTCTAGTATTGGCAAAGGACTAGAAACAGACACTGAATTGTGAAGAGATGGGGCAATTTTCTTCTAGGTTAAAAATGAGTTCATGTTAACTGCAGTAGTTCTTGGTATGAAACTAATCAGAAAGTTTTTGTATGTATCCTTGGAGGAAGTTTGCAGCTGGTCATTTCATTTCTTCAGAATGCAGGCAGCAACAGCTCCGGTACTGACCTCCCAGGCGCAGCTCCAGGTACACCCTATAAGGAATGCATTGGAGCTCTGCTTCAGCAGCAGCGAGTACCGCAAGAGCAGATCTGGGAGGAAGAGGGGAATCTGCAAGCTCGGTCCCCTCTCAGCACCCTCCACAGGTAAAACTCAGGGACCGGGTGGTTTTGCCACCCACCAGACGCTTGGTGCACTTCTGTCTGGGGGCCACCTCAGACTGAATGGAAGGCAGCGAATATTTGGAAGTGGTCTCTTCTTTTCCAAACGTCTGAGCCAGCCGTGCTGCCTTCAGCTCTCTGGGAACAGAAGGGGAAAAATGAAACAAAAAGTAGTTAGAGTCTAGTAAGCACTTGAAGAACAGATTCACCACCAGAAATGCTTAATTGGTGGTATATGGAACTAGCACTCTGCACCAATGACAACAACCCATTATGTGACAAAAATAACACCTTTGGGACACTGACATCCTTACTTGAGGTTCCACTGAACATCCTCCAAATAAAACATTTGGTTTGAGACCCAATTCAGATTCTACATGCCACAGGGAATAGAAAGGCAGACAAATGATTGCCTAGGGAAGGGCTAAAGCAGAGTTGCATACCTGTAACAGGTGTTCTGAGGACACCAGGATGTCAATCCTCACAAGTGTGTGATCTCATTCAATGGAGCCTGACCCAGAATTTTTATGTCTAGAACTTTGTCTATTCCCTAGTTGGTATATGCAGACTGACATGATACTGTGTATCCACATGGGAGCCTCTCAGTCTACTTTTTTAGGTTACTATGAGAAGCCAACTCCAAGGCAAGGTAGGCAGGTTTTGTGAGGACTGACATCCTGCTGTCCTCAGAGAACATCTGTTACACGTAAACAATTCTGCTTTCTCAGAGGACAAGAAGGATGGTAGATCTCACAAATGGGGAATCCCTAGCTACCGACTGCCTGAATGAAAGAAGGGCAACAAGACAGTGCCAACGAGCACAACAATAACATTTGTGTTGGTAACAGGCTGTTTTTGTTTTTTGTGTGTTTATTGTCAGGGGGCAGACTCCTTAGGATGGAACAGTACCTGCTAGTGAGGGGGTGATCTTGACTCTGGCTTGATTGGATTTGCTCTGTCACCAGGACAGGAGTCCTTGAGTGGCTTCGTAATGTAGATGCTGTTTCTAATATACTGAATGGCCAGTAGCCACCATGATGATCTGAGCGTCATTGGATTGTCTTTATATGGAGATGTGCCAAAGGAGTATCCTGAACTGCTGTTATGAAGCCTAACAACCTCAAAGTCCTGTCCCATGCTGACACCTGCCAACTCCCTTGGATCCTTTCCACTATGGATATCAACATGATAGCCCTCTGGTGTGGAAAGAAAGCTTTTGCCTGAATTGTGTAACAGTTCTCTTATAAACTTCAATTGAGATGACAAGATCAAGTGGGATTTTGGGTAATAGATAAACCCTAGTAACTCCAACATAAATTCTACGGCACTTGCCTGAAAGGTGCTCTTGACCAGCCAATTATCCAGGTAGGAACCCCTCATGCACCTCCAGTTTGTGTGTATGTGCTATCATCATGACAAGCCATTTGATTAAAAAAAATGAGGTTGACATTAGGCCAAAAGACAGCATGAGGTATTGAAGATGGTTCCCTACCACAAATCAGATATTTTCCAAGACTGGGAAATTCCTCTATGTGAGTGTAAGAATCTTTGAGATCAAGAGAGCATAGCCAGTCACTTTTTTTGTAAAAAAGGGGATTAAGGTGCCCAAAGAAACCATCTTGAATGTTTCCTTTAAGATACTTGTTCAAGGTCCTTTGATCTAGGATGGAATGGAGTCCCCCTGTTTTCTTTGGAATCAGGAAGCAGGGAAGGAACCTCTCTCTCTTGGTTGAACAGGTTCAATCGTATTGATCTGTAAGAGGCAGGAGAGCTCCCTTCTGTTGCACATCCTGATGTGGAGATCCCAAGCAGGGTCTGGAGGCAGATTTGTTGGAAATGCCAGGAGACAATCTGTACCCTCTTCAAATTATGCTGAGGACCCACAAGTCTGAAGTTAACTGGGCCAAAGATTTACATAAGACCTAGCTTATCTCTGGTTGGAAGGTCCTCCAGCACAGGTACTGGAATCCAAGCTATGCTTTCGGAACCATCCCTGGAGGGCTTCTGGCTGTGGCTTAGGGATCCTTTGCTGCTTTGGATAAGGGGAGGAGCCTGTTTCATATAGGACAGAGGGGGTGGGAGATAACTCCTCAGTTAGAACAAGGTTTTGTGGCCCCCGACCAGGATACCTCCTGGCAGAAGAGCATAGGTCTTGCCTGGCTGTGGAGAGTTGCTGAAGCATTGCACAGTATTCTCTGATCTTTGCGACTGCTTCTTTGACCTTATCCCCAAAGAGATTCTATCCATTGCATGGCACACCCATACTTCTTGGCCCACAGGTTGAAGGGCTGAGGCCCACAGCTAGGCGAGTCTGGAGATGCCAATCCCTACGGCATAGACTCCTAATGCCATCTTGAAAATAAAGGTTGACCCGACCATGTGTTCCAGACTCCATTCCCTTATCAGCCAGTGACTGGAGATCATCATACTGGTTTTGAGGAAGCTGTCTGGCCACCTCCAACATCTGCTTCAGCAGGTCCCGTATTGTACTGGCCCATGACGTACTGGTAAGAAGTAATGCAGGCAATAAGCATTACTCCTTGGAAAACCTTCCTCTGAAGAATATCCAAGGTTCTGGAATACTTCCCCAGGGGCACCAATAAATGGGTTCTAGTTTTCTTGGCCCTCTTAAGAGCAAATATGACTATCCTAGATTGGTGTGTTAACTGCCCTTTTCAAATCTTGGAGCCTTTCAGAATGAGATAAATTGCATCCACCTTCCTAATTTTGGGAACCACAGAGAAAGGTTCTCCTACATACTCATCTGTACCTCCTAAAAGGATCTTATATACTGTTACTGCCATGATCTCCATAGTATGGTGCACAAACTGGAGTATGTCCAGAATTTTGTTCCTGGGTTTATCCTCCTTCAGTAAAGGAAAGGAAATGGTCTCAGCCATTGTATGCACAAAGCTAGCTAAGTAGAGGTTCCTGGGAGGGGACTTCCTACTTTAAGGAAGAATGGGGTTAGAGAGCAAACATGTTGATTCCTCTGCTTCAGAGACATCTCCAAATCTGTAGCCATACTTCCAGGAATATTCTGAATCAGACCTCAAATTACACCTGAGGAGAAGACCCAAATGCTGCCCTTCTTGCAGACAAAGCCTCAGTGAGGGAAACAGTTGTCTGTTGGGGCCTGGAACCAGAGGAATTCCTACACATTCCAACCCCCACCTTGACAGGCTAATAATCATCAGTGCAGCAGGAACTGACATCGGTAACTGTGTCAGTACTAGGCTGTGGAATAACTGCAGAGACTTCAGAAGTTGGACCTTGGCAGAGGCACAGATGATTTGCAAGGCCTGGATTTTCCTAATCAACTCTTCCTCAAAAGATTACAAATGACAATACTGCTTGGAAGGCATGAAGGGAGGCCATGCCTGCCTGGAAAGCTAGAGGATTAATCAATGATAGACACCTGGACCCTTGAAAACTGTTGTGGTTTCTGGGAATGGCATCAAGGATGAACTCGCCTCTCCACAAGAATGCTTCAGGAGATTCACAGCTGGCAGACTTATCTGTGGCTGAACAAAAAAACTAAAGCAGCAAATTTGAACTCAATGACTGGTGCACCTATGGGAATTGGCTGCAATCAGTGCACCAACTTGGCATGACAACAAATAAACGACTGAAAATCCTTACTTAGGAACACTAAAAAAAGGAGAAAAGGCTGCGGTGCCACACAATGAATGATTCCTGCTTTTTCTGGAGCAAAAGCCCTGGAGAAAAAAATAGGAGAGTAAAGATCTACAACTGGTGAGCTCCAGAGAAAAGAAGAGAGTGAGGGGCCCTGCTTGTAATCATGCCAGTTTGTACATTCCCAGTATGGTACAGTCAAAGTTCTAGGAGCGTTGATATAAAAGTTACAGGCTGAGTTCTATTAGATGTTGTCACCCACTTAAGAGGGTTGCCATGCTGCTTGTCCTTGGAGAACATTGTATTTCCTTTACACTAATATCTGGCAGGGAACACTATCATATATAAACTGCCACAGACAGACAGCAACAAAAGTATAAATAGTCCCAATGCCTATTTTGCACTTTCCAGACATGAAGATCTGATGCCCTTAGCTTCCCACCCTGCCAGTACCTCTTTAAAGGCACTTATCCAATTTACTTAAGTCAGTATTTTTTTTTTAAATCCTGGCCTTTGATCTTTTATATCAGTCGTTCCCAACCCTGTCCTGCACTGCCTCCATAACATGCAAATTTTCTCTCATGCATATTCATTGTGGATATCCTGAAAACCCAACTGGCTGGGGGTTCCCAGGACAGGGTTGGGAACCAGTGTTTCATATGACACCTCTCTGCCTTGTCTATTATAGCAAACCATACTGTCTGGTGATCTCTGATAATTGAGTTAATACCTACCCAGCCATTTAAAGATGTTTCCTCCATTCCTATGTACCAGGTCCAATATTACATCTTCCCTCATGAGCTCCATCACCATTTATCTGAGGAGAGACCCTTGAAAAAGGAATCCTGGATCTCTCTATTTCTGAGTCTTGGAGGTGGAATACTTCAGCTGGCATCTCACAGATTAAAGTCTTCCAACACTACAAGCTCCCCCCTTCATTCTCACTTTTTGTCCAACTCCTGTCCAGTTCCTCCAGAGGAGAGTAAACCATACCAATGTAAATGGAAATGCCATCTCTTCTTTCCACATAGCCCACAGTTCTTCTTCCTTGCCCCATATCACTTGCAGTTCAGTTTTAAAAACATTCTTAATTTCGTTTTTTAGTTTTTATATAAAGAGCTGCTACTCCCTTTTTCTGCCATCCTTATCCTTCCTAAATAGCTCATTATGTCCATATCTCATTTATAGGATTCATCGAACCATGTCTTGGAGATAGGAACAAAATATCTACGTCTGTCTCCACTACTGAGGCTTGCGGATCTGGAATTTTATTACCCAGACTATAAGCATTTGTACTCCTTGCATTCCAGCTATTTCTTGTTGGCATGCTGGTATTCTGTATAGCCTTAGAAGTGCTCTCTTCTTTTACCCTGTTGCTCAAGAGTAGATTAATGAGTTTTAAAACTTTGGTGATTCCCTACCCCCCACCCTGTTAGGGGAGACATCTTCAATCGACTATCTGCCACCACCCTCCACTAATTTAAACATGTCAATATATGATCTGAATTTTTCACTGAGATTCCTTTTTCCTGCTATAGCAAGATATAGGCCATCAGAGTATAGCCTTTTATTGTTCCCTATATGGTCCCAGGGCCCAACATCAAAACTTTTATTCTTTGCACCCATATATTGAAGTCAACAGTAGAACAGCCTTTCCATCATGAACTGGTAATACCCCCGAGACTGCTACAGTCTTTGCCAGATGTCCTAGCCTATCCCCTTCATTCTGGAAATTCCTGTAAACTACAGATTCAGTTTCTAGCCCTTTATTGGCCCCAAACAGGGTTGCCAACATTTCCATGGAGTAGGACCAGATACTTGGGGGAAGGTGGGCTGGCGGGCTGGCAGGCAGGCAGGCAGGCCCCCCCCCCCCCCCTTTTTTCCCTTTTAAATACAGCATCCATTTTTTCTTAGGCAGATTCTGCCTGCCTGTCTTTGGGGCTCGGGTTCAACTCTCCTCTTCTGCTGCGACTGCCAGGAGGTACAAAGCTGTGGGAGAGGCAGGAGGAGGAGGAGAGTCAAACCGAGCCCCAAAAGCAGGTAGGTGGATTGGAGCAATGCCAGGCTGCCACCACAGACTGGGGATTGGAGCAATGCCAGGCTGCCACCACAGACTGGGGATTGGAGCAATGCCAGGCTGCCACCACAGACTGGGGATTGGAGCAATGCCAGGCTGCCACCACAGACTGGCCATTGGGCTTGCCTGACGGGGTTGTACTGTGTCCGGTTACCCTTGTAACTGGACACTGGTGCAACAGGCTGGAAAACCGGACTGTGTCCGGTCCAAAACCGGGCAGTTGGTCACCCTAGTCCCAAAGTAAATTATAAAACATCAACATGCGTCCTCTTTCTTCTTTGACAGTATTAAGAATTTTGCTTGTATTTTTGCTAGCCAAGGTTTCGGTAGGCATTTAACCTTAATTCCCTCCACATGTGCTGCCAAGTTAATGCTTTTAATAATAGAATTCTCTAGCAGAAGGATTTTACTGTTTTGGGATGCTTTTACAGTGCCTTTGGGTTTTTGTTAACAACAGAAACTCTTCAGCTCTGGTACCACATCAGATGTTATTTCTGGATTATCTCTTTCCAAGCTTTTGAAGGCATTTTGTTTGGCTATCATTTGGGGTGGGGGGAGCACAGGGAGGGACAGTGTCTCAGCACCACATTTCCTATCCTACCACTGACCCATCTAATATGGGGGGGGGGGGACAAATTATCTGGATGCTATATGGCAGGGGAGGCTATTTTAGTTTTAGCCATTTTTTTCCCTTAATTTGAACCAACGAATTCTTTTCTGAATTAAACAAAAAACAAAATAAGAACTTAGCCACACCGGAGAGAGCCTAGTGTGTGTCTCTGCTGTAGTTCACAGGAGACCGTGGTGTAGCAGAGCCCTACTGGCCTCAGACAGGAGTCAGGGTGATTATTTGTTATTTGATATTTGAATAATTATTTGATTATTGTAAGGCCATTATCTTGTTGCTATGAAAGCTATCTCCTCCATACTACATGATAGAAAGGCCAAATGATTAAGCACAACAATCCGCCCCTTTCTCCCCCCCTCCAGTGCCCCAATACCTTTCCAGGATTATATTCTCCCTCTAGTCACACACAAACCTTTCCAGCATAGCTGTTTTAAACTTCTCCACATTGAGTTGCTTCTGCAGCTGAGCAGCTTTCCCCAAGGAGCGTCGAAGGATGGGATGTTTAACCAGAGCTGTGGCAGGCGGTCTCACCATGGGATCAGGATGAACCATTTGCTAAAGAAGAGAAAACAGCAGAGGTCTGAGTAAACAAGACAGTTTATGCCTTAGACCCAGGGCCAGTGGTGATTTTATGCTAGGATTACAAACCTAGAACCTTTTTGATTTTGCTCTTTTTCCCTCATTGCAGCTGAAATGAAAGATGGAGGCTATTGCTGGCCTGACCTGGTAGATTTTTTTTTGGGGGGGGGGGGGGGATTTTCTACTGCTAAGACCTCAGATAATTGCTGTTTCTTTTTGTCTCTCTCATCACATTTTTGCAAGGATCCCCTGTGCTCATCCCAAGTATTCTTGAATTCTCTTACTGATTTTGTCTCCAAGGTGTCACCTGCTAAACTGTTCCTTGCATTCACCACCCTCCTTCTGAAAGAAATATTTTCTGATGTTTTTCTTGAGCCACCCCTCTGAGCCTCATACTGTGTGACCTCTTGTTCTTGAACTTTCTTACCACACAGTTTTTTTTTTTGGTTAGGTTCTTCATCAACTCCAGTTAATACAAAACTCTGCTGCACAACAGAGTTACACTGGCTACCATTCCCCTATAAAACCAAATTCAAAACACAGACACTGATTTTCAGGGTTCTAAGAGGAAAAGACTTGTTACCTAAAAGAAAGGTTGTCCTACAAGCCTTCCAGACCTCCAAGATCCTCACTTGGAACTTCTATTAACCTCTTCATTGACAAAAGAAATCAAAAGAACAGACTCTCTTCTGCCAGGCTTTTAATGCCAAAGCCCAAAATACCTCCATGCCTAGAAAGCAGCTGATTTCCTCCATAGATTCATTTTAATCTGACTGCTTTAGACTTAAACTGTTATAACCTGCTCCCTTCCATACATCAAACTCAAACTGTCTTAGAATCAAATTGCCTCACACCTTGAGGGCCTGAACATATTGCCACAACCTGTTCTGATGTCATTTATTCATGTATTTATTTATTGCCTATTTATTTCAACTTGGTCCTTACTGTCTACTTTCCTCAGGCTAGAATTGTCAAACTGCTATACCTACACCAGTCTCTGGCTGTATATTGCCATTCTAATAGGTTGTATCTTATCTTGGGTGAATTTCTTATTCAAAAAGGCAGGTAACAAATCCAAATAGCTAGATTGCTTAAGTAAACAAGGTTCTCCATGAACAGCAAGATGAATTAGCCATGATACATGGGTGGTGCCAGACTGTGCCAGATGGACACATCTTTCTATCTCAGTAAGTTTTATTACTGAGCATGTGTGGGAGTTCCCACACGTGTGCTGCCTCATGAGCCCCTCAATTAATTATAGAGTTTAGCTTTTGCTAGTCAACTTTCCAGGGAGGGTGGAAGGTATTACGCATGGCTAATTCATCCTGTTGTCTATGGAGAACACCGTTTATGGCAAGCACACCTGCTTTCTCTATCAACAAGCAGGTTGAACTATGCGAAAACCAGGAGCTTGCTGAACCTCTGTATTTAAGGTCCATTTTCCTGGATACTGGGGGCAGGAAGCCAGATTATCCCACATTTTAGTCTGTAGATCTTACAGAATTTGATGGATTGGGATCACTGATGGTTTGCACCTGAGGCAATGGAGGATAAAGTGACTTGCAGTGGGATTTGAATTCTGGTCTCCTGGTTCATAGCCCACTGCTCTAACCACTAGGCTACTCCTCCACTCCACTGATACTTTATCACACATTTACAGAGGAAATTAAACCAGGAGGGAGTCCAAATTTGGACAACTCTAGCTTTTAGAATTTGTTATGCTTCCTCTGAGTTGTCTTAGCTACATCAGGGAATGCTGTTAGTCTGCTCTTATTTTACAATTCAGGAACTGGGTCTCCTGGTACTTAAACAACTGGAGGACCCAGTTTATCTGGTTCTAAAACAATCAATGTAGCAGAGAACAGTTTCTCATCTTTCCCCTCAATCTGAGTTAAATTCAGGAAGTCAAAAGCCATCTGGGCCTTTTTTTTTTTTTTTTTACACTAAAAGAAGGTACAGAAATGGGATGGGGGTAATATTTCTCCAGAATCCTCAAGAATTCTACTATGTATTTCCTAAACAACTCTAGAGGTGCAACTATGGATATTTTTGGAAACCAAATAAATAAGGTACAACACCTAGCCACATTTTCACTTTCTATGTTGCTGTGAAGCAAATAGTTATCCCTAAACTTCTTTATCTTGTATTTTCTTTAAGGAAACTTTGTATATCAGTTCACTTGATATTTTCCAATTTGTTTTCAAATACTGTCAGTTTGTTTAGATAATCCTTGCATTTGAATAGAAAAAGAAAGACAGATTTTCCAAGCCCAGCAATATAGTGTCCCACAAGCTGTCCAAATAGACAGATTTCACCAAAGCCAAAGCAGGAAAAACAGAGGCAGAAGATCAAAGTGACGACTTTGTAGACCCCTCCACAGTATATCCCATCGAGAATACCTGTAGGCCAATTCTCCAGCAGCTCCCTAACAGGCAGGACCTCTTTGTACCACCATGGTCCCACTACTGCCAGCAGAATCTCTGACAGAGCCCAATGCTGGACTCAAAAGTCACTTCGACTGATGCTCCTGCAGTTGGTATACTTCTCAGAACCAGAGAAATCCCCCCTCCCTTCGGCAGATATGCATTTATCCACTGATGCCCCCGATCTCTCCTCAGCATTTCACTTTGTCAGATCCAATAGTGGCGTCCTGAGCTAGAGGCTAAGAGATGTTTCTACCACTCAAAGTGTCGATGGATCTCCTTTCCCCACCCGCTGCTCCACTGGAACACCCCCAGGCAACTCTATATCTGTAGTTTGTATCATGAAGCACTCTATGGGATCATCAGTGCAGAGTTTGGAACACCTTCACTTTCCCTTTTTGCTTGATCACCACAAACCAACAACAGAGGAAAACAAGGTAGTTATATGGACCAGCTTCAAACCGCATCTGACACTTTGCTCCACCCCTGCCCTCCAACCTTTTTTTTTAATACATGGAATACATTTTATCTGGGCTTCCAAGGTGGTATTTCTAAACCATGTCTATGCCTCATGCAAACTTTTAACCTTTGCAACTGCTCCTTTTATCAGCCTTTTTAAAGTTATATGCTACTGTAGTAGCTTTACTCAATGTCCTCCCTATTGCTTAACACAGAAACATAGCAGAAAAAGACCGTATGGATCCATCAAGTCTTCCCATCCACCCAATTAATTTAGCTTTATAATTCCCATCACTCTCAGAGATCTCCTACATTTATCCCACGCTTCCTTAAATTCAGATACTGTTTTTCTCTCAACCACTTCCATGCATCCACCACCCTCTCTGTAAAGAAATATTTCTTGAGTCTGCCCCCTTTGAGCCTCATTTCATGACCCCTTGTTCTACAGCCTCCTTAACAGCCCCATCACAGTAACCCCTATCACCAGGTCGGGCATTCCACTGAACTAGATCTAAAGTTTCTGGTCCACAAAAGGTTATTGCTCCTATCACATGACAACTTCCCGAGGAGGCTCATATGGGACTTTGACATACGCCAGTCAATACAGACTGGCATATGTTAGCCACAAATGTTGACTGGCTCACCGTTAGCCACAAATGTATTTACACCTTTTAAAATTCTAATAGATTGTTAAGACATGACTTCCTTTCACTAAAATCATGTTGGCTTTTTCCCATGTCTATCCCTATGCCCAGTGATGCTATTATTAACTATAGAATCTACCATTTTGTCCACCACTAATGTCAGACTCGCTGTCTAGTTTCCTGATCACCCCTTTTAACAACTGGCATTCCATGAGCTCTATAGTTATTCAACACCCTGATACCTTTACATTTATGGCTACTAGCTTCCTGGACTGAGCTTGCCCAGGGAAAGAACCTAGCTGGTACATTTTCTCTTCAAATTAATTTCAGTCTTTGAAACCATACACAACATATTTAATTCCAAAAATTTTTTTTAAAGAAATTATATTAAAAAGGATTGATTGGTGAAATCTTGAATTATTAAAATATGTATTTTGATAAAATCATTAGATAAAGATTCTCCTGATATGGGAATGTGGAAGGCTAAATTATTGGACATGTTGCTAATGAAGTTTTGCATGGCTAATTTATAGACACTCAAATTACAAGAGACCTTATGTAAAATATGAAATCATATTAAAAGTCTACTAAAGATATTCAGCTTAGCATCCAGTTTAAGAAGTCTGATTAATATCTGTTGTACGCCTGTACTATTTATTGCATGTTATGAAGCAAATGCAAGAGGTCAAAAGCAAGCCTTGTGATGCTGCTTCCTCCAGTGATTGCAGGTTATTGACTGTTGTGGGGAAGAAAAGAGAAAAATAATTGTTCTTTATATCCAGTGTACTTCATTTTTGGTTGCAGTCAAAGAAAATTATTTTTGGAAAAAAAAAAAAAAAAGGATCGATTGGTGCACTTATATCTTGGAGACCAGAAATTTTTTCTTTGGAAAAAAACAGAATCGGGAAGATAGTTTTCAGCTCAACAACTGACTAAACTCCCATCCATATTGTATTCACACATAGGCAGGGTTTTAATTTTTTATATTCTGTCTTTCAGGTACTTCAAAGTGTATTACATTCAGGTACTGAGGGTATCTTTCTGTCCCCAGAGGGCTCACAATCTAAGTTTGTACCCGAAGCAAAAGAGGATGATGTGATTTGCCCTAGGTCACAAGGAGCAGCTTAAGTCACCATAAGAAACCAAGAAACCGTTTTGGTCCTGGGTTATTACTAGTCTATGAACCCTGCCCTCAGGGGAATACCAGATTATGGACTGGGTTAGTAATAAATGTTCTTTATCCCACTTTACAGATAATATGAAGGATTTTAAAAGGATGGTACTAAGATTATCTGGGAGACTGTTCAAGAGCTCCTATGATAAGTCACTATACCTAGGAGCAAGATCAGGAAGTAATGCATTTTGCTTTTTTTTTCCATGTGTATGATTGTACCAGTAACTAAATATATAGGCATTGATGCCTCTTAACACTTTTAAATTGTGGCTCCTATTAGAGGTAAAGTGAATGGAAACACTCATCCTGTCAGTGGCATCTACTTAAAGGAAAGGCACATCAGCCCCTACACAGGGGTTTCTGAGACTTATTCTCTCACAGTACTAATTCCTCCCTCCCTTGTTTGTTCCCTGGTACCACACGGCCCAACTATATCTGTCTGAGCCACAGATGCCAACAGTCTGCACTGTTGTAGTGTTTGAGCAATAGGGAACGTTCCAGCATTTGTATGGTTCTGGGAGGTTAAGAGAAGTCAGATTTAGTCAGCTGAGACATTCAGGGCTGGGACGGACAAGAAGATGGTGACAAAAGAGCAACGGCACTGATGCAGGGGCAGTAGCAACACAGAAATCTGGTCAGAAAGTCACTGAGCGCAGTTTCTGAACATTTTTCGCATAGTCCCCCTCAAAGTCAGCAGGGCAGCAGCAGCAGCCTGTGGCTGAAAATAAAAAATGCTCCATTTAGTCACTGTCACTTCAATTTGTGTGGGGGATGGGGGCGCGAGGTGGAGAATTCTTTGAAAAGTACAGGCTATGTTTTTTTATAGGGCCAAAAGAGCATTACAAAAAAAGTAACCAAGCAAATCTGAGAAATAAGGGTACATTTTCCAAAGGTTTAACTGGCTAACTTCAGGAGTCAGTGGTTAAATCTAACATGTTTAAACTTCATCTCAAAATTTCCATTTAACCAGCTAAATATGTTTACATAAAGTTAGATGGTTAAAAAGGGGTGGGGCTAGAGATGGACAGAGGATATCATTTAGCTATTTAGGATATCTTGCCAGGCAGATTTTTCCTGCTAGATTTAGGGCAAAGTTTCAGTTGCAAATCTACCCAATCTACTGTACCAAAAATAGAGCTAAATTTAACTGGTTAAAATTACCCAGTTATCTTTTCAGCTCACTGAATCTTTGAAAATAGACCTGTGGAAGTGTTAGAAAACCATGGAGAAACCTAAACGATACCAACCTTTATCCCAGTGGTTGTGAAAATGGCACTGCAGCACATGAAATACAAAACATACACACAACAATAATCCCCTCACCTCTAATATTTTAACACTGAAGTGATTTATAAAGTGCAGTGCAGATACCTTTGTTACAGTGTCTGCTCCACCATCCTAACTTCATAAATTAATCCACAACTGGAATATACTACATTAATATTAAATGCTAACACCCACTCTCTCCCCACCCCACCCACAGCCATGCACCTGATAATGGCAGGTAACATTTCATCAGAACACTACCAGTGAGGCGCAATTGTGAAACTACACAGTTTATCCAACTGTGCCCAGAATACTACTGTAAATGTTTCAGCAGCACACACCAAGAAATAGTAATATATTCACGGCACATGCATTTTAAATACTCAACAGTACTTATACGACTGGAAAAGAAAACCCAAGCTTTTCTGGGAAGTAATATATCTGGTCAATACTGCGGTATATGAAGTAGTTTCAAAAAGGAAGTCAAAGCTTAAGGAGAGAATTACCTACCCTTTTCCCACACCATATTTCCCCCTTGCACTACAGTACTCAGCCAGTCACTTGCTCATTCGGTGGTACTGACCTTCAGCAGATCATAGAATGCATCCGAGATTTTCTGCGGGATTGCAGGCAGGTTACCACGGCGGATATTGTGCCATCCATCATCGTTACGAGGCAGTGGATCTGCTCCTGCTGCCAAGACAATCGTTAATCCAAGGGCAAAAATATCTGCCTTAGGCAAGTGGTAGAAATCCTTCCAGAGAAGAGAGAAACAGAGGCCAGTCATTTGCATCACTGCAATCCTGCCCTGCAAACCACGCGAATGACTAAATGGTAGGGATGTGCAGCAGGGACGGATACATTCGATTCGGTATTCGTCGGGACCCAAATCAGTTACATCCGTTTTCGGGGGACCCCAATTCGTCCATTAGTTACATATGGTATTCGTTTCCCATTAAAGTTAAAAAAAAAACAAAAAAAACCAAAAAACCACACCCCACCCCCCATCCCAACCCTTTAAATTTAATTAACTATGACCCCCCCCCCCCCCAAGACTTGCCAAAAGTCCCTGGTGGTCCAGCGGGGGTCCTGGAGCATTCTCCTGCACTCAGGCCGTCGGCTGCCGATATTCAAAATGGCACCAATAGCCTTTGCCCTTACTATGTCTCAGGGGCTACTGGTGCCATTGGTCGGCCCCTGTCACATGGTAGGACATTGCTCCTACCATGTGACAGGCACCGGTAGCCCCTGTGACATAGTAAGGGCAAAGGCTAACTGTGCCATTTTGAATACCGGCAGTCGACAGCCCGAGTGCAGGAGATCGCTCCAGGACCCCCACTGGACCACCAGGGACTTTTGGCAAGTCTTGGGGGTGTCAGGAGGGTGGGGGTTTTATTCGTTAGTGATACATTGCTTTCATGGGGGTTCGCCATATGTTTCGGAACCACACGAATGCAACGAATAGGGACCTATACGTTGCAGATTGCGCATTCGTTCAAAACGAATGCACATCCATACTAAATAGAAAGTCATTAAACTCTGGTGCAGAGAGCTACCGATATCAGTCTGCGGTGTAGACAGCTACTACCTTGGGCCCTACATCGTATTATGAAGCTTCTTTAAAATGTTTATCTGGCTCTGCCACCATTTCTTTTCAGAGCACTGAAGGCTAGTTGCAGAAGAAACTACCTGCCAGACATAAAGGCTGGCACACGTTCAGTGTCACCAAGGAAAGCCAGCTGAAGTGGAGGAAGGTTATTAAAAAAAGGAAAAAAAAAAAGGTCTGAATAAGATCAAGAAGGGGGCAAAGCTAAAAAGTCAACAAATCAAATTGAAAAACATAGCTAGCACTGCTGTTTTATTAAGTCTTATACCTAGGTTCCCTTTAACTCAGCAGTTGTTACAGGAGGCTCTCAATAGTTCTAGTTCCTCTCATTCAAGGAGGATCCCATGAAGTTTCAGTAATTAAATTTTTAAAGCCATCTCTGAAGTGGATAGCTTGGCAGCATATTTCTAGCACCTGCATTACTTGAAAGCTTCCAAACAGATGATCAAATGATATCACACAATTAGTTGGGTGAATTTTGGTCCAGGAATGGATTAAAAAAAAAAAAAAAGGTTTGGGAGTCAGTCCCCCACAGGAGAGTTTTAAACTATTTCTTCAGAACCCTTCTGTAGTCCTGTCACAAAATGTGAGATTAGGGGCTCCTGAAGGCAGTGGTGCGCTGTCTAATTTCTGATGAGGTCCGTATTGCGACCTTGTAAATATAAGCTGAGTAGACTGCTAGGGAGGAGCATGATGAAATACAGCATACCTGAGAAAAAGCAGAAGAGTGCATCCTTTTGTGCTTGTTCCTGATAACATTATGGGGGTTCCCAGTTTAAATTTTAGTTATTCTGGGCCTACAAAGCCCCTAGGAGGAATACAAGATAGCTATGCAAGAATTATCCACCACATGGGCGTCTCACCATTTCAACCAAGGGATGGAGAAGAAATATATTACTAGAATTTCCAGAAGGACATGGTCAAGGCAACTAACATAGTGGGGTTCAAAAGAGGACTGGACAGTTAATAGCCATGTAGACTTGGGTAAGACAGCTTTTATTCCTGGGAGCATGATACAAGAAATAGATCAACTATTGGGGATCTGCTGGGTACATGTGCCCTGGACTGGCAACCATTGGGGACAGAATGCTGGGCTCAGTGGACCCTGGTCTGACCCAGCATGGCATTTCTTTATGAGAATTAGAGCTGGAATAAGCTTATGGGAGTAGGAACTGAAGCCCAACCAGGTGGCAAATCTTAATTCTTGCTGCAAGGCTAGGTCTATATTTATTTGATTTATATTCCACTTTTTGGCACTTCAAAGAAGATTACGTTCAGGTACTGTAGGTTATTATTGCTTGTATTTTCTAACCAGATATCTAAGCTTGCAGCTGTGAAATTGTGTCAGTGTAAGAATCTAACTATATTGGGGTGCCTATGGAATTAGATTGTGTAAAGATTTTTGGACTTTTTTGAAACCACAATCCCTAAGCAGGCAGAACTAACTACTCAGCAGACAAGTGTTCGCCAGAGTACAATACAGTTTTATTCTGGCTGAGGTTTTACTTTGTTTGTGAAGAATGAGAGGCTCTGTCTACAAAAGGGTCAGCCCTTTCCGGTGTAGGACATCGCCTTGGGAAGTCCACTACATCACCTGTCAGATCAGTGATAAGATTGGAAACCAGAAACTTGTTTCACTTACTTCCAAGTTTTAAAAACAAAAAAATCGCTATATTCCCAAATTCTCCAGGACGATGCTATTACAAGTTTACATCCCACTCACACAATACAAAATCTGCAGTTTGCAGTAGATCAAACCTAGTAAGCTAATAAAGGCATCCACTTCATGCAGTACCTTAAAGTTCAACTATCATTCATACCTCTTGAAGGATCTCATTGGCTAAAAAGCAGCTGTCTCCCTCTTCTACTTGAGGTTTGGAAATGGAGGTCACATGGCCAAGGTCCCCTAAGATGAGAGGCAGACAGCAGTTAACTACTTAGATTAAAGAACACTTGTCCACTTTTTTTTTTTTTTTGCAGAGGGGGTGGGAAAGTGGAGGACAGAGTTAGAGAGAGTCAAGGAAATTGGTTCCTTAAGCATTCAAGGTCTAGTTCCTGTAAGCTACACACACAATATAACAAAGCCTGCATATGAGACCAGAGCTAGTGTCACTTAATTAGGTCACTGCAACAGTTTCATCCTGTTCTGTTTCTTAAACAGCCATCCTATTTTTTTTTTTAAGAAGTTATCCACAAATAGCTGAGATCCTAAATTTAGGCCCTAAGTTAGGAACTTATTTTCAGCTTACAGTTAGGCTCCTAAATTAGGTGCCTCGTTCTGAAAATCAGTGCTAAGCTCCTAACTTTTCCCCACCCTAACCACCTCAGTAGCAATCCACATTTTAGATGCCTAGTGAAACTAGGCATCTAAATTTAGGGATTCAGCCCTAGTATATTTTCAAATAGGGACAATTTAAGAGCCTAAACCATTGGAACATTGGCCTCTAAAAATATTTTTAAAAGGAAAATTAGTCCATCATGCAATATGATGGACATTTCAGACAGGTCAATGACAAACACATCCAGTGCTCTCCCCTTGTACTGTATTAAGGAGTTTGGTTTTCAGCATGCTGGAAAATTTCTGTCTTTAGGCACCATGAGCCCAGTATTCAGTAAGCCAGCAAGCTTACAAGTTTTCCAGCTACAGATAGCCAGATAATTGTCCCCTAAATATCCCTGATTAAAAGTTATCCCGCTAATTATAGCCAGATAACTTTAAAACTAACCAGGCAGATTATGAATATACCGAAAACTCCTTAATCATGGGCCTCCCACCCTGATTCCCCTCTACCATTAATCTTGTCAGATATTCTGGACAGTTTCACTGATCGCTTACACTTCCAGAGCTATGCTAGAAGTACCCAGGAATGCATCATACTGTGATCCTGGGCAGCGACCGAGGTATTGGAAGGGTGAATAGGAAGGCGCAAGGGGAGGAGAAGGCCAGCAGAAATCTCACTGGATTTCCCTTTGGAAGGGTTTGGGGGGGGGGGGGGGGGGACACAGCCAGAAGTTAGTTTTGTTTTGTTTTTTTTAATAAGATTAATAGTGGTTGGGGGTAGGAATCTGGCTGGGAGGTCA
Source organism: Rhinatrema bivittatum (assembly GCF_901001135.1). Classification (NCBI taxonomy): domain Eukaryota; kingdom Metazoa; phylum Chordata; class Amphibia; order Gymnophiona; family Rhinatrematidae; genus Rhinatrema; species Rhinatrema bivittatum. Next base: position 125,653,835 of record NC_042623.1, read on the forward strand.
GCAGTTATGATTTTTTTTTTTGTTTGTTTTTTTGTTGTTACTTATAGGCATGCCACTTAAATCGGATATATCTTTTGAAGTTAAAAGTAAGCCAGATAAATTTATTCCTCCCTGAAATGCCTTTTTTATCCAGCTAAACTCTAGCCAGACAAGTGGCTCAATATTCAAAAAGTTGCCATTTAGATAGATAACTTGTCTAAATGGCTTTGAATATTGCCCCCCTCCCCCAAGATTAGCAAGCGAACATTTAGGAAAGCAGGTATTACCTCTACAAAATATGTAAATCTCTTCAATTCTAATACTCTGGGGGTTTTTTAATGTAAAATTACAGACAAAAGTTACAATTGGGTAATATCATACATTAATTTGACCAAACTAATCAGACACTACACTGATCTTTATTCCTGCTATACAAAAATCATCCATATGAAATCAATGCAAAAAATTGTAATTTGCTAATCTAATACACAAATTCATGACATTTGAGTCTCTTCACCCTCATCCCCCTCCCCCCACCCACCCAGGACATTGCCAGCACTCTGGAGACAGACATGAAGTTTTAATAACTATTTTCAAAGTTATTTAATGGTTTTCACTGTCTTTTCCCTCGATCAATCATTTTCCTTCTTTCATTCCTTGTTTAATTTTCCATTCCGTCTTTTCAGTTAATTCATCCATTTTTATTCTTATATCTTGTTCTCTCTCCCCACCAACTTCTTTGCATGCCTTCCTCTTATTGCTTTTTGTTTCCTTTGCCTTTCACATAACATTTGCTCAGGTATTGTTTCCCTCTCCTTGCCACTTCATTTCCTCTTCCCGAGAATCCCTCACTGGATGGCTGATTTGACTAATCAGCTGGACTCTGATTTTACAGCTTGTTGTATGGTCCTGCCAGTTCACTCATGGCCAGAGAAAGCACTAGGTAGACTAGATGGCCACCTACAGTGCCACTGTTTTGGGGGTGGTGCGACGGTGGCAGGAGCACAGCAATTGCTCCTCCTGCTGGCACAGGCAGGAGGGAGGTAGAGCAGCAGCAGCATGGGCCCACAGCGGCCGGATGAAAGCGAAGCAATGCTGGGCTGCAGGCCCAGAAGCAGCAAATAGGAGTCGGAGCAGTGTGGGAGCCATGGCCCAAAGAAGAGCAGGAAGCAGAGCAGTGAGGGTGTGCCCAGGCTGAAGAAAGTTGCTGCCCTGTCTGCCAAAAAGAGAAGGCTGTTACGGGTTGTGTCTGCCAAGGGGGCAAGAGAGTGAGCATGTGTGTATGAGTGAGAGCAAGTATGTATGTGCGTCTGTGTAAGAGAAGAGAGTTTGTGCACGCACCCCCAACTCCTACCACTACCCTCCCCCCACCCACACACAAATCCACAATCTCAGAGTGACTGGAAACCAGGTGTTCCTAGGTACAGAGAGCAGGGAGTTTTTTTTATCTTTAGTTTTAGTCATTGGGTGTTTCATTTGTCTGCTGGCTTTGAAATATATTATTGGTATGTGGAAAAATTTTTAAAAATTGGATTGATGTCATTTTTATTTGCAGTAGTGTCTCTTGGACAAATATTTGGGGGGGGGGGGGAACAGGGTGGCAGACTAGATATAAAGGGGTGTAAGCCAAAGTGATATTTCATACATGGTACCTCAGACATATCATGGGCTGGGAGGGATCTCACCAATGTAGATCTTGAAGATTTAAGACTGCACATGGCACAAGGACTACACCCCTTAGGGGGATCATAGGTGGCAAAATAAAGAGTAAAAGTAAATCAGGTGAGGCATGCGTTGCAGTATGTGCTCATAGGCCCAGCAGCAGCCCCGTATGGGTTTTCTAGGTAACAGGAAACCAGTGAGGGTAGAAGAAATCCCACCAAAAACTCAGAATCTATGTAACAAGCCTACTGCCATAAAATGAACTTCCAAGACTCAACCAGCAACAACTCTATGGATGAAAAGGAAGCACTCAAAACATAGCACAGCCCTAGAACACCAATATATTTTCTAACGGAAAGACAGAACAAGCTGGACAGCTACAGATCGCTACAAAACACACTAGACAGTAGACACTAGTAAAATCTCCAACCTCTGTCACACATGCAGAACATGGACAAATTCTAACCAATAAGGAATCACAAATTAAAAAAAGATACATGTAAACAAAAACTAAACCAGAAATCCCATGAAGCCAGAATGATCTGCATGCAGTGCAACCATGGAGAAAGAAACCAAAATGCATTTCCTCCTATAGTCATGGATGGGAACTCTCAGGATTTCACCCTGAAACTCGAGGAATTTGCATCAGTTGCAGGGTCTCAGGGGAAACACTAGAAATCTCAGGGCCTGGCCCAAGATGGCGGTGTAGCAAGACAAACTGACACATTGTTCCTGCCTTTGGTCATTTACCTTGAGAGATCTATGCCGCATTCAGCGAGGAAGCGCAGAGCCAGGGAGCGCTTAGCCTCGGAAGCACTCCCAACTTTCTTTGGTAGGACCTATGGACACCCATGTCTGGTGTGGATCCAAAGCCAGTGAGGGAAGCTCGCAGACTGCCGGATGGGGGTGGAAGTAGAGCCCAAAGATGGTATTGAGCTGCTGGCATCTTTTTCCCCCGGCAGAGAGGACACTGCCCGCTAACCCCGCCAAGACAAGGACGCTCCCTACATAAGGAGACCAGGGGAAACCTAAATGGTTAACCCCCGGTGTGCCTCTGCCGGAGCCCGTGTGGTTGGGGCAGGAAGACTCGGCTCAAAGTGAGATCTCTGGGGCTTGCAGGGGGAAGGCCTAGTGGAGCTGCAGAACCGGAGGCCGGAGAGGTAACAGCTGAGAACTCTGTTTCAGGCAGCTGACCTGGTAAGGCCTCAACTTTATTCTTTAGAAACGCTATGGGAAGCAATAAACAATGTCAACAAGAATATGATACTACAATTGCATATTATTACAGATAATGTTAAAAAAGTTTGAACAACGGATGAATGATGTGGCAATGAAGTTTTGAAATCGAAGGAGAAAGTGGATTCTGTTAAAGTGAATTTAGAGAGTAATGCAAATATTCAACAAATGTTTATTAAAGAAAATCAACAATTGCAGATGAAGTTGGAAAACATGGAAAATCAGCTGAGAGGGAGAAATTTGAGGTGTATAAATTTTCCTAAAGTGGCATATATTTCACCGAAAGACATCTGGAGAAGATGCTTAATGGAGATCTTGAAAATTCCTGAAGGTGCCTTGCCCATTATGGCGAAAGTATATTATATGCCCCCATTAAGGAGGAGAGAATCGGAAGAAGATAATATACAAGTCTTAACTCCAAAGGAACCCCCTAATTTGGATATTTCAGCAGTACTGGAGCGAACAGAAGAAAGTATGACAACACCTGCTACGTTAATAGTAGCTTTCCTATTAGAATCTGATAAAGAAAGGATTTTTAAGATATTTCTCACAGATCCGAAGTTTTCCTGAATCAAAAAAATCCAAATATTTCCAGATATATCTAGACAGACGCAAGAGAGGAGATGACGATTTTTATTGTTGAAGTCCAGAGTTCTCGAATTAGGTTCATTATTTGCTTTAAAATTTCCAAGCAAATGTTTAATAAAACACCAAAGGATATCATATTTGTTTTATCAACCTTCACAGTTAAACTGCTTTCCTGCTTAATAAAATTGGCTCTCAGTTTAGTTCCTCACCGGTCTCTGGCTAATAGCTCAGATCAGGTTGTTTATTTCCTCATGTTTCTTCTTGTTCTTAATGTAAATTTGCATTAATATTCTTAGAAATACTTTATTTCAAATTAGTTGGTCCGGGGCTCACCTTGTCACCTCCAACATTTCCTCTGTATCTGCTTGGTGACCGCACATCCTGTGCTAGGGTAACAGAATCCTAATCAGCTTCTCTTTCAAACTTGTGTGCAGCAGGGATCTTATGCTGGGAGAGCCCCTGGAGATTCTCCTTCCTCTGTGGGCCATATGGGAAGGATCTTCTTTCTTGCCAGTGCCTTTCCCTCCCTCGTGACACTCAGTAGATATAGAGAACATGCACGACTGCAAGCACACTCTCTACACCTACTACGTGCTGAAAGCAAGGGAAAAGCACCAAAGGCAGCTTCCAGAGGAGCCAGAAAGAAGCCTCAGCCATTTTTTGCTCTTCCTATATGGCATGCAGAAGAGGGAGGAGTGGATGTTAACTCTGAGTTAGCACTGTTTTGGTATGGGAGGTTTACTATATTGTAACTAATTCAATTTACACATGGCTTTCTGCCACATATTACAATAGACCTAATACCATATGCGTTCCAAGCGACTTTTGCAGGGTTTTCTAGTTGTCACTTCAGCAATGCACATAAATATAATGCATATGTTGGTGCAAGTGATATTTTTACCTCAGAAGACTACTTTAAAATATGCCCTTTCATGCAACACCTATTACAAATCTATTAGTTTTAATTGTGTGTGGGAAGGGCCAGGGTGGAAAAGGAGATAAACAAAGCTAATGAGGTTCACCTAATAGCCTCACACCAACTTTGAGCTTGCTGGCAAGTGCAGCCACGGTTTAATATATATATATTGGTAGTGTCAGGGACTAACACCACCAACAAGGCTCACATCCAGAAAAAGTTCTGACATTCTAGGCTCAAATTTAATAGTAAACCAAGAGATCCCAGGTTAAGATCTGCTTGCTTGAGATTCAGAAAAACCAGTCAGCCTTGGCTAACCACAAAGCGTCTGTTTGATGTGTACCCACTAAGAATGACAATTGGCACAGTGCACATAAAAAATGTTAGTGAGCCAAGATTTGGGCCCGAAGGCCTGCAATAGTGCAAGAACAGAGCTTATAGGGAAAGCACATTGTATGGACAGAATAATAAGATTGAAGCTGTGGTATATTCACAGTAAAAGCAAACAAAACCTAGACCTACATTTTGTCATTTATCATGAAAAAAAAAAATAGTGCACATGGAAGAATACCTCTCAGTATTTACATACTTAGTAAATTAATTGCAATGGCCAAGTTAAAACTTCATTAGATTGCCTTCAAATGCTATCCCTGGTTTTATTGAGCATAATATTTGAAATTAAATTCATGGTGCAGTGCACATAGTAAAACAGTACTTAAATTTATTTTCCTTTAATCTACTTTCTTTTCAGGCAGTTAAGTGCCCTACTGATCTTGGTCATATATTTTCCAGAGAAGAGGAGCTTTTATACTTAAAGAGAAAACAGTGAAGCTGTTTATTAAGATCTATGAAACAAAAATGCTGAACATTTCTACAGAAGAAAAAAAAACCAAAATGTGAACAGCATAAACCATGTTCTCTGTAGACAGCAGGATGAATTAGCCATGACACGTAGGTGACATCATCCAACACCACCAAATAAACCCTTTTACCTCCTAGATCTTTTGCTCTAATGAGCATGTGCAGAAATTCCTGCAAGGTCATTTCCTCAGGAGCCCCTCAGTCAATTTTAAAGTGAAGTCCAGGGAGGCAGGTAGAAGTCCAGGGAGGCAGGTGAAGTCCAGGGAGGCAGGTGAAGTCCAGGGAGGCAGGTGAAGTCCAGGGAGGCAGGTGAAGTCCAGGGTGGCAGGTGAAGTCCAGGGTGGCAGGTGAAGTCCAGGGTGAAGTCCAGGTGAAGTCCAGGGAGGCAGGTGAAGTCCAGGGAGGCAGGTGAAGTCCAGGGAGGCAGGTAGATATTTAGTATGGCCAAGGTCATTTCCTCAGGAGCCCCTCAGTCAATTTTAAAGTGAAGTCCAGGGAGGCAGGTGAAGTCCAGGGAGGCAGGTGAAGTCCAGGTGAAGTCCAGGGAGGCAGGTGAAGTCCAGGGAGGCAGGTAGATATTTAGTATGGCCAATTCATCCTGCTATCTACAGAAAACACCATTTACAATAAGCAAACTTGCTTTCTCTGTCAACAAGCAAGGTTATATTAGCCATGACACATGGGGAGTCCCAAGCTGAGGGTTGCAGCAGAGCATATAACTGAATAAGCAACCTGGATTTTTCTGTGGAGAGTAGAATATTGAATGAACAGGTTATACAAAAAACTGCTTGTCCAACTGTACTGTCACTTTTTGATCAATTTTCCAGATAGTAATGGGACATGAAGGTGTGCCCAGACTACCAAGTTGCAATTTTGAAGATGTCTTCACTAGATGCTGCTCAGAGATGAGCCACTCATGTAGCCATGGCTTTCACTTGAATCTTGATAGTGTCTAGTCTGCTAGGGCGTAAAAAAAGTGTAATACAATCTTGTAGCCAATTGGACAATCTTTGTTTGGCAACTACTATGCCCAATTAGGATCATAAGAGACAAATAGTTGCAAGGTCCAACGATCTGGCTACATTTTTTCTGCAAAGCAAGAATCCTTATCCAAGTACCTTACCCAACTTTTCCAGACATCTGCAACAAGAGGTCCTCAGATGAAGACATGTTTCAGAGGCTCAGGTAGAAGGTTGGAGGGGATTCCTGTTAAATCCTCCTCAGATCCTAGAAGGGAACACTAATCCAAGACCCCAGTGATGAAATAAGTGGCTGAGAATGGATTTTTGGTCACCTAGGAGGGGCGTATTCCTGGTGGACATCCTCTGAATGGCTGGACTCCATTGCAAGTGAATGTTGAGGACTACAACTATCTCTCAGGGGTTCTGATGGCATAACCATCCAGTCAAGGGTAACTGAATTCCTCCTTGCAGGAGTAAATCTGATATCCTGGATAGGAAGGGCTGAAGTGTACCCTCCTAGTCCTTAGCCACCAGAGAGGTAAAGAAAGTCTTCACCAATTCTGCCACTTGATCTAAGGACTTGTGTGTCCTCTAGCCCTTCTTGCACATCCTCTGGACTTTATAAAAGTTGTACTGGGGGCTGGTTAGAAATTAAGGACACAATGGAGCAAATGGGATCTGGTGTGTCCAGATATATATCTTACTCCAATAACTTTGATAGGGATATTGCTCTAGAAATTAGTAGAGGTAAGTGAGATGCAGTCACTTACTCTGATGCATGAGGTGTCAAGCCCCAATATGTTGGTGGTGTCAGAGTTATAGGCGGTGCTGGGGCTCAATGTGCTGAAGAATGGTGCATCAGCTACATCAGTGGCATAGAGACTCTATGCTTTTTCGGCACTAGTTGTGCTACTGTCTCTCAAGAATAGCACTTTTAGTAGGGCCTGAGGTTTGTAAATACTTCTGTTTACTTGACCCTGAGGCCCCAGCCTGCTCCAGTGAGGTGGGAAAATTTTCTCGAGATGCTCCTACTCAACTTGGCACTTTGGAACATGAAGAGACTGCTCCAGGAGGAGAACCAGCTGCAGCTCTTTAAAAAGACTTATGCAGGTCCTCCATTTTCCAGGCCCTGGACCTCTTTCTCGCAGAAAGAGGAAGTCAAGCAACAATATTTGCAAAAATTAAGAGAAGCTAGGAACATAGTCAGAAATTCAAAAGTTCAAATAAAAGAAAGATAGCAAATACAGTAAAGCGGGGGAGCGAGACTCTTCTTAAAAAAAAATTATACTAATGATATCAATCAAGTTAAAACAGAAGGTACATTTCCCAGATGATGCTTGGATGAAAAAAAAAGGCTGAGGGGCTCACAAGGCAACACCCATACAGGAACTCCTGCACATGCTCAGTAGAGCAAAAGCTCTCTAAGCTAAGAAAGAAGGGTCTATTTGGTGTCATCAGATCACTCCCGTTTCATGGATAATTCAGCCATTTTTCTCAATAGAGAACATTACTTAAATGAAATTATTTTTAAAACATTAGAACGGGCAAGGTTTTAGGGAAGCTATACATGTATTAATTCCTGCATCTGCCTAGAAAACTATGAACCTAAAGTTAGTGTTTATACAGACTAGTACCCTTAGCAGTTCCTGGTTCACATACATCCCCCCCCCCATGTTGGCAAGAAACACAAAGCTTAGCACTGCCATTTTTTGGCAGGGGAGGCCCCAGGGCCTATGAATGACCATACACACACACAAACTCTGAGAAGGACGGAAGCAGTTAAACAAAGGAAAGAAGGTGGAAGAGATGGTGTGCCTGGTTCAAGAGCCATAAGTGCAAGGTTTGCTGAAATATTCAGTTCCTAAAAAAGAGGATGTCTTTGAAGGTAGCCAGTAGAGAGACAGAGAAACTGTAGAATGCAGCTTGCCACTTTCTCAATGGCCATAAACCCCCTTTCCCCTTTCCCCCCCCCCCCCCCCAATACCAGTTTCTCTTCCCTAATTTTATAAATCTCACTTTGTCTAGTTGACCTGCCCCTTCTAAGAGACATTACACACATTGTTTCCTCAATAAATTAAACACTCACCAATTTTATATATCACTGAGGTGGAGATGTCATCTTCATCATCACTCTCATTTTTACTGGCACTGTTGTCTATCAACTTCTGACAGATAAAGACATTACCTATAAATACAAAGACACTTCTAGCATCACCATATCTATCATTAATGGCCTACAAACACACAGGAGAGGACACCTGTATTGACAAGTGTCTTTTTAGGGCACACCCACGCCAGCATAGCCTCCAAATCTAGATGGTGTACCACTGCCACATCTGAACTGTAGATCTAACAATTGTCTCTTGTAACAACCGCTTCAGGAAAAATACTTGCTTGGGCTAAAAATTATATCCATATCTCTACTGAAGTTTTGTCCTACAATGGAGGATCAAAAAAAAAACCAAAACACTGGCTCACCCCTACCTCTTCAATTTCTTTAGGTGCTTTCATATGTTGGCATTTCAGGAGAGAGCCTACCACTTCCAAGTCCAGGCTGCAAACATACATGCCAGGCAGTATAAATGCTGCTACATTATTGAAGTCTTGGCAAGGTTAATCAAAGCCAATTTTAAAGTGCATGCTCTGAGCTCTCTGAACATTTCCAAGATTCTGAGGCTACAGAAATCTGCATGTATTTACTGCACCGATATTTGCTGAATAATCTATTAGTCATGTGACAACCAACCAACCAGTTGGGTACCTGATGCAACAAACAGCATTCTGGAAAAATAGGTGATTGTATTCCTAATCCTACAATATGCAACACACAAAATTTCCCTCATATGAAAGGACCTGAAGTGCCCCATTCCCAATAAGAATTTTGCCACTCCGTTTGAGGACAAAAACTGCCTTAACCACAGATTACCTTTTCCCAATTGAATCTCCTGTCAAGTTGCAGCATCTCATGGTTTGGATGTATAAGGAAGGGAGAAGTACCCAAATATTATCCAATTTGAAATGCCAGATAGGCAGGGAAAGAAATCATGACGACAAAAAATGTGGAAGAAAAGATAGTTAATGAGGTAAAGTGAGGAAATGAGATTTTTTTTTCAAAGTTTGTCGGTGAGAAGGAAGGCTAGCATTGAATTATTAGATTGAGAGGAATTGAGACATGCGGAGGGTATGGGCAAAGGCAAAACAGAAATGGCAAAGGAGAAATTACTACTTACCTGATAATTTCCTTTTCCTTAGTACAGATAGGTGAATCCAACTTCCCAACACAGGTGAATCCAAAACCAGTGGGATGTACCAAAGCTACTCCCGAACAGGGCGGGAGGCTGTCTTTGGTCCAGTCAAAACTGCACGTGCAAAGGCTGTATCCTCCCGGGCCTACATATCCAGGCGATAATGCCTGGAAAAGGTGTGTAAGGAAGACCACATCACAGCTCGGCAAATGTTGATGGGGAAACAACAGTCTAACTCAGGGATGGGCAATTCCAGTCCTCGAGGGCCGCAAACCGGTCGGGTTTTCAGGATATCCCTAATGAATATGCACGAGAGAGATTTGCATGCACTCTGCCTCAGTCGTATGTAAATCGTTTTCATGCATATTCATTAGGGATATCCTGAAAACCCAACCGGTTTGCAGCTCTCGAGGACCGGAATTGCCCACCCCTGGTCTAACTTGTTGGCCATGGCTCTGCCTGAGCCCTAATAGAATAAGCCCCAACCTGACTAGGCAAGGACTGCTCAGCATCCACATATGCAGCCATGACTACCTCCTTAATCCAGCAGGCTACTGTAGCCTTCAATGCCAGCTCACCTTGACTCCCCCCACCATGGAGCATAAACAGCCAATCCATCTTTCTGAGAGGTTCAGAACACTCTAAATACCTCAAGATATGCCACTTGACATTGAAAGGCCATAATGGCTGATATTACTCTGCATCTTTTGCCCTGTCCAGAGACTGCAGGGAAAGACTGATTCAAGTGAAAATTCAAGACTACTTTTGGCAAAAAGGAAGGAACAGTACGCAACTATCACCCCTGGAGTTGCTCATAGAAATGGCTCCCAGCAAGACAAGGCCTGTAATTTGGATACTCAACGCACAGAACAAATTACCACAAGAAACACCAATTGCAATGTCAGTAACCTCAGGGAAAGGGTATGCATTGGTCAAAAGGTAGAGTCCACTAAAAAATCCAAAACTAGATTAAGACTCCACAAGGGCACCAGTAACCGCAAGGGAGGATGAAGATGCTTCATTCCTTTCAAGAAAAGGGCCACATCTGGATGAGCCAACAAGGGCCCACCATTCACCTGACCTCAGAAACAGGCAAGAGCCGCCACCTGAACCTTCAAGGAATTAAGGGCCAACCATTTACTCAATCCATCTTACAAAAATTCCAAAATGAGCTGGATCTTAACCGAACGAGGAAGATTATCTTCAAACCAAGCCTCAAACATTCGCCAAACCCGCACATAAGCTAAGGAAGTGGAGAACTTTCTTGCTCATAGCAACGTGGTAGTCACTGCAGCAGAATATCCACGCTTCACCGAGCCCTCTCAACGACCATACCATAAGAAAAAATAGATTTGGATCTTTGTGAAGAACTGGTCCCTGCCGTAGCAGATTCCTGTGAGCTGAAAACCGGAGGGGAGAGTCCACCAGAAGCCTTCGCAGATCTGCATACTACAGTCTCCTGAGCCAATCTGGTGCCACCAGAAGCACCATCCCCCTGTGACTCTTGACCCTCCAAACTACTCTGCCCAACATAGGCCACACAGGAAAGCATACAGCAGCTTGCCTTCCAGCCATTCCTGCACGAGAGCATCAATGTCCAATGACTTCGGATCTCTCCTGCGACTGAAGAATCGAGGAACCTTCGCATTGTGAGAAGTTGCTAGCAGATCCAGAAATGGAAGGCCCCAGCGATCCACTATTAGCTGAAATGCCTCATTTGGCAATTTCTATTTTTCTGGATCCAGACTCTGCTGAGAAAGTCTGCTCTTACATTGGCTTTTCTTGCAGTATGCGAGGTTGAGATCTCCTAAAGATGCACTTCTGCCCATTCCATAAGTTGGTCTATTTCCTGTGACACTTTCTGGCTCTTGGTTCCTCCCTGCCAATTGATGTAAGCTGCTGTCATTGCATTGTCCGACATTATGTGGACCGTTGGACCCTGCAATCTGTCGCCAACTGCAAGCATGCCAACTGGACTGCACAGGCTTCCAGCCGATTGAGGTTCCAAAAAGACTCTTTTGCATGCCAGCGCCCTTGCACTGTCAGCTCCTGAAATGAGCACCCTAACCTTGGAGGCTCGCATGTGTTGTGAGTACTAGCCAGTCCAATGATCTTAGAGAAACCCCCTTTCTGAGATGATCCACTTTTAACCACCACTGTAGTTGAGAGCAGACCTCCAGTGGTAGGTGGAGCAGATTCAAGTAGTCATGAGACTGTGGGCTCCAACCAGACAGCAGAGTGCACAGAAGCAGACACATATGCATCCTCACCTACAGCACCACCTCCAGGGTTGCCGCCATCAATCAGAACACCTGAAGATAGGACTACACCGTCTGGCGTATAGTGTTCGACAATAGACACACCTGCGCCATCAGCTTCTGGATACGGCCCTCCAGCAGGAACACTTTACCCCATTTCATGTTGAACTGAACACCAAGACACTAGCGACTGAGATGGCTGAAAGATTGCTTTTGGCCAGGTTCACGACCAAACTTAGCTCCTGCAACAAAGAGGTCACCTTTGGTAAGACCCGAAATCTCTTCAAGTTTCTTGGTCTGAATCAGCCAGTCATTCAAGTATGGATGTACCAGGATCCCATCTTTTCTCAACTCCACCGCCACCACCGCTGTGGCCAAACCAAAAGGTAGTGCTCAAAACTGATGACATCCCAAAACTGCGAAACACAGAAAATCGATGATGCTCTATTCGTATGGGAATATTCAGGTATGCCTCAGAGATCCAGAGACATCAGGAATTCCCCCTATTGCACTGCAATTATCACTGAGCGCAAGATTTCCATACAAAAATGAGCCACACACAAATGACAGTTGACTCTTTCAATATCCAGGATGGGACAAAAAGAGCCCCCCTTCTTGGGCATCATGAAATAAATGGAATATAAGCCCAAATTTACCAGCCTGTAGGCTGCAGTCTTGACAACATAACCTCCACGGTCTGTCTCTTCTGAGGAGAGTCGCAGGGAGACACCATGAACACATCCTGAGGAACACAAACTCCAGCGCATAGCCATCCCTTATCACCTCCAGCACCCACTGGTCTGTCATGATCTTGACCCATCTCCGATAAAAAAGACCCCCATATCTCAGAGAGAGGTCAGCACATAGTCATTGGGAGATTCAGGGTGCTCCACTACCTGAACCTGCATCTTGTCTGGGCTGCCTGGGACGAAACAGATCTACCCAAAAGGTAGAGTCCTCTGAAAGGTCACTCCTCTGTAGGGTCAAAAATGTCTGAGCCCTCTAGTATGACCTCTCATGCTGAAGGATCGCGGCACCCGTTTCTCATCCTCTGGTAAACTAGGACCCGGGGACTCACCCCATTCATTGGCCATTTTCTCCAGCTCACTCTCAAATAAGAGTGAGCCTTTAAAGGGCAACTTCATAAGTTAGACTTTGAGGTTGTATCAGCTGACCAATTTCTCAGCCAAAGCAGATGCCTAGCAGCTTTTACTGAAGCCACTCCTCTGGCCTAAGTTCAGACCAAATTGCAGCCTGCATCTCAGCTGCTTGTTCTATCACTGCCCTAGAATTCAAGCCAAATTCATCGACTTTCTGAGAGAGCAGTAAACAAGAGCCAGCCATCAGGGAACTACAGGAAGCTATCTGCAAATTCATTGCCATAACTTCAAAGGCCTGCTTAAGGATAGCCTCAATTCTCCTATCCTGTCCATCCTTCAAGGTCGCTCCCCCTTCTACGGGAATAGTCGTCCACTTGGTAACAGCATACAAAAGTGCATCCACCTCTGGAAAACATTAAAGCTCTCACAGCTGGATCCAGGGGGTACAATCTTTCCAAGACTCATCCCCTTTTAAAATTAGATTCTGAATTAATTCTTAAATGGCTTCCATAATAGGGAAGAAGCAATAGGCTTTATGCAAGGAAATCAGAATAGGATCCTTCTTTGGCTCAGACATGGAGTCAGCCCCAGGTACTCCCAGCATCTTCAAGACATGGAGTCAGCCCCAAGTACTCCCAACATCTTCAATGACTGGGAAAATCAGAGCCAGTAACTCATCTCTATGAAAGAACCTCAACATAGTTCTATACTGCTCCAATCCTGGAGGAATTTTCCCATCTTCCAGGAAGTAAAGATCGGGCTCATCATCCATGTCATGTGGGTCCCTATCGGGAAGGTCTAATCCAGGCGTACCCCGCCGCTTACCCGCAGCACCAGGCAGTCAAGATTTCACCACTTGCGATCCTAGTTGTTAAGATTGCTGGGGCCAGGGATTACACCTGAAGAAGTAGTGCAGTCCTTGAAAAAATTCTGCCCAAGAAAAGGCAGAGGATCCATGCCAAAACCAGGGAGCAACTGATCTGCTCCCACTGAACCAATTTTCCTGCTAAGGAACCAGTTAGGGGAGCTCCAAAATCAGGTGACCCTTCAGGCAGCTTTTTCCATTCATCCACTAGTATGGGAAGAACCAAGTTTAGCAAAATCATAAAGTCATTCTCTCTGAGCCTCCAAACAGTGCTGACAAATTCAAGGACATGCCAGGTTGAGATGCCTGAATGTAACAAGCAACACATAGGGAACAAACCTAAGCCCTTTGCCCTATGAGCGCCAGTTGGCCAATTCGCCTAACAGGCACCTGACAACACTGTTCCTATGTAGGTGCCCAACTTGAGTTCCCTCAGGATGTTCAGACAATGTGCAAAAAAAGGCATGGGTGCACACAAATGGTAGGTGTTCATATGCGCTTAACTAGGCGCACAACCAAGTGCATAATGGGCCGCACAGTCTGGTGCACTAGCATGATCGACAGAAACTGAAGACGGCAGTCTGCAGTGCAAATAAAAGCGTGAAAACACATTATTTAATCACTGGCACAATTTAAGAACAACGGAGGAGTTGAAGATTATTCCAAGGATTGAATAGAGAAGTTGTGTCCACAATCAAAGGTATAATGAATGGTATTTACCTTGTGCCAGTGATTAGATAATGGGATATGCTGTAACTAAAAATATACTTGGGACATTATTTTAAAGATAAGTTTTTTTTGAAATTTTTTTTTCAATCTTTTTATATAGTGGCTCCAGCGTTCAAGTGAGATTAGCGATTTTTCTATACTTCAAAGAAATGAGTGGAGAAGAGGTTCCTGTTAAATGAATAGAGTCATCTATTGAGTCTATTGGATTAAAAATTCCCCTGAAGAAGCTGTTAGATGAAACAAGGGCCCTGTTGGGATTTATAGAAATTCAATAGATCAATTGTATTGGGGGTCTTAGAAATTAAAAATAGAATCTATTCTGGTTAACACAAGATTATTATCAGGAATCTAGATAACTCGTTGAGAATTTGCCACATAAGGAGTATGTAAGATAAAATAATTATATGAATAGATAAGCTTAATGAATTTGTTCAATATTGTGGAATTAGAAAAATCAGTAACAGTATAGTTTCATCATGGTTTATGGAATGTGATTATGGAGGTAATTTTTATGAGTATGTATGGGTATGAGTGATAATGTTTTTCTAACAGATATTTAAAAGGATGTTGAGGGTAATTTGATAACCGCACAATTAATGGTTAAGTGCAATTTGTTGTGGATGTATTAATTGTTTGAAGAATAATAAAAATTGTTGGTGATACAAAAACAGTATAAAAATATTGATATGTGTTTGTATCCCACTTTGTAAGGCGTGTTCTTTTTTGTATTAAGTGTTAAGCACTGAACAAATAATAATATTGCCTGAATTTTGTGATATGTAGGAGATGCATAACCCACAGGTTTTGGATTCACTTATCTGTACACTAAGGAACTAATATTTTTGCACAGTATTCACTAAGAAGAGGATTGTAGAAGGACTGATACTAACTGGCACAATGCATTTATTTAGGGAAGATTGTGTGTGGCACTAGCAAACAAAAAGGCCAATACAGTACAGTGCGCTCCAACGGAGCGCACTGTTAACCTGTCATTGGATGCGCGTTTTCCCTTACCCCTTATTCAGTAAGGGGCGGAAAACACGCGTCCAACCCGCCGAACCTAATAGCACCCTCAAAATGCAAATGCATGTTGATGGCCCTATTAGGTATGCCCGCGCGATTCAGTAAGTAAAATATGCAGCCAAGCCGCACATTTTACTTCCAGAAATTAGCACACCTACCCAAAAGGTAGGCGCTAATTTCTTCGGGCACCGGGAAAGTGCACAGAAAAGCAGTAAAAACTGCTTTTCTGTGCACCCTCCGACTTAATATCATGGCGATATTAAGTCGGAGGTTCCGAAGGGTAAAAAAAGTAAGAAAACAAAGTTTCTGTCGGGTCAAAAACCGGATGCTCAATTTTGCCGGCATCCAGTTTCCGAGCCCGTAGCTGTCAGCGGGCTCGAGAACAGACGCCGGCAAAATTGAGCGTCAGCTGTCAAACCCGCTGACAGCCGCCGCTCCGGGCCAAAAGGAGGCACTAGGGACGCTCTCCCACGGACTTTACTGAATCAGCCTGAAAGTGGGTTAAACCATAAAGACAGATGGGATGTATTGTTGAGATTACTTATCTGATAATCTCCTTTTCCTTAGTGTATGCAGATGGACTCAAAACAAATGGGTATAGTGTGCTCGTGATAGCAGTTAGAGATGGATCTGACATCAGCACGGGTACATATACCCCCACAGGAAGTGCCGCAAATCAGTAATCTTCCTTGCAAAGCTGTAGCTGACCGATCAATTAAATGAACAGGATTACCCTGACCGATTGATAGTAGCTGGAGACCGCCAGTGATCACAACCGGAAGGCGTCGACACCCGGCAGGGTGGATGGCCTATTATAAGAAAACATGGCTTACCGTGAGTTCGATGAATTCCCATGTATGCCGGCAGCCGGGCGGGATGCTGAGTCCATCTGCATACACTAAGGAACAGGAGATTATCAGGTAAGTAATCTCAACATTTCCTAGCGTGTAGCAGATGGACTCAAAACAAATGGAATGTACAAAAGCTACTCCCGGACTGGGCGGGAGGCTGCCCGAGGACCCTGTAGGATTGCCCTTGCAAATGCTGTGTCCTCCCTGGCCTGGACGTCCAGACGGTAGAATCTGGAGAAGGTATGGAGGGAGGACCACGTCGCCGCTTTACATATCTCTGCAGGCGACAGCAGCTTAGCTTCTGCCCAAGAGGCCGATTGTGCTCTGGTAGAATGAGCCTTGACCTGTAGAGGCGGTGGTTTTCCCGCCTCTATGTAGGCTGCCTTGATAACTTCTTTAATCCAGCGGGCGATGGTTGGCCATGAGGCCGCTTCCCCTTGCTTCTTCCTGCTGTGCAGGATGAACAGGTGGTCCGTCTTTCGTACTACTTCTGACATTTCCAGGTATCTCCACAGCAGTCTGCCGATGTCGAGATGGCGTAGCATTCAACCTTCCTCCGACTTCTTCAAACCTTCTGTGGTAGGCAAGGATATGATTTGGTTGAGGTGAAAGTGTGAGACCACCTTGGGTAAAAAGGATGGAACTGTGCGAAGATGGATAGCCTCTGGAGTGATTCTGAGAAATGGATCACAACAGGATAGTGCTTGTAGCTCTGAGATGCGGCGTGCTGAACATACTGCCAGCAAGAACACCATCTTCAAGGTTAACAAACGGAGGGACAGGCCTCGAAGGGGCCTGAAGGCTGATCCTGCCAAAAATTCCAATACTAGGTTGAGATTCCACAAGGGCACAGGCCACTTCAGTGGCGGGCGAATGTGCTTGACTCCTTTCAGGAAACGTGAGACGTCTGGGTGTTTTGCAATGGTGTTGCCGTCACTCCTGGGACCGTAGCAAGACAGTGCTGCTACCTGAAACTTGATGGAGCTGAGGGACAGACCCTTCTGAAGTCCATCTTGTAGGAAGTCCAAAATGATAGGACTCTTAGCGGCATGCGAGTTGGTGCCTTGAGAGTCGCACCAGGCTTCAAAAAATCGCCAGATCCTGATATATGTTAGGGATGTGGAGAACTTGCGTGCTGGGAGTGTAACTATAACTGGCTCCGAGTATCCCCTTTTCTTCAGTCGAGCCCTCTCAATGGCCAGACCGTAAGAGAGAATTGAGCAGGATCCTCGTGGAGGATGGGGCCTTGCCGCAGCAGGTCCCTGTAGGGAGGCAGAGGTAGAGGGTTCCCTGCCAGTAGTCTTCTCATGTCTCCGTACCAGGGTCTTCTTGGCCAGTCCGGAGCCACTAGAAGAACTAGGCCTCTGTGTCGCTGAATCCTGTGTACAATGGCGCCCAGTAAGGGCCATGAAGGAAAGGCGTATAGCAGGATCCCTTGAGGCCATGGCTGTACCAGGGCATCGATCCCCTGAGCTCGAGGATCCCGCCTGCGGCTGAAATATCTGGGAACGAGCATTGGACCTGTCCGCTAAGAGGTCCATGGCTGGCCTCCCCCAGCGATCCACAACTATCTGAAAAGCTGTGGATGACAGCTGCCACTCCCCCGGATTCAGGCTCTCTCTGCTGAGGAAGTCTGCCGTCGTATTGTCCTTCCCGGCAATGTGGACGGCGGAGATGTCCTGGAGATTTGCTTCTGCCCAAATCATCAGGGGAGTTATTTCCAGGGACACTTGTTGGCTTCTGGTTCCGCCCCGACGATTGATGTATGCCACAGTGGTGGCGTTGTCAGACATCACTCTGACCGCTCTGCCGCGAAGTCTGTGGGCAAATCGCAGGCACGCTAGCCTGACTGCCCGTGCCTCTAGTCGGTTGATGTTCCACCGCCCTTGGGCGGTGAGCTCCTCGCAGTGCGCTCCCCCATCCGTTCAGGCTGGCATCTGTGGTGAGCAGAATCCAGGTTGGGGCGGACGTTCTTGACCCCCGGCTCATATGGCCAGGCTGCAA
Organism: Rhinatrema bivittatum; assembly: GCF_901001135.1. NCBI lineage: Eukaryota > Metazoa > Chordata > Amphibia > Gymnophiona > Rhinatrematidae > Rhinatrema > Rhinatrema bivittatum. The sequence goes on from NC_042623.1 coordinate 125,672,114, forward strand.
CCACCATCGTAGCGGATACCGCACTCTGGCCGGTAGAGGTAGGCGTACGGTGTAGTTCTGTGATCGTGGGCTCCATCGAGATAGAAGGGCGCGTTGCAATGGTCTCATATGAGCCCACGCCCATGGCACCACCTCCAGAGTGGACGCCATGAGGCCGAGGACCTGTAGGTAATCTCGAGCTGTGGGCTGGCTGGCGCTCAGCAGGGCCTGCAGATGACTCTGGAGTTTTGATGTTCCTTCTAGGAATTTAGTCGTTAGAATTTGGAAACATGCTCAGCGAGCGTGAGGTAGCTCCAAACTGCTTTGGAGACAGAAATTACTGATTTGTGGCACTTCCTGTGGGGTATATGTACCCGTGCTGACGTCAGATCCGTCTCCAACTGCTAGCACGAGCACACTATACCCATTTGTTTTGAGTCCATCTGCTACACGCTAGGAAATCTAAAATTACTAAGGGTACTCAAAAAAAACTTCTTTTAGGTCTGCTGGAGGATTGGTTTAATCAATTATGAGCGACAGGAATGATCCCTTGGAATTTAAGAAGGGATGTTCCTCTTCATAGAAGTGACAATAGAGAGGAGGTTGGAAACTATAAGGCCAATTAAAATGACTTTAAATGAAGACCGTACTGAAGGAAAGGATAGGAAACTATCTACAATCCAGTGGGCTGCAAGTTCTGAGGCAGCATGGTTTTACTAGAGACAAATTGTGTCAACCAAATCAGATTTATTTTACTGGGTGACTAGAGAATTAGAGCAAGTGGAATGTGCTGGATGCAATTTACTTTGATTTCAACAAAACTTTTGCTACCATCCCATATAGCAAGTTCACAAATTGAGCAGTCCCAAGGTAGTGGTCTGATTAGAAATTTGTTAAGGGATAGAAGATAATGGTAAATTGAATTCATTGTTAAAGGAGAAAGTAATCAGTGGAGTGCTTTAGAGATAATTACTAGGGTTGGTTCTATTCTATCTTTCTGAGCAATATTGCAAAAAGATTAGAAGTTGCCTTTTTGTGGTTGATACAAAGATCTCCAACAAAGTGGATTCACTGAGGAAGTAGACAAAATGAAAAAGTGATCTCAGAATGCTTAAGTAATGCTTGGAAGTTAAGCTTCAATGCAAAAATAAGTGCACTGTGTAATGGATTTGGGGTACAGAAATCTGATGGGTGATGAGAAGCTAATATGCACTAAAATGGGCAGATTTTGGGGAGATAGTGTACAAGGATCTCAAGGTTGTGAAACAATGTTATGAGGTGAGAGAGAGTGAGAGTGAGAGAGCGAGTATTCTTTGTGGTCATGCTGAAAACCAGCCATCTGGGGGGCATGCGGACTGCATTTAGATCACACTGCAGCGAGTAAACACAAAGGGAGAAGAATATATTGGATAGGTACTAACTTGGCTTTATATCCATATGCACCAGACCAGAGTTGTGAATGTACTTCAGTCCCATGGACACTTGCAGGAGGATTTCCTTCAGTTCCATCTCAGAGAAAAAATGCTTCGTTTTGGCTCTCTCTAACACCACATCCTGAAGGCTCCCACCTTGAAGAGAAGAGATTTCAAATCTAATTGCCAAAAGACTAAAATCCCCAATCCCTTTAATCTCCCTTAACACATGGCTTCTAAGAAAATACATTTCTATCAACAGTAAAGAAATATTAGTCAGAAAATACTACATCCTACTGGGATATGATGTCTGCATCACAACCACAACACATGGATGATTAGATGGCAGAAATAAAAAGGAGTTACTTGTGCAGCCTTCAATACTGAAACAGAGAAACTGATCAAATATTCCTGCAGGCACCAAGCAGTGTACCTTATACAAGCTCTCGCTCACAGAACAACTCTCTTTTTTCAGGGCTTAGCTATAGACTTTACTGAAGTCTATAGCATGAAACTAATGGCAAGGGAGGCTGTGCAGAGTAATGAGAAGGTGGAATTATGAATGTTGGTGCTATATGGGCCCAAGCCAAAGAGGAAATACAGGATCAGCTTCAGCATAACACAAGCAGAAAGAGAAAAGGCAATGTTAGCAGTGTCAGCTTCAGCAAGGGCAACAGCTGAATCAGGGCCCCCTCAAGAAATGGTTCACATGTGGTGACCCCACCCTGGCAGAAGACTTGAACAGCCAGGAGAGAGAGAACATTGCATATTTCATTATGGCAGTCCACTTGGACACTGATAACCAGTACTGTGAGTTTATTTAATTTGTGGGCAGCACTTCCTCAGCTTCTGCTGATCTCACGATAACACAAGGTCAGCAGAGAGGAGCCCAAGTGTTACCTGCCAAAACAATCTGATACAGTGAAACTTGTTTCCGCCACTCTTCCTGATGCCATTGCTCTGATGCTGGGGAAACAGGTGCCATGGGCAGGGGAAGAGTGTTGCCAGGGATGTAGCATGATGTCGTCAAATGAGAAATCTAGAAATTACTGACATGGCTGTCTGCCACAACTCTACTTCCCTAGCTTTTCAAAATCACCAAGTGGAGGATCCACCATCTCTCTAGCAAACTGAGTACATTCTAAGTAATCTGAAATGTTCATTATGGCCTCTCTCATCAAAAGAGGGGAATTAAGTGGAGACTCTGGGATGGGGAGAATAGAGAAAGAGATTGAGTACAGAATTGGAGATAGGGGGAAAGCAAGGATTTGGAGATTAGGCGAGATTGCTCGGGGTGGGTTGGGATGAGAGAGACTGCCGAGTACAGGATAGGGCATGAAACTCATCCCCCATATGCTATAGCAAGTAGCACATTTAAGACTAATCGGAGAAAATTCTTTCACTCTATGCACAATTAAGCTCTGGAATTTGTTGCCAGAGGATGTGGTTAGTGCAGTTAGTGTAGCTGGGTTTAAAAAAAGGTTTGGATAAGTTGACTTAGGGAATGGCCTCTGCTATTACTAGCATCAGTAGCATGGGATGATCTTAGTGTTTGGTTACTTGCCAGGTACTTGTAGCCTGGATTGGCCTCTGTTGGAAACAGGATGCTGGGCTTGATGGACCCTTGGGTCTGACCCAGCATGGCGATTTCTTATGTTCTTATCCTGCCCCCAGCAGTTTCTCACAAGTGTCAACCCCCATTCCCAGCATGTGCTCTTTCACCATGGGACTGAGAAGCATTGAGGCGGCGGCTCCTGGGGACAGGCAGTGACACTTGAGAGGGTAATTCAAATTCAGGAAAACCTTATTAGCTGCCAAAATAATACATTAAGTGGTTAAAATAAAAGAAAGAGAAAAGTTGTCACATAATAGTAAACAAAATAAGATTACAGGGGACAGAAAGGACAAGGGCAATCTCCAGGTTCTGGTGTTGTCCCTGTACAGACCATTTCTGCCCTGGTGGCAGGGCACAAGGAGAAATTTGTTCTTACCTGATAATTTCCTTTCCTTGAGTTTACCAAGCTAGTTCAGACATATGAATTATGCCCCCTGACCAGCAGATGGAGTCCAGAAACAAGCAGCTTGCTGACATTGCCCTATATAGGCTCCTGTGCTGATCTTGGCCTGCCAGTATCTTGTATCAAACCAAGATTATTATACCAAAAACCAATCTTTCTTCCTCATAACCAGGGAGCTTCCAAGTGAGAAAACCACACAAACATGAACTAGAAGAAACATTACCTTATTATGCTTGTTTTGATGCAGGATATATCCATTCTGAAAAGAAAGTGGTAATTGCAGAAGATCCTATGTTTGGAAAATTAGGACAGATTCTGGACTCAAGTAAAGGAAAAAAGGTAAGAACAAATTTCTCCATCTTCAACCAGCCAAACCAGACCAGATGCATCAGATGTACCCAAGAGGTATATCCATAGGGCAGGAAACTGCCAAACCAACTCAAGACCTCCAAACCAAAGGATGCTTCTTCTCTGGCATCAACATAGAGACAATGTTTTACAAACAAATACAATGAAGACCAGGTTGCTGCCTTGCAAATCTTCTCTAGTGAATCCAACCAAAGCTCTGTTCATGAAGCCGCTTGTGCTCTAGTAGAATGTGCTTTCAAATGTTTGGGCAGTGTCCGCCCCCTATCCACATAGGCCGACCCAATGACTTCCTTAATCCAATGCATCAGCAAAGCTTTGGAAGTGGCTTCTCCTTTCTTGGATCCTGCCAACTGGGCAAAGATGATCCATTCTTCTAAAATGTTCATGACATTTAAATAACGCAATAGCACTCATTTTACATCCAAAGAATGAAGCTGTGGGTATTCTTTCCACATCATTCTCTATGGAAGAAAGGAAGGCATGCCACCTGATCAAGATTAAAAGGATGAAATCACCTTCAGAAGGAACAGCACTGTACAAATCTTCAGTCTCCTCAGAAGAAAAAAAAAGTAAAGTAGTTCCCTACCAGAAAGGGCCTACAACTCAGATATTCAAATGGCCAAGTAAATTACCACAAAAAAAAAAATACCAACTTAAGAATGAGGTTAACTGAAATCCCCTTTAAGGGTTCAAAAGGCAGAATCAGTCAGAAAACATAACACCAAATTCAAAGATGGGACTGGATCACTCACTGGTGGTCTAATATGTTTCACTCCTTTTAGAAAAGTAGAGATGTCCAGATAAGAGATAAACATCTACCTGAATCTTCAAGGAATTCAGTGGTAACCCCTTATCACAACCTTCCTAGCCAAAATCAGCTTAGTTTATGTCAAGGTATAGTGGACCTTTGAGGATTGGTGCACTAAAAACGTAGAACTCTTTCAGGTATGTAAGAGAGTATCTACCACCTTTCTTGATTAAATAAGAACTCTCAAGAAGCAAACTGTAAGACACTCTGGTCCCTGCCTCAGCAGGCCTGGAACGATATAGAAGGAAGAGAACTCCCATCCAATAATCAGATCTGCCTAACAAGACTACTTGCGCCAAATCAGGAGCTACTAAAGCCACTGGTTCTCGATGTTTGGAGATTCTCTGAAGAACCCTGCCTATAACAGGCCACAGAGGAAACAAAGCCTGGTTTTGACCAGGTCTAAATCAAGGCATCCATTCTAAACAACCCATGAATTCTTGTGCTGAAAAACCTTTTCACCTTTGCATTTGTGTCAGTCACCTTTAGATTCAACTCCAATTTTGTCCAACACGCCACAATATGAGTGAAGCCCTCCTGTGACAGTTCCAATTCTCTGGGATCTAGAAAGTTTTGGCTGAGAAAGTCCGCTTTAACATTATCCACTCCCATTATGTGCAATGCTGTTAACATCTTTAGGTGCTTCTCGGCCAGTTAAAAGTGGAATAACTTCTTCTAATACCTAAGAAATCTTGCTGGCATTATCCGACAAAATCCTATCTGCTAGACTTTGAAGAATCAGTGCAAATTGAAACACTAACTGGATTACTCATCTCCAAATCAGTTGATTGGCCAAGTGGCCTCTTCCACTGAACATGGCCCTTGAGATACACAGCCTTGACAGTGCATCCCCCAACCTAGATGCAAGCCTTCTGTCATCAGTACTGCCCAGGAGAGAGATTCCAGATTCACATCCTTTTCCAAATTTGATTGTCAGCCACCACTCCAAACTCGCTATTATTTGCTCTGGAACACAGTACATAATCCTCAGACTGAGGATCTCACCTGGATAGCAGGGCCTTCTGCAAGGGTCTCATGAGTCCTTCCCACAAGCACCCAGAGCCAGGGCTGCCACTATGGACCCTATTACTTCAAAATAACTCCATACCGTGGGCTCCCTGGCATCCATTAAAGAGCAGACCTGCGCCTACTTCTGATTTCTTTGTACTATTAATCTCACTCAGCCTCCATGTGTGTCAAAACGTGCCCCTAATATTCTAGAGACTGCATTGATCACAACTTGCTCTTTGCAAAGTTTACCACCCAACCTAGCTCTTGCCATAACCATACCAACCTGGTCATGGCTGAATCATTCTGTTGAACTGACTTCACGCTGATCATCTAGTCATCCATATAAGATAGACCAAAACATCTTCTCGACACAAAAAGGCCACTACTACCACCATGACTTTAGAAAAGGTTCTTGGAGCCATTGCCAGACCAAAAGAGTGCCAAAAATGAAAGTGACCTCCTGTGAGAAACACAGATACTGCTATCAAATCTTAGAGGACCAAACTCAACCCATATGTTTTTCATGGACAAGTTAACTGCTGTGCTGGTTTTATAGAATTAGCTAGAATATATTTTATTGCTTTGTATTTGCTCTGACCAATAGTGACTCTTAGAAATGAAGAAACTGGAGATAGGTTTTAGCTATTCACAGACCGCTCAGGCTGGATATTGTCTCTTACTTAGAAAAATTGTTTTTGCTAGAAATAGTTTGTTATTTGGTAAAACTATTCATAGAGGACAGAAACTGCTAGAAATATAAACTAAATGAAGCAGTTATTAGAAGCTATTATGTTGTAAGACCACCCAAAAGTGCGATGCTCCAATTAACTTTATACCAAGTAATAAGTTACTGTTTAAAATTGAGCAATTGAAACTATATATTGGTCTGTATTTTCTGATTTCTTCAGATATTTGATTTATTTTCTGCCTTTCAGACACTTTAAAGCGGATCACATTCAGGTACTCTTGCATATGGTTATGCTCTCTCTATGCATGCATGTACATTGGAATAAATAGGAAGTTTTGGGTATGGATGTAGTTTTTTTACCCCAAGAAAGGGAGCTAGAAAAGTGGACCTATGAATTCTAATCAAGGGTTAGAATTCTACATTTCTGATGGCCCAACCTGACCAATATGCAGACATGTTTCCATCAAATCCAAGGACATTAGGAAGTCTCATCTTTCTGCCATTATAACTGACGTCAAGGTTTCCATTCTGAAGTGAGGAACCCTCAAGACTTGTTGACCTTCTTTATACCCAAAACTGGACAAAAAACGTTTCCTCTTTTTAGCCCAAAGGATTACTCTCTGGCTCCTGCAAATATCCCCAGAACATTGCTTGGTTGCCTGGCTTCCCGCCCCCCGCATGGGGTTGATGTCAGCAGGAGGCACTGGAGAAAGCCTAAAAAGTAGGTGGCCTGAAAGTCCTAAGGATTAGTCACTGACTCCTGCTGCCTGGCTTCCCTTCCCTCCGTCAGCGGGAAGTGCCAGAGAGAACAAAAGGAAGGGGCTAGCAGCACGCTGCCACCAGCATGCCAAATTTGAACACCTAAGGGGCATGCCCCTTTGCTCCAGTTTTTTGGGTTAGGCACAACAGATTATAGTCTGATATCTTGCCCTGGACTATAAACGGAGAGACTGGATGCAGAATTTTTCCTTTCATAGCCCTTCCCTGCAACATATTCCTCTGAAGTTTGCTGGGTTTTCTGGGCAAGATTTTTGTTCAATTTTCCTCTCTATTTTTATTGGCCCTGAACAATTGATTAAATACATGAAGGATATATTAGGTATAGCTGATGAACATATTCCCAAAATTTCTAAGGCCTATTGTGTGTCTATTCCTTCATCTAAGAATAATGCTGTTACTAATTCTCTATGTTCTGATTCTTTCTATTTAGCTAGTTTTCTTGAACAATCTAATGACAGTCTCTGATCGAGCTATACTCTTGATTTCTTGTCCCACTGAAACAGAAAAAAAAAAAAGGATTATGAGGCTATTCTTTTCTAATAAAGATGCTCTCTTCATGGGTCAAAAAAATCTGGATATTTCCTGATGTCTCTAGAGAGACCCAACTTAAATATAAGTCTTTTCTTCAATATCTAGATACTGTTTTAAGTTTAGGAGGAGAATTTCTTCTTTGCTTTCCTGGTAAACGTTTTGTCAAATTTGATGGTAATAGATACATTTTAGTGGAGCCTGATCAGTTGAAACCGCTGTTCAATAGTAGAGCAGTGATTCCTGCTTCTACTCCTGTACCTAGTTAGTTCACAGCATTACAATATTAGCTTAATTTTGTCAAGACATAGGGGTAGATTTTTAAAAACTACGCACGCATCCATGTGCGTGCACTACCCAGCGCGCACACATGCACATGAACGCACGATTTTATAACATGCATGCATATAAGCATTGCAACTACTGCCCCTCTATTGAGAAAACGATAAAGCATAACCCAATTTACCTCCTTCAGAGGGGAAAGAAAGGAGAAACCATAAGACATCTAAAATCAGACAAGCCAACTCAAAACGCTCACCTGTTCTGAATGACATCTAAGATGCATTAGTCAAATAAGTCTGGAACTATCTCTGGTGGAAATCCATTAACCACCCTTCTATTTTCCAAGCTAGAAGACTGGGTTTGTACATCTTCACTGAGAGATTTGGGAAATTCCTGCACCTCCCAAATCCCTATCCTTTCTTCCTCTCTTGGAATTACAAAAGGAGTGACGCCTATTAAAAAGTTTAGCTCTTTGGAGGATTTTCTTGACTTGAATTTCCTTAAGTCCCTATACCAACTCTTAGAGGGCAACTGCTGCAAGGTAACATCTTCTGGAACTCTGGGAACTGTAGATTCCTCCCAAACCTTGGCCATTTTCTCCAGATTCTCTCAGAATAGAAGCTTGATTTTGAGGATGGTCAGCTGACCCTTGGAAATCAAATCTGCCAACCAATTCTGAAGCCACAAACACCTGACCGCTACAGGTAAAGCCATGCTCCTGGCCAAAGTATGAACCAAATCAAAGGATGCATCCACCAAAAAGGCTGTCCCTGGTTCCATTTGGGTTACCTCCTCTAGGATGGGACAATTGCTATCCTGTAAACCTTTCTGCATTGCTGCAACAAATGGAAAGCAGCCCTAGCCACAACACAGCTATGTGGACACCTACAGAGACATACAAGCAGCTTTAAAAGCTCGCTTTATCTTCCTATCCTAAGCATCTCTGAGAGCCACATCACCTTCCACCAGAATAGTTGTCCTTTTCATCACAAGAAAATAAATACACAAAAACAAAGCAGCGAGTCCTCCTTAGGGAACCTTAGCCTCTCAGGAGATAAAGGGATATAGCTTCACTAGAGAACACCCTCCCCCTTTCAAAATTAGCATCCAGGGAATCTCATGTCAAGTTAATTAGATCCTTAACTGACCTATGCAAGAGAAAAGCCTTTGTGGGCTCCATATACTGGTCATAATAGAATCCTCTGCAGATTTGGAACCTTCCTCCACTTTATTCTCAGAAATATTCAACGCATGCAGGGACAAGAAAATTAAGGAAGTTAGCTCTTGCTTATAAAGCAGCCTTAACACAGATGAACCATCTTCCACCTCAAGGTGGGGGGGGGGGGGGGGCACACACCTCTTCCGCACTGCAGTTGTCCCTCAAACCTTTTAGATACAAGGATGAAGCTTCAGAATGCAAAGTTAAGTTCCTCAAACTCCTCCTCCTCCTCTTCCCTGTCACTGCAGGAGCTGTCATCCATAAATGTAACATTTCTTCCTTTTCACCTGACCTAATCTCAGCCCAGAGCACAAGATACATTCCTACCATCTTCTGGAGACAGAGAATACTGGCAGGCTGAAGTCAGCACAGGAGCCTATAAAGCAGTGTTTCCCTAAACAGTGTGCTGTGGCATACTGGAGTGCCTGATCAAGTGTACCATGTTAAAAAAAAATAAAATAGTCACCACTGCCCGATGCTCAGATCCCAATCAGCACATGGTCTCTGCTCTCAGCGCCTGGAGTCACCAGTGATGGCTCTTAAAAGGTATAGGAGTTCCTTTCTGAGGACATGCTGAGGTCATGCATGCCTCTTGCTAACTGCAGCATGAGCCCTGGAGTGTGGCAATTAATGGGCAGCATGAAGAGCATGGATAGCTGGGCCTCACTTTGTGTGACACACATGAACTCATCTTCCCTCTCCTGAGTCCCTCCAGCTTCTGTTTTATCCCCAGGCTGAGGGAGATAGGGAGAGTGTGCACTGAGCACAAGATGTTCTGCCACCACAGTGTAATGTATGTGCTTGTTACACTGCCACCTGCATCAACTCATGATATTGCTTAGCTTAGAGTCTCTGCATATGTAGAGCTCCTTTTCCTGATTGGTTATTTTTATAATTATTCTGAGCTCCCTATTTGATCCATTCCTGTTTGCTCCGTCTCTCTATCTGTTCTCTTGCTTCTTCTCATTGGCCCCTTGCCCTCTAGGAATGCTGGGAAAGTTTACTTCCTGCAGAGATTTCAGTTGGGAAGAGGCTCTTGACAAACTAACAGCTTTCCTATGTTTTCTACAGGCTCCTAGAAGCATTGCTCTTTATTTCCCATTCGCTACTAGTCCCTGTTTACCAGTAGTTACAGCTTTTACAACCGTATTTGTCTGCCTATGACTAAGCTGTCAGAGATTCTCATTGCAGCTGACCCAGGTCTATCTGTGTAGCTATCCTGGATACCATGCCATTTGTAGTGAGTATTAAAGAGTTTATCATTCAATAAATGTTTGGTATTAAGAACAGAGTTTTCCCTGATATTTGGAAGATGGGAAAGGAAAGGTTTAGCTGACTATTTAGCAATTCAAGCAGAGGCATACAAATTGGGAGAACTCTAGAAATGACTCATTGTGGGGCCGATGCAATTAAAACACACTGAAAGGGGTGCTGAGTGTTCAGCGCTTGCTTTCCTAACATGCCCCAAGACACCCCCTCCTGGGGGCGCTATGCAATATTTAAGTTAGGGGTCACTGTGTCAAGGAGACCCTAGGGTCGACTGCGCGTTCCTAGCGCCGCCTTGACAGCGGGAGCCTGCAAGCGGTCGGCTGTCCGCTGGTTTAGAAAACAAACGCTGAGTTTATCAGCCTCCATTTTCCTAATCGGCACACAGCCAGGGGTTCGGAAGAACAGAAGCTTGTTAACTGAGCATTTGTTTCCTGAACCTGATTGCCAGCACTTTTTTTTTTTTTTTTTTAAGTTTTTGTTCCTCCTACTTAATATTGCAATGATATTAAGTAGGAGGATGTACCAAAAAGTATTTTCTGCTTTTCTGTACAACTTTTGGGAGTGCTCAGCAATTAACGCCTGCTCTTGGATGCACATTGTGGAGGCGCTAATCCCCTTTATTGCATAAGGAGATTTGGTAGTGCCTATACAACCTGTGTCCAACTGCGGTTAAAGAGTGTGCTTGGCTGAGCACACTGTATTGCATCAGCCCCTCTGAGTGCTGGGAGCAGCAGCAGCAGCACTAGCAGAGATCTGGCAGCCACAAGCAGCAGCCAATGTAACTAACTGAGTTGGCTGCCCACATCACATCATCATCTCTCTTCTCCTGCGCTTGTATACAGAAGGAAGTGGCCCGGGTGTGATGAGTTCATGCATGTCTCTGCCCTCTCTTTTCCATTGTTTTAAAATCTGGAAGAAAGACTGGTGGGATTTTCAGGGCTTCTGTAGCTCTTCTTTTGGACATAGGAGTTCTCTCCCTGTCTGCACTACTTGCTCCCATGGAGGTTAATGTGCCACCTACATATTAATTTAAAAAAAAATGGGTATGCCATAGGTTTGAAAAAGGTTGGGAAACACTGCTTTAAAGATGTTATGTCAGCAAGCCTCTAAATCACTGTAACCTTTCAGCTAGTAAAACAGGGGATTATCAGGCACATGATTAGTCCTGTACATACCTTCCACTCACACGTTCCCAACCCCCCTTCCCCCCCAATCCTCACCATTGCAGTATTCGTTTTGAATGATCATGTGGTCATCTTCAGCCCAGGCAGAATAGTACCGCACCACATGAGGGTGATGTCCAAGCACAGCATGAGCATAAACTTCCCGCAGTGCCAGCTGCCTAAACAGAAAACAAGAAGAAAATTAAACACAAACATCACTAGATCCCTGTCAGGTGACAAAAGCAAATCTTTGCCTTCAGACCTCCAACAAATGGAAAAAAAAAAAAAAACACACCAGAGTAAAAACCCCTATAGTTCATAGTCCTAAAAATTCTGCTTTCCACTTCCTCTTCCCCCTCCCTTCCCCTCTCAAATCAGCTCAACATTACATCTGGTTATCTAAGAAATCAGGTGGTGCTGCAACAGTTATGCAGTCATCCTGGGAATTTTGGATAGATCATAACCTGCCTCAATCTTGTGTTCTAGTTTTTGGTTTTCTAATTGCATTTCATCCCACAGTTCATTTGCAAATAATCATGACAACTAGAGATGGGCTAGTCTGCTGAAATTCTATTCAAATCTCTCTCCACTCTCAGGCTGGAGGGGAAGAATGGAGCAATTCTGATGCACTTAGAATCTTTCAGGCCACAGCTAACCTTGTTACAACACATCTTAGAAAAAAAACAAAGTAAATGATGGCAGATAAAAACCAAAATGGCCAATCTAATCCATTCAGTAGCGATTTGTTCTCTGAGTAGATGTGCCTAAGAATTCCCAGATAGAATCGGACACCCCTTCTGAGTGCGACTTATGATTGTAATTGCTGCTCCATACAGGTTACTCCAGTGCCTCATTACCATTCATTTGCAACTAGGAATCCTCTGTTTATCCCATGCTTTTCTGAATTCTGTTACAGTTTCTGTCTCCAGCATTCCTCCAGGAGAGCATTAGAGGCATCCACCACTCTCACAATGAAAAACATTTCCCTGACATTGTTCCCAAGTCTACCTCCTTGGAGCTTCATATCATGACCTGTAGTTCTACAACTTCCTTTCCATTAAAAGAAGAAAAAAAAACCACCTTCTTGTGCATTAATACCTTTTTTTTTTTTTTTTGATGCATTCATTTTATCACATAACATGCGAATCAAATATTAGGCAATGAAAAGAATTCAATACATACATAGGCAAATATAACAATATCATATGCACTCATTTATAAGTAGGTAAAGAAAAGTTTTGGCAAAAAGAAAATAAAAACCATAAGCTGATTTTAGGTCTATCCCATGGGTACTTAACTGGTTTGCTCCTTATCTACTAGAAAGGTTTCCAGATGAGAGGGGGGTCTACAAAATAAAATTTGTTCTTACCTCCTCATACTTACAGGGAAATCTCAGGAAGAAGATAGCCCCAACCTGTAAAACATGAGGTTTAAGTTGGAGCAAAAGCTTCCTTCTCTCCTGAGTTTCCCTGGAGATATCTGGAAAAATCTGAATCTTCTGGCCACAAAAAGGTAATATTTCTATGTTTAAACGTATTGGCAAAAGACAGATTCTTTATCTAACTCAAGTACAAAAGAAATAAGCGTCCCTCTGGTTGTAATCAAATCATGGGAATTTTGCAAAAACAGAGAAATATTAACTCCTATAGACAGCTCTGATCTATCAGAAGAAAGTGCTACAGAAATGGAAACTTTTTTTTTTAAACCTCAGGTATATAACAAAACTATCAGCTGAAAATTGCAGTATTTCTGAAACATCTTTTAAATAGCTCTATCCTAGACAGACATTGAGTTTTAAGAAAATTAATACATTTTTAGAACTAGACATTCTCCATCAACTCAATTTTATGATTTGAAATGTCCTTCATTCCAGCCATTGCACTAGCCTGTAAATAAGAGATAGAGTCATAAGATAATGTAGAAGACTCAATACTTTCTATCCTTTGATCCATCTTAGTAATTTTCAAAACTGCTGCTGATGAAAATTGGGATAATTGTAACATTGGCTGGGCTAATGGCAATTCCATGCATGACATCTGCATCCAGATCTCTCTCAAGGGGATTTCTGTATGCTCTGGAATATCTTCAGAGTGTATCAAAAGTGACTTCATGGCTCTGGGAGCGAGGGTAAAGCAGATAAGTGCACAACTGGTATTCTCCAAACTCCTCCCAGTTAAGGATAAAGGCCCAGGTAGGGAAGCTTGCATTCCAGAGATAAATGAATGGCTGCACAGATGGTGTCAACAAGAGCATTTTGGCTTCCTGGATCATGGGATGATATTTCAAGGATTGCTGAACAGAGATGGGATCCACTTGTCAAAGAAGGGGGCACAGCATCTTTCAACACAGAATGGCAAACCTACTGAGGAGGGCTTTAAATTAGAATAATTGGGAATGGATGAACAAAACCATACAGTAAATAAAATATTAAATACTCTTACAGAATTGTGGAAAAATGAGAGAAAAAAAAAGGGCAATATTTAGAAAGACAAAACTAATGCTCATAGTATGGAGAATAATATCCCAGATCTAGAGGCAGACATGGAAGAAGCTGGTACATGGAAAACCATGACTGGGATATAGTTATATTGGTTACAATCTATTCAGGAAAGACAGGGTAAGAAAGGAAGGGATGCGGCATGGCAATATATTTATATATAAAATATTAAAGGCTCCCCTACAAGGTAAGGCTAAAGAGTTGCATTTGCTGGCTGCAGAGCCCCGTGGTCGGCTTCACTCATCCGCTGCTGCACGCTGCCACAGCAGGATCAGGCCAGGGCTCTCTTGTTGTGGAGGGGAACCGCCACTGCTCCTCATCTTCACGGCCCTGAGCCAACAATGCCGCTGACACTCTCTTCCTCCCGGTGTCCCCTTAGGGGCATACGCATGTGCCTCTCTTCAAGATTTAAAAGGCCCACAGCAGGAAAAAGCCCGCGGCCTTCCTTGATGTCACTTCTCAGGGGCTATTTAAGGCTGGTTCCTACCTTCAGCCCTTGGCTTAGCAACAGCTCTGCTTTTTCGGAGCCTGAGTTCCTGTCACCTGTGCTCTTTGCCTTCCTTCCCTTTGGACTGATCTTGGCTTGACACTGGACTGGACATTGACCTTCCCTTCTCACTGCCTGACTTGTCCTCGTTCCTGGACCTTGACCTTGAAGGACTAGAGGGCATTCATTGAAGTTATCAAGCAGCACATTTAAAATAAATCTGAGAAAATTCTCTTGCTCAACATACAATTAAGCTCTGGAATTCATTGCCCGAGGATGTAATTAAGGCAATTAGCTTTGCTGGGTATAAAAAAAAAAAGGTTTGGAGACGTAGTCCATAAACTGCCATTAGTCAAGCTGACTTAGTGAATAGCCACTGCTTATTACCAGCATGGGATCTATTTAATTTTTGAATACTTGCATCCTGAATTGGCTACTGTTGGAAACAAGATGCTGGGCCTCATGGACTCTTGGTCTGACCCAGTATGGCAATTTATGTACTTATGATCTTAAAGCAACAGCATGCTGGGCTTACAAAGTATAACCACAAGTAAATCAATTCAGCTATATGAGAACTCTTCTTAGACTGATATCTAGCAACCGTCATATATTGCCACAAAATGCTTTTTGGCTTATGTGGTGAAGCCTATGTAGCACCGGGCTTATCTAATCATAGGTTGCATAAGGGGTCATGAGATGAGGTTGGAAGGGGATAGACTCATGAGTAACCTTAAGAAATATTTCTTTACAGGTAAGGTGGTGGATGCATGGAATGGCCTCCCAGTGGAGGTGATAGAGACAAAGACAGTATCTGAATTCAAGACAGCATAGGATAAATACAGGGGATCTATAAGGAAGGGATGCGAGTTATGCTAAATTAATTGGGAAGACTAAATGTGCCATATGGTATTCTGCAGTCTTATTTCTACATTTCTGATATGCTGTTTCACACTGAGGGTCAGTGGCTGTCAAGAGGAAAAGTACTGGAAAGATTTTTTTGAATTAAGATTTCAGCTGCTCGCATTTGTAATGGATTTCAGTGATAGTTTGTTCATTTTCTCTGTAATCAATATAAAATGTGTCTATTTATATAAACAGACATATTTTGAAACTCAATGAACTGAATGAAAGCATGCAAGGAAAGAATGCCAACATCATTCAACTGAGTAATCGAATCATAGCATTCATGGAAAAAATTGCTTTCTGGAAGAATAATTTGTTGAAGTTGAATTGCAGTTCCTTCCTTTAACTTTCAAAGTTTCTATCTGACAATGCAATTGATGTGTCCCACTCAAGTGCTGACTGAGCATCTCCGCACCCTGCACAAACACTTCACATCCATTTTCCCTGGATATTGATGTGAGAGAGAGTTCAGTTCAGTTCAAATCCCCTTTTGTAGCCAGTCTGAAGATCTGGATTTACCAGCAGCTAAAGTTAGACAGCTCATTGAAATTAAATGATCAACTTTTCCTAGATGCTTTCCCAATTTTCACTTTCACAATTCCAGTTCAGTGCCAAAAATGCATACCCTGAAATTTCAATGCGTGCCTTAAGAGTATTGGTGCCATTTGCAAGTATGTACTTATGTGAAACAGAATTTAGCGCATCAAATCTCAATATCTATCTACCCTGGATGTCACATCAGAAATTAGATGCCCAGTTTCAACCACACAGCTGGATTTTGAGAAGCTGTGTCATAGCTTGCAAGCCCATGTGTTTCTTCAGGCATGGCAAAATACATCGCATAAAACATTTGAGAAATTCAAAGACTGAATGCAAGGAAAGATCATCACTCATGAAAACTGCTTTCTGGAAAAATAAGTTAAAGTTGAACCACAGTTCCCCCCCCCCCCCCCCCCTTCAGCTTTCCATCTGATAAAACTGACCAATGTCCCATTCAAGTGATGACTCATTTTTTTCCCATTTCATTTATTAATCGCCTACCACAAGGAGGCCTAGGCAATTTACATCAACATAAATAATAAAAACATAAAATTTGACATGTACAATAACACAATTTTCATATGTTTCACAGAAACAATAAAGCTGCCTGTATTATTTGACCGAGCATCTCAGCTATCTATTATTTCTTCATAATTTAGATGCGAGATGGTTCATTTTGGTTGATTCCTTTGCACTGCCAGCCCGAAGGCCCAGATTTGCCAGTAGCTGAAATCAAACAGCTCATTGAAATTGTGTGAGATCCATTTTTTCCCCCAAGGAAACATGCCAAAGTTTCTTTCAGAATTCTAGTTCATTGTCAAAGAATAATAAACTGAACATAAGAACATGCCATACTGGGTCAGACCAAGGGTCCATCAAGCCCAGCATCCTGTCTCCAACAGTGGCCAATCCAGGCCATAAGAACCTGGCAAGTTCCCAAAAACTAAGTCTATCCCGTGTTACTGTTGCTAGTAATAGCAGTGGCTATTTTCTAAGTCAACTTAATTAATAGTAGGTAATGGACTTCTCCTCCAAGAACTTATCCAATCCTTTTTTAAAACACAGCTACACTAATTGCACTAACCACATCCTCTGGCAACAAATTCCAGAGTTTAATTGTGCATTGAGTGATAAAGAACTTTCTCCGATTAGTTTTAAATGTGCCACATGCTAACTTCATGGAGTGCCCCCTAGTCCTTCTATTATCCGAAAGAGTAAATAACAGATTCACATCTACCCATTCTAGACCTCTCATGATTTTAAACACCTCTATCATATCCCCCCCTCAGCCATCTCATCTCCAAGCTGAAAAGTCCTACCCTCTTTAGTCTTTCCTCATAGGGGAGCTGTTCCATCCCCTTTATCATTTTGGTCACTCTTCTCTGTACCTTCTCCATCGCAACTATATCTTTTTTGAGATGCGGCGACCAGAATTGTACACAGTACAACTTTCCATCTGACAACAAAACTGACTAGGTTCTCACTCAGTTGATGACAGAGCTTCTCAGCTGCCTACATTATTTTTTTCCCCCAGTTTAGATGCCAGACAATACATTTGGGTTCAGATCCCTTTTCACTACCAGCCTGAAGGCCTGGATTTGTCAGCAGCTGAAATCAAACACCTTGTTGAAATTTCATGTGATCAGTTTTTCCAAGCTGCATCAAGTCGTGATATTGATTCCCCTTGGATGTCATGCCAGAGATTCGATGTGCAAAAACTAGGCCACCAGAGTTTGAGAAACTGTCACAACTTGCAAGCCCATGTGTCCCATTAGACATGATTGAAGCCCTGTTTTAAGCTAAATTGCTGAAATCATTAAAATGTTTAATACCAGAAGACGACTTTAGGACAGTAATACAGACACTAGTTATAGAAGAGTTAAATTATTGTAACAGTATTGAAGATGCCAAAGTATCAGGTACAGCTCTTCAATTGCTACGGAATGCAGCTGAAAGGGTGTTAGGTTCTCTAAACTTCAGGCCAACTGTCTCCAATGCTGCAATCTTTTCACTGGCTCCAAATACAGTGGAGAACTCAATTTAAATTAATAGTGATTGTCCACAAACCTTTGTATGCTGAAAACCCATGTAACTTATCTAATTTACTAGATAAAAAAAAGCCTTCTGTTTGTTCTTTGCAGTCTTCAAGCCTGTATTTAATAGATCCAAGCTTACGGGACTATAGACTTCAGCAATCACGTAAAAAAAATTAAAAATAAAAAAAAGAATAAGGCAGAGTCATATATAGGCCCAGTTTTGTGGAATGCTATGCTGATAGAATTAAGAAATTAAGGAGATGTCAAGATTTTCAGGAAAAATGCCTGAGCTTTTCCTGAGCTATCAGTAGCAACAATGTAGTAGTGCAGATGGTATTTTTTTCAATATTTTATTCAATCAATGTTTTATGAGTTTGTCTGTAGTACATTTTATATGTGTGATTGTTATCTGCACTGAACAAAATGGAAACTGGAGAATAAAACAAATAAATATAGGTGAATAAATATTTAATGTAAGTTGGAAACCTAGCACTGTAAATCAGTGCTAAATGCCTATAATTTACTTCCCCCAAACAGATTCCAACCTTGACCCTATTTTAAGCAGCTAAATATAAGTACTCAGCAGGGAGAAGTTTTCATTTAAGGAGATCTAGGTGCTTAACTACTTAGGTTAGGCACATAGATCTTTTGAATATCAGTCTCTCTGTGTTGGCACTATCGGATGTTGTCTTGCACTTTTGTAGCTTATTCATGAAGAGCTTTGGTATTAAGAGTAACAAATGTCTCTTATTCACAGAAGAATTTCATTGCCTTGTGTAAAAAGCTAGAGGCAAAATAAATTCTGTTCCATTAAAATGCTGGGCAAAACTAAATCCATTACCAACCTCTTGTCATTGTATCAGAGTTACAAACTCTCAGGAAATTTACTAACAGTAAAAACAAACAAAAAAACTAGAAACAGATTATGAACAAAAAAAGTGACATTTTTTACAGGTATCATTTTAGTAAAAGCATCAATTGATGGAAGCTGTGGGCACAGGCTCCCTAAGACTGCAGCTCAGGAGCTGGGACCTATATATCAGCATATAAAGGGGTTGGAAGTCTAGCTGTGCACAAAATAGCAATGGTAATACAGGTTGTCAGTAAAAATTTTCATGAAGATAGCAATCATGCATAGGATGAACCAATTTGGAATTTTTAAATATTTTGTTATAGCTCATCTTATTCTGTAAATGGAGCATACTGGATTCTCTGCAGGTTGGAATACTTTATATAAAACCTACCATAGGTTCCTTCTTCAGATACAACAGCAAGGCTAAAGGAAGAATCACCTGTACCTTGAGAAGAAAAAACTGGGAGAACCAACTAATTCTACTACTCTGTTTTCAAGAAATGAAAAAGGAAATTAAATGCATTTCCCTTTCCTAGCCTCCTGCCATTAAAGCACTATTGCTTTAATAATTATACCTTTTTCTGTGGCTGTGAATTTTGAGGCCATTGCAGGAATAGCTGCCATATAAAGCCCTCCTACTGGCTCATTACAGAATAGCCATGCAAAGCCCCAGCATTTAGCAAAATGCCGCACTCACTCATCAGTAGATCCTGCCAGAGGTCTCTTGGATCGCTTGATGGCGTAGAGGCACCCATCCAGCCTCTTCACACACTTATAGACTGAGCCAAACTCCCCTGCACCAATCTTCTCCAACTCCAGGAACTCAGTCTTGTAGCGGGATACCATATTACTCTCCTGTAAAGAGAACCTCTGGCAATTGGGGGCAAGAGGAAGAAAGAGAAATAAACACTTGTCAGCTATTATCAACACAAAAGCAAGCAGGAAAGTGAGACAGCACATTAGAAATAAATAGAGTATAGACAGAGATCATACAGGCTTAATTGCATACAGCTCATCCAATGCATCTTAATCTCATACCTCACCTCCTGCTATGCTAGTATTGAGCCATTCAATTGCACCACAGTCTTAACCTGTTGTATCCAGTTATTCCGTCTTCCACAAAATTAAATTTAACAAGTACAGCTGGCCATTTTTATTTTGCTTCCCCCTCAATAAATTTGATCCTGCATAGTCTCTTCCTATCACCACCCCTCCCCACAATCATTAAGAGGTTCACCATGTACGACCCCACTATGTTTCCATTTTTCTCCAGTATACAGGTAGCAAGTTTGCTTAACTAAATGGTGTTTTCCATACATAGCAGGATGAATTACTCATGACATGTGGGTTATGTCATCCAGCGGCAATGAACAAACTCTTCTCTCCTAGCTAGTAGAGCTTTAAGCTCTGAGCATACGTAGGAGTTTCTGTGTGGGAGTAGCTTTGTGAACCTTCTCAGGTCAATATCAAAGCTTATTTTAGTTAGTTAGTTGACTCTCCAGAGAGGCAGGCAGGCAAGCTTTTAGCATTATTAGTTCAGTCTATGGAACATACCGTTTATGATAAGCAAACTTGCTTTTTCCATTGATGAACAGGCTGAATTAGCCATGGCAAGTGGGGAGTCTCAAGATGAGAGTTGGAGCAGAGCATTTACTGAATAAGCAAGTGTATTAGAGTGAAGGGCCAGAGAATGTGAAGAACTTTGTTGTCACACAAGGAGGACAGTTTTATCCCATAATGAGAGAGAAGTACACGGAGACCTGACCTGAACAGTAATAGCAGCTCTGCTACCATTATGGACTTAGAAGTAGGCATGTAGGAATTATAAAAAGAAATTATGTGCTTTCAGAGATGCTGACAGTTTAAATTAAGCCTCTCTGTTGCATGTGTGAGAAAGAGGAACTGCCTTGTCTAAGGAATAGTATAGTTGAATGCAAGCCCAGAAAGGCAGGAAGAAACTAATTTGAAGAGACTTCCTTGAAATATTATAGCTAAAATTATAGACCCCGTTCTGAAACACTGCTCTTTTATTTCTACTCTGATATATTTTAGAAGAAATACTTCACTTAAGTTTCAGACATTGTAATTTACAAATGAGGAAGTTATCACCCTAGCGCTGTAACTCAAGAATAGGGAACCATTTTTTCTGACTTAGCAAAAAAATGATACTAAAAATGTGTATATGACTGCAGTTGCTGGACCCATATCTTTTCTACCCTCCATCCCCAGCAGTCCCATATTTCCTGGTGACTTGGTGGGTCTGAGCAGCAAGAGAACAAAAGAGCCAGATGAAGCTGGATCTGGCTTGATCTGTGTCAATATTATTTATTAATTATACCATAATAAATCTCCTATCTATACATATAAAAACCATCTAGCACATTCAAACCATTCACACACATTAAAAATGTAAACATTCTATGCATATTCTATCAAATGATTACAAACTGTTTCTTATATCATATAATACCATACATGTGTCAAGTATTCAAGTATAACAGAAATCATCAATACCCTCTAATATCACTTTTACCAATTTTCCTCCTAACTTCCCTTGTAATCCATCCTATTTTCAACATCTACCATTCCCAACTGTCTCCCAATCTCTTCCTTCCGACAAAGAATTCTCTGTTTTCCCTCTCCTCTCAGGGCAATATATCATTTATATGTGTATCCATCTTTATTGTCTATAGAAACATGATGCTGAGATATGCACTTACAAAGTATGTAGCGAGACCAGATTCAGAAAGGAGCAGCAAGTACTTGAGCAAAATTTGCACTCACAAGAAAATGGGTCCAAGGTGATTTTTTGACACCATGTGCAAGCTCTCTTTTCCATTTAAATGCATAGTTTTTCCTAGTTGATGGTTTCCTAACTGAAACCATTATATCAAATTTCTTTGGGCAAAGAAAGACCAACAGTTAGGTTGAGGGATGGAAGGTTCAGATGCTAGAACGTTCATCTTTCTTAATGCAAGGATCTGACCCCCGATGTATAGGGGTACAGGTCAAAATTTACAAGATATGCAAATTATGTTTGTCTGGGCCATGCTGGAGCTATGAGAATCAATCTAGCATGGTCTTGTAATAGTTTTTGCACTGTTCTGGCAATCATCAGTATCAGAGGAAAAGTGTACAAGATCTATGCCTCAATCAAGTAAGAAAGCATCCTGAGCCAACCTGAGACTGCTGGATAGAACTGAGCAACATTTTTCTAGTTGTTTTGTTCCATTGCAAGAAGTTCCACTGATGGTAGACTTCCATAAGTTGAATAGTTTGTTGGCTGCTGATTGTCACAGAGACCACTCATGCAGACCAAACACTCTGCTGAGACAATCTGCTATCTTGTTGGAGATCCCTGGATGATTCTTGGTTGCCCACTGCCAAATCTTCAATGCTCTTGACAAGAGTCCATGATCCTAATCCTGTTTGTTGACATGGCAACTTGGGTGTCAGTTTGAATCAAGATGCTCTTCCCCTAAAAGTGATGAATGAAGGTTGTTAAGATCATATTAGATTGCTCTTAGTTCCAGTAGATTGATCTGAAATATGCTTTCCTCAAGAGACTAAGTGCTATGCGTTCAAAAAGATCCTGTATGAGTTGCCCCATTCTTTTACAGAGGTATATCTGTCACGAGGGTTATTTGAAGAGTAGAATGTGAAGCAAAGCTCCTTCCTGAAATGTGTGGGGTTTAACCATCAGTGCAAATCCCATTTCATAACCCTAGAAACTTGTATTTATTTATTAAAAATTTCTATACCAATATTAGGAAAAACAGTCATACCGGTTTGGTTGACAGCGGCCAAGTTAGTTCATCCCATTAACAGCGCAGATCCCACTGCAAGTAATGGATATGAAAGTGGGTCAGAGGGACTATTTTATTTAAGAATAGTTTTAGCCCATTTATAAACACATACCAGGCAAGCTAAGTGGGTTACAACACAAATACAAATATCACATTAAAATATAGACCATACACAGTGTTGCAGTGGCTGGCCGCGGAGCCTCACGGCCGGCCACACTCTCCCCCCGAGCTGGTCTGAGTAGCCTCTTCCCTCCAGCGCAGTGGGGAGCCAGACCCTACCGCCACTGCTAGATGCACACATGGCTCTCAATTAGATTTAAAAGGGTCACAGCCGGAAAACCTCCCGTGGCCCCGGATGTTGACCTCAACCTTAGACGCTATTTAAGGCAGCCCCTGCTGCGCCATCTTTCAGCAACAGGTCCCGCTCTGCTTTGAGCTGCTGATTGCTCCTGGTCCAGATCCTGTTCCAGCTCCTCGTCCCCTCTGCTTGCTCTCCTGGTTCTTGACTCAGCCTGTCCCTGGATTCTGTGTTGTTGGCTGGTAAAGGTGAAGGTCCTGTTGGGTCTCCACCACCTGCATCCACCTCCCAACGAGGACCTATAGGAGCCCCTCTCCTATAGGTGGCACCAACCTAGTCTTGGCCCAGGGGTCCACCGCTCCACGTAACAGTTTGCTGAGGCCATGAATCCAGCAGATCTTTCCAGGCCTAGCTTTGAAAATTCAGCAGCAGCAATTTATGGAGATGCTGGTGGCCTCCTTACAACACTTGAATGCCCGCCTCGACACCTCCACAGCCACTGATACCCCTCCAGGTTCAGCGGCACCTGCAGTATCCTCCCTCTAAGTACCGGCTCCTCCCCGGTATGCTGGTGACCCCGGGCAATGCCGAGGCTCTCTCAACCAGCATTTCATGCACTTCATTCTACAGCCCGCATAGTTTTTTTTGGACGCCATAAAGACCACCTTTATCCTCTCCCTCCTCAAGGGCAAGGCATTGCCCTGGGCATCCCCCCAATGGGAACAAGGGGACCCACTCCTCCAGGACCTACAACACTTTTTTCCAAAGTGTTCAAGCAGACTTTCAATGAGCCTTGTCAACTGGTCGCCACCGGCTCGGATATCCTATACATCCGCCAAGGAGCATGGCCATTGTCGGACTACACTATAGAATTTTACACCATGGCCACTGAACTGAATTGGCGGGAAGACAGCCTGAGAAGTATCTTCTTGGAGGGTCTGTTCTCATTTATCAAGGATGAGCTGGCTGCCTGGAACCTCCTGGAATCCCTGGATGCTCTCATCGACCTAGCCGGCAGGATAGATTGCCGCCTCCAGCAATGTGCCCGGGAGTTGCGGGTACCCCGCAGGCCCATTTCTTTGGCACCATCTTTTTCCAGACCATTGGTGACACCATCTCTGGCATCTGGAACACAGCAGCAGGAACTTGTGCAACTGGGGCAAAGCCCTCTGATGCCTAAAGAAAGGCAGCACCACCGGACCATGGCCTGTGCTGTGCAGGGAAGGGGCACTTCCTGGCCCAATATCCAGAGAAGCCAGGAAACTTCCAGGCCTAGAACCAACTGGGGAGGTGGTTCTAGGCTTCATGAATCCTGCTCCCCAACTCGTGCTCCCAGTGGCCCTTCCCAAGAATCAGCAAGAGTTCTCTACCCTGGCCATTCTAGACTCGGGTACAGGAGGAAACATTACTATGAAGAGCCTGATTGACCATCTAAACCTGCCCACGGTACTATGGAACACCCCGTTGGTGATCTTCTCAGGGGACCCTCTTCCAGGGTGAGTTACCAGGACCACTCTCCCTGTGCACCTCTGGACTGGCATGCTGCATTTTGGAGAGATAACATTTCACATAATTGAAAGGGCCGTCCATCCAATTGTCCTCAGGTTACCATGGCTACAGCAGCACTCCCCCGTTAAATCGATTGGGAGACACCAACTGGCCAAATGGGGTTCCCGTTGCCACCAGGAGTGTCTTCTTCCTATTAGGTGCTCCCTCTCGATGCTTCTTGCAGCAGCCTCCCTGGATTTGCCTTCACAGTATGCCAGCTACGTGATGTCTTCTCTAAGGAGAACACAGAAATCCTGCCAGAACATTGTCCATTTGACTGCGCCATCAATTTAGTTCCTGAAACCACTCTTCCTCAGGGAAGAGTGTACCCCTTTATCCCGTCCCAAGACAGAGGCCATGGCCAAATATATTCAGGAGAACTTGGAAAGGGGTTTCACTCTACCTTCAATGTCGCTGGTAGGGGCCAGCTTCTTCTTTGTGGCCAAGGAAGATGACACTCTTCGACCCTGCATCGACTACCGGGGGCTTAACGCCATAAGCAAGAAAGACCAGTACCCCTTGTCCCTCATCTCAGAGCTGTTGGACCGCCAGCAGGGAGCCTGAATTTTTACCAAAGTTAGACCTCAGAGGGGCATAAAACCTGGTTCGGATTAAACCTGGAGACGAGTGGAAAACCACTTAATACCCAGGATAGCCACTATGAGTACTTATGATGCCGATTGGATTATGTAACGCCCCCGTGGTATTCCAATATATGATGAACGAAATCTTTCGGGCCCTACTATATACCAGTATAGTGGTCTCTCTACTGACATTCTTGTCTTCTCAAAGGACCTCCGATCTCATCGTTGCAATGTTCAACAAGTCCTCCAACGTATGTGTGCCCATATACTCTCCACGAAACTGGAGAAATGCATATTTGAAGAAGAGTCTCGTCCCATCCTGAGATACATTATCTCCAGTACAGGCTTTAGAATGGATCCAGAGAAAATGGCCTACATCTGGGACTGGCCCCAGCCCGCCAGGCTTCAATCCTTACAACAATTTCTGGGTTTTGCTAACTTCTATAGACATTTCATTCCCCACTTCTCTGAATTGGTTTCCCCATATATGGCACTCACTAGGAAAGGAGCCAATACTAGAAAGTGGCCTGCAGAAGCGCTGGACACCTTTACAAACTTGAAGCAAACCTCTCTCGGTGAATCCTGCCTCCACCCAAATCCTACACGCCCCTTCATCCTGGAGGTCGATGCCTCCTCCATCGCAGTCGGGGCAGTTCTGGGTCAGTTCACCGCTAAGGGGATCTTCCATCCCTGCTCCTATTTTTCCCCGTAAGTTCTCTCTAGCGGAGAGAGGTTATGGTATTGGGGATAAGGAGCTCCTGGCCTTTGAGGAATGGCGACAGTAGTTGGAAGGGGCACAACTTGCACTCCAATGCTGCCACTGGTTTGTCACCCTTCCTTGTTGGGTATGGAAGACAACCACTTACCGTACCTTTGTCTGTCCCATCTCCGGCAGCTCAGTTAACAGCACATGAACTTCAGGAACTGTGGTCTCAAACAGAGACTATGATCTGCAGAGCCTCCCAGAGAGCCAAGGCAACTACAGACAGAAAGACTTCCTGCTCCGCAGCTCAAACCTGGGGACAAAGTGTGGCTGAGCACTCACAAAATAGGCACCCCATTATATTGGCCCCTTCTCCATCCTCCGACAGATTACTCCAGTCACTTATCAGCTCCACCTCCACACATCGAGAATCCACAATGTAAGAACATAAGAAATTGCCTTGCTGGGTCAGACCAAGGGTCCATCAAGCCCAGCATCCTGTTTCCAACAGAGGCCAAACCAGGCCACAAGAACCTGGCAACCACT
Organism: Rhinatrema bivittatum; assembly: GCF_901001135.1. NCBI lineage: Eukaryota > Metazoa > Chordata > Amphibia > Gymnophiona > Rhinatrematidae > Rhinatrema > Rhinatrema bivittatum. The sequence goes on from NC_042623.1 coordinate 125,698,441, forward strand.
CAAACACTAAGATCATCCCATACTACCGAAGCAATTAATAGCAGTGGCTATTCCCTAAGTAAACTTGATTAATAGCCATCAATGGACTTCTCCTCCAAGAACTTATCTAAACCTTTTTTGACCCCAGCTACACTAACTTCACTAACCACAACCTCTGGCAACAAATTCCAGAGCTTTATTGTGCGTTGAGTGAAAAAGAATTTTCTCCGATTAGTTTTAAATGTGCTACTTGCTAACTTCATGGAATGCCCCCTAGTCCTTCTATTATTCGAAAGTGTAAATAACAGAGTCACATCTACTCGTTCAAGACCTCTCATGATCTTAAAGACCTCTATCATATCCCCCCCTCAACCATCTCTTCTCCAAGCTGAACAGCCCTAACCTCTTCAGCCTTTCCTGATAGGGAAGCTGTTCCATCCCCTTTATCATTTTGGTTGCCCTTCTCTGTACTTTCTTCATCGGAACTATATCTTTATTCAGATGCAGCGACCAGAATTGTACACAGTATTCAAGGTGCGGTCTCACCATGGAGCGATATAGAGGCATTATGACATTTTCCGTTTTATTAACCATTCCCTTCCTAATAATTCCTAACATTGTTTGCTTTTTTGACTGCTGCAGCACACTGAGCCGACGATTTTAGAGTATTATCCACTATGATACCTAGATCTTTTTCCTGGGTGGTAGTTCCTAATATGGAACCTAACATTGTGTAACTACAGCAAGGGTTATTTTTCCCTATATGCATCACCTTGCACTTGTCCACATTAAGTTTCATCTGCCATTTGGATGCCCAATCTTCCAGTCTTGCAAGGTCCTCCTGTAATGTATCACAGTCCGCTTGTGATTTAACTACTCTAAATAATTTTGTATCATGCGCAAATCTGATAACCTCATCGTATTCCTTTCCAGATCATTTATATATATTGAAAAGCACCGGTCCAAGTACAGATCCCTGAGGCACTCCACTGTTTACCCTTTTCCACTGAGACAATTGATCATTTAATCCTACTCTCTGTTTCCTGTCTTTTAACCAGTTTGTAATCCACAAAAGGACATCGCCTCCTATCCCATGACTTTTTAGTTTTCCTAGAAGCCTCTCATGAGGGACTTTGTCAAACGCCTTCTGAAAATTCAAATACACTGCATCTACTGGTTCACCTATATCCACATGTTTATTAACCCCTTCAAAAAAATGAAGCAGATTTGTTAGGCAAGACTTCCCATGAGTAAATCCATGTTGACTGTGTTCCATATAACCATGTCTTTCTATATGCTCTACGATTTTGATCTTTAGAATAGTTTCCACTATTTTTCCTGGCACTGAAGTCAGGCTCACTGGTTTATAGTTTCCAGGATCGCCCCTGGAGCCCTTTTTAAATATTGGGGTTACATTGGCAACTCTCCAGTCTTCAGGTACAATAGATGATTTTAATGATAGCTTACAAATGTTAACTAGATCAGAAATTTAATTTTTTAGTTCCTTCAGTACCCTAGGATGCATATCATCCGGTCCAGGAGATTTGCTACTCTTTATACTACTTTATGCTACTCAATCTGGCCTACTACATCTTCCAGGCTCACAGTGATTTGGTTCAGTTCGTCTGACTCATCACCCTTGAAAACCATCTCCGGAACTGGTATCTCCCCAACATCCTCATTAGTAAACACGGAAGCAAAGAATTCATTTAAGTCTTTCTGCAATGGCCTTATCTTCCCTAAGAGCCCCTTTAACCCCTTGGTCATCTAACGGTCTAAGACTCCCTCACAGGTTTCTTGCTTCAGATATATTATTTTAAAAAGTTTTTAATTATGGAGTTTTTGCCTCTACGGCAAACTTCATTTCAAATTCTCTCTTCACCTGTCTTATCAATGTTTTACACTTAGTTTGCCAATGCTTATGCTTATTCCTATTTTCTTCAGATAGATCCTTCTGATTTTTGAAGGATTTTTTTTGGCTAAAATAGCCTCTTTCACCTCACCTTTTAACCATGCCGTTAATCATTTTACCTTCCTTCCACCTTTCTTAATGCATGGAATACATCTGGACTGTGCATCTAGGATTGTATTTTTAAGCAATGTCCATGCCTGTTGAACACTTTTACCTTTGCAGCAGCACCTTTCAGATTTGTTAGGCAAGACTTCCCATGAGCAAATCCATGTTAACTGTGTTCCATTAAACCATGTCTTTCTATATGCTATAAGATTTTGATCTTTAGAATAGTTTCCACTATTTTTCCCGGGACTGAAGTCAGGCTCACTGGTCTATCGTTATCCGGATCGCCCCTGGAGCCCTTTTTAAAAATATTGGGGTTACATTGGCAACTCTCCAGTCTTCAGATACAATGGATGATTTTAATGATAGCTTACAAATTTTTAACTAATAGATCAGAAATTTCATTTTTTAGTTCCTTCAGTACCCTAGAATGCATACCATCTGGTCCAGGTGATTTGCTACTCTTTAGTTTGTCAATCTGACCTACTACATCTTCCAGGTTCACAGTGATTTTGTTCAGTTGGTCTGACTTATCACCCCTGAAAACCATCTTTCATGTTTCCCTGCTGAAACCAGTGATCTTGTCTTGGCCAACCCGGAGACTGCCCAACCCAAAAAGGGTCTCCACTGATGAAGATGAAACATACCAGGTGAAAGAAAGAGAGATATTGGATGTCTGTCGCCGAAACAAGAAGTGGGAGTACCTAATAGCCTGGGAGGGGTAAGGCCCGGAAGAAAACTCTAGGGAACCCACATCCAATATTCTGGACAAAAAGCTCCTCAAGAAGTTTCATACCACTCACCCAAAGAAACCCAAGCCCTTGGGAAGGGGGCACTGTTGCGGTGGCCGGCCATGGAGCCTCACTCACCCCCACCCTGAGAAGCCGCTGTCACTTCCCTCTAGAGCGGTGGGGAGCTGACCCTGCCACCACTGCACTGCCAGCCTCTGCTGCTGCTAGGCACGTGCGGCTCTCGCTTAGATTTAAAGAGGCCGTGGCAGGAAAACCTCCCGCAGCCCCTGATGTTGACCTCGATCCTAGATGTTATTTAAGGCAGCCCCTGCTGCCCCATCCTTGCCTCAGCAATAGGTCCCGCTCTGCTCCGAGCTGCTGGTTGCTCCATGTGTTCCTGGTCCCATGTGTTCCTGATTTTCATCCCCTCTGCTTGCTCTCCTGGTTCTTCACTTGGCCTGTCCCTGGATTCTGCATTGTCTGGCGCCTGCCCTGACCATTTGCCTGTTCCTGGATTCCCCCATTTCGCTGCTGGCCTTGACCACTGGTACGTCCGACCTCGCTTACACCTTCAGCATAGTCTTCGCCCGGAGACCCGCTCCTAAGTCCTGCTGGCCCTGGCACCCAAGGGCTCAACCTGCGGAGAACGAGAGCTGGTAAAGGAGAAGGTCCGGTTGGGTCTCTACCACCTGTGTCCACCTCCCGATGACGAGGACCAATAGGAGCCCCTCTCCTATAGGTGGCACCAACTTTATCATGGCATGACACACAGCTCATAAAATAATCATAAAAAAACCCCAAATCAGTTATATCATCATGCTCTATGCACAGGCAATTACTGTTCACTTTCCCAAAGGCTTCTTGGAACAAAATTTTTTCTAATATTTTTTATTTCAGAAATTACTCCAGGGAGCAAGTAATTTGTTCCAAATTACAGGCCCTATATTACTGAGAATACTCTGCTCCTAGTTTAAATTAGGCTAAAAGCTTTAATAAAGGAAATCTCTAAATAACCCAAGCTCTGGAATTTAATAGTTCTACCAGATACATAAAGTCGCAAAGGTTTTGACCAATAATGAGACCAGACATTTTAAACTGATTTAAATATTAAAACCAGCAATTTATAAAACTGTATGTGTTGTAAAGGAAGCAGCCTACGCAATTTGTACAACATAGGTATATAATATGATCCCACAGCATACCTCACAATATGAGTCTGGCAGCAGAATTCTGTAACTCTTAAAGCTCAAAGGCTAGAATTTGGGAGTCCTACATATAAAGCATTACAATAATCTACTGATGGCATCACAAATCTCTGAACCAAAGTTCAAAATCAGCTCTATCAAAAATATAATGAACATGGAATAAAGTATGCAATTTATAAAATCCAGATTTCAAAATAGCCCTAGATTGGAATAAAAACAAAACCAGATTTACCCTGCTTTAAAACCCTAGATTTCTTTCTATGATCGTAACAGGATTCATTGTACTAAACCATTTTAGGGCAATTAGTAAGATCAGGGAGAAGTTCAAAATCTCAGTTTTAGAAAAAATTAGGAACAAATTGTTCTCTATCCAATAATTTATAGTAGTTACACATTTTGACACCTTATCTATTATTAATGGTAAAGCATCATTTGCAGGGAAATATATAGTTGTAAATCATCAGCATATACCCTAAATTCAACTCCTAGCTTCTCAATCAAAATACACAATGGGCGTAGGTATCCATTAAAAAGAACTGCTGACAAAATAGATCCCTGAGGGACACCACACTGAAGTACATACAGAGTTAGAGCCTTGGAATGAAACATTTTGCTTCCTGTCATATATGATTTAAACCAATAAAAAACAACCCCACTGATCTGTCACCATATGACCTAAAAGAACAAGAATTGCTTTGGTTGTCATGTGCAGCGAGGCCAGTAGTTTGCGAATGAGCAATCTCATTGTGTTCACTTGTTCTGACAAAAGAAAGCTCTCTTGCTGGGAGTCTATCCATGTCGCAATGAATTTGATTTTCTGAGTGGGTACCAGAAATCCCAAAGCCCGCAGAAGATGAATCATCTTGTGCAGGCAGAACAACACTTCTTCCCAGGACCTAGCTGTGACTAGCCAGTTGTCCAGGTACAGGAAGATAAATTCCCTGGTGATGCATGTACACTGCCACTAAATGCGAAGCACTTGCTCAAGACTGAAATGCCAATAGGTTGAAAGGGAGTACTTTGTACTGATAAAATGAAGCATTCACTTTGAAGCAAAAGCTAGCACCAGTGGGAGGGATGGATGGGAGTAAGCCTATGCATCCTTCAGATCAAGAGGCATATCAATTCCTCTTTTTGTATATAGGTGAGAATCACACTGAGAATTTATATTTGAATTTCTCCTACAGCAGGATGTTTGTTCATTTTTTTCTAATCCATAATTGCCTTCAATTCTCCTGATTTAATGGGCAATGAGGAAATATTGGGAGTAAAACCCCTATCCATGCTACTGAAGGAGCAATTACACTTCCAGATATAACTGTGTAAAGTGAGATGGATCTGAATTGAGTGTAGAGCAATGAGAAAGAGAAGGTAACTGGGAGAAAATGCAAATGGTATCCAGACTTCTTGATTTTTAGGACACAGAGGTCCTTGTTTATTTGGTGCATTATCTCCAGGAAGGCCTGTTGAAGAACATTTGGAGGGATAAAAGGTTTGGTCCAGGTTGGGCCTATTGGGCCATTTTAGGCTGATAGTGCTCTTACTGTTGAGGTCTTAGCAGAAATGGTTGCTGTTAACCCAGAAGAGGCAGAAGGTGGTAGTGTTAAAAAGGTTGGAAAAGCATCTATGATAGTATGGTTTTTTGTAAGGCTAAAAGGAGCAAATCTACAGCTATCAGGATGACCAGATTGGATTCCACCTTGACTCTGAAGAAGCCTCCCAATTAGTGGACATGGAGGAAATACATAAAGCTCCCAGTACAGCCAAGGTTAAACTAATGCATTTGTGCCTGTGGCACAAAATTTGTTGCATTAGCTAAAGAACCACTCCACTTTGGCATTCCTGTATGTTGCCATTAAATTCATGTAAGGTAAGCCTTACTTTCACACCATGAGATGAAGCCTGATTCAGCTCCCACTTACCTAGATCTAACCAGTTCCTGCTCAGGAAATCTGCCTGCACATTCTCCTGCTCTGCACCATGGATCACCAGTAAGTTCTGTAAATGCACTTCCAATCAGGAGAAAAGAAAAAAAAGTCATCTCCTCAAATTTCTAGAATCTTGGTTCCGTCCTGTTTAACATAAGCCACCGTTGTTGCAATGTCTGAGAGCACTTCTTGCTTTCCCCTCCTACAAGGAAAGAAACTGAAGCAGAGCCAGGTACCTTACGCTAGTCTCCAACCTGTTGATTGATGATACTACTTCCTCCTGAGACCAAACTCCCCGAGCCACATGACTGTCAAAATAAGAATGCACAAAGACCCCTTCCCTTTGCAAAATGGCTGTCACCAACAACCTTGGTGAAGGTGCATAGTGCTGCCACCAGACCAAATAGGAGCCCTCTAAACTGAAAGTGTTGCAGTAGAATACAAAACCAGAGATGCCTCTGATCTTCCCATTTGATGGGAATGTGGAAATAAGCCTCAGACAGGTCCAGAGAAGAAAGATATTTGCTCTGTCAGGCCAACATGAGAACGAACATAGGGCCTCTAACCTGAAGTGAGCAGTGAAGATAGCTGTTCACTTCCTCCAGAAGGCATATCCTTTTTTGGGAACTATAAAATAAATTGAATTCCTCCCCCCAACCCCTTTCTGCTTGGGTAACTGAAACCATGGTCTGTAACCACTGAAGTTTCAAAAGGATGTCCTGTACCACCCGCTGTTTAACAACTGAAACACGAGGTGGTAAAGGCTTCAGGCAATGGGGTGACTAACTCCAAGGCGTAACTATGGTGAATCATATCCAGGACCCATTGGTCCAAGATGATTTAGGTCCACTTCTGATAAAACTGCTCTAAGCATCCAATCATGGGTAATACTAGAGTGTGTGAATCAGCCATGTCTCATTGGGAGGCTAATAGATGATGGCTATTGTAGATTAAAAAACTTAAATTATAATCTGATGATATGAATTGGTTAAGTTTTAAGGGAAGTTGTTTACACTGTGAGGTAATCAGTTTATTGCAGCAGCATACATAAACAAGATTTAATATGGTACAGATTTTTTTTTTGCTTTTTTAAATTAGTTTTGCAGAGCAAAGCACTGTAATAAATAGATAAAAATAACTGATGCATTATCTCCAAGCCAACTTTGCATTTGTTAATTACGCATTTGCCAAAACTAACTAACCCATCTGAAAGGTAAGCAAGCCAATTTTGATTCACCCTTAAGCATTGTGGGTCAAACGCCTGCAAAAAAAGCAACACACCTCAGGGAAAATCCAGCAAATCCCCTTACAGGCAGATGACAGCTAGAAACCAAAGGTCTCACAGACATATTACAAACAGTTTCTTTGATATGTCGGCAGGAATAGGGTAAAGAAATTCTTAGCTTTAGTTCTTTCAAGGGATCATTGGCAAGCCTCCTGCTTCCCAGATTTGGAGAAGGCTGCAGAGTGCAGAGCTCAGTCTTTGCTTGCTGCAGTTCACTACATCTGTAAATTTGCAAGTCTAAGTTTTGGGGGGAAGAAATCTTTGGGAAAAGCCACAGTCTGTTTAACAGAGTCCTTTTCTCTGTTTGGATCCTCATTGCATATTCAGTTCTATAGGATTCAACAATGATCTTAATTGGATGTCACCACCATCCATAGACACAGAATTGGTGGAATACAAATATCTGAGTCAAGATACATATGAGTATTCTCACCATGGGTTAATGAAGTTCATCAGCAGACATGTGCCAAACAATACCCATTTCATAGCTGGTCTCATGGCTGGATACAAAGTTTTCACCAAGGAAATGTGACCAGCTCTTGTTCAAGGTTCTCCTCACACATTGTGAGGTGCTGACAGATATCTGATATGGAGAACAATTGCAGTTTATTCTCCTGTATGTGAATCACAGTCTCATATGAAGTTGCCAAGATCATCATGTGGCTGAAAACTCCATATATTCACATTGCTTATGCCTGCACTTTTTGGTTCAGTCTGCGTACATAGCTGCAGGGCTCAAGTTCAATTATGTACATACTTGTTTAGGGTTACTGACATTTACCTTAGAAGGCCATACTGGATCCAGAGGAACTAGGTGGGTCAGACTATAGTTTATGGAAACCACAAAAAGGACTAACCTTCAACTTCACCAGAGGTGGCAACCCCACCAGTAGGTGTTGCGATTCGGCCTGTTGGCCATCTCTCACCTTTTTTTTTTTTTCCCTTTTGCGGCTGACTGCAGCTGCTGCGGCAGGACGCCATCACCATTGCCCTGTCTTCCCTGCAGCTTGGGCTGCGACACCTTCTCAGTGCGGCAGGAGCCACGCTCAGATAGCCCCTCGCAGCACGGAGGCTGCCGACGCTCTCACAGCATGGCTGGTGCCGCGCTGCAACTGCTCTAAGCAGCAGGAGCCGCGCTTCTACATTGCCATGTGGCCCGAAGGCCATGAACCTTACCTGAGCCCTCCAGGGAAAAAGGGCCTGAAGCCCGGGGCTCTCTTGTGGCGAGGAGCCGTCCTTCCTTCACCCTCAGTGGCAGGAGGCCACCTGTGTCACTGGGGTCTGGTTTGCGGCCTAGTTCCTGCTCCTTTGCATCACAGCAGGGCCGCTGTCCGTGGTCCTGCCCCCTCTCCTATGGGGTGAAGCCGCACCTCTTCTCCCTTCTTAAAGGGACAGCGTGGGAGGAGGTCCAGCTCTGATGTCATCATTAGATCCGCCTCTTCTGCAGTATAAAAGCCTCAATCTTCATTCCAGCCTTGCATTCGCAAGGAGCCAGTCCTCCTTAGGACTTCTTGTCATCTGCTTATCAAGGCACTTCGTTATATGTGGGATCCCGTGTCTTCGTGATGTCCTCACACTATGTCTTTGTCTTATTGTCTCAAGGTCTCCAGATGTCTCATCTTGATGTCTTCTTTATCTGGTACATCTTTGTCCTGGCAGCGCAAGTCTCCAAGAGGTTCCAGCTTCTTATTTTAACCTGCGTCAGAGGCATCCCCTCGTATCTTCAACTTTGTCTGGATCCTCGGAGTCTGCACCCTGCCTCCACTTCACAAATGAACTCTTTTCCTGATCCGTTCCGGCATGGCCCTGCCTGGCCTTTATCAGCTGTGCAGGGTACATTTGAAACAGGTTTTGTTGGAGTCTTCACTTCATCTCCTACCTTCTCTGTGTGGGGAAACACCAGCATGGTCCGTGACCTGTTGGCTGAGTATATGGATGCATGATGTGCAATACAGACTCAGCTCTGCCAACTTGTGTGGGGACCCACTAGTGTGTTCCGCAACCAGTCTGGCTAGGTTGAGTAGGGCGCATGACATCTGGTACCAACCAAGTCTTCTTCAAGCAACTTATGGCCTTCCAGAGTTTCTTTATATACGTGACCAGAGTTCCTCTTCACTCCACGTATCCAGATTGCATTCCTTCATGTCGAAGTCTCGTCTTACTTCATGTATCCAGAGTGATGTTCCACTTCACATATCCTGGGTCTTGTCTCACTTCAAGTCTTCGTCTTTGATGTCCTCATCCTCTGACCACTGTCGTCCCTGTCGCAGTACTGCTCCGTGCAGCAGGTACGAAAGGGCTTGGCGTAGTTGGAGGACCACTCATGAGACCAACATTGTGTTTGGGCCTCATTCTGCTGCGTACAGGTGTGGCTATGGTTGAAGTCATTGGTCTATCTTCAGCCCAAGCTGGGACACCTCTCACCTGCCTCTGTGCTTGCCAGAGCTCCTCTGTGGCTGTATCGGGGCCCAGGGCACACGAAAACACCAGAGATGGAACCGCTACCCGCGATTCCACAACAGTAGGTAGCAGATACTTGCTCGCAAGTTCTTGCATGACAAGAATGAGCTGCTAATAGGTGTGTTAGCCTTCCAAACAAGATGATGTAGTTTGCTAGCAGCTAAGACATCAAAGGCCTCTAAAACAGTCATCTGGCAGAGGATTGGGGACAAGATCACCAAGCACGATGAGTATATGGGCGCGTGGTGTGCAGTACAGACTCAGCTCTGCCAACTTGTGACGACCCACTAGAACAGTGGACCAAATTTCACATAGATACTGTGATTTAAAGGCACAACTAAAGGAGAAAATCACAAGAATCAAAAAGTATCAGGAAATGACTGGAGGAGGAGGTCCTAGTCTAATAACCTTGATACTGATGGAGGAATGGCTGAGAGAGCAACTGGGTCCTCATGTATAGAGGAACTTCCAGATGAACTAGACACCGATCATGAGGTGGTAGGTATGAGTTGCATAGTTGTGTTGGGTGAGGAGGGGAGCTCCCATGGCACATATGCTATTCATTATTCACATTATAGTTTAATAATGTCCAAAAACTAACATATATGAAAGTTTTTTTAATCAACGTAGCAACTTACAAGCTATTTTGTTTCCTTTCCACAGACCCCAGCACTCAGGACCCAGACAGCAGCAGCCAGCATGCTGCACAGAAAGCAGCAGCAAAAGTAGTAGAAGGTATAGGAGCTGGTGATTCTTCAGAAGAGCTGACAGACTCAGCAGGAGAATCAATCAATACCTAAGCAGAAGGCATGTTCACAACAGGAAGAGGATGTGAATCAGAAGGCAGAAGATAAATTTCCAAGTAGGATGTTATCCTACTTGGAAATTTCCTACTTGGAAGTTTCAAGGGAACTAGTCCCATAAGATGGGAACTAGACAGCCTGACACAGGCTATGGCAACCAGTACTCCCAAGTATGGTACACTCAAAAGCGGCCTCATAGGAAAAGGTAAGTCGCCTTCCTCTGTCGGACCATCCTCACCCTACCACTCCAGGAGGACCAAGACAGTTGCCAGCTACAATAGCAGGATAGGAGGCACAGGCAAAACATGGCTTGCATAAAGACCTCGTGCAGGTTCAAGGACGGATACAGCACCAGGACATGCTCAATATCAAGGGTGAATTGCAATGTATACATAGAGGTCAGAGGCAGCACACCCCGACTGTTCAGCAATTGTCAGTCACAGTATCCCAGGGCTTTAATGCTCTAGCAATATCAATTAATAATCTCAATTCAACTATTCTCCAGGCCATGCAGGCCCCTGCCAGTCCAGCCTCTACTACAATACCTAGAAGCAGTCCCTGCCTTTGGCCAGGGGTCAATGTCAAGGAGGCTTCCTGCTGCCAACCAAAAATCCAGGGGAGGAGATGAGACCTGAGCAGTTTCAGGAAGATGGTGACTCCTACTTTAAAAGGACCAAGACATTCCATCAGCTGGGTCCATCTTGGCGAAAGAGTCCCTGCATACATCAGATGGAAGGCTGCCAGCTGGGTCCATTCTGGCAGCCTGTGCCATGCTGCTATTTACTGTTATGTTTCACAATATTCAGGCCTCCCTGATTTTGCTGAGTGCACAAGTCTAATATCCTTGTACTGCAGCAACAATACATGGATGTGACATTTTCTCTCAGTGCTCAAGACTCATGTTTGATGTCATTGGGCTCCTGCCTCCATTGAGCTGTTTTCAGGTTTTGGCCTCCTGCCTCTATTTTAGACTTGGTTGCCTGCTCTTCTTCAGTGCACTCTCTCAGCATGGACTGTCTGGGGTCTTTTTTTTTTTTAATGGCCTTTGTACGAGTAGATGTGTAATTTGCTTGGGCTTGGCACTTCCACATGAAGTGTTCTTTGCTTTATGTTCACCTGTATGGTTAGGGATGAGATAACTTTATTATCAGCCTTTGTTAGCTTATCTTAGTATCTGTTATTAAATGGCATAATACGTGAAATGTTGTCCTTTGTATGGTATGTTGACAATGATGCACTAATTGTCAACTGTTCAACTAAGAACATAAGACTTGCCATACTGCCTCAGAACAAGTGTCCACCAAGCTCGGTATCCTGTTTCCAACAGTGGACAATCCAGGTCACCAGTACCTGGCAGGATCCCAAGCTGCTTAATCCCCATTTCTCCTTAATGGTTTATGGATTTTTCCTCCAGAAACTTGTCCAAACAGGTTTAAACGCAGCTACAATAATAGTTTTCAGTATATCCTCTGGCAATGAATTCCAGAGCTTAATTTTATGCATAATCTTTGTACTTTTTAAAAGAGAAAACAACTGATTAATGTTTACTCGTTCCATTCCACTCATTTTATAAACCTCTATCAAATATCCTCTCAGCTATCTCTTCCAAGCTGAAGAGACTTATAACCTCTTGAGCCTTTCCACAGAGGGGAATTGTTCCATCCCCTTTATAGTTTTGGTCACCCTTCTCTGTGCCTTTTCTAATTCTGCTATATGTTTGAGATATGGTGGCCAGAACTGCACACAATACCCAAGATGAGATTGCACCGTAGAGCAATCCAGAGGCATGATGATATTCTGTTTTATTCTCCATTTCTTTCCTAATAATCCCTAGCATTCAACTTGCTTTCTTGGCTGCTGCTGCTGCGCACCGAGCAGATTTCAACATTAACAATGACATCTACATCCTTTTCCTGAATGGTGACTCTTAATGTGGAACCTTGCATTGTGAAGCTATAATTTGGGTTAATCTTCTCTAAGAGGTAGATCTTTAAAACATACGCGATCGCGTACTTTTGTTGGCGCACCAGGCGCAAACAAAAGTGCACGTATCTTATAAAATCCAGGGTCGGCGCACGCAAGGGGGTGCACTTTCCTTCGCCCTCCCCCCACCTTCCCCTCCCTAACCCACCCCCCAGCCCTATCTAAAACCCCCCCTACCTTTGCGCGTGTCGGCCGGCAGCCCCGCTCTGTCCTCCAGTCCCGGGGGCTGGTCCAGAGGCCTCGACCACGCCCCCGGGCCGGCGCCATGCCCCCGAAACACCGCATCGTTTTGGGAACGCCCCGGACACGCCCCCTCCCGCCCCTTTTCGAAAGCCCCGGGACTTACGCGCATCCCGGGGCTTTACGCGTGCCGGCGGCCTATGCAAAATAGGCGCGCCAGCACGCGAGGGCCCTGTGCGCGTAAATCCGGAAGGATTTACGCGCGCAGAGCTTTTAAAATCCGCCCCTAAGTGCATTACTTTGCACTTGTCCACATTTAATTTCATTTGCCATTTGCATGCCCAGTCTCCCAGTTTTGCAAGGTCCTCTTGCAATTTCTCACAAGCCTCTTGTGATTTAAAAAAAAAAAAAACAAACAAACTTTGAATAAACTTTGTCTCATCAGCAAATTTGATCACCTCAGTCCTTGTTCCCATTTCCAGGTCATTTATAAATATATTATAAAGCAGTGGTCCCAGAACAGATCCCCGAGGCATTCAACTATTCACCTTTCTCCATTGGGAAAATTTATCATTTAGCCCTACTGTTTTCTGTCTTAACCAGTTGGCAATCCACAATAGGACATTGCCCCATCTCATGACATTTTACATTTCTTAAGAAGTCTCTCATAAGGGACTTTGTCAAATGCTTTCTGGAAATCCAGATACACTATACCAACTGCCTCACCTTTAGCCACATGTTTATTTATGTCCTCAAAAAATGTAGCAGATTGGCGAGGAAAGACTACCCTTCACTAAATCCATGGTGGCTTTGTCCCATTAAACTATGCCTATTTATATGTTCACAAACATTCCCTTAGCTGGATCTTTTTTGTCTACTGATATTTAGTAATTCTTAGCCATTGCTTGGATTTTTTATATTTGTATTTATATGTTCAGCAATTTTGTTCTGATAGTTTCTACCATTTTGCCTGGTACAGAGACTCACTGGTCTGTAGTTTACTGGATTACCCTTGATCCCTTTTTAAAAATTGGCATTATATTGGCAACCCTCCAATCTTCAGGTACCACAGACTATTTTAATGATAGTTTACAAAATTTCCAATAGTAGGTCTGCAATTTAAATTTCTCACTCAGTTCTTTCAGAAAATAAAATGTTTGCCTCCGTTTTCTTATCATGCATTTTGTTGTATTCTTTTTTTCACAAGGTCTTAAGTCCTTCTATGCCGTAGTTTACAAGTACCCAAAAGTTAATGACTAGGCCCAAAAGCCATAACCAGCATACACTGTAAAAAGGCTCGTGTGGCCCGTTGTCTTAATGAAAATGTGAAGGCTGGATCCACAAGCTCTGAAAGGTGAAAGTTGAAGGCTATATTCTAAAAATATCTGTGCCCTGGGGTAGAAGCATGATTATAGGGGAAAAAAGAAACATCCAAGGCACAAGACGTTTGGTGGTTTGATGTCTTTCAGGGCAGACTCCTTGTGAAGTACTAAGACCTTGCTTCCTATTACCAACTATACTTAAAGTATAGTGTTTCTACAAAATCAGAAGCGTTAAGTTGAATATCAGGCCATATGCAAGTGTTTTGATCTATGCTCATCCATGGAAGGCAAATACCTCCAATCCATTATCCAGGGATTATAGGCCTTCAAAGTGGATTATCAACAGGGAGACCTTTCTTACAAGTAATTCCAAGGAAGAAAGGTAGTGAGGGCTCCTAGTTGGTTATAGTTCTTATCTGGCCCTCAGGATATCCTCAGAGACAGACAAAGTATATTTATTTAAAAAGGCTTTTATTCTGCCTATAGCAAGACGTTCATAATTGTTTTTAAACTATGTAATCTGCCTATCAAAATACAGACAGACATTAAGAGGAAAATCAACAAGCAATAGTTCCTTCATATCGCTGAATAACTACAATATACAGTTATCTCTAATTTAAAGTCTGCTTATACAGGTGGGTCTTCAAATTGCTTCCTGTAGGTGCTGATATCATTAATAGCAGGTAAACTGTCAGGTAGGGAATTCCAAAGCTTTGGCCCCATTACAAGGAAGGTTCTTGTTCATGTTTTGTTCATTCTTGCTGCCTTTATTGATGGAATTTTTTTATTTTGTCGAGTTTTATATACCGTCAGTTTCGTCATCACAACGGTTTACAAATGTTTCGATGTTTAACAGTTTCCAAATATTCATGTGATTGTCAACAAAAATATTGTAGGCTTTATAAAACGTAGATCGTATTTCAAACTATTTGGTTTCAGTTATGTACGTATTACGTGCTTGCATTGGTTCCACATGGTTTGCATAGGGCCAGTAGGAGTGAAGTAATATCTGAGAGCCATTGAGTGTTTTGGTAGGCTTTGTTAATCAAGGTTTTTAGTTCTTTTTTTTTTTTGAAGGTTTTTAAATTATGCTGTGTTCTAAGTTCGGTTGAGCGGTGTTCCAGAGTTTGGGACTTCCTAGGGATATGGCTCTCTTCCGAGTTGAGGTAAGTTGTTTGGAACGAGTAGGTGGGATCTTTAATAGATCTTTGTTGGCTGAGCGGAGGTTTCTGTTTGGGGAGTGTAGTTTTATAGATGTACTTAACCAGTTTGTTTGTTTTTCGTATATTATTTTGTGTAACATGGATAGTATTTTGTATTATATCCTGAAATTTTATTGGGAGCCAGTGTAGTGAAATAAGTGTAGGAGTAATGTGATCATGTTATTTTTTTAAGTTCCAGTGAGTATTCTGACGGATTTGTAGTGGTCAGATGGTGGTGAGAGGTAAGTTGAATAGTAGGGAGTTGCAGTAGTCCAAGGTTGGAGAAGATGAGTAGTTGAAGGACTGTTCTGAAGTCGTTGGGAGATAGGAAAGGTTTTAGACGTCGTAGGGTTAGGAGTTTGTGATCTCCATCTTTGATTTTAGAAGTGATTGTGTCAATTATGACTCCTAGGTTGCGGGCATGAGTGACAGGTGAGATTGCAGCTTTTTGGTTCATTAAGTTGAAAGGGGGTAGTCTAGGAGCATTGTTCTTTCTGTCCAGTATGATTATTTCTGTCTTATTGAAGTTTAGGATGAGTTTCATGTTGGTTAGTAGTTTTATTTTGGTGAGGTAAGTGGCTGTTTTTTTGTAGGTGTCTTCCAGAGTGTTGTGAATTGGGATTAATATTTGGATATCATCCACATATATGAAGTGGGTCAGTTTAAGGTTTGAGAGGAAGTGGCATATCGGGAAGCAGATAAATGTTGAAGAGTGTTGCAGATAGGGCGGAGTCTTGGGGAACTCCGGTGTCATGGTTTATTTTCTTTGAGAGGGTGTCATTGATCGACACTTGGTAGGTTCTATGTGATAGATAGAATGTGAACCATTGTAGGGTTTTATCTTTTGCACCAATTTCAGAGAGTCGGTCAATCATGATTGAGTGGTTTACTGTGTCGAAAGCTGCTGATAGGTCAAGTAGGACATAAAGGTAGTTGTGTCCTTTTTCAAAGCCTTTGAGCACGGTGTCGTTTAAGGATAGGAGTAGTGACTCAGTGTTCAAGGTGTTTCCTGAAGCCAAATTGCATGGGGAGCAGGATGTTTTCTTCCAGGTGGTCGCTGAGTTGGGAGTGGATGATTTTTTTGATAATTTTGGCAATGAATGGTAGGTTTGATATGGTTCTGTAGTTTAGTGGGTTTTCTGGATCAAGGTTAGTCTTTTTCAGGATGGGTTTGATAATGCTGATTTTAGGCAGTCTGGGTAGTTTCCTTCTGTGAGGTATAGGTTTACAATGTCGGTTAACGTTTTGGTTATTGATGGTTCGATTGCTTTGCTTGTCGGTATGGGTATGCAATCAATAGGGTGTTTAGCTGGGTTCACTTTTTTGATGATTGTTTGGATTTCCAGTGAAGATGCTATATCAAAGTTGGGCCAGCTTGTTGTTTGATTGATTTGTATTTTCGGGTCTTGCGTGTTGAGGTTATTTATGAGGTTTTTGATTTTTTCGTTAAAGAAACCTGCGAAGTCGTTGCTTGTGATCTTGGAGGGTGATGATATCTGGTCATTTGAGGATTTGGTTAGGCTTTGTATGATATTGAAAAGCATTCTTGGGTTATGTTGGTATTTGTTTATTGCCAGTAGATTCTTATCACCTGAGCACAAAGAACAGGTAGGAACATATTGATTTAACAAATTCGATAAGATGGACCATCTAACTTCCGAACCTTAATCATCATAATCAAAATGTTGAAGTCAATACGATAATTTTACCGGGATCCAATGTAATTCATACAATCGTGGATGTATATCTATCTATATATTTGGAAACTAACCTGATTCTGGCTGGAAGATGAGAAATTTCGCTCAACACTAGAAATAAGCAGCAATGTCGCTGAATATGACCAATACTGGATAAGAAACCAGGGCAGACATTTCCCTCCTGTTTTTCCCTCTGAATTCTGCAATATGCTTCTCACATGATAATTGTTTGGCAAAACATATGAATAATCTTGTTCTAGGAACCACAGTCCATTTTAAAGAGTCAGTATGTAATTTAGGTTTCATATTTGACCCAAGGCTTTCTTTAAGTATCATCTACACTGTTTAGTTTTTTTTAAATTCAGCTATTACAAACTTAGACTGATGAGACATTGAAATACTGTATATTTTAGATGGACCACCATCCAAAAGTAATTTCCAAGTATTTGTTTTATCTATTATAAACTTCTGTAATTCTTTGCTTGTTGGCTTGCCAGTAGTCTTTTTATCAGAGCAGTTAGTTTTGCAGAATTCGGCAGCACACCTGATTCTAGCTAGACAGCGCACAGTCTATATATGGCATGAAATGAGCCACAAGACCGAAACCATTTAAAATGTTCTGAAAGTGACAAATGGTTCAGTAAGATATATGGTCTAAGACAGCATGAAGAAATCCAAACTAGTGAAAAGCCATTTCAATGTTCTGAATGTGGCAAATGTTTCCGTTAGAAAGCTGGTCTTGAAAAGCATAAGAGTCCACACTGGTGAGAAACCATTTAAAATATGCCGAGTATGATAAATGTTTCAGTAAGACATTTGATCTTAAAATACATGAAACACACTGGTGAGAGATAAATATTTATAAATAGGAGGTAGAAAAACTATTGAGAGAAACAATCAGTACAGAATACTATAGAAGAGTGAAGCAGATATTGAAGAGTGCCTTAACAGCATGAAATAAGGTACAAGTTAACAACTGGCTTGTAATTCCTGCACTCTCATACTGCTTTGGCTGTTTAAAAATGCTTATAATTTTACTTCAAAGCATGATAGTAAAGAACCATGGTTTAAGAATGATGAGGAATTAATTGTAATGAGGGAGTGAGGGAATTACAAGACTAAGATTGGCAAGTGTTCTTTGGATTAGAAGCATGGAGGATAAAATGTAATGAAACAATTTATAATGTTCTGATTGCCATGTATTAAATTTAAAATGGATTGATTTTATATATTAGCTATTAGATATCTTTTCTGTATCATCTACATCATTTTAATAAGTGGTCTTGATTTGTAATAGGATATTGCATCTGATGTGTCAGATTTGTTTTCTAATATGAATGTTATTTTGTAAACCATTGTGATCTTGATTTGGAACGATGGTATAACATTTTTAAATAAAATGTCTCCTTCATTCATTTCACTTTAGGGTTAAAAAAAAACAAAACCCCTAAACAAAAACACAACTACATATCTGCGTACAATTTAAAATTTGACAACACACTTATCCAATAAGGAACAAAGGGGCTTTAAATATATTCTGAAGAGTGCTGCAGCTAACACTGACCCCCTATAGTACACAAGAGATATCAAACCAAAATCAGATTCTGCAAAAGAAACCTGTTTTCTGTCATGGAAATAAGAAATAAACCATGCTAGAACAGCCCCTTCCATTCCTATGGACTTTAATCTCTGTAACAGAGACAGGTGCTGTGTCCTTTTCACAGCAATGATACAGAGATAGTTTACACTTCAGTAGGTATTATGGTATTCCTTAACAATATTCTATAAGATAGATCATCTCATATATGTAGGAAAACTGTAAAGGTAAACTGCTTCTCTGTGTAGTATATGAACCCAGACCATCAGAGCTGGGACAATGCAAAAGACCAGTCAAACAAGGAAGGGCTCCCACAACTCATTTTCTACTCACACCACCATATTGTTCCATGTGCTGTGCTTCTGGCTGCTGGTATAAAAACCTCCATTCTCCAAGGAGCTGGCTCCATGATTTGAGATGCCCCCCTACAACATTTGGAATATGGGCAGGCAAGACCATATACAATAGATTTATAGGTGGCCTAAGTGAAGGAAATGGTGTTGGCCCTTTATATACAGGGGTACAAGGTAACCTGTTCAGTTTCACTTAGCAAAATTCTGTACATGGCTTGACACTGAGGGACAGAGAAACCACATACAAAAAAAAATAAAGGAATGTAGGCTGCAGAGTGAGCTTTAATATATTTATCTTCTCTCCATATTAAGAATTTATAATCAACATCCTGAGAAGAAGATTAAAGTGACATGAATTAAAGGGTTGATATCTAGCACTAAGGCCTAAATGCACATTGCCACAACCCTAAAGCTATGCAACTGCTGTAGTTCTTCCAATATTTAAGCATTTTATATACACTGTTCCAAAAGAAGATCACCATGGTTTACAAAAGCAACATTCATATTCTAGGTCCACACAACAACTAATACATATTCTAGGTCCACCATCAAATACATGTTAACTAGGGGGCTAGGATAGTATTTTGTAATCTACAAGTTCCATTTTAAAATTTCATTCACGCAATAAGTTGTCATAATGTACTTTACATTGCTCATTGTTTATTACTCATTCTATCATTAACTTCATTTCTGAAGAGCCATGTTTTCAGTTCACATCTGAAACTTATCATACGTAACGTCTCTGGTAGAGAATTCCACAACTGGGGGCCCACTGGGGAACATTCAGTTTCTTTTTTGTGTTAGATGTGTACTCTGCATTGTTGGTACAGTTAATAGTCCTTTGTTTTGTAATCTTAGTGTTCACTGCGGTGTACATGGTTGAAGTGTCACGCCTAATAAGCCAGGGTTTGTGTCGATGATATTGAAAATCAGTGTTAATACTTTATAATGAATTCTGGATTGTACTGGTAGCCAGTGCAAAGCTATCAGTGAGGGGGTTATATGGTCAAATGTCCTTTTTCCTAATAAAAAAAAAAAAAAAGTCTTGCTGAGGCATTTTTTAATAAACTGTAGTGGTCTTAATAGTCCTGAAGGTAGGCCTAGTAACAGGGAGTTGCAGTAATCTATGTTTGAGGGAGGTCGATCGGACCCAGTGTCTGGTCGGCCAAGGTAATGTAGGCCCAGGAACGCTCAGGGAGCAGGCCCGCGGTTTCGGCGGTTAGGCCTAGGAGCAGGGTCATACCCAGGGCAGGACGAGCAGTTAGGGGACGGGGGATCGCACAGGAATAGGAAGGAGCCGAGTAGGCTCCGGGCAGGAAGGCCCTGATTGGGCAAGTTAGAAAGATGCTGGGGTGCTGGCTGACCTTGATAGGCGAGCTGAAGTGACTGAAGTCACGAGAATAGGCGGGGTTTTGCTAGGCTGCACGCAGCTGGCTCAGTCACTCTCCGGAGCTGCTGCAGCCAGCTGGTCGTTTCCTTCCCACCCGCCCTTTTCTTCTTTTGTTATTGTGTTGTACGGGGTATCGTTGTCGCAGCGGGGGGGGGGGGGGATGGCCTGAGCCACTACAGCTCATGTTATTGTTAATGATTGTTCATGCTATAACTTGTATTAGTTGACAACCGGGTGGGGGGGGGGGGGGGGCCATTGGCCTGACTCCCTGCTAGCTAGTGGTGGGGGTCCACTGGGTTGGCTCCTTGCTGGGAGGAGGCAGGGGTCTGAACTTGGTGCAAGGGCTGGAATGTTGAGCCGCATGGCTGGTGTTGACAGTCAGTTTCGTTGAAGCGAGATTGTAAATGTTATGTGCAGGGCTCGGGCCTCCCTGGTGTTAATAAAAGCTGCGGCCTTTGTTAAAACCAAACTGATGTCTGTGTATTATTGGAATTTTAAAAAGGGCGGATGTGAGCGAGTGATGTCCTGGACGCCCATGTTATAAAACTGTGCAGAAGTTCTGTAAAGTTAGTAATTGTTTCAACTGATTTAATATTCTTAGCTTGGAGTATCCTGTTTAAATCGGTTTGTGTTTTTTCATTGTAAAGTTCTCATCAATTTGTATTCCTAGGTCCTGTACTTGATCTGAAGGTGTAACGTTAAAATTACCCAGTTCTAGGGGTGGCGGTTTGACTATAGAGGAGGTTTCTCCTTAACCATATGATTTCAGTTCTTTTGTATTTAGTGTTAGTTTCAGCTGGGATAGTTCTTATTGTATTGCCTTCATGTATGTAGACAGAGTTAATGCAGTTTTTTCAAACTATTTGTTGAATGGGATGTAGAATTGTATGTCATCTGCCTATAAGAAGTTGATTCCTAGCTCCACTAGTACTGTACAGAGAGACAGCAAATAAAATGTTGAATAGTGTTGCCGAAAGTGCTGAACTCTGGGGGACACCTGTATCGATTGTAAAGGTGTCAAGATATGCGATAGGACATTCCAAATCAGACTGGGCAATCTAATAGGAAGAGAACCATTTGATAACATTTCCTTCTATTTCAATTTTTTGACTGGTGGCATGGTCCACAGTGTTGAAGGCTGCTGTTAAGTTAATTAGTACCAGGATATAAGATTCATCATTGTCAAGCCCCTGTAGTAGAGGGTCTGTTAAAGGAATGAGTAAAGTTTCTGTTGAACGATGTTTTCTGAATCCAAATTGATTTGAATATAGAATATTGTCTTCTAGGTGATTTTCTAATTAAGATAACACTGCTTTTTCTAGGACTTTTGCAATAAAAGGCAAGTTGGATATCGGTCGATAACTGTCCCAGTCGTCAATTCTGCCAGTTGTATTTTTTAGGATTGGTTTAAATTACTGCTTGTTTTGCCCCAGCAGGGGCCAATCCTTCTGATCATGAGTGGTTGTGAATGTTGGAGTGATTATACTGTGTACTATTTTCAGGGAACTTGCAGGGATTGGGTCCAGTGGGTGGAAAGCAGGCTTAGTTTTTGTAATGGATTTGTTTAATTTCGAGTTTAGATACTATGTCAAATTTGTTCCATTTTGCTTCAGGTTCTTTTGTTGGCGAGCAGGAGGAGAATTGTATTTTTAAAACTACTGATTTTATCTAACAAAAAAGTGGTATATTCATTGCAAGAATTCTTTTGAAAAGTCATAGTTTGAAATGGAGGAAGATGGGTCCTTGATTAAGTTTTTAACTTGTTTCGAAGAGTAATTTGGAATTGAATATATTACACCATTAATCTGTTTGGCATAAAAGTCTTGTTCTTTTTGGAACATTTTATGTCTGGCCTAGGCTTAGTTTATCTGCTATTTCATTGACTATTTTATTCCAGGAGACAAAAGCTGTGGAGGCATTATCTTGATTATTATCTTATTTTTTGTTGGTTTCTTCAAGTATTTTTGGATCCTCTGATACATGCAGTATAATGTGTGGCACATATTTTCAATAGTAATGGTTAAATTGGTTGATAAAGGAACATATGACCCCCTGTCTGGGTTCACTAGAAAGGGGCTAGTCATCAAAATGTAGAACTTTCTAGTGATAGGAGGTTCACAGAGGTTTCTAGTGTTGAGTGATGGTGGATGCCTTCCAAAGGAGATGTGTGATATGAGGACATAAAGGGGCTTCTACAAATACTGGAGAGGAGTTGTCAAATTTTTGAGGCTATGGATTTTACAATCTCAGATACTAGCCTTGAAGGCCAGATAGTGGCTGAGGAAGTTTGCTGGAGGAGCAGTAGAGAAAGCCCTCCAGTATAACTGGGGGGGGGGGGTGTCACCAAAAAGAATAAGGACCTCATGTCCAGGGGACACCAGTTCTACAACTGTGGGCTTCCCTACACAGAAGGGTTGTAAGAAGTGAAAGATTCCTGTGTTCTTCTGTGGGTCTTAAGGAAGAGCTAGAGTCCTTGGTGGACAGCTGGAGAGGGGAAAATATCCAGGTGATTTTCTGTTGCCGTGATGGGACTAAACTATGAATAACATCTGTGAAGGTTTTTGTGATTTGACTGAGAAGCTGCCTTTGATATTAAGTGCTGGACTGTATTTCTCAATATATTTTCTAACTTTTTGAACTTTGATCTCTTTGAGGGTTCACCCACTGTATACAATTTTAATAAATGTTTTCAAAAACTTGCAATATGGGAGTATCCATATACAACAGATTCATAATTGGTGTGGCTATGTCCTTGAGTCTCAGATTAGACAACCAATCTCAAGAGCAGTTTTCCCACTTTGTTGCCCTATTGATATAATCTGAATTTATAATATATTAGGTTTTCTTGTGCCATACTTGTCAATCTGGAGTTCAATTCTTACCTAGGAAGCATTAGCTTTTCCTTAGAAATTTGAGTCAACTCCTTCATATGTATGCTTCTTAGCTCCGCTTTTTTTTTTTTTTTTAGATAAAAAAAAAAAACTCTTAGATTTGCTCCTCTCTTTTTACTGGCTTGATATGTGATGATGCAACCCCGCATCACAGCTTTCAACGCATTCCAATAAACTATCAGATCAATATCTGGCATATTGTTAAATTCAGACTACTTCCTCCGTTTGTTTCTTAAACTTGCAAATGATTTATCCTCAAAGAAATGGAGGCATTTTTCATTGCCTACTTTGTCACCCCAGACCTTAGTTCCAATGTAATGCTGTGATCATTATCAATAGAAAATTAAACAGAAATGCTACTATAAGAGCTTGCTGAAAAGATGTTCTGAAATTAAAGTTTAATCAGTTCTGGTACAGATATTACGTACATGCAAGAAGTGAGTAAATTCTTCATCTTCTACATGTAAAGTACGCAAGACATCAATTAACTACAATTCCTGACACACAAACCCTACTCTCCCACATCCATTAGATTTTTTTTTTATTGGGGGGGGAGGGGGGCTTAGATGGCTTGCAATCCACAAGGGGATTGTCAACATGTGGGGAGGATATTCCATCATCCTAGGAGATGATTTCAATATTACTTTTATTATTAAAAATGAAGCAAGCAGGGTACAATAAATCAAAATGTATTATCAAAATATAAACCAAAAGGAAATACAGTATAAATTAAAAAGAAAAGAATCCAAAAAGATACAAGATTTAAACTAAAATTAAATAATCACAAATGATATACTAAAACTTAAAAAAAACACAACTTTGGTCACCTAGTTGTTACAAGATAAAAGTTTTTACTGCTTTTCTAAACTTTACATATTTTGCTTCTGAATAAATATTAAATGGTAGTGCATTCCACAATAGGAGGATCCTGGTAGCCAAAGGACAAATCCCTAGTTGACTGAGACGAATCACAGATGATGGGGGTAGAGGCGGACCAATTAAGTTAGCAAAGAAGTATAGAAAGAATGGGAATACTGATTAGTTGCATAAGTGTTAACAGTACCTTCAACTCTTGCAGCATTCCTATAACAATGACAAATCTGTCATTAGAATCAGTGATGCAATCTGACAAAAATCAACATTTTTGTGGATCACTATGGCTACATCCTTCTGACTAAAGGAAAAAGATAACACTTACCCACCCATTCATGCTGTAATTTCAGGTGCTCCTGGTCTTCCAGATGAGTCTCTTGTAAAAAGCCAAAGTTTACCTGTCTATGAAGATCCCTAAGCACTTTTCTTCTTTTAATAGGGTACTGCAAGCCATCTACATTCAGTGTACATATTGTGATTTTAGGCATTAATTCTTAACTGCATCAAGTTTACAGAATACAATCTTACCTCATAAGGCAGGTCCCTCCAGCCTAGGTGCCCCATTTTGTTAAGAAATCTCAGAGGTCAAAGTAACACATTAACATGAGAAGAAATCTTTAAAAAAAAAACCAATAAAAAACCCAACCCACCACACAAAAAACAAAACACACCCACCCACCCCACAAACTACAGTGACACACAATTCTAATCATTCCACAGTCATATCCAAAACATATCCCTTTGCAATTGCACAGGGTGGCACATCAGAAGCAGGGAGAAGCCCGTGCTGCTGTCTGTGGACCTGATCCCACTGGTGGCAGAAACAGGAGGTCACAGCAGAAGAAGCCCATTTGGCAGCTCCTCCTCCACTCCTGGCCCCTTGGTATTCAAACACTTTTGGTGCTAGAACTTAGATAGATACCAAAGAACAGCTGGAGATACCTGCAGGTTTGCCTGAGAGGGAGCAAGTGTGTGTAGATATGAGTGTGTGTGTGTGTGTGTGTGTGTGTGTGTGTGTGTGTGTGTGTAAGAAAGAAGAAAGTTTGTGCATTCCACTCACACTACTTGACAATCCCAGGGTGAGTGGAAATCAAAAGTTTCCAGGTATGAGAGCATGAATTTTTAAAACTCTTTAGAGTTCTATTTTTCAGGTGTTATTTGCTGTGTTTGTTTTAAAATATTTTACTGGTGTTTGGGACATTAAAAAAAAAAACCAAAAACAAACTTGTATATGAGTTTTTAGTTATTTGATTTTTTTTATTCATCAGCTTTTTTTTTTATAGTATGTTTTTTGTATGTATTTTTTTTTCTTGATTTTATTGTTTTATGTTTGAGGAATGGTGATTTTTTATTTTTTTTTTCATTTTTGCACTGCATAGAATGTCTGGCTTATTGCAGTTTCCAGTTCAGTTTTTCTCTGCAAGTTTAAATTTCTACTTTATGGTTGCTCTTTTCTGTATTTGGTGAGGGTCTGTTTATGTTCTGCATGTGTGACTGAGGTGAGGCATTCTCCTAATAGGAAGTGTATTAGTGTTTTAGGACTTTCGGAGGATCAAGCCCACACCCAACACACATCACAATAGGCCTAATACCATAGGAGTTCCAGGTGTCTTTTTTTGCAGGGATTTCTGTTTGGCATCACAGCAGGGCATATAAATATAATGTAAGTGATTTTTACCTCAGAATACTGTACTTTAATATTTTCATGTAAAATATAAATGCATAGCTCTTAACTGTGTGTGTACAATTGGGCAGGGAGGGCAATGTGCACCAGCCATGGGTTCGTGTGTTTGTGTGCGTGTTTTTAAAGCTTGTATCACTGAAGGGAACTGGGCCCAGAATGAATGAATTGGGGGGGGGGGGAGGGAGGAGGGGAAAGAGGAGGCAGCATAGTAATTGTTCGCACAGGGAAGGAAAAAAAAAATGTAGTACTGGCTCTGCCCCTGTCATCTAATTGCAGGGGAATGATTCATAAGAATGTGAAGGTAGGAAAGTCCAAAATCCTCATGAAAGGGTACCTTCTGAAATCACTGCAAAGATTTCTTCTTCCTTATGTCTTCACCACTCCAAATGCACTCCTCTTAATACAGGAGGATCTCCCAGAGACAAATGGAGAACATAGTAATTATAAAAAGAAAAAGCAAAATGCTGAAGACTTTTTTTGGGCAACACCCCTCTGAAATCAGCAACTCCAACTATCAATTTGCAATATTCTATTAAAGCATATGACCACATTTTAAAACAGGTCCATATAGGCTGAAAAACTGGCCCAGTGTAAAGCCCATGAGTCTAAGATCTACAAACAGCTTATGCCAAAAAAAAAAAAAAATGGCCAAAATCCGCTTCTCGTTGCACAGTTCCACGGCAAAGCATGCCGCTGGCACACTTCACTAAACTAAGGTCACCCAGACCAAACAAACAGAGCCTTCTTTAAGCCTCTTCGTTATTCAGCCGCTCAAAGAATGCTCTGGCTTCCGTTCCTTGCATGAACACTCGTTTCCCAATTATGAAATGCTTGTAGCTTGGCAGGAACTGGAGAGAAAATTTGATTCCTTTGTTGAAAAAAAAAGTGTACAATAATGTCATTTCTTTTTTTGCTGCAAAAGTGCTGGCATCGCAATCAGCAAACACCAGCCATCTGTTGTCGTCATATTGCAGGTCTCTTACTTTATGGTATGCAGCAAGGATTTTAGTTTTATCAATAAAGTTCAAATACTTTATGACGGCTTGCTGTGGTCTGTTATTAAACACCCCACCCAGCAAGATTGGCTTTTTGGTGCAGTCTATGCCAAGGGCCTCAGGGAGCCAGGATGCAGAGAACATGAGCAGAGCTTCCCCTTGCACAGATTCCGGCATGCCCAGTACCCTGTTCTCAGGCTCCATTCTATTTTCTAGTGCTTCACATTTTGCTTGCAGCTATATTACTGAAACAGTTGTCTCCAGTCTGTACCAAATTCGTGACAGAGGTATGAATGTTGTCTACCTTCTCCCAAAGTTTGTCTGCAGATGATTGCAACTTCTGTAGCTGGTCCATCACAGCTGCAGAGATAGCCTGTGTCAACTCCCTAAGCACAGGCACAGATAGCCCCTCTGCACTAGTACTTCATTCCGGTGCCATCTTGTCTTCCAGGTTCTGTGACTTTACAACCACTTGCTGCTTTGCTTTATTTATCCTGGGTTTGATGACAAAATTGTCCATGAGCTCTTAGGAAGGTATACAGCATGTCATGTGAGGCAAATCAGCATTTCTGATTAGCAAAGAATAAATCTCGCAGTGTCTCCAAGGGAGCAAACCCTTCAGACCTCCGCTTAGACTGACTTCTAAAATAAATTCTCTTCTTCTGGAACACCATCTTGTTGTGGACAGCTGTTTGTGTGTGCGCGCAAGTCTCCCCTTGGGTCTCCCAGCTTTTGCTGGTCCCCAGACTGGTGTGACCTCTGGTTTTTATCTGTTCCAGGGCTGCAGAAGAGTCTGCCACCACACTCGCAGCTGCCAAAAAAGTGACCCCTGCCAAAAAGGGGGTTATAAAGGCAAGAACCCAGGCGACTAAGGCCATAACAAAATGTACAATAAGTATTATGCTCCAATAAATGTGGTTAACACACATTAGTGGGTAGTATTTTTTTTAATCATCTTTCCCATACATGTCACATAGGAAAAGGGAAGGTCTGCCTTTTACTGTATACTCCATAACAAGGTTAGTAGCTCTCTCCATTACCAGACAGCCACAAAAAGGATGCAACATTCAATTAAAAAAAAATATAGTGTATCTTGTTCATTGAGATGATGCCAAACACTACTTGGCACTCAGTGATGAGAGAACACTGTTTGGAAGACATCTTGATTTCCAAACAGGGCACCGGGTTAAGCACAAGTATATACCGCAAGGAAAATGTACCCGTAGGTCATTTCCTACGACTTCGGCGGTTATGTACAGAAAAAGCAGATTTTAAAAAATTCAAGCTAAACACATTTTTATTGTTTTAATTCAAGCAGATTAGGTTTGTTTTAAAATTTAATCAGAACGGTTTACAGTTTATTTGTAAAAGCGGTATACAAACACTTAAATAAATAAAATTAATGGCAGAGCGATTTCTACTAAGGAGTTACCCGATGTCATGTGTAAAAGCAGCTTATCGCCATGCTCTTTATGATAACAAACTATTTATTTATAAAAAGAACATCTGAGGGGGATTCGAGCCTGCAAACCCTGGTATTAAGGCACACGTTGACATCTACCCCTATCAGTCACGCTATCCGTAATCACTGGAATATCCTTCAAGAAATTCACCCCTTATTTAAGGACTCAATACGGATCGCTTTTTCAAGGGGGATTCAACATCAGAGATCCTGTAGTGCATGTAAGCCGTAATAATCCCTCTATGTCAGTTCAGTCAACAAAACAATGTTCAGAATGCTCACTTTGTTCACTGAAATCTCCACAGACAACTATTAAATTATCTACTGGTCAACAGGTTGCATTACAAGGTAACATCACGTGCCAAACTAGTTTTGCAATATATGCAATTTTTTGCCCTTGCAAATTGATTTATGTGGGGATGACAAAATGGTTGAATAGGACCAGACTAATTGAACATAGGAGTTGTCTGAAAACAGAGGCTCCTTTAGTTGCACATTTCATCGAATACACCATGTTTTGAAGACATACAGTGGACAGTATTAGAAATTATACCCTCGCATTGGAGAAGAGGGGACCGTGTCAGGAAGTTGAAGCAGCATGAACAAAGATGGATTTTTCAACTACAATCAGTTTCTCCAAAAAGGGTTAAATAGGAAGATTGAATGGACTTTGTTCATGTAAATATTTTCAATTTAATTTACGCCTTAGTTGATAGCTGTGTGGGGACCTGTCAGCCAATTGCTAATGTATAAGCATGTGCATGAAACATTTAAATAGACTCGATCTGGGAAAGGTTCATCTCCAGGCGGCGCAAATGTGAATGATGGCGGCCTTAAGCAATGAGTTGGTATATTATTCCCAGGGCATGAGATGCTCATGTTAATGTCATTCTTTCAGAAGAGAATTCAGAGGAATTAAAATATAACTCTTCACTGACAATTTGAATCCAGAGGGTTCCTGACAAAGCGAGATGCAAAAATCATGATATCATGTTGGACTGGACACAGGACTGCAAACTCTCACTGAAGGGGGAAGTATTTCAATTTTCAAAAAAATGTAATGCATTAAGATTTTTTCATAAAAGGTTTTAAAAAAAACAAACAAAAACCCCCCACTGGATTTTTTATAAAAATTAAGGAATTAGGACCAATGATTAAAGATAACCCCAAAGCGGTAAAAATATTGAGCGAAAATACTCATCCGTGGAGTGTTAAAAATTCAAAATATAAACAGTAGAAAGTTTAATAAGTTAAAAAATTGGAATGTTTTAAAATATCTCTCTCGGAGCATTGAGTCAGGTGTAATTTGGAAATCAATGTCTTTGACATAATTACTCTCGTTGGTTAAGGGAAGTTTTTTCATAACAAGAACATAAGATATGCCATACCAGGTCAGACCAAGGGTCCATCAAGCCCAGTATCCTGTCCCTAACAGTGGCCAATCCAAGTCACAAGTACGCAAACATAAAAAAATAAAATAAAATAAAAATCGATCCCATACTACTAATGCTGGCAACAAGAAGTGGCTATTCCTTATTGATTAAATAGTAGTTTTATGGACTTCTCCAGGAACTTATCCAAACCTTTTTTTAAATCCAGCTACACTAGCTGCCTTAACCACATCCTCTGGCGATGAATCCCAGAGCTTAAATGTGCATTGAGTGAAAGAATTTTCCCCAAAATTGTTTTAAATGTGCTACTTGCTAACTTCATGGAGTGCCCCCTAGTCCTTGTATTATCTGAAAGAATAAATAATTTCACCTTTATCTGTTCAAGTCCTTTCATGATTTTATAGATCTCTATCATATCCCCCCTCAGCCGTCTTCTCCAGGCTCTAACTCTTTTAGCCTTTCCTCAAAAGGGGAGATGTTCCATGCCCTTTATCATTTTGTTCATCCTTCTTTGTACTTTCTTTAATGCAACTATATCTTTGAGATATGGCGACCAGAATTGTACACAGTATTCAAGATGCGGTCTAATCATTGAGTGATTATAGAGGCATTATGATATCCTCCATTTTATTTGCTATTCCCTTCATAATATAGTTTGATTTTCTGACTGCCATAACACCCTGAGCTGATGATTTCAATGTAATAATTATGACACCCAGATCTTTTACTTGCATGGTAACTCCTAAAATGGAACCTAACATTGTGTAGCTACAACATAGACTATTTTCCTTATATGCATCACTTTGCACTTGTCCACATAATTCATCTGCCAGATGGACGTCCAATATTCCAGTCTTGCAAGGTCCTACTGCAATTTATCACAATCTGCTTGCAATTTAACTACTCTGAATAAGGTGTCATCTGCAAATCTGATCACCTCACTTGTCATACTTCTTTCCAGATCATTTATAAATATATTAAAAATCACCAGTCCAAGTACAGATCCCTGAGGCACTCCACTGTTTACCTTTTTCTACTGTGAAACAGACTATTTAATACTACTGTTTCCTGTCTTTTAACCAGTTTGCAATCCACAAAAGGGCAGCTTTGGGGGCCGGAGTTGAATTTGCCACATTAAAAATTGCATGTTGGGCACCCAGCAATTTTATGCATTGGGGGGAGGGGGGTTAATAGCTAATAGCCTCATCTACATAGAATTTACATGTGATGAGCATTATCAGTTATGTATTTGTATGGGCAAGCATTTAGGATGTACTAATCTCCTTGTTGCATCAGGTGCTAGTCTAGTGCATCCAACTGTGCATAAACGTGTGCACTAAGTGAAGTGCGCTATATTGCATCAGCCAGTAAGTGGATAAGATATCTGCCTTTTTTTTTTTTTTTTTTTTTTTTTTAACTTTTACACACATACAAATTGTGATTCCAATAAAGTTTCCTGAATCTGAAAGGACACCGAGACACCAAGTAACCAAAATTCTGCCTGTAGTGCAACACTGGTGAAAGAGGAACAGAAATGCATTACCTCCAATACTATGCAAAATATAAAAAGGTATCAGAGCTGCACATTTCCCAAAGACTAAAAGAGAAAAATCAAAGACTGCCCATAAATGTATGAGCAGGAAAAAAAAACAAACACTCTGTATAATCCTGGGGAAAAAACAGGAGAAACAACTTTAGCAGCAAAATAGGTTTTATCAGCCAGGTCTTCCCAGCAGAGATCCTCAATTCCTTGACCAAATTTACCAATCTTAAATCGGAAGTTATATAGTCACTGGGTTCCCAATGTTATTCCAACTATTCAGTTGTTTTTAATGCAATTGTCTGACAAATTGTTATAATCTGCCATGAGGCCATTCTTGGTATAGGGTGGAACATCAAAATTTCTACAAAAATATCCTGCAACCATGCCAGAAACAAAACCTGACTCTGTACAATACAGAACAGATCCTGAACCAGACAACTTTCCTTTCTGCACCCTATAAATGTGTTTTACTGCTTATAGCACTATACTTTTTCTTCTCCTTTGGGAGCAATTTAACACAATATGTTTTAATGCAAAGTCCATGGGTACTTTTATCCATAGGTTTTGCACTTATTTTCAAACTACTAGGGATGTGAATTCATATTAAACAAAATTTGGTTTTCATTACATTTCCAAGAGGAAATCCCATCTCGCTCACTACATATGTATAAAGGGGACACTTCTCTCCTTCCCTCCCTAGGCTTGCCAACAACCCCCTCCAGAACACCAAGGATCTTACTCTATCCGCAATGTTAAAAAATACACAGGGATGCTTTTGGAATAATCCCTGGCAGGTCAGAAGCTCCTGCCTGCTATGGACTCCACAGATGGGGTAATTTGTAAGCAAGCCTAGGGATCTTTTTTATTTTTGAAGTACATATAGTCTGGGGGTCAAGTCTAGTGGTCAGGTTTTATTGCATGCTATTTGCCAATAACACAGAAAAAACAGAAATAAAAATAAACATAAAAAAATAGTTAAAACCTTCCCCCAAAGAGCAAACAAATGTTCAGTGTGTACATCCCTAACTAATGTGTACGTACTTTCCCTTTGAAAATTGCCCAAGGAAAAAAAGAACCACAGATTTGTGCCTCCTCTTTCTGTGGGTACTTTTTTTTTCAGCCAAACTATATGCCTCACCTGATTTAGACCTCCCCTGGAATGCTTCTAGGAATATGTATATCAAATGTGTGTGTTAATCCCTGCGCATTCAGAGATCTGCATTTGTCTGAAACAAAAGATGTTTCCTTTTTTCTTTTCATTAAAAAAAACAAAAAAAAATAAACCACCTCAACCCCCACAATGCAGTCAAAAAAAGCCTGTTGAGCCCTCAATCTTGATTCCCAAGCACTCCTATCCTCTTCCCTGCCCTCTTACCAAGCTATTCTTCACAGGGCAGAAGCGATCTCCACTCAATCCTTCCCCACCAGTACTGCAATTAAGAATGGCACCAGCAGACCAAGGTTGGCATCATTTTAAAATTTCTTCCATACAAAGTTGTAGCAACCTAGCCCTGGCCAGTGACATTGTTAATTTTGCCATACAAAATGGTGCCAATTACCTCCTTGCCATTTTGTACAGAAAAAACTTAAAATGGCACCAACCTTGGTTCACAGACACTATTTGTAATTGCAGAACCAGTGGACCAGGAAGAATCAGAGATTGCTCGTGCCCTGTTTTGTAAGAGGGTTTGGTAGGGGGGCCCAGAAGTAGTCTTTTTAGGGGGGGGGGGGTACATGACCATCTTTCAGGATTTACTTTGTTTTAAATAAATGAAAAGAAACCAGCACACACACACAACTAAATGTTTGTACACATCCCTAGTAGGTAAAGTTGGAAAATTGCTTTGAGTATATGGCTTTTGACAATTGCCCTTTTTATGTATTGTTTTGGTAACACATGTACAAAATTGTCAGGTCATACAAGTTTTCTGACTGAATAGGGATGACGCTAGGCAGGGGAGGCAAGCAAAGAACAATAGAAAGGAGGGAGTTGACATGCTGTAACTACTACCAACGAGGGAGCACTGTGCCCAATCATGGGGGTGAGCAGCTTCGGTTTTCACATAGGGTAACTGTTGGCCCTATAACCTCTCCGCCCAAAAACACACAGGATGAAGGCCATTACCTTACAAGGTAGGAGCACCTCATCCTCTTCTATTACACCTGCAGTTCTCCTGGAATAAGAAAAGAGAAGAAAGTCACACTGTATCTGCATATGGCAAGTCTGGTGTCCTACTTGCATTAGGTTCCAGCAGATACAGAAGTTCCTATATTAAAATGAAGGACTTAAAATTTTATCTTTTAAACTAATATACAGATAAAACACCCAATACAAAAAAATAAAATAGGTGCTTACACCACTTCCCCTAGTACTCTCATCTCTCCCCTTCCTGTCTTTGATCCCTCACTCTGTTTTTGTGCCTTTTCCATGTGGGTAATTGTTCGGTTGCAAAAATATATGTATTTAATTCGACCAGAATAAAAAAAAAAAAAAAGAGGATACCCAACAATAGTAACTGTTACAAAAAACACCCACATTTTTTTATACTCAAAAAGAATCAATAATTAGCTGGAAAACAACTCAATTTACAGTTCATGAATACCTAAGAATACTAATTATAATGAGACCTTTTGGTTAAGGTCTGCTCTCCATAAACAAGCAGATTTACATTAGCCATGTCACATGGGTATCAGACTGTGCCAAATAGACCCTTCTCTCATAGCTCCAAGAGCTTTTGCTCTACTGAGTATATGGAGGAGTTCCTGCGCAGACATTGACAGAGGGGCTCATGAGGCAGTTTTATAGCTAAATCTAGCTAGGCAGTACACTCTCCAGGGAGGCAGGAGGGTATTTAGCATTCTTAATTCATCCTGCTGTGTATGGAAAACCCCATTTACAGTAAGCACACTTGCTTTCTCCATTGACAAGCAGGGCTGAATTAGTCATGACACTGCAGCTAAGGGCTGCAGTGTAGCATTTAGTGAATAAGCAACCCAGACTGTACTGAGGAGAATAGGTTATACAAAACTGCTTGGCCAAATGTACTTGATAAATTGTCCAGAGACAGTAATGAAACATGAAGGTGTGCACTGATGACCAAGTTGAAGCTTTGCAAGTGTCTTCAATAGGTACAGCTCGCAGATAGGCTACTATGCAGCCATGGCCATCACTTGAGCCTTAACAGAGTCTGTAATCCGAGGCCAGTAAGAACATAATGTGTGATAAAGTCTGCTAGCCAAATGGATAAAGCTCTTTTGGCTACTGTTATGTCCACTGAGTTAGGATCATAAGAAATGAATAACTACAAGGTTTGATGAGGTGGTTGTGATATCTTCCAGTAATAAGTCAAGGCTCTTTTGCAGTCCAAGGAATAAAAGGGCTTTTTCACCTTCATGTGGTGCTAAAAAAATACATCTAGGATTCAAAAACC
Organism: Rhinatrema bivittatum; assembly: GCF_901001135.1. Classification (NCBI taxonomy): domain Eukaryota; kingdom Metazoa; phylum Chordata; class Amphibia; order Gymnophiona; family Rhinatrematidae; genus Rhinatrema; species Rhinatrema bivittatum. Next base: position 125,732,843 of record NC_042623.1, read on the forward strand.
CAAGGGAGAAGTACAGTGTATAGGGCTGAAACTCCTAAGCACAAAAAGAAGAGCAGGACCTGGGGGAAATCATATCTGATGACCTTAAGATAGCCAAAAGGTGAATAAGGCTATGAGAAAAGCCAGAAAGATGCATAGGGAGAGGAATGGTCAGAAAAAAAAAAAAAAAAAAAAAAAAAAAAAGAGGGAAGCAATATTAGCCCTGAATAAATCTCTGGCGAGATCTCACTTGAATACACTATACAATTCTGGAGACTGTATCTTTAAAAAGGATATAAACTGGTTGGGGTCTGTCCAAAGGGTGGCTACTAAAATGGTTGGTATCTTTGTTCTAAAGCATATGGGAGCAGAAAAAAAATCTAAACATATATACCATAGAGGAAAGGTGGGATAGGGGAGATACAAGAGAGACATTAAAATACCTCCAAGGTTTCCATGCAGAGGTGACAGGCTCTTTTCCAAAGGAAAGGAAGCTCTAGAATGAGTGGCTATGGGATGCCAGTTAGAGGGTAGACTCAGGAGTAATCTAAGGAAATATTTCTTTGCTGAGAGAGTAGTGGATGCATGAAATAGCCTTCATATATAAGTGGTAGAGACAAGGACTGTATCCAGAATTCAAGAAAGGTGGTGCCCTCTCTTATCAGCAGGGATTGAGAAGCTTACCATCTGGCGCCTTGCTGTTCCTGGCCCCGGAACATCTGACTGGTTGAGGGATTTGGAGACGCCGTGGTCAACGTCAGCGGGAGGCTCCTGGCCTTCTCTTCAGAAGGTGGTGCCCTATAGGATGCTGCTGCACCAAAGGGGTGCACCCCTAGGACGTTTTTGTGGCAATGGAAGCTGGTTGCTGACAGTTTGAATGGCTTCTTGGTTCTCCAAACAGTTTTCTTTCTAAATATGGTGAAAAGGAAAGTTTGCTGTGCTCTTCTTTGCCACTACCTGCCCCCTCACACTTAAATTGTATCTATGCTTTTAGGAACCACAGAACAACATCTGGTGAATCCCTTACTGCAAGCAATGCCAGAGGGTCGGCAAACCTTCAGAGTTGGAAGCATCTTTGAGTCCAGATTATCGCTCTCCTCCCCTGGTGTGGGAATCCAAGAGCAGAGTAGAGACTGAGTCTGCTTTGGCCAGGCTGTGGCCAGTTCTGTAACCTTAGCTCTTGTGAGGGTTTCAGTAAGCAAGGTTTTTGAAGCTTCATGGAAAAACAAACAGCCTTGAAAGACCCGATGCCATCAGTTTGGAAGATGTTTGGCAAGCCATGATTTCCTTAGAAAGGACTGCAAGTAAGATATTTAGTTTCTCTTCAGTAGAGCTGATAGGACAGTTATTTGCTGCTCAAGTTATTTCTGCGTTCATAAGGAGGATCAAAGTTTCAAGAGTTGCCTCAGTTAAGGACAGTGCTGTAATACATAGAAGGCTTACAGTTTTGAGAACAGGTGTATGACTCTTAAGCTTTAAATACTTAAATTTTACTATAATCTCCTCTTATTGGTCCCCAAGAGTAAAAGAAATATAAGAAATAGGGCTTGTGTATTTCAGAAGAATTTCACTGGGCAACAAATTTTCACAAAAGTCAAGTTACAGAAATGAAATTAGTCAATTCTTATACATTTCCATGTGCTAAACATGAATGTGACTGAAAATGCAAAATTGGCTCTAGTTTTTTTGTAATATGCAATAATATAATTACATCTTGAATTGTATGCCAATAGTAGGAGACCTACGGTCTCCTACTATTGGCTTGTCTTTGCTTGTCTCTTGTACACCTGTTCGGGAGCATCTCTGCGGAGTGTCCAGCAGTAGTCAGCCAGCATGAATATTTCAAATGCTCACCCTTTCTGACTGGGCTTCATATACTACACTGCTGACGTCAGCTTACTCAGCAGCAGCATGGCAGTAGAACTGCATTGCATCAGAAAATGATGTTAATAAACTCTGGATGATGTGTGCATGATGGTATTATGCAATATTACATCATTCTAGGCTTATTTACAGTCCTACTGGATAAATTTACATAACTAAACATAGAAAGTGAACTATATTAAATATCTTCAAAACGAGAGCCAATAAAAACTTTTCATGGTCATATTCGTGTTCAGTACATCAAGATACTACAGAGTAGGACCTTTTTAGGTCAGTAACACTTTCATTGTTGCCCAGTGGAATGATTACCCTCCCTAAAGCTTTTTATTTACCTTTTAAGGAAAAAAAAAAAAAAAAAAAAGATGAGAGTGTTGGATACTTCTATTTCACCTGATTTAACTAGTTTTCTGGAGCAAGCAACTGAAGAAATAAAAGGACCCTGCTACCTTATTGATTTCATGTGCATCCACGTCAGAAAAGAATCTTATGGAGGAGGTTGTTCTTCAGTAAGAAATTATTTTTTTTTATACAGGTCAGGTGGTCTGGGTTTTTCCAGATGTCTGTGAACAGGCTCAGATTAGGAGGAGACTTTTCTTCAGTTAAGGGAAAATATGGTTGGTTTAGGGGGCATTTTAGAGCCCTAAACCTAGCCAAACAAAGACCTTTTTAGACAGTAGGATACTATGGTTCCTGCCCATACTCCAGAATCTGTCTGATTAGTGTTTTTCGAATTCTCTTTATATCAGTAAGTTATGTAAGTAACTTTCCTTATTAAATTTGGCTGCCTCAAGTTTATCCTCATACTCCTTTTTGGGGTCTTGATATGTGGTATTAGTCATAAAATTAATTTCACAAAAGAAAATCGTATCATTGTCTGGATGCAATGCTTTATTTACTACCAAGCAAACATATGCTTGTCAATGTTATCTTAAATTATAAACTAAAAGCTAAAAAATAAAATTCAAGAAAGCATGGGATAATGAGAGGATCTCAGAGAGTGATAGGGATCATAAAGCTTGAATAGTTGTGGTGATGGTGTGGATGGGCAGACTAGACGAGCCGTATTGGTCTTTTTCTGCCACCATGTTTTAATGTCTGGCACACAGGGGCGTTGATGCTCACTCTTACTTTTTTCCTCCTTTACCTCTGAATACATACATTAAAAAAAATAATGTTAATTTCATTGGTGGTCAGGGAGGATCCAGGTAGGGCTGCAGAATTAGATTAGAAGAGACCCTTTTGGTGTCTTAGGGTCTTCATTATTAGGCCAATTTTGCAAAGAGTATTACTATGGAACAAAAAGCTAAGCAATTTGTTTCTGCATCCGATTAAGAAATAAAAGATTAAAGTTACAACTGTCTGAAAACAAGAATTTAAGGCCACACCAAGGATATTAGATCATAAAAAAAACAAACTGCAATTGTTCCCCTTTTCATAGGAGATAAACAAGTTTTTCTGTTGAAAGAGTGAAAAACATCACATGATGCAATCTGGGTGGCTGGTCCTGGCTGCTGTTGGGGGTTCAGCCTTTGCTTTCATGGCTTCTCCAAACAGGTGACCCTTGCCTTGTGTACTTATAGGAGAATGCCTCACCATCCTAAACCTATGCCAGTCCATTGGGTGCTGTGAACCTGATGACTCCACCCATGCCCTATCCTCAAGGAGTCTCTGGCACTCAGATTTCCCCAGCTTGGAAGGAGCTTTTCTAACTCCTCTCCAAAAATCAGTTTGCCTTTTATTTATTTAGTATTTTTTTATACAGACGTTCATGATACAGATCATATATCTGTTTACAAGGAACAGGGGGATTTAACAAACCAGAACATTAACTGCAACGAAGAGGCAAAAGTTACAATAAAACAAGGGTAGTGGAACTTGGGGTATGAAGAAGCTGTAGTAGGTAGGAAACTATTGCTCAAGCATGATTTTGAAGCTGAGTCTGCCACCTAGATGTGTGGCCATAAAAGCCTCCTGGCATATCAAAGCCCAGGAGGACATTCTAACCAGATCATATCTGCTAATCACTGTATTGCAGAGCTGATGATAGCATAGTAATGATGCCAGAAAAAGGATAAAAATGGTTCATCCAGTCTGCCCAGCAAGCTTCTTATGCTAGTATCTATTGCACCGTGCAGGTTACCCCCCCCCCCCCCCCCCATCTTCTTAAGGGTAGCAACTGCCACTCCATACAGATATCCCCAAGCCTTATGATAATGCATTAAAAAAAAAAAAAAGTTTACTATTAGCAGCATTTTTACTGGGCGATGAGCCTTCTTGAAAATTCAGACAGTATTGCTTGATGTGCTTTGCTTCTGGGATTAGTTGTAGAAGTAGTCCAGCGCTTTTTCCCTTATGTCTGCATATCAGTACCCCAGACCATAAAAGTCAGGGCCCATGATAGTTGTCATCTGAATCAAATTCTTATTTCCCACCCCACAATCTCTCCCCCCACCCCCCATTGTCAAAGCAGAGAGCGATGTTGCAATTGCATCAAAACTTATTGGGTAAGGGTAGTAATCCCATGCCTTCTGTTAAGGATAGCAACTACTGCTGCATGAGGTTTACCCCCATACTTATCAGCTCCAAGCAAGCTGTTGGACCCAGTGCAAGGCTGCCCGGGCCATATAACCCCCACAAACTGAAGCTTGCAGCAACATAGCATTTGTAGTAAATAACTGCTTGAGAATGGATTCTATTTTCTTGTCCAGAGGGTCCTTCAGAGCTGTATCCCCTTCTACTGGGATCATGGTTTTGCTGAGAACAGAGCATCCACTAGTGGGACACTAACAAGGTTATTTTTACCTTTGAGAATCAGGGGATACTTTTTTTTTTTTTCATTTTTAAAGCATTCTACTCCCCTTGAGCTATCTCTGGGGACTGTCCCATTCATTCAATTTAAATAACTTCACTTCTCTCCCTACAAATACACATCAGCACAACCTTCATCTCCCAGTACATCCACCCCTAAGGTGCACGGATCATGCACCTTAGGGTACTATTTAATGGGAACACTTTGGGTGGTCTTCCTATTCCCCTGGAGAAAGAAGGGTCACCATCCGGGGGGGGCCGTTCTCTCTCATCGCTAGCCCTAGGGCCAACAACTCCAATGCCTCATTTCAGGAAGGTAAGCTCAAGGACTACTGTGGGATCGGTGCAGCCCAGTTCATGCAGACACGGACTAAACTCCAATGGTTGGCTACTGTGTCGTCGCAAGCTACAGTCAGGATGGCCAGAGCAACGACTAAGATCAGGGCTTTTGGACTTCAGGCCAAGACTAGAAAACCTGGAGGTCAGGGCAGATTGCTTGGCATGCTATGTCAAAGGGCCAGACCAGATCAGCAACAAGAAGTCAGATCAAAGGCAGAGGAAGGGAAGGTAAGCAGGAACCAGGAGCAGAGCAAGGTAGGTCAACAGCAAGGGCAGGTAGAAAGATGATAACACCTAGGCAAAGGGTTCCCTGAAGGATCTGTGGCTCAAGGACTGGTTAGATGCATTGAGCTTCCTTATATCTCAAGGAGTGATGATGTCATCAGCTAGCACCACAGTAAGTCCCAGATGCAGGGCCTATAAAAGGCTCAGGGATTGCAGGCTGTCTCTTAGTCAGAGCCACTGGATACAGCATGGTGCTATGTCAGAGGAGCCTGTGGCCAGAGGGCACCACTGGGGAGGTAAGGAGCATTACATCCTTTCGAAACAATCATATTCTAGAGGAGACATCCTCTTCAAACGAGAGCTTGCCTCTTCAGATGACAGCTCCCAGGCGAGCCCTGTCCTGACTTCCTCTCTGACCAGGGCTCTTCCTTGGAATCCCGAGTATCTCTATAGCCCAAAGCCCTTCCTTGGACCCTTGTGCAGTGTTGCTTTAGGGAGATCACTACCCCCTGGGGGACTCAGACAGGCTGTCATATAGCAGAATATGCCAGGTGCATAATCATTATGAATTCTGAGGGAACTCCCCTTGCCAGGGACCCTGTTGTGCCAATTGCTGCAGTCCCCCCCAAGGGAGCAAGCCCTTTTGGGGAGGTGCCTCTATACCTGGGGCCACTCCTGATGCCATCCTGTTGTGTGTGTGGGGGGAGGGTTTACAGAGCTCCTGCCATGGCTGAAGTAACAAATCAGTTTTCTTTTACTCTTCCCTCTAAGGAGGAGAAATGCTACCTTCCCCCTGGGACCTGTGGCTCGGCTCACCCTCACAGACTGGACAAAAGTCTACCACACTAGGGACCTACTTGCAATGCACATTGTCAGTAGCCTAGGCCAGAATGCTGCAGTAAGCTCTCTCACATATGTGGCACCTAAACTGTTTTCTCTTACCAGCCATGGTGTTGACATGGGTTTAAAGGGGGGGGGGGGGGGGGAGAAAGTTTGCCACAGCAGCGACGCTGCCACTCGTTCAGCAGAGCTTGTTCCTCCCGTCACCAGCGCTTAGAAAAGCATTGCTTACTGCCTCTGGCAGGCCTCTTAACTGCCACCTATCTCCCTTGGGATTGTTTTTTTAGCCTTTTTATATGGAGAGCGAGAGTGTGCAACTGGTAGGGGGATGGACAGAGAGAGAGGAATAGAGAAATTCTCACATCTCCCCCTATAAAAAACAAAAAAAAACCAGGGCCTCTCTCTGTTCCTAGCAAATGCTAAGGACCTCTTCCTGGGTGAATCCTCAGACCCCTCAGGATATTGGGATAGACTTCCAGGGGCTCAACCAAGTGCTTAACTTGGAAGAGAGTGTTCTCACTGGGAGAAAAAAAAAAAGCCTGCTGTGGGGCTGTTGTCCCAGGAGCAAAGGTTCAACCACGCTGGGGCCACACACATCCTCACATGTCTGCAGTTGCCAGAGACAGATTACTGGGATTAGACCAGAACCACACTACCTTTATAGCCCAGAGTGAGGTCATAAAAAGAGGTATGTCCTTTTGTCTCCATCAGCTGTGGTGGGGGAACTTATTTACACGATGACTGGTCTAGCAGGTGGAAAAAAAAGCATAAGAGCTTAAAAATAATCACATTTTTCAGCCATCAACTCTCTTCAATGTTTCTAAATGTTGAAATGAAAACTGGAGCGAAGGAGTGCGATTAGTAGGTAAAGAAGAGAGGACTCAGATGTTTTCTTGGCTCAGAGTTAAAATGTAAAACTATCCTTCAGTATCCTCTACTGCAGGAAGGCAATGATCTTCCTTTTAACGTGTTTGGGAAATCTTACCATAGGATAAAAGGCACTGCGACTTTAAACAATGTTTCCATAATTATCAAATTATGTTGTTATACTTCTGCTATTCAACTGTTTACAATTCATGATGTGAAGCTACAAACATCTAGTTTATATCCAAGTTCTCAAATATGCCGTAACCCATGTTGACAAACTTGTATTCAAAAAGGTAGGAAATAAATCCAAGTAATAAATATAAATTATAAACTGAACTACCCAAAGATTGTAAAAGGCTTTTTCTCTGGTGAATTATAGGAATGAAATAGCACTTCAGAAAACCTGCCTACAATTATTCTATTTATAAAAAAAAAATATCTAAACAGCTACATAGACACTTCTAAGTGGTTGAACAAGGAAACACCCACAAAATAGAAAAGTTTAAGAAAAAAAAACATACAAATACTAAGCACATAAAACAAACATTTTCAATATTCAACATATTAAAACAGCATCAAGTCTTAATATTTATATCTAAACCAACCTGGCTGGACTCTAATTGGGACCATCCTCATATGCTAGGCTGAATAGATAAGATTTAGGTTTTCAGTAATTTCCTAATAAGGTGGGTTCTACCCATAGCTCACTAGAAAGAGCATTCCACCATGGCACAAAAACAAATGAAGTTGTGATTCATTCAATTTAAATAACTTCACTTCTCTCCCTACAAATACACATCAGCCCAACCTTCATCTCCCAGTACATCCACCCCTCTTCCCTTAAACAAACAAACAAAAAAAAAGACACTCACCAGAATTCAATTCATTTGGCTTCTTAGATTTTCTGCAGTTTTACTAGTTGTAGAACAACCAGCCTAAGAAACATCTTACTTTTACCTGCTCAGAGTCTCTTCAGCTGCCTTCCTTTTGCCACCATGCTGGAAATTCATCCATCGATAGGACTCTGGAGTGAAGGGGTTAATATTAACTACTGAAGCCTGAGCAAGATCACAGGGGCCAACACTAGATCCAGCTGTAAAGCGCAAGAGCCTTGATCCCCGGAGGGGAAATCGTGACCCACTTGAAGGAAGGCCAGTTTTGCATAGCAGGCTCTGCAGATACAGGAAGATACAAACAAAAAAAAAAGCTGAGGCAGTTTCTTCAGGCTTCTGCTGCAGGTACACTGAGCAAACTGTGGGTTGTGCAGACCCCCTCTATTTCATACACAATCCATCACAGGAAAAAGATTAATTCCAATGTATCTGGCACACTTTGCCTGCATGTATCTCCTCTAAGATATCATCTTCCAATCAAAAGATCACCTACCACTACATCTTTTACAGAGGGTAAAAAATAGAAGAATTCTCAGAGGCAGAAGGGATAGGACTGCCTAGGTATGCTCTTTATTCTCTCCAGCATGGCACAACTAGACAGAAGTCTTTGTTTGTATAAACATATTACCTTCGGAGTATGCGGGGTGTCACAGAGTTGCAGCTTTCTCCAAGTAGAGTAATGTAATGGAGTCCCAGGACAATCTCCTTCGGTGCCAGATTTGCCGATAAACGGTGGAGACTGCCTTTGTGGGCTCCAGCCCCATCCATCTTCGTTAGCTGGAGAAAAGCTCCCTGGGTGCCTCTGTGGTGTTAGTAGAATGGCTTGGGCGCAGTTTCTCCATGCTAGAATTCCACTGGGTCGGCTGGGGCTGAATACGCCATCTACCACAGTGTCACATCCTTTTAAGGCCACGGCGCCTTCATCTTCACTACCTGAAAAATCCAACTTCTGAATAATCTCATCAGTGCTGCAGTCTGAGCCAGACATAGCTGCAAACAGATACAAAAGAACAATTAACGTTATTCATGGTCAAAAACTAAAAGCATAGAAAGTCATATGGAAACCACCAAGGGAATTAGGAAAGAACAAATTGCTTAAGAATGGCTTTAGACCAGTGATTCCCAACCCTGTCCTGGGGACCCCCCCAGCCAGTCGGGTTTTCAGGATATCCACAATGAATATGCATGAGAAAAAATTTGCATGCACTGCCTCCATTACATGCAAATTTTCTCTCATGCATATTCATTGTGGAAATCCTGAAAACCCCAACTGGCTGAGGAGTCCCCAGGACAGGGTTGGGAACCATTGCTTTAGACCAAAGTCTGAAATTCTATCCAACACCTTTTCTGGTAGAGGGTATCTGATGCAGGGCTGTCTATTTTCCCAGATTTCCAAAACACTCTCGCACCAAAGTTCAGCACTTGGGGGAGGGGTCTGGGTTACCCCGGCATGGAGGAAGCCTAAGCTTTCAGAGCCCTGGGTGCTGTGGTGGGGTAACCAGGCTGCACACTCACTCTTTAATCAATACTCGCAGTAAGGGGGTCTTGTCAAGCTAAAGGGCACACTTGAATGAAAGGCTCACAGTCCAAGGTTGCTATTCAAATAATGAAAAGGGTTTACTTAAGCTTAAGAGTGTGATATCCAGGCAATGAGTCAAAAAACCATAAGTAAGTGGAATAAAATATAAATAAAGAAAAAAATATAGTTTTCTCTGTCCATAGTACCTTTCTTGGTGACCCTCTCTCTCACCTTCCTGGCCCAAAAAGGCCTTCCCTAATAAGAGTAGGTAAATCCTCCTTCAGTGCCAAGGGAAAACGGTTTTCCCCAGTTTCAAAAATGGAGATGGATTCTCAAAATGCTTCTCAAAAAACTCCCAAACTATGCAGTCTTCCACTTGGCTGTTAGCTGAGCACAAGATGCAAAAACAGGGATGCAGCCCTTCCTTCCAGGGATTCCTCCCTCTCAGTCAGAAACTGATCCAAAATATCAAAAAATCACTCTTAATCTTCTAAAAAAAATTCTTAGTCCCCTTCCATCTTATAACTGTATATCTTACAGGAACCTTCAGCTCTTCTGCAAAGGGACAATTTCTATTCTAGGTCTAAAAATTAAACAGGCAGCAACTGATTTACTGCCCACCTACAACGTAATAAATAATATCTCCAGAATGTGCCACCAATATCCTGTTCAGTTTCTTAAACCCAGCTCCACCATCCATGCTACCTGCCAGCAATGCAAGCTTCTTCCCAGACTAAGTTACAATGAAATCTTTTGCTGTAGATGTTCTTCTAGTCAAGGGACATGCATTTGCAACTGAATGCCTTAGGAGAAGAGGTTTTTTTTGTTTGTTTTTTTTAAACAAAAGGATGCACATCATTTCCATTACTAACACACACAAGAAATGAACCATCTGGATATTATTTTCCCCTGTTAAGGATATACCAAGTATAAAATCCCACTAAGTTTTCTTAAAAATGTCATCAAGTGGCCAATTCAGAAGTCAACTCTACTCCATGACTTTTTTTTTTTTTGCTTCCCCCTTCAACTCCCCCTTCCCCATAAGTGGCATACCGGGACTGACTCAAAAACTGGAGAGATGCCCTCTCTGAAGTTCAGCTCCAGAGCCTCTCACTGACCCAAAAAGGTTTTGCCACAATAGCAACATCTGACATCCCTCCTCAGGCCTCAGCACACCACTTCCATGGAGCACCCTGGACTGATCAATAATCTAAAACCTGAACTCCTCACAGCACAGTGCATCACTGGCCACATCCTCACCACTTTTTACCCCGTTCCAGGTTTTCTAACCCTGGTCCACTCGCCATATATTCCAGCATATTTTTTTCAGATCTAACTCTCCACTGGATAATTCAAAATGAATTGACAGCCCTAATTAAACATTCTGGGATGTAGTTTTCCTTTGCTTTTCTAATATTCCAGACTCAGGCCTAGTCACCAAGTACTTTATTTCCAGCTATACTGCAAGTCTGAAAGCCAAAACACCATCTTTCTAGAACTGGAAAGCTTCTACTGTTTTTGCAAGTCAAATTCACAAAGTCAAATTTGAAAGGAAAATGAGAATCTTCAAAACACTTCTACTCTTCAACTTTTAGATATTTTTATATACTTCCAAGCAAAGGTTAGCAAATTCTGCATGCGTGCTTACTGCAGTTACACACCCTGTCCATTGGATACATACATTTTGAACTAACCATGCCTACCTCCTTTTCTCCTGACCACCAAGTTCCATATAAACTCCCAGTAGCTTTAGCATAATAGGACTTAAAATAAAAGCAAGTCACCAGTTTTGTAAGGTGTGATTCAATGTTCAAACTGCCAAGATTCTCTCTCTCAGAATGTATTAAAACACCATGTTTAAGGACAATGAAAAGCCTAGTGAGAACTTTTCCATTGAGATTGGGGCTATGTATTCACTTGCATCACCTATTTCTCTCTGCCCTTCCTCCTCTGTCCAACACTGTAACTCTACATCACCTACAAATCTAATACAGCATAGTGTGAAAGACTGCATTACCTGGCCAAAAATCAAATTAGGCAAATCATTCAAGATGCTGGTTGCAGACAATACATTTATAAAAGGTGGCATAGCTGAACACACAAGACTGCAGGTTTCTGGATGTCTTATGAGTCCAATATACTAAGGCTTTTCTCTCCACTGTGTCTAAGGGAATATAATTTTGTAAATTAGGCCCAAGGTAGCAGTAGATAATGACAAAGACCAATTGGTCCATCCAGAATGCGCAATTAATCTTGTCCACACTGAAGGATATATTCCCAGCTGTGAGGCATAGAAGCTTAATCATGCCTTAATCAAGACAGCCTGTGTCTGCTGCCTCATTGCTTTTCTACCATCCTGAATAGATGCCATACTTAATCCTACACCCAGCAGTCCCCTCTCCTCAAAGTTTGTAATCTAGACAGCCTCCAAAACTGGCTAGATTTTTGCCTGAACTTCTGGGTGCCTATATCCTCATGGCCTTGCTGTAGAGCACCCAGATACCACCAACCTACTGGCACTAAACTGGTTGGTTTCTGGGGAGTTGTAGCTTGCTAATACCAACCCCACTACCCTTGTCTACAGTATCACTAGGTCATGCATTATCTGTCTATTTTTTTTCTTTGCCTCTGCTTTTGAGTAAGTGATGGGTGTTTTTAATACTACAACCTCCCAACACTGCTCCTATTATAATAGAATATAAGGCTATTAAGGACTATTAGGCCCAACTAGTCGGCCCAACTATGCATCCATCACCTTCAGTAAAGAATATTTTCCAATGTTGCTCCTGAATTTATACCCCTTTGGCCTCATCCCGTGGCCTCGTTTTGTCCTCACCCCTACTGAATGTATATTTAGGTCCTTAAATGTAACTGCATATAGCTTTAGTGAAGACCCTGCATCACTTTGATAGCCTCTCTCTGAATCACTTCCAACCTGCCTGTATGCTATTGAAGATGTAGCCTCAGAACTGGACAACGTGCTCCATGAGGTCTCACCAAACAGCCTGTTCAAAGGCATCACCTCCTTGTTATGCTTTCCAGAATTATGTAAAAGGGATCAAAGTTTGCCTGCCTGGGTGCAAAATTACACTCCAAAGAAAGCCAGATTTGGTGACATTCCATCCTTTCTGAAAGAAAATAGTACTCTCTCTCTGAAAACCATAAAGTGAATCAGTATTTTTAGAGAAGCTCCCCCCCCCCCCCAAAAAAAAAAAAGTCATTGCTTTCTTTTTGAAGGGTCACTTGAGGCTGCGGAATATTGAAAGACCCAGGGGACGAGAGGGACCTGAAGCAGTTGGCAAAAGATGAAACTTTTCAAGCCACCCCCACGTACACAGAGATTCCCTACTGTTCTTGTCTCCGTTTATAAAGTTCACTCTCCCTTGCTTGCTTTTTAAAGTCTGAGTTTATAGCAGAATGGTTTGTGGCAACTCAGTAAGTTGGAGACACCGCTTCAGTTTTCTTCCCAGCTAAGCTGCTGGAGGGGAGGCTATTTGGAATGCAGACACCGCCAACATTCCACAGCACCTGAGGCCACACATCCAAAGGCACCTCCCATACTAGTCTCGCTTTCTGCCCCCCACTTTCCTCCTCCTATGGTTGCAAATGGAACATACTGCAGCTCCACTTGTACAGATATGCAAGACTTCCCTTCCCCCATCACCTCCTGCTACACATCTATGTTGGAAAGAATTCCCAAAGCCTTGTCTCTGTATGTGCTCCTCACTTGCTTCTGCTGGTTAAACCTCTCCTTATGCATCCCAGCATGCCCCTGGTTTTTGTCACTTTTTTATACTGGTTCATGACCTTGAGATCATAAGACACTATGACCCTGAGATCTCTCACCCACCATAATGCACTGCTCCTTGCATTTCTTCACCCCAAATGCATAACTGCACTTTTTTTTTTTTTTTCTGAATCCTAATCACCAAGGATGCAGCCACCCAGCTCTTAGGTCATTTCCTAATACAACTACTCTTTCGGGGAATATCCATTTTATTGCAGATCTTTGTATCATTGATTTCCCTTTCTAGTCCCTCTATAATATCACTAGGGACCTTAGTTTTCAGTTTTTAAATTTTATTTTACCTGGAACCTTCAATGTTAGAAATTGGAGGAAAAATTACATTTTTTTTTGTTTTAACACTGAACGTCCCAGGCAAAATAAACTGAAAACAAAAAGGTCCCCATGTATTACCCACAAAAATATTAAATAGAACTGGCTACAGGACACATTCCTGAGGCACTCCACTAATAGCCTTTCTCCCCCACCCCCCCAGAGGAAAAAGAGGCAATAGTTATTCCAAAAACCTACTGATTTAGTTACAAAAAAATTACCATCTCAACCTAACTACTTTGAGAGCCAAGTCCCTGAATCTAATAGAAAGCTTACACACTTTAGAGAGAAGAGTACCCTAAGATCAGGGAAACTATTGATAAACCTCATATACAGAGCAACTAGTGAGGAATAAGGGAAATGAACAGGGTGTTCTTACCTAAGTCCTCCCACTATTCCACCTTCAGTATCCCTCCCCCTACCAAAAAGAAAAAAAATGCCATTTTAACCTTATCTTTACTACTTTTCTGGTTTTCTTTTTCCATTGCTGTAGCTAGATAGCATAGATAGATTAGTTTTGGTTAAGAAACATTCACAAATAGTTTTATAACAAATCTCCTACCCAATGGATTCCAGCTTTCAGATATCAACCACACTAGATCTTCTCCCCAAAACCCTTCCTCTAGTCTATCAGCTACAAGTTAAGATATTTTAACAAGTTAATCCCCAAACAGCAGCTGCTCCTAATCAGTTTGCAACCAGTCCCTGCTCAAGAATAAAGATATTCTGTTATCTGACCTAAAAACAAAACTACTTTTTACAAAAAGCAGTATAAAAACTTGCTTCAAAGTGTAAGTAAAAAATTACAATATTCAGAGGTTTGGTTTTTCCTTTAAAAACTTTCCTGAGCTTGTGTGAATGTTTTTTACACTTTGAATGAGGGGTAAAAAAAAAAAACAAACAAAAAAACCCACACATTTACTAGGATTCAAAAGTTGGCTCTCCACCACTAAGGTTATACCCTATTTCTAGAGACCTTGGTTTTCAATTTTTATTTTATTTTGGCTGGGAATTTCCAGTTATAACAAAAAAAACCAAAAAAGTCAATGGAAAAACTGATATAACACACAGGAGAAAAATCAGTGAAAAAAAGTCATTTTTCCGCTGACTTTTTCATTTTTTGTTATAACATGGAAATTCCCAGATAACACAAAATAAAACCAAAAAAATGAAGGTACATTTCCCTAAATAGACCTCCCCAGAGAACTTCCAGAACTTTCAGTGTAATGAGCCCCACAGAAATATCAGGTTTATTCGATGAGAACTAAGTAACATCACTTTTTATCTGCAGGTGGGGAACAGGCAGGTAAAGGAGCTATCCCTCACAATTGGTATAAGAGTAGTAAAAAAATATCAGCTTACCTCTTCCTAGCTGTATTCTTTTTTTATTTTGGGCTGCCTCCTTTCCCCTGTCAAGCTAAACCACCCACTAACCAAGCTACCACTATCAGCCCTGCTTTTCAATCTCTCTAAGCATTCTGGGATTTCTACTTCTGAACTGACCAAAAACAGCCCAGAATGTTTAGTGACAGGAAGAAAACTACTAGGGCTAACTTATGAGATTGATTTACTATTTTTATTTTATACTATAGACATAGAATGTGAAAAAAAAGTCCTTGATTTTTTGGAATTAGGAGATGCTGGTATCTTCCCAACCACCTAGATTTATAGCTATATTATAGCTATAGCTAGATTTATAGCAGAGATGTTACTATGACTCTCTCTTTGCTGGAATTACACAATGGAGCCTTATAATGAGAGGAGCTAGAGATGACACAAGGTATCCGTTTTAAAGAGGATCTTTCCTACATGAACACTGCTTATTAAGAAAATTCCTTTATTGTGTCTTGAGTTATTATGTAAAAATGAGCCTTCTGGGTGTTGCTTTTTCTATGATTTTCAGACTAGAGCCATTCAGTTTTCTGATTAATATCAATTTCTGAGACACAAGTTACTGCATTAGAGATAACAGAATACAAAGCTCAGCATGTGTTCTTTCAGTTTATGTCAAGCAATTTACACACATTATAACTACTATCCTATGGTCTGACGATACCGCGCGCGATAAATTCGCAAATCGCGATAACGGCTGTTATCGCGAATGCAAATTTGTCAGGGGGCGGAGCATATGCAAAGCTATCGTGTGCGGCGAAACAGCCGCAGTGTTAGCGCGGCTGCTATCGCGGATAATAGCTACAACCCTGAGATTTGCGTTACGGGGCCACTAAAGGCTTATCGGTCCACCTATGCCCTAGACAGGTATTTTAACCCCTATGGGAGGGCCACCTACTAACTCGGGGTGGGGATTAGGTATGAGCGTCGGGGGTTGGGGGCCACTCTCGCATTCCACATGAGACCTACGGAAAGAACAGTGGTCTCTAGTGAAGATTTGCTGGCCGTCAGAGTGAGGACGCTCACTTCAAGAAGTGGTTTGGGCAACGTTCTCTCCACCTAGCTTGATGGACACTCTACCTGGGCAACAACAAGCTAGGTGGAGAGAACGTTGCCCAAACCACTTCTTGGAGTGAGCGTCCTCACTCCGCCGGCCAGCAAATCTGCACTAGAGACCACTGTTCTTTCCGTAGGTCTCATGTGGAATGCGAGAGTGGCCCCCAACCCCCGACGCTCATACCTAATCCCCACCCCGAGTTAGTAGGTGGCCCTCCCATAGGGGTTAAAATACCTGTCTAGGGCATAGGCACTATAGTAAGGCAGTCTCTCTCTCTCTCTCTCTCTCTCTCCTCTCTCTCATCTCTCTCTCTCTCTCTCTCATCGTCTCTCCTCCTCCTCTCTCTCTCTCTCTCTCTCTCTCTCTCTCTCTCTCTCTCTCTCTCTCTCTCTCTCTCTCTCTCTCTCTCTCTCTCTCTCTCTCTCATTGTGTGCGGCGATGTTTCCCCACTGCACGAAGGAAGCCTCATTTGCATTGGTAACACCCCCTACTGCGTTACCAATGTGATATTGGAAAATGAGGCCCAAAGGCCTCTATTCAGTAAAATCTAGAGGTATGTAATAAAGTGTCAGAGGTAGAAGAGAGACTGATTTCCATGCCAGAAGCTGCTTTGTATTCCCTGTTTAATGCCTGTACTAGCATGTTCTTAAACGGATAGCTTAACTCAGTCTTTATTTCACAGTCAGAGGTGGCTGCTTCTTTAATGCCAAACTTTATTATTAAATAAACAAGAGTCTTACTGTCAAGAAACAGAAGTTAACTGTAATAAAAACCGTCTGGGCCAGAGCAAATAAAGGCCTGTAAAAAGAGGATTTTTGTCTGCATGGCTAAGGCAGATTGGCAGCTGAAGCATAGAAACTGACGGGAAGGGCTTGGAAGCACCAGGAAAACCTCCCAGGTTTCCCTGCCTTCTATTCAATGCCAGCTGACAGTGTAACAGTAAAAGAAACTTTATGGAGAATAACAGCATGAACAACAGCATTCGCAGACAGGAAAAGCTGCTGTGAAAGCAGGAAACAAACAGGAAAACACCAGTGGAGACAGAACACACTACCTCACTTAGCTTAACAATAGGCAGATGAAATAAATGTTGTTTTTTTCACATTTTGTATCTATAGGAACAATAAGTAAATATATGATGCACTGGCAGCAGAGGGCAATATTTGTTTTAAAGAAAACAGGGAACTAACTTTACATTTTGAATACTCTTTTTTAGGAGGAAAATGTAGCCATTCTTCAAAAAATGTCACAGTTTTTCTAGTCTTCCTGTGAAAATCTAGATACGGGGGGGGGGTTCCAATGAAAGATACCTGGATCAGGTTTCTAACTCCAACAAACAAAAGAGATCATCGACAGGAAATGAAAGATTGCTCTCCAAGCTTGGCTTTTAATCTTTGGGCTCGCCAATGCTGGCAGCTCTGGGGGAGGGGAGGAAGAGGGCACCATTGCTCAACAACGCCACCTTATGGTCAGACTCAAGGTGCACATAGAGCGGGTTCCAGAGGGAGTTGGGATCGATGGTGCCTTGCTCATGATTGACCTAAATAAAAGGAAGTGTTTAAATGGGCATCCCACCCCGTGCTCCTCCACAAGGGGCTGTGGCACAATTGTCTGGGGGAGGAGGGGGGGGTTGCCCACCATGAGCCAATAATTTTCAGTAAATAAATATTTGCAAACCACTGCGCTACAAGTGAACGTGTGTAATTAAGATGGACAGAGCTGAGGCTAGCCCATGGCTAGGGACCTTCATTTTCAGTTTAAACTGATTTTCATCCTTAAATTCCTGGATTTTTTTTTATCTGATTTTTTTTTTAATTCTGCTTTTTTGCACTTCAGAGTGGATTACATTCAGGTACTGTAGTCATTTCTCTGTCCCCAGAGGGCTCACAATCTAAGTTGTGTGAACAGAGGAGGTATAGGTGTTGGAGGTGAGGGGGGGCCATGCCCCCCCAAATTTCTGCTGGCAAAAGAACAAGTGAAACCTCATTGGCCTGGCGCTATACCCCTTCACCCAGCAGTGACCTCTGTTGATGCTGCTGCTGCTACCCCTGCCCTAATCCGTTACTCATCCTCTTAAGTCATAAAGTCAGAGGATTCTGGTCTTGCAGCTCTTTGGGCTCTCTTCCTCCTCCTTGGCTACTGGCATCTGAATGATGTCATCAGGCAACGACAGCCGGAGGAGGAAGAAACACTGCAAGGCTGTGATTCTATAAGAGAATGGAGGTGTGTGAACAATGTCATCAGGCAACGACAGCCGGAGGAGGAAGAAACACTGCAAGGCTGTGATTCTATAAGAGAATGGAGGTGTGTGAATGATATCATCAGGCAACGACAGCCGGAGGAGGAAGAAACACTGCAAGGCTGTGATTCTATAAGAGAATGGAGGTGTGTGAACGATGTCATCAGGCAACGACAGCCGGAGGAGGAAGGGACCCTGCAAGGCTGTGATTCTATAAGAGAATGGAGGTGTGTGAATGATGTCATCAGGCAACGACAGCCGGAGGAGGAAGAAACACTGCAAGGCTGTGATTCTATAAGAGAATGGAGGTGTGTGAATGATGTCATCAGGCAACGACAGCCGGAGGAGGAAGAAACACTGCAAGGCTGTGATTCTATAAGAGAATGGAGGTGTGTTAACGATGTCATCAGGCAACGACAGCCGGAGGAGGAAGAAACACTGCAAGGCTGTGATTCTATAAGAGAATGGAGGTGTGTTAACGATGTCATCAGGCAACGACAGCCGGAGGAGGAAGAGACCCTGCAAGGCTGTGATTCTATAAGAGAATGGAGGTGTGTGAACGATGTCATCAGGCAACGACAGCCGGAGGAGGAAGGGACCCTGTAAGGCTGTGATTCTATAAGAGAATGGAGGTGTGTGAACGATGTCATCAGGCAACAACAGCCGGAGGAGGAAGGGACCCTGCAAGGCTGTGATTCTATAAGAGAATGGAGGTGTGTGAATGATGTCATCAGGCAACGACAGCCGGAAAAGGAAGAGACCCTGCAAGGCTGTGATTCTATAAGAGAATGGAGGTGTGTAAATGATGGCAGCACTTGGGGGCGGGGGCTTAGAAAGGACTAATGCTCATCCCATGCTAAAGAGGATTCTCTTATGGGGGGGGGACTGAAGGGATCATCAGGGGTGGGAGTGAAGGAGGTGGCTTAGGGGATTATGGGAGGAGGGAATGGAAGAGGTGAGGGGATTGTGTGGGAAGGGAGTAAAAGTGTGAGAGGATTGTGGGAAGGTGGGAGTGAAGGGATTGTGGGGTGGGAGTTAAGAAAGTAAGTGAGGGTGTCAGAATGAAATGAGGGGATTGTGGGGGAGGGTGTGAATGAGGGTGAGGAGGTAGTTTCATCAAGGGGAGAGAGAGCAAGGTTGGGGAGAAGATAGGGCAGGGGATGGAGAGGCAGAGCTGAAAGAGAAGAAGGGGTGGGAAGAGAGTGGCATGCTGGAGGGAGAAGGGCTGGGGTAGGAAAAAAGAGGAGGGGGCTGAGAAGAGAGGGTGGTCATTGTTTTTGTTGGGGAGCTCTGATATTCACCCTGAAAAATGAGTAATTTTTTCCACTGATTTTTCTCCCAGAAAATTGATGTGTAATTTGTTTCCACTGATTTTCTTACATTTTTATTCTTGTGAAAATAAACTCTGATAAATTCCCTGGAAAAATAAAAAACATAAATGAAGGTCCCTATGTATTCCTTATAATGAGGAATGTGTTTTTTAGTTGGACTATGTCTTCAAGATTTAATTTATTTAATCAACAGGATGACCTGGCTTGCAAGAGGCCTAGAAGATCTGAAGCATCATCTATTATTGAACTCTAGTTCATTTATCTTTAAATAGTTTCATTCATGCCATATTTATGGATGGTTTCATTTGATAAATGATGTTGATAATCTGTTTCTATTGCCTACTGATCTATTTATATATTTTCCAAAATGTATTGTTTTACACAAAAACCAGAAGAAAACATTCTATAGAAATTGAAAAAAAAAATTGTTTTAAATAATCCAATGTCCTTGGATTATTTATAAGCTCCACATGTTAAGCTAAGCTTTCCTTTGTAGGTTGGATTCATTTCAATAAGATCCATCCAGTGTATTGTTTCCTTCTGCAGTCAGAGGCCACAGTGAGAATTCTGGCATCAAATTGAAATCTTTTCTTTCCCTGGGTTTGGGAGGAGTGCTTCGGATATTGGGAAGATGCTACCAGTGTTTTCTTCCAAAAGAATACCAAGGAGTTAGCATAAGTAGAAAGTGTGATACTGGTGATTTGTAGTTTTGCCTTACAGGTTGGTGAGTGTATCCTCCTCATACTTGGTTATGAGAGGACCCTCTGTATTCATTCATACAGCATATGATTCCAATTTTCCATAAATTCTGATGGCAGTTTATTGGTGTGTGATGTTTAACCTTTTCCTTTGGAGGATGAAGCAACATGCCACGCATGGTGGTGCCTACAAAAGAATGGGTGATTATCTCCCTGGTGGATAAAATATTCCATTGTTATTTGTTAGTGTGATATTGCAATGCAATATTGTATGTTTCTGTGGTTGTAAACTTTGTATATGACTCTCAACCCATCCCCAAATTTTGTCTAACTAGGAGGGGGTTGTAATGATGTTGATTTTGGCACTCTGGCTCTCTAATAGTGAAACAATAAAACATTACTGGGAGATTCGCAGGCTGCTCGGTAACTTGGTTGGGAGAGAGTCTGCTGAGAGAGAGGGAGACTGGTGGGTAGAGAAGGGGAAGAACTGGAGAGAGGGAGGGAGACGACAGTGAGGGAAGAAATGGTGAGAGAGAGGGAAGGAGACTAATGGGTGGGTGGGGGGAATTACTGGTGAAAGAGAGAGAGGGAGACTGGTGGAGGGGAAGAATGGTGAGATATCATTTGTATTACTGAGAGCCTGCGTGTATGAGAGAATGTGTGTGTGTGTGTGTGTGTGTGTGTGTGTGTATGAGAAAAAGGAAAACGTTTGTGTGCCAATTCCCACCCCCACTAATTCAGAGCAATTACAGGGTGAGTGGAAATCACTTTCAAAGGATGGTGAGCCTGGGATTTATTTTTATTAGTCTTAAGTACTAGGTCTTATTTAATGTACTTGCTGTTTTGAAATATTCTCTTGGTGTTGGGGAAATTTTTTAAATTTTTACAGGAGTTACTACTATAAGAAGCTTGCTGGGCAGACTGGTTGGTCCATTTGGTCTTTTTCTGCTATTCTTACTATGTTACTCTGGTTTATTTAGGTCCTAGTTAATTCCTTTAACACTTTAAAACCTAAACTAGCACACTCATACCATCATTCATACCCATTACTTATTTAAAAACAATTTGCACATAGATAAACAATGTACATAGATTACAATTCATTTAATACCAAAAACTAGAATTGCACATTCCCAAAAAGTAAATCCAGATCATAAATTCAATTCAAAAATCCGGGTGTTTGACTACTTCTCAATAGAAGCCCATTAGACTACCTCTCAACATGGGTCTTCTCAACATCAGTCCAACAAAAGATATCTTCATTTTGCCTTATAAAAGGCTTCCTCAGGGACTAATTATTATCAGAGTAGTTGAGCTTTCATGTACGTGTTCGCCTTACATTCAATCTGTGAGGAAGCCTTCTTGTATGTCAAGCTGTTTGACGTTCATATTCATTCACTGGAAATATAGAAATATTTATAAATTTCACCATTGAAACTATCAGATTCAATCAATCTCCAAAAACAAAAAGAAAGACCTACCTCATATAGATACAAAGTATCTCACATCAATCCATTACAATTGTAACCAAAAACAGAGGCCTGCTTTTAAATACACACCGGTCAAAAAGAACACAATTATTATGACTGACCCGCGTCTGCAAACAAAAATAGAAAACAGACGCGTTACAACTCTCCAAATTGAATGATGGCTAACACACCACCACCAAATGTCATACCTAAAACAAATCAAAATATATATAAACTTACTGAATTTATACGTGAGCCGGCAGAGTGGACTATCCCCCAATACGCCTGATTTTTACCATATTCTCACCATTTTGGAGCTTTTTTTTCTGCCCAAACAAGGATATCCATGGATACTTGGAAACTTTACTTATCCATGCCCTGGAGGGTGTTTCCCTTGCCCTGGTAGAGAAAGAGACCCTTGCACAGATAGAGACTGAGAACTGTACATGCCAGCAGTGGTGAAAGGAACTGATGTGAACGGTGCCATTAACTTTTCAAGAAACGCTTTCAGTAAAGCTTTATTTTTGGACATGCCTGCGTGTTTATTGGCACTCACGTTCACAGGGGGCCGGATTTTAAAAGGGTTACGTGCAGAAGTTATGTGCGTAACCCTCTTAAAAGGCCCCTGTGTGCACCGAGCCTATTTTGCATAGGTTCGGCGGCGCATGCAAGCCCCAGGGCTTTGCAAAGGGGGCGTGTCGGGTGGGCAGTGTGAATTTCAGGGCGGGGCGGGAGGCGTGTCGGGGGCGTGACGCTGGCCCGGGGGCAAGGTCGAGGACTCCGGACCAGCCCCCGGGTTGGGTGATGGCGCGCCAGCAGCCCGCTGGCGTGTGCAGATTTACGCCTGCCTCTGGCAGGCGTAAATCTGCCAACAATGGTAGGGGGGGGGGTTTAGATAGGGCCGGGGGGAGGTTAGGTAGGGGAAGGTGAGGGGAGGTGGAAGGAAAGTTCCCTCCGAGGCCGCTCTGATTTTGGAGCGGCCTTGGAGAGAACAGGCAGCTCGTGCCGGGCTCGGCACGCGCAGTTTGCACAAATGTGCACCCCCTTGCACGCGCCAACCCCAGATTTTATAAGATACGCGCGTATCTTATAAAATCCAGCGTACTTTTTTACGCGCGCGCGCTGTTTTTGAAAATGTACCCAGAGGGAAAAGAGAAAGCATACCTCGCCCAGGCAAAAGAAATAGTCTCATCCCTGCCATCCAGGGTCTTGGAGAACTACCTTTCCCCTGCCATAAAATAATCTGGTCCTGGAGAAAAGAGACTTGTGCATGAGAACATTAGGAATGGAAGTGGCCCCAAGAACTATTCATTTGCTTATGGCCCCATCGGTATTTAATCTTCAGCTGGAGTTGGGGTTACAGTAGATATCAGAAACAAATAAAAATCTATCATGGTATTATATATATGTTTTTATGGGAGGGGGGAGTTGTTCTTTTTCCTTTTAAATACCTTAAAAGAATACAAATCATCCTTTCCAATAACCAACATTATTCAAATTTTATATCATTTATTAACATTATTTAATGACATATGAAACCCACCAGAAAAAAAACAACATTCCCACTCTTTGACATGAGATTAGAATTTGTTAACCAGAGTCCAATAATGTAGCCACAGTAGCCCGGGTCCTTTCTTCCGACTCTCCTTTGGCTCTCGAATGCCAGGGCTAGACTTAAAGGCCCTGCCAAAGAGAAAAACAAACACACCCTCCCACACTGAGGTAGCATCCCACAACATTGAAATTTATTAGCAAAATAACCTGCGAATAGCGACCTCCATTTTTGAATTTTATTTCACTTCCTTCATACCCACATCCCACGGTCCCTTCAGTAATATTTCCAAGAAATCAAAACTAAGCAACTGTCTAACCCATAAATTACTACTAGCACCATTTTCACTGGGTGATAGTTCAGTCAATGCTGCTTGAAGTCCCAAAGCAAAGAGCATCAAGCAGCATTGTCTGAATTATTAATATGGCTCCTCACCCAGCAAAAATGTTGCTTGCAGTAATTTATGGGTTTAACAGTTGCTTGGTTTTGATTTATTGTAAATATTACTACTCTTATCATAAGGCTTGGGGGCAACCGCACGGAGCGGCAGTTACTACCCTTGAGAGAAATATGGGGGTATTCTGCGCAGAGCGGCAGATACTACCATAAGAAGCTTGCTGGGCAGACTGGTTGGGCCATCTGGTCCTTTTCTGCTGTCATTTCTACGCTATGTTACTTCCTTCACTCTCCCCCCTTCACCTTAGCCAGATAGGTAGTGCCACCCACTTTCCCCTCTGACTACATGGCTAAATGGAATAGCCGGTTACTCAGCGGCAGTCACTTAGCTGGATAGGTTTGACTTATCTAGCTAAGTAGCGTTTGAATATCTACCCCAAGGCATCTTGGTACAGTGTCTCATTTAGAGCAGTGCTTCTCAAGCTTTTGTATGTCAGGAACCGGTTAGCTACCATCTTTAAATTACATGGACTGGTTGCAGCACTGATGAGCTGGGGGTGGGGACCCCCTTGAAAATTAGTGGGGTGGAAGTCTTTAATTTCTCGGGTCAGCCCTGTAGCTGCTCTGTCATTTTAAGAAGGTAATTAGCCAGTTTAAGAAGACTGTTTTCTAAAAAAAAGTTGCTCATTAAAAAAATCTCTCTTCCCCCCCCACCCCCCCCATATCTCCCAGCAAGCCAACAGTATTTTCCTAAAAAAAAAACCCAAAACCTCCCTTTCTCTCGCAGTTGATCACTGAAATAAAAAAATTCCTCCTTCTCTTTCCCTCCCCCATCATTTAAACAAAAGAAAAATCATCTTTTCCTCTTCCCCCTCATTAAGCTCTAGATGCAGTAGATTGGGTGAGTTGGTGTGAGAAAGCTGTTGGTATGAGACAGAAAGTGCTTTGTAGTGGACAGATAAAAACCAGTAATGATTGTGTATGCTCACTGGATCTACCCAAATCTAAAAGTGTATATACCTCACCACCAAAAGCTGAAACCTAGTATTTTTGACTAACCAACCTCCCTAAGTGTTGCATTTCATTCTTCTTGAGCAGGGCCTGCAGCAATAAATAGCAAAAGTTAATCAGGGCCCAGACTTGGCGTGCACAGTCACAGACCCTATAATTACCACATCTCCTTCAGAAAGACAATCAAAAAAAGTTCAATAGAGTAAACAGATTTTTTTTATTAACAGAAGAACCTATGTGAGGGTCAGTCTCTACAGTGACTGTGAGTGTACAAGATGGCACCAAGGCCCTTGCTTATTTTGCTCAAGTTATTGCTGAGTTCAAATGAGGAAGGAGAGCAGCTGCAGACCTGAAGCTGAGGAGAGATGTCATGCAAGAGGCAATAATGTGGGCACCATAGGTCCCAGCCCAGCATTGATACTGCTTGATATTACCCACCCTGAAACTACCCCCCCTCCCCCCATGGCACCATAAGAGTGTGTACAATAAGAGTCAACAGGCAGTCTCTCTGTGGCCGCAGCTTTATTCATAATCCAAAAGTAGAGTTACATTTTATATATCCTAACTAGATTTTACAATATAACATTATCAATTAATTAGGCAACTTAAACCAACACTTGCAGCAAGCACACTTGACCGGCTGCCATTAATCTGCCTGACTGATCCAGCTGAGGCGAGGAGAGCACATAGCCTGCCAGACCGACCCAGCTATTGCCTGCCCATGATTGCTTTAAACCTTTGCGTGTGCAGCCTGCCAGACCAACCCAGCTGCTTTTCTGCTTGTGTTTACTGTGCTGATAAGCCTGCTAGACTGACCCAGCTATGTTTTCAATTGTATCAGCTTGAATCATACATTCTTCCTCTCTGGCCTAATTAAGGAGGCCTTAGCGTATTATTAGGTCCCTCTATATTCATCTGTCCTGCTGCCATCATACCAAACCTGTGATCTGTGGCATCCCCCACTAAGCTGTGACAGACCTAGCTAACCCTAGCAGGAGGGCAATTTCTTCGACTTGCAGTGGAAATAAAGAGGAAGCTTTATTTCCTCCTCCCAACACATCAGCAGATGCATCAGCAAGCCCAACCCCCCCTTCCCTTCCTAGCCCTTTGTCGCACTGGGCCAGCTATGCAGGCACATTATAGCCTCATGGCTGAGCCCAGTGAGGCACCTGAGGGAACAGGGATTCCCCCAATCTCAGGGGGATGATTTCTGAGGGGAAGCAGGGACAGGGCTTCCCCCACTCCCACTATGATTTCTGGGGAGAAGGTAGACTTATGTTGCTCTTTGTCCACTATACAACGAATCAAGTAACTTCAGAAAAAACGTATCACAATATTTATATTTAAATGTTGTCAATGTTTAAGCTATAATATTCTTGCATCACATTTATAAATTACGGACCTTCATAACATCCACAGTGCTGCAAGTCAATACTTGTGTTTATGCACCTGTGTGGATCATTTTTAATCATTGGTCCAATAGTCCTCTGCTCATTCAAAAATATTTCAAACTTTGACGTTTTTATGTTTTTTTTCTATTTTCTTAAAACACAGATAGGTTACTTCCAATAGAAAAAACATAAAAACATAAAAAAAAGTTTGAAATATTTTTGAATGAGCAGAGGACTATTGGACCAATGATTAAAAATGATCCACACAGGTGCATAAACACAAGTATTGACGTGCAGCACCGAGGACGTTATGAAGGTCCCTAATCTATAAATGTGATGCAAGAATATTATAGCTTAAACATTCACAACATTTAAATATAAATATTGTGATACAATGCTTTTTCTGAAGGAGAAGGTAGACTTCCCATCCTCCCACGATCTGGGGGGAGACACCTTGCTTCCCTCACATCAATCCCCATGTATCCTCCAAGTATTTCTTGGGTGGAGGAAAGAATCGTCTCTGATGATTTTAGGGGAGGGCCCACCACCCTAGCCCTGACACTGCCATAGGAGCTCCATCGCCTCCTAAGGTCAATCCTAGGTCCAGCACCCTCTGATTTGGGAGCAGGAGGAAGACAGGCAACTGCCACCCATCCCCACTTATCTAAAGGCACCCAATTTCTAAAGCTTGCCCTCTATACAAGTTTAATAACTCAGGCAGATTTGGGGTATATAAATATATATATTTTTTACTGATGTAAACAGTTCCACAGACCAGGGGTCATAACGATAATGTGCCAATTTACAGTCTGTTACTAATTTTGGGTTGCCTTAGGAAGCAGCACACAGTACAGACTGCCAGCATTATTCATAAACATGCAGACATGGAGAGGGTATTCAAGCCGGACAGGATGGTCAGGTTTACTGAGTTTGGTTGATTTTGATGAATAAAAATGTATTTTAGAAATAGTGATTCTGTTAAAATTCAGAAAGTCTAACAATTCTAGATTATAAAATAAAAAAGGATTTAATCTAGCCAACCATGCATCCCTTCATCAGTTTCAGTAGACAGGGGCAGAGTCAGTGTTACCAGATTTTAAATGGGGTTTATAGCCCACAGTAAGACAGTCTGTAGTCCAAAACAAGCCCGAGTAACCTGGAGAAAAGGAGGTCCCAAGCCCAAAAGTAGCCTAATCTTCAAAAGATGAAATAATTATTGAAAATACCATTTATATTTAACCTTTATTTTCTTTCTAATGTAGTACAACACACAAACTTGTAGTGTAGTAACAGTATGGCAGCAGGTGGATATACAAAATTTCATCACGCAAAATTGAAAATAAATTAAACTTTGTAATTAAAAAATCCTTAAAGTGTTCACCAAACTTTGTACATTAGGAAAGCAATTTTCAAAAGTCATGTCCATGCAAATGTAACCAACTTTAGATGACATATACATGGTGCTGTCAAACTTTGCTAGCATCTCACGAGGAGTTATAAACAATGCGGAGGTAAGGTGATTTCTGTGTAATCCAAATTGAATGTGCAGTATGTAAGATAATAGTGAGTCCCAGTCTGTTCCAAGTGCTATCATTTAGAAGTGACATCTGAGAGAACACTCTTTAAACTTGGGCACTGGATACTGGAAGTAATAGTAATCTGATCGCACCTAGCACCATCTCTTGACAGCAATAGCTGCCAGCAGCATCCATCTAACCAGGATCCTTCCATGTTTTCTTTTTCTGTAAGTTTACATGAAGACACAGTTTGCCAGTGTGATCCAAGCTCTTCTGTTGGGCATGTAAAACATTGTCCTGGAAGTTCAGTCACAGATGGTTTTACATTTGACAGTGTCCCCTTTGGGTTTAAAAGCTAATTTCTTCAGCATATCCAATGATGCTGGAAGTCTCATTTGATAATGGATCAGCAGTACCTTCATAAACTCAATGCACTTGGTGACAATTGTCTCTTTGGCACCAGCAGGCAGCTGGATACCAAGGTCTGAATCAACTTGGGACTGGTAGATACTGACAGTCTGCAAATCCAAACTGAGCAACTGCTTTTTATTGTTCATTTGCAAAACAGGTGGCTTTTAACTCTTTTCAGAGTTGACATCAGAGATCCATATTCAGTGGGCAGGTTAGTGGACAAGTTATCTGTTAAAGATATACAGATAACTTGTCCAATATATTCAGCAGGATAAACCTCCCACTGATTATACCAGCCTAAAGTTATCCAGCTACATAGAGCAGGATAACTAAAAAAAACCCAAACAACTGGCTCTGTTTGAATATAGCGGTGTAAGTCTTTTTAGTTATCCGGCCTTGTGTGGTCAGATAACATGCTACTTAATGGATATCTTTAAACGATATCCAGCAAAGTAGCACTGTCATCACTAAGAAAAATAAAGCATTAGCAGCCCAATCCCCTCTCCTCCCAAAGCATAATGCTAATGCCATGCTCTCCTAACTCCCCCTCCAAAGCATTTTAAAGACTTATGAAGTGCCTGTAATTGTTTGCCAACCCACATCCCGATTTTTACTTAAAAATCTGATTGGGCTGCCTCCCAAGGAAGAATTGTACCACCTGTCCCCCCTATCCCCCACAATCCCTTTTTTTATCCCAGCCAGGAGAGAGGGATCCTCTGCCCTACTCCTGGCACCTGTGATCAGTTATCAATGTGCCTAGGAACTGGAGATAATCCTAAACACTTGGGGAGGCTGTAGCCAGAATGCCCCTTACCTGGGCTTGGAGCTTGAGGATTCTCTTGTCCGGTAGGAATACTTTCCCTGTCCTTTTATTGAATGGACTTCAAGATAGGTCAGTCACTGTGAGCTCCAAATGGCTCTTGTCCATGGTTCACCACACAGCCTAACCTCTCCCTTGTTTGGCCATTGCCTGGCACCCCTTCTATACCAAGTTGACCCTTATTAATCAGTCATCCAGATATAGCTATACCCTTACTCCTTTCCTGTGCAGGAAGGCTGTTACTACTATTATTACCTTCGTAAATGTCCTGGGAGATGTTGCTAGGCCAAACGGTAAGGTGTTGAACTGGCAACGATTTCCTAATATTGCAAAGCGCAGATTCAGCTTGTATTGTTTTCTTATTGGAATGTAGAGGTAGGCCTCTGACAGATCTACGGTTGTCCGAAATTCTCTTTTTCCTATTGCTATAATCACTGTCCTCAATATTTCCATGAAGAAGTTGGGTACATGAAGTGACCAATTACCACTTTCAGGTACAAGACCAGATGAAAAGCCCCATCCTATTTTTAGATTACAAAGTAAATTGAGTACCTGCCTTTCACGCTCTCTCCTGTATGGGGACTAGTATTACCGCTTGTAAATAGAGTAGTCTATCTGTTGTCATCTGTACTGCTTTTTTTTTGGGTCCCTCGCATGGGGACTAAATAAATGCTTCTTTGACTGGGACTTTTAGTTCCATAGCATATCCCCACTGGATCACTTCTGGGACCCACTGTTCCACCGAAATATAGGCCCACTTCTCACAATATTGTTACAGCTGTCCTCCTATTGGTGGGATTGAGGAGTGGCCCTTGGCACAGTCACCGAAGGCCTCTACCCAATGTGGGCTCCCTGGTGTCCTTATTTGTTCCATTGCGCCTGCTTCCTCAAAAGGCTGTATCTGGCCTAGTGGTCTAGATTTTTGCTGGGTAAGAGACCTGTCTGATCTATAGGGCCTGTACTCCTTTAGTCGAGCCCTGCTGGAGGCTCCTTTGAAATTAATCCTGCTCTTATTTTCGGGCAATCTCTGTGGCTTCAATTCTTCCACATCTTTCACTAACTTCTCTAGCTCCTCCCCAAACAGAAGTCTACCTTTGAATGGGAGTCTGCCCAGTCCAGTCTTAGAGGCTGAACCTGCTACCCAATTTTTCAATTATAATAGGCTTATGGCCATCACTGTCATTACCATTTTTTTCCTGATGCCCTGACTAAAATCATGCACGATATCTGCTATAAAAGTCGCTGCTGACTCTAGCGGTGCTGTTTGAATAATACTAGATTGTGACATCTCTGAGTCTTCTATCAAACGGGGCTGTTGCATCCACCTGTCTAGTGCTCTTGCTACATATCTTTCTCAGATGGCTGCCTAAAGCAAAAGGCTAGCCATTTCAGATGATGTCTTCAGTGCAGATTCCACCTTCTCATCCTGTGGTTCCTTCAGCATTGCTCTACCTTCAACCAGAATTATGGTTCTCTTGGTCACCGGTGTAGCGGCGGCATCTGGCTTAGGCAAGCAGAATAACTGGTCCCTCCTATTGTTGCAGCGGGTATGGTTTTTCCATAGCCCTTCTACATTTAAAGGTTGCATCAGAGTTCCCAGGGAGGAACATCAGGACAAACAATTTGCACTCTGTCTCCATCTGCTGGTAGGGCGGATGAATAGCATCTGTCTGGACTGGTCTGCAGGACAAGTTAAAAACAAATTATTCTGATGCAAGGCCCCTTGGTTACTGGAGGTTACTAGGCTTTTTTTTTTTTTTTTTAAACACGCCCAGGGAAGAGACTGAATGAATCTGGTAAGGGGCTATAAAAATCACAGTAATTGTTCACACAGAGAAGCAAAACGAGCTAGTAATGGTACTACTCCCCCCCCCCCTTTTTTTTTAAATTATATCTTTATTGATTATTTTCCATTTACATAAGTAATAAAAAATCAAGGCATATTTTGCTTATATAAAGAAACATTTTCATAATAGGAATTTTTTTTCATAAGAATTTCACCAAATATAAGCAGAATTCAAGTCCACATGTTGGGGGATATCAAAAGCAAATTACAAAACAAAAAGATATTATATCTTAGTCATAGCAGCTGTTTCTTACTTTCTTGTGACTACTATTCCCTGCTTTTAATTAGATGTTCATTAATTACTAACGATTTATCATTCAAAAAGGTCTCCAAATGAGTTGGATCTAAGAACACATATGATTTCCCTTGAAAGGGTACTAAACATTTGGAGGGAAACTTTAGGAAAAAAGTAGCCCCAAGAGAAATCGTACGTTGTCTATGAGAAAGAAATATTCTACGATATTATATTTCGTGAGAGACATCCGGGTATACATAAACATGTTGGCCACAAAATTCAACAGATGTATATTTAAAATACTGCTTACATATTAAATCCTTGTCATTATCTGTTACAAAAGTAACCAAAAAAGAGTAGCTCTTTTGGATATAATATCCTGGTAGTCTTGAAGAAACTCAGATACATTGAGACTATTATTTAAAAAAAGGTTATCATAGCCCCCCTCATTATTCCGAATAGATTTAAATTCCGGAAGATAGTAACATTTAGAAAGCATGATTTCTCTTTCATGAGAAATCATCCCTATGGCTCAATGAACCTCTCCAACCTGCTCAATCCGCCCACCCCACCAGAATGAACCTCAAGTGCACCCTACAAGTCCCCTCACTCAAGAAAGCCCGACTCTCAGCAACAAGGACCCGTGCCCTCTCTATTGCAGGCCCCACCCTTTGGAACTCTCTCCCTCCCTACCTTCGCCTGGAGCAATGCCCTTATAAATTCCGAAAACTGCTAAAGACCTGGCTTTTTCACCAGGCCTTTCCGGATTAATCCCTCCTGACATCTCTACCCTGCCCTATCCCTTTGCCAAATCCTGCTAAACCCTTCATCAGTGTAATACATCCTGCCAGACCATGTAATCATATCAGCTCCATTTGTAAATCTTGTAAATAATTCTCAGACTCGTTAATTTTGTTACCGCTTTCCTGTTTCTCGCCTTTCACTAAGTTTGTCAGGTTCGCTGTTTTGAACCTTCTCTTAGTTGTCCCCCCCCCCCCTTCCCTGTTATTTGTAATTTCCACCTTTTGTTATCATGTAAACCGATATGATGTGTACTTTAATGTCGGTATAGAAAAGCTGTTAAATAAATAAATAAATGAGAAATCTGTAAAATTTCACCAACATACTTTTTAAACAATTCCACTGGGGATAATAATCTGGTTTTCGGAAAATTCACAAACCTTAGATTTTTTATTTATTTATTTTTTATTTAAAAACTTTTCTATACCGTTGCTAAGTTAAATACCATTGCAACTGTTTACATGTAGGCACATATTTAATGTAGGTAAAAGTGTACTATAGTACATTCTTTTTTTTTGTATTCAAGATTTTTATTGAACCAACAAGTATGTACAATCCAAACTTCACATGCAAATGTACACATATTATGCACTCGTAAATGAAAGTAACACAGGAACAGCCTGTACCTAATATGGTAAACAAGAACATAGTACAACATAATCCATACCGGCCTTCCCCTCCCACTATCTATACCTGGTTCATTTGACTATTATACCCATCCCCCCCCCCTCCCCCCATTGCTTCACATGTACACAAAGACTAAGATCAAGGAGATAATCAAATGAGGTATATGCCAGAAAAATGCAAAAAAAATCAACTCAATATATCCTGGATCCACAGATCGAGATTTGAGCCATTCCGGGGTCAAAACACTATTCAGGTCTCCATTGCCCCCATCACCTTGGTATACCATTTGTGATAGGGAAGCCAAGTTCGCTCGAAGTGGGCCACTCTCTTATTTTTATAAGCTGTAATACGAGATAACCTATAAATCTTCCGGACTTTACTCTGAATGTCCTCAATTGTAGGAGGGGAAGGGGATTTCCACAATCGTGCTATCTCACAGCGGCTGGCTGTGAAGACATACTGGGCTAACTGATTAGATGACTGCGACAGGCCAGAAATCGCCTGACCCAATAGCCCAGATGCAGGAGTGAAAACAGGCATGCCAGGAAAGATTGCACGGAGCCATTGATGCACCCGCCCCCAAACCCCACTATAGTACATTCTAACAGGTGCCGTCAAAGTTTCGGTTACAATATATCATTATACATAGTCATTTAGTGAGGTAGTTCATGGTAGTTTTATCACACATAGTATTATAGTTATGCTTTGTGGTGTAGAAATCATAGACTAATCTACTGTACAGTCTTACGGACTGTGTGTCGGTGCCTTTCTGTCTTTTCCCGAATAATTTCTCTCTATTCTCCTCTTTGTAAAATGCTTGTTTAAAAAGCCATGTTTTTAAACTTTTCTTAACTTTCTTAAACTTTTTATGCCATTACATTATCGAGTTGTTCTATTCTATGATGTAAGAGCAAACTGTCCTTAATATTAGATTCAAATACAGATTGAACATGCAGGTGAGAATCTATCCTGATGTGTCAAAAAGTGACACAAAGGAAGAAAAAACAATTTATGCTTTTAAAACCTCAGGTACAACAAATAGGAGCAACCTTCCTATTGAAATTTCCCTGCAGATGTCAAATTAGAAACAATGGGTCAACCTCTCTCTTCTTCCTTCCAGAACAGTTTGCTAGATCTAAGACCCCCCCCCCCCCCCCCCCCCCCACACACACACACACACACACACAAATACACTGATACTCTCTCTCTCACACAGACGTTTTTCTCCTCTCAGCTGTTTGAAAGAATGTTTATTAACTATAATGTTATTACTAGAATTTGGTTCCTTTAATAAGTTCTTAGCATAGGGGACCTCTTTATTCTGAAGTATTGGATTGTGACTGGTGATACAATAGGATTTTTTTTTCTCTTTCCTCTTCTTTAATCTGATGATGTAATAATTATGTAAGAGATGTTGATTACTTCAGATTTTCTATGTCAAGATTGTTTTCTTGGTATGTATGATTATTAAAACCTTGATTAAAAAAAAAAAAGTTTTCAGTTCTTCATTTCCATTCTCAAGTCAGCAGAAATCCTCTGTGTTTACCCAACACCCTTTTGAATTTCATTACCATTCTTGTCTTCACCAACCTCTTCCGGGAGGACATTCCATGCTTCCACCACCCTTTCTGTGAAGAAATTTTCCTAACATAATTCCAGTCTTCCCCCTTAGAGTTTCATATTGTGACCATTGTTTTACAGCTTCCTTTCAGGTATTTAAACGTCTGTATCATGTCTCCCTTGTCTCTTCTCTCCTTCAGGGTATACATATTAAGATCCTTCAGTTTCATCTCGTATGGCTTTCCGAGCAGACCCCACATCATTTTGGATGCCTTTCTCCGGACCGCTTCCATTCTGTCCTTAATCCTTTTTGAGATGAGATTTCCAGAACTGAACACTATTCAGGGCATTATTACCTCATTTCTCCTGCTTGTTATGCCATTCTCTATGCAGTACAGCATCTCTCTGGCCTTAGCCACTAACTTATTACATTAGAACATAAGATATGCCATACTGGATCAGGGCAAGGATCCATCAAGCCCAGCATCCAGCCTCCGACAGTGGCCAATCCAAGTCACAAGTACCTCATAAGTACCCAAACATTAAACACATCTCAAGCTACTATTGCTTCTTAATAGCAGTTTATGGATTTTTTTCTCTAGGAACTTATTCAAACCTTTTTTAAATCCAGTTACTTTAACTGCCATAACCACATCCTCTGGCAATGAATTCCAGAGCTTAAATATGCACTGAGTGAAAAAGAATTTTCTTCGATTTGTTTTAAATGAGCTACTTGCTAAGTTCATGAAGTGCCCCCTAGTCCTATTCTCTGAGAGAGTAACCAATTTACATTAACCTGTAAATTTACATTAACCTGTAAAATGATTTGTTAGACCTCTATCATATCCCACCCCCCCCCCCCCCCCCCCAGTTGTCTCTTCCCTAAACTGAACAGCCCTAACTTCTTTAGCCTTTCCTCATATTGAAGCCGTTCCATGCTCCTTATTTTGGTCACACGTCTCTATACTTTCTCCAATGCAACTATATCTTTTTTGAGATGTGGTGACCAGAATTGCATACATTATTCAAGGTGCAGTATCACCATGGAGTAATACAGAGCTATTATGACATCAACTATTTTATTCGCCATTCCCTTCCTAATAATTCCTAACATTCTATTTGCTTTTTTGACTGCCACAGCACACCGAGCCAACAATTTCAATGTATTATCCACTATGACACCTAGATCTCTTTTCTGGGTGGTAACTCCTAAGATAGAATCTAACATTGTAACTACAGCAAGAGTTATTTTTCCCTATATGCATCACCTTGCATTTGTCCTTATTAAATTTCTTCTGCCATTTGGAAGCCCAATCTTCTGGTTTCACAAGGTCCTCCTGCAATTTATTACAATGCGCTTGTGATTTAACTACTCTGAATAATTTGTATCATCTGCAAATTTAAGCACCTCACTTGTCGTGCCCCTTTCCAGATCATTTATAAATACATTAAAAAGCACCTGTCCAAGTACAGGTCCCTGAGGCACTCCACTGTTTACCCTTTTCCACTGTGAAAACAAACTATTTAATCCTACTCTGTTTCCTGTCTTTTAACCAGTTTGCAGTCCACAAAAAGACATCGCCTCCTATCCCATGACTATTTAGTTTTCTTAGAAGCCTCTTATGAGGGACTTTGTCGAATGCCTTCTGAAAATCCAAATACACCATATCTACCGGATCACTTTTTAACATATGTTTATTCACCCCTTCAAAAAAAAATGTAGGACATTTGTGAGGCAAGACTTCCCCTTGGGTAAATCCATGCAGGCTGTGTCCCATCAAATGTTTTGAGATTTTATTCTTTATAAACAGTTTCCATGATTTTTCCCAGAACTGAAGTCAGGCACACTGGTCTATAGTTTCACGGATCACCCCTGGAGCCCTTTTTAAATATCAGGATTACAGTGGCTACCTTCCAGTCTTCAGGTACAATGGATGATTTTAATAATAGGTTACAAATTAATTGAAATAGGTCTGAAATTTCAATTTTTAGTTCTTTCAAAACCCTGGGGTATATACCATCCGGTCCAGGTGATTTACTAGTCTTCAGTTTGTCAATCTGGCCTATCACATCTTCCAGATTCACCGTGATTTGGTTCAGTTCATCTGAATAGGCACCCTTGAAAACCTTCTCTCTCTCTTCCTTCCTCACATCACACATCTGCCTCCTTCAGTATAGCAGCTGTACACTTTCCTATAAAATAACTTTGTAATGAACTCTCATATTTTATATAAAATATTATATGAATTCCTGCCTTTGTGTCTTTATTCTACTATACTCACTGCTCAGGAAAAGCTGAACCTAAGACCTCATGCATGCATCAACACTAAGATTAATAAGATTACACCTCCTGTTGCCAATTTTATGAAGCAGGACTAAAACCACCCTCCCCCAGTCCTGCAGTACTACTGCCATCTCCTTCAATGGATCCGCCAGCATAGCTCAGCACTACTCAAGTATCCTTGGATGTATCTCATCTGGACCCATGGCTTTGTCTACTTTCAGTTTGCCTAGTTCTTCCCACTCTCTCCTTTAAATGGGGATGTATCTACACCACTCATATCTGTACTCTTGCTAGCCAGCAACTGTTCTTCTCCAATGACTTCCTTAGAGAAAACTGAACTGAAGTACCGTATTTCCACGCATATAACCCGCGGGTAATGTGCGTTTTTACCTACCCCGCATGCCCCCCGCGGGGTATAAACGTGGGCGGGTTATCCAGAAAAAATTTTACAACCAATAAAGTTTCCCGACTCTGAATAGGCTGCAGCTGAGAGGAGTCCGTCCTATCCCTGCGCCCGGCCGCTTCCTGATTGGTCGCGTGTTAAATCTAGGCCGCAGGCGGGTGGGCGCTTGTTCCAGGCGGCGGCGGCGGGGGCGGGTGGACGCGCGTTAGTTCGAGACGGCCGGCGGGTGGTAGCGTGTTAAATCTAGGCCGGGTCGCACAGGCGCGCATTCATTCACTGCCGGTGGGGGCAGCCCCCACCGGCAGTGAATGAATGCGCGCCGAAAGCAGCTTGTTCCAGGCGGCGGTGGCGGGTGGACGCGCGTTAGTTCGAGGCGGGTGGTCGCGTGTTAAATCTAGGCCGGGTCGCTCAAGGCAATCTAGGCCGGGTCGCTCAAGGCAGTCACATGCCGTGACGTCACGGCATGTGACTGCCTTGAGCATCGAATCGCAGGGGTCGCATTCATTCACTGCCGGTGGGGGCTGGGGCAGCCCCCACCGGCAGTGAATGAATTCATTCATCCAGGCGGAGGAGCCGGCTGCTTTCAGCTGCCGCTGCCGGCTGCTTTCGGCGCTCAAGGCAGTAGCGGCGAAAGCAGCCGGCTCCTCCGCCTGGATGAATGAATGCGACCCCTGCGATTCGATGCTCAAGGCAGTCACATGCCGTGACGTCACGGCATGTGACTGCCTTGAGCGACCCGGCCTAGATTGCCTTGAGCGACCCGGCCTAGATTTAACACGCGACCACCCGCCTCGAACTAACGCGCGTCCACCCGCCACCGCCGCCTGGAACAAGCTGCTTTCGGCGCGCATTCATTCACTGCCGGTGGGGGCTGCCCCCACCGGCAGTGAATGAATGCGCGCCTGTGCGACCCGGCCTAGATTTAACACGCGACCACCCGCCGGCCGTCTCGAACTAACGCGCGTCCACCCGCCCCCGCCGCCGCCGCCTGGAACAAGCGCCCACCCGCCCGCGGCCTAGATTTAACACGCGACCACCCGGCTCCCGCCGCCCGCCTGGACCCACGCGGCCCTCCGACAGGTATTTAAAAATTTATTTTTTTTTTGAATTGCGGGTTATATGAGGAGGCGGGGTATATTAAAACTTTTTTTCATAAATCTTGAAAACCTGCGGGTTATGTGTGTGGGCGGGTTATATACGTGGGCGGGTTATTGTCGTGGAAATACGGTAAATGTTAAATATGTCTGTTAATTCTTCATCTTTCTCCACATCTTGCTCCCTGTCTCCTTTCAATCTTGCGATGCCTCCTCTGGTCTTCCTCCTCTCTCTAATATATCTGAAAAATGTTTTTTGTCACCACGCTTTACCTCTTTGGCGATTTTTTCTTCCACTCGAGCTTTCGCCATCCTGATTTCTTTCCTCATTTTCCTTAAACTTCCCAATATTCTTTTTGAGTTCCTTTATAAAACTTTGTCAGTTTAGATCTTGTTGCCTTTATTTTCTCAGCCACTATCTTGAAGAACCTGCATGGTGCGGCAGTTACCACCATAAGAAACTTGCTGAGCAGACTGGATGGATCATTTGGTATTTTTCTGTTGTCAATACTATGTTAAATCCAATAAATCCATGCTGCTACCAGCACCATGACCTTAGAGAAGGTTCTGGGCACGGTGTCCAAACCAAAAGATAGCACTCAAAAAGTAATAAAGTCGTCCCAAAGCAGTGAAACGTAGAAAGTTGTTGATGCTCCAGCCGGATGGGAATATGAAGATACTTCTCCGACAACCCAGAGACAACACACTCCTCCAACTGTACTGCTAATAATCAGCGGGTGCAAGGTTTCCACGTGGGAACAAGTCACCTACAAAAGCTGGATGACTCCCTTGAGATCCAAGATGGGGCAGAGGAATATCGGCCCGAATTATCTTGAGACATAGGCCCTGGTATCAGAGCCTGCAGGCTGAGGATTCCTGACAATGTACACTCCACTGACTTTCTCTTCTGTGGAGAGTGGCAGGGAGACACCACGAAAATGTCCCAAAGAACGCTGAGAAACTCCAGAACATAGCCATCTCTTACCACCTCCAGACCCCACTGATCTGAAGTGATCTTGATCCACCTCAGATAAAAAGGAGAGACAGGCGACTCCCTACCTACGATTCTTGGGACTTGGTCAGCACACCCTCATTGAGGGGTTTGGGGGGGGGGTGGGGGCATCACTACTCGAGCCCACGCCCTGATTGGCTGCCAAGAGCGAAGGACTGTACCTACCCAAAGGACGAGCCCTATGAAAAGTTGCTCCTCTGTAGGGTAGAAAATGTTTGAAAAACGCCCAGCATGACGTATCGTGCCGAATGAGCATGGCGCTTGCTTTAACCCTCTGGTAACCGAGGTACGTGGGACTCACCCCACTTATTGGCCATTTCTTTTTTCTCTTGTTTATTTTCTCTCTCTCAAATCAGAGTGATCCTTAAAAGGCCATTTCATCAGAGTAGGCTTTGGATTGTCTCAGCACCAATTTGTCAGCTATTAGCCAACATTCAATCCTGCTTAGCTTTTGAGATCAGACGAGATTGGGCTCATCCAGGGTGGAGAGGCCATAGGGCACTGCTCTGATTTCAAATCAGACTCATCAACTTCCTGAGAGCAAGGCACAGCGATCCAACAGGGAGCAGCAAGAGGCCATCTGCAATTCATTCCCACCACACCTAGGCCTGCTTAAGGATAGCCTCAATTCTCCTAGCCTGCACCTCCTTCAAGCCTCTCACTCTTCCACAGGGATAGCCACCCAGTGGTGACTGTACACACCAGCACATCCACTTTCAAAAAGCGCATCTGCTCTCTCTCTCTGCTGGATCCAAGGGGTACAATGCTACTAAGGCTCGTCCCCCAGTAAAAACAGCCTCCGAAGTGCCCCATTCAAGATCAAGCAATTCTTGAATATCATCCATAATGCTTCACGCAAGGAATCTAAATGAGATTGTTTGGCTTCAGCACACGGCACCCCCAGCATCCACAGTGTGTGGACGATCTGAATCAGCAACCATCTCTATGAAAGATATGCAACATTGTGCTGTACAGTTCTAACCGCAGAGGAATTTCCCATCCTCCAGGGAGTAAGAGCCGCTTTCACCATCTGTGCCACCTGGGTTTCTATCAGTGTGACCTGTAGCAGATGGAGACATACGCCAATGCTTACCTGCAGCACCAAGTGTGCTGGGATCTGCAGAATGCGATCCTGAACTCTTAGGCCTACCACGTCATGACTGAGCAAAACCCTGCAAGTGGGGCCTAGATATAGATATATATATTTTTTAAGTAATCCCAGTAGGGAGATGCACATCCACCATCTGCTGGAGACTGACGGCCTGATGCAAGTGCAGTGGTATATATACCATGTCAGCTTTGCTCTGTTTCCATCTGCTGGGATTTAGAGCCCCACAGGACGACTATTGACACAATCATTTGGCAGCTAAAAGGCAGAAAACTGAGTCCATCTGTCTACACCAGGGGTCAGGAACCTTTTTGGCTGAGAGAGCCATAAACGCCACATTTTTAAAATGTAATTCCATGAGAGCCATACAATATGTTTAAAACTAAATACAAGTAAATGTGTGCATTTTATGTAAGATCACACTTTTAAAGTACAATAAGTCTCTGAAAATATTACACCAGGCCTTAAGACACCAATACATCTCCTATTAGGAAAACGGACCAAGTCAGGCTGCTATAGAGTCCTACACAGAAACTACACGCCAGCAGAAAACCTCACCTGAATCACGTGCTGTCCCTCACCTAACATAGAATAAAGAGACCAAAACGCATAACAAGAAGCATGCAGAAAAAACTGAA
Organism: Rhinatrema bivittatum; assembly: GCF_901001135.1. Lineage (NCBI taxonomy): Eukaryota > Metazoa > Chordata > Amphibia > Gymnophiona > Rhinatrematidae > Rhinatrema > Rhinatrema bivittatum. Next base: position 125,773,206 of record NC_042623.1, read on the forward strand.
TTGGAAACTGCAACAAGCCAGAGTCTCTGTATGCAGTGTACAAAGGAAAAAGAAACAATCACCACATCCTTATAAACAAATCAAGAAATATAAAATCATCAGCAGTAAAACTGTACTAACAAAAAGAACATATTTCGAAACAGCTGATGAGTGGAATATCCAATAATTAAAAACTCATATAAAACATTTCCAGATACCAACAAAATATTTCAAAATAGCAGACACAAAGATCCAGTAATGAAAAATAATAAGGATACAAAAATTTTTTTGCTCTGCATACCTGGGAACGTTTGATATCCAGGTGTCCTGAGATTGTTCTGAATTAGCAGAGGTGGGGTGGTTTGCTTGGAACTTTCTCCTCTCTCAGTCACATAACAGCGCTCTCTCTCACACTGGCTCTCAATGACACACCTATACACACATGCTCTCAGTCACTCACATATACAAATGTTTTTTCTCTCTCACTTATATAGGCTCTTAATTACACATTACACACATGCTGTCTATCTTTTCACGCTTACACACACACACAGGCTTTCAATCACATAAATACATGCTGTCTTTTTTCTCTCACACACAGACTCTCATTCACATGCTTACAAACATGTCCTCTCTTTCTCTCATTTACACCCAGGCTCTCAATCACATACTACACATGCTCCCTCACCTAAATCAGCTCTCAATCACACACAGACACACATGGTCTCTCTCTCTCATTTAAACACAGGCTCTCAATCACATACTCACTGCTCCATCACCTAAACCAGCTGTCAATCAGACACAGACACACATGATCTCTCTCTTACTTATACACACAGGCTCTTAATCATACATACACATGATCTCTCTCACACACAAATGATCTCAATCATACACACATACTCTTTCAAACAAACAGGTTTTCAATTACAAACTTACACATACAGGTTCCCAATGGTAATTTACATTCATGCTCTCCTCTCTCACAGGCAGGATCTCAATCACAGACATACTCTCTTTCACATATACAGGCTCTCAATCATTCACATACATGCAATCTCTCACTCACACACACAGGATCTCAAACACCCATGCTTGCTCGCTCATTCATTCACTCTCTCTCTCCCCCTTCCCTTCCCCCCCCCCCGGGAACTCGCGGCAGCAGCAGCACCTCCCAACGCTAACCTCCTTCATTTTCAGCCCTCGCGGAGGCGAAGGCGGAGTCCCATCGGCCGCGGGTTGAAGATTTTCATTTTCCTCCGAGCCCGCGCTGCAGTCTTCTTCCCGCGCAGGCACCCGATGCTCTCCACTTCCTCTTCCGGGCCCGCGGAAGAAGAGAGCACCGGCGTGCTCTCTTCTTCCGCGGCCCGGAAGAGGAAGTGGAGAGCATCGGGTGCCTGCGCGGGAAGACCCGCGCAGGCACCCGATGACTCCAGCGCTGGCACCCGGCTGACACCCGATGACTCCCGCGCGCAGGCACCCGGATGACTCCAGTCGGCGTGCTCTCTTCTCCTCCCCCCCGCGGCCCGGAAGAGGAAGTGGTGAGCATCGGGTGCCTCGCGGAAGAAGAGACCACGCTAGTGTGGTCTCGTCTTCCCGCGCAGGCACCCGATGCTCTCCACTTCCTCTTCCGGGCCCGGGGGGGGGGGGAGAAGAGAGCACCCGGTGCCGCTGACTCCAGCTGTCCTGCCGCGTTCCGCCCGGGCTGACAGCATTTTAAGCCCGGGCGGCGGAGGACCGGGGAGCAGCTGGGTCAGCGGGGAACCGCGAAGTATGGCGACACTTGTCTGCGAGCCAGATGCAGCCCTCAAAAGAGCCATATCTGGCTCGCGAGCCATGGGTTCCCGACCCCTGGTCTACACTAAGAAAAACGAAATTATCAGGTAAGTAATTTCTCCATTTCTGTGCATGTAGACAGATGGACTCAGGACCAGTGGATGTACCAAAAGGTACTCCGAACAGAGTGGGAGGCTGCCCGCGGTCCAGTCAATACCACACATGCAAAGGCTGCATCCTCTTGGGCCTACACATCCAGACGATAAAACCTGGAAAAAGTATGCAAGGATGACCACATTGCAGCTCAGCAGATAATCGACAGAAGACAACAATCTAACCTCCGCCCATGACACTGCCTGTGCCCTAGTGGAATGAGCCCTAACTTGAGTAGGCAATGGCTTTTCAGCATCCACATATAGTAACATAGTAATGACGGCAGAAAAAGACCAAAATGGTACATCCAGTCTGCCCAGCAAGCTTCCCATGGTAGTAAATGCTGCTCCGTGCAGGTTACCCCCAAACTTTTCATTCATTCCCATCCACTAGCCTTTAGGGATCCACAGTGTTTATCACATGCCCCTTTGAAATCCTTCACAGTTTTAGTCTTCACCACTTCCTCCGGATGGGCCTTCCAGGCATCCACCACACTCTCTGTGAAGAAATATTCTTTGACATTGGTTCTAAATCTTCCTCCCTGGAGTTTCAAATTGTGACCCCTAGGTTCTACTAAATTGTTTCCAATGGAAAAGGTTTGTTGCGGTCGCGACCACCTTCCGTAATCCAGCGAGCTATTGTTGCCATGAAGCTGGTTCGCCCTGCTTCCTTCCACCATGGAGGACAGACAGGTGATCCGTCTTCTGGAAAGGTTCAGAAACCTTCAGATACTCCACGACAAGTCTCTTGACATCCAAGGGATGCAACAGGCGATACTCCTCCACATCCCTGAGCTTATCCAGGAACGGCAAGGAAATGGACTGATTCAAATGAAATTCCGAGACCACATTAGGCAAGAAGGATGGAACAGTACACAGCTGCAATGCCCCTGGAGTCACCCGAAGGAACGGCTCCCGGCAAGACAAGACCAGCAGCTCGGAAATTCGACATACAGAACATATAGCCACCAGGAACACTGTCTTCAAAGTCAATAACCACAAGGAAAGGCTACGCAGCAGTCAGAATGTAGGGCCCACCAAGAAATCAAGCACCAAATTAAGACTCCACAATGGAACCAATAACCTCAAGGGAGGCCGAAGATGCTTCACTACCTTCAAAAACGGGCCACATCAGGTTAAGATGATAAGGAATCACCATTCACTGGGCCTCTGAAACAGGCAAGAGCCGCAACCTGTACCTTCAAGGAATTAAGTGCCAACCCTTTATTCAACCCATCCTGCAGAAAGTCCAGAATGAGTGGAATCTTAACTGAATGAGGAAAAATACCCTGCTTTTCACACCAGGCGTCAAATACTCTCCAAACCCGCACATAGGCTAAGGAAGTGGAGAACTTCCGAGCATGGAGTGAGGTGGTAATCACCTCAGAAGAATATCCATGCTCCAACAGGCGAGCCCTCTCAAGGACCAAACCATAAGACAGAACAGAGAGTTGGATCCACGTGGAGTACCGATCCCTGCTGCAACAGATCCATGTGCGGTGGAAGACAAAGCAGGGTCTCCACCAGGAGTCTTCGCAAATCTGCATACCACGGATACCTGGGCCAGTCCAGTGCCACCAGGAGTACCAGCCCACTGTGGTCTTAGATCTAGCGAATTATCCTGCCCAACAAGGGCCACAGAGGAAAAGCATAAAGCAATCTGTCTTCTGGCCAGACCTGTACAAGAGCATCTATGCCCAGATTCCATGGATCTCTCCTGTGACTGAAGGATCGAAGAACCTTCGCATTGCGAGAAGTCGCCAGCGATCCACTATCAGCTGAATTGCCTCGGCTGACAACACCCATTCTCCTGGGTCCAGATTCTCCCTGCTGAGAAAGTCTGCTCTTACATTGTCTTTTTCTGCAATGTGAGAGCCGAGATAGTCTGTAGATGTCGTTCTGTCCATTCCATAAGTTGGTCTATTTCCTGCGACACTTCGTGGGTCTTGGTTCCTCCCTGGCTATTGAAGTAGGCCACCGTCATTGCATTGTCTGACATCACGTGGATTGCTTGACCCTACAGCCTGTGGCTGAACTGCAAGCATGCAAACTGGACTGCCTGGGCTTCCAGGTGATTGATGTTCCAGAGGGACTCTTCAGCATTCCAATGTCCTTGGGCCGTCAGCTCATGACAGTAGGCTCCCCAACCCTGGAAACTCGCATCTGTCATGAGTACTAACCAGGTCGGGGAGGACAAGGAAACTTCCTCTCTCAGATGAGCCTCCTGCAACCACCGCTGGAAGCGAGAAGAGATTTCTATTGGCAAGTGGAACTGAACTGAATAGTCCTGGGACTGCAGGGAGCGCTGAAGACAATATATATATGCCCTCGCTAATGGCACCACTTCCAGGGTTTCCGCCATTAAGCCGAGCACCTGTAGATAGTACCACACTATTGGGCGTATAGTGATCACCAACTGACGTACCTGAGACAATTTCTGAATCAGAGCTTTCGGCAAGAAAACTGTGCCCTGCTCCGTGTCGAACCAAACTCCCAGATTCTCCAGCGACTGAGATGGCTGAAGAGTACTCTTGGACAGGTTCACCACCCAATTGAGCTCCTGCAACAAGGAGATCAGCTTGTTTGTCACCAGGCGACTCTCTTCCTGAGACTTGGCTCGAACCAGCCAGTCGTCCAAGTATGGGTGCACCAGGATCCCCCTCTTTTCTCAACGTCACCACTATTACTACCATAACCTTAAAAAACATTCTGGGGGCAGTGGCTAGACCAAAAGGCAGCGCCCAAAACTGATAATGGCACCCCAACATCACAAAACACAGAAAATGGTGTTCCAAACAGATGGGAATAAGAAGGTAGGCCTCGGACAGATCCAGGGAGGTCAGAAATTCCCCCAACTATGTGCCATTATGACAGAGAACAAGGTTTTCATGTGAAAATGAGTCACTCTCAAATGGCAGTTGACATTTTTAAGATCCAGGATGGGACAAAAGGAACCCTCCTTCTTGGGCACAACAAAATATATTGAATACTGCCCCATACTTTCTTGAGATGTTGAGCACAGGAACCACAGCCCTCAGCCTGAAGAGCCTTAGAAGCATAGATTCCACTGCCTACTTCTTCTGCGGGGAATGGCAAGGAGACACCATGAACTTGTCCTGAGGAATACTGCGAAATTCCAGCACATATCCTTCTTGTATCACCTCCAGGACCCACTGATCCAATGTGATCTCGACCCACTTCTGATAAAATTCAGAGAGGTGCCCCCCTATCTCTTGTTCCCAAAGGTGGGTCAGCAAACCTTCACTGGAAAGCTTGGGAAGATCCACCACTCGAGCCTGCTCCTTGCTTGGGCTGTCTGGGACGAAAGGACAGAGACCTATCAAAAGGCTGAGTCTTCTGAAAGGTCAACCCTCTGTAGGGACAAACCGTTTGGAACCCCGGAAATGACCCCTCATACCAAAGGGGTGCTGCAATTGCTTCTTATCCTCTGGCAACTGAGGAACTGGCGATTCGCCCCACTTACTGGCCAGTTTCTCCGACTTGCTCCCAAACAAGAGCAAGCCTTTAAAGGGCATTTTCGTAAGATTAGCTTTGGAGGCTGGGTCAGTGACCAATTTCACAACCAGAGTTCATGCCTGGCTGCTACCACCGACACCACTCCTCTGGCTGAGGTATGGAGCAAACCACAGCCCACATCTGCTAAAAACAGCAGCAGCTGGTTCCATTACTGCACTGGAATTCACTCCAGAGTCATTAACTTCCTGAGAGAGGAGCAGACAGGATCGTGCCACAAGAGCACAACAGGAAACTATCTGTAAAGCCATTGCCACTGCCTCAAAGGCTTTCTTAAGGATGGCCTCAATCCTGCTATCATGCACATCCTTCAAGGCTGCTCCTCCCTCCACGGGGATAGTCATCTGCTTAGAGATGGCACAGACCAGCGCATCCACTTTGGGAAAACACAAACACTCTCTTATCACCGGATCCAGGGGGTACAGGCCTTCCAATGTCCTACCACCTTTGAAGTTTGCCTCTGGGGTTTCCCAGATCTAACAATTCCTGAATGGCGTCCATAACAGGGAAAAACAAGAGGCTTTATGCAAGGAAAACAGAATGGAATTCTTCTTCGGCTCTGACAAGGAATCCATACCAGGAACACCTAGCATCTTCAATGTCTGGGAAATCAGACCCGGCAGTTCATCTCAATGACAGAACCGTAACATGGTCTGATATGGTTCCAGCCCCGGAGAAGTTTCCCCATCAAGGGAATCAGGATCTGCCTCATCATCAGTGCCATCCAGGTTCCTGTGGGGAATACCTGCAGCGAACCGAGGTATGCCCCGGCACTTATCCATAGGACTGGAAGAGGGAGGGGCCACCGGCTGAGCATCTGCCCTGACAGGATTGGGCAAAGCTGAGGACTGCGCTCAAAGAAAGGCTTGTAAACCCTGGGAAAAAAAAACAAACAACCGCCAACCAAGAAAAATCTGCCGGATCCAGTCCAAACCCAGAAGGAACTGGAGCAGGGCCCACTGACCTGTCCTCGCCAGCAGAGGAGCCAGTCAAGGGATTTCCAAGGTCTGGTGTACCTCCAGAGTGCCGAAACCAGAGCATCATCAGAATGGGAGGATCCAGGCTTAGTGAAGTCCGAGGAAGACAACTCTCCCTGAGCGTCCAAAAAGCACTGACATGTTAAGATGACAGGTCCTGCTGAGAAACCCAATATGATAGGCAACAAAGAGAGAAAGGAGCTTAGGTTTCTTGTTCACCAGCACCATCAGTGCAAGGAGATGGTGAATGTTCATCCGTGCTCCAGAGTGGTTCTGCTTGAGCGACAATCACAGCTATCTCCTGCTACAGAAGAACAAAAGAAGAAACGTTCCACCTTCCTACATATAGCAAGCACATGCGTGTATTTCAGGCCGGACATATTACTTCTCTCCTCCTCCCCACCTTCTTGCTTTATATTTATTTTCAATTTTATTTAAAGTTTTTTTTATATAACTTGCCATATTCAAATCCATTTTACCAAAAATAAGTTGTTTAATTGTTCAACCCTTCTGTGACTCAAAATGAATTCAAGAAAACTTTGTTGAAGAAAAATTTTTTAAGAGAGTGGTGGTTGTTTCATAAAATTGAATCAAAGGGTACCTTCCAGGTTTCCCACATTCTTTTTCTAATCACGAACATACCACCTTCCCCCTTATTATTATTATTTTTTTAAATATTTTATCAAAATTCAAAAACTAAAGCTTAATTCAACGTGCTTAGATTTAAATGATGTTATAAAGGAATGGGAATTGTCCACACTAAAGTGTCTAAATTGGCTTAGCAGTGCTTTCTTGTATCGAGTTAGTTAATAATACCAAAATGTCCCATGGTTATACATACACAAGTTAATAAAGCTTAGCCAGACAGACCCTGTAAAATTGCTTAGTGAGACTTTCTCCCTTTGTTTAAACAATCAAAATTGAAGAAGTGATAGCTCGGTTGCAAGTTTATGTTCTATGTAAACCGATGTGAAGTTACTAAACAAATGTCAGTATATAAAAACTGCAAATAAATAAAATAAAATAAATAGCTGAATAAACGCTGATAGAATTTAGCTGAATAGGACACTGAAAGAATTACTTGATAACACTCTCTTTCCCGACGTGGCCAGGTTTCAAAATTAATCCTTCATCATGGGTAACAGCTCATCAAATAATCAAAATGTCTCTGTTTTCTCACGGAGCTATATTAAGAGCTTCATGTATACAGCTTTGTCAAATCTCCGCTCACTCCCCGAGTGCTGCGATCAACTTCTGTATAGATGAAGCTCTTAATATAGCAAAACCCAAAAAAGAACCCAAATGATTTCCACTTTACAGTCAAAAGCAAGGAAAAAGGAAATCATATATACTTGTTTTTTCAACGCATAGCCACTCACAGATATCTTAACTTTTTTTTAAAATGATCAATTTTTTCAATTTTTTATTTTCTCTCTTTCTTTTGCCGCATCAGCAAGCCTGACGACGTGCCTCATGGGTTTTAAAAAATGAGGCCGACCGGACTTTTAAACATTTGCGGTCTAAGAAGTAAATGTTCCAAACAAATTACTTTTCATTTGTATAAAGCTGGTGATCAACTTCTAATCAAATCTCTATTTTTACATGCAGGCTCAAGAACACTTGAGCTCTCCACTTTCGCTCTAGCTCAAAAAAGCACCGTTTGGGATAACCTCGTTCTAAAAACCGATGACTTACTTAGCTTGATTCCAGTATTCTTCAATTGATGAGCATAAAAAACTGACTCATCGGCAAGTTTTCTTTTAGCCTCCGTGGGTGAGCACTGGTAAAGTGCAATAGGGTGTTGCTACTCACTGACTTGCGGAACAATGTGGTCTTAAAACCATATGTTTCTTTAGAGATCTTTATGTCCAAAAATGTGACTGACAATCCTGGTCTTGAACAACCTTCTGAGCAAAGGAACAGAGACCATCAAAATGTCAGCTGTCAGTTTAAAAAGAAAGAAGTGACCAATCAGGAAACACGCAGAACGTGATGACATCATCCGCTATCAATGTGTGACAATTTCCTCACATTAAATGTCTAAATTCACAAAAACACATTCAATTCAAGGTCTGAATTTAAACCATTCAGATGTATTGTATCTAGGCGGGGTATCCATTTCTGTTCCGCTTGCAATAGTTTTTTTATTTAAATCTCTCCCACGTCAATGTGGAGAGATCTGTTTGAGAACACATACTTGAAGCTCACTGAAATTGTGACTTTTTTCAAGGCAATGTGGGACCAAAGGTGCATTGATCCGACTGGTAGTCAAACTTGAATGATGTTCAGTCATCCTGGTTCTCAACTGGTGCTTAGTCTTACCCACATAGAACATTTCACATGGACATTTCATTATGTAGATTACTCCAGTTGATTTACATGTGGTGTGTTGTCTGAGTTGTATAGTTAGTTGGCACATCCTACAGATACACGGGGAATTTGAAACCCAGATTCACTTACACCAAAGGATCAAGTTTAAAAGATAAATGAGTACGTTCCGATTCCACCATACAACATTCAATACATATAGATGGTTCACATATGGCTTGTGGGTCCTGCTCAGTTTGCTCGATTATGATGGTGACAACCAGCATTTACTTTGCTGCCACACAGCTAACTATACAACTCAGACAACACACCACATGTAAATCAACTGGAGTAATTTACATAATTAAATGTCCATGTGAAATGTTCTATGTGGGTAAGACTAAGCGCCAGTTGAGAACCAGAATGATTGAACATCATTTGAGTTTGACTACCAGTCAGATCAATGCACCTTTGGTCCCACATTGCCTTGAAAAAAAAAAAAGTCACAGTTTTTGAATTCTGATAAAATATTTCAAAAAAACAATAAGGGGGAAGGTGGTATGTTCGTGATTAGAAAAAGAATATGGGAAACCTGGAAGATACCCTTTGATTCAATTTTATAAAACCACCACTTTCTTAAAAATTTTTCTTCGACAAAAAGTTTTCTTGAATTCGTTTTATTTATTTATTTAAAGTATTTCTATACCGGAAGTTCCTGTATAATATACATATCACCCTGGTTTACAAGGAACAGAAACTATCGCTTCATTTAGCGGTTTACATTGAACAGATTAATCAAAGTAACAAATTAGAACAGTTAAACAGCTAAACAGTTAATAAATAACAAGCGAGTTAATAATAAATAGAATGGTTATATGTTTGTCAACATGATTATATGTATATATGATTATATGATTAAATACAATTCAATATTGATCTCTTCAGGAAGTTCTATGCTAGGGGCTGGGGAAAGAACGAATAATTTGAAAATGTCTTTCTTCCTGCTCTTAGCTCTAAGGGAATGCTTGTTTGAACAACCAAGTCTTAAGTTTCTTTTTAAATGTAGCGTGGCAATGTTCAAGGCGAAGGTCTGGAGGTAGCGAGTTCCAGAGTGAAGGGCCCGCTGTGGATAGTGCGCGTTTCCTCAAAGAGGATTTCGCCAGTTGGGTGATTAGTCTGTTCTGATACGCACTTCTAGTCTGTTTCACGGATGTGTGTAGCTGAATTTGAAACGTTAAGTTGAGAGGAGCGATGTTATATAAGGCCTTGTGTATCATCATTATGGACTTGAATTGGATCCTGTATTTAATCAGAAGCCAGTGGAGATGATGATGAAGGATTGGGGTGATATGATCTCTTTTTTTGGCGTTTGAGAGAATTCTAGCCGAGGCATTCAGGACCATCTGAAGTGGTTTGGTGGTGCATACTGGTAGGCCAAGGAGGAGAGAGTTACAGTAGTACAGTTTTGGGAGTATGATGGCTTGTAGCACCATGCGGAAGTCTCTGTATAGAAGGAGTGGTTTTAGTTTCTTTAAGGTTTGTAGTTTAAAGAAACATTCTTTGTTGTGTTATTAACGAATTTGTTGAGGCTGAATCCGCTGTCTATGATGACTCCCAGGTCTTTTACTTGTTGTGAGGTGGAGTGCACGGAGGTATCCGGACGTTGGCTAGCGTTAGGAGGTGTGAGTGGGACATAGTTTTCCAGTGCTATAATGATGATTTCGGTTTTGTTTGTGTTTAAGACCAGGTTGAGGCTGGTGAGTAGGTTGTTGATAGCTGAAAGACATTTATTTTGAGTTACAGAAGGGGTTAAACAATTAAACAACATATTTTTGGTAAATTAGAATTTGCAGCAATGTGGGGTTTTTGAAAATCAAGTACTTTTTGGTATTACCTACTTTTGTGGTTTATCATATTCAAATCCATGGCAGCTAACAAAGTCCACATACATAAGCATAGCCAGAGCATTTATATGATCAGGATAATTAGAACAATAACAAACAATAAAAGATATTACTGTCATAAAGGCCACTGCTGACTAACATTTTAACAATTAAAATAAAACAATAAAACAGCGATAACATATTGGCACATTGAACTAAAGTCAAACATAAACCACATACTTATCTTCGTCTCTCCCCCGAGACACCATGCTGTTCTCTGTTTACGATTAGGTGGGGCACAAACCTCTCCCAAGCAGCCTGCAAACGTCTCCGCACAGCAGTAACATTGCTATAAAAAAAAAAAAAAGACTTGAATGAACCGAGTTTGTCACCTTCAGCTGCGCTAGTTGTTTCAGTCTCCTCCGAGTGGCTGATGCCCGATGAATCAACACTCTGCCAGCACAGAGGGACTTCCTCGGACAAACAAAATGTTGCCGATCACTGTAGTAACTCAGCCAGCAGGTCACCCAGCCCAAAACTAGCCTAACCCACACAAAAGATTCCACTCCCCCCTCACAACAACAAACAACTGGGCGTGAAATAGCCCAAGTGAGAACACCATCTGCAGCAACAGTCGCCTTCTACATCCGCCCTGCGATCGTTCTCACCACCTCTGACTGGCGGCTACTGCCGACGAGGCGGTCACTCTGAGACTGCACGTGCCCTCCTCTTCCTTTCATACAGCAGCAGCACCCCCCCCCCCCCCCCTGCATCTACCCTGCTGTTGCTTTGATTGGCTGCTGTGATGAATCATCGTTCTGTGACTACGCAAGGCAAAAAAAAAAAAAAAAAAAAAGCGCTAGCAAAAAGAAAGGGCGGAGCTAGTGAACGGAAGTGACGCATTTACGGAGCTCGTTCTGAGGGCTGTAGTGAAGCAGCAGGATGTAGCTTGAGGAGTAGCGGAATTTCAGGCCATTGGAGTCCTGGGTTTTCGGTTTGCTTGCCTGGTTATGGCGGAGCAGGTAGATCGGGCTTTGTTGTTAGACTGGGCCGAGGATTCTCCCGTGTCCCCACCGCCCGTTCTGGGCCACGCTGTGGGGCGATTGTGGCAACGGGATGTGCAGGATGAGGATGAGGAGATCGTGGCAGTGTTCGTGGTTACCTTTGATCCGCGCACCGGTAAATGCAACTCGGTTTCCTGTTTCTAGCTCCGTCCTTCCATTTCTCATACCTGATACTCCCTTCTCACCTGTCTTGCTTTCATTTTTCATTCCATTTGCCACCTCTATCTCGTCATCCTTCATTTAAAATCTGCTGGTCATTTGTTTCATGGAGTGGTCTTTTTTTTTTTTTGGTTTGTTTTTTTAAGTGATAGGGTAAAAAAGCCTATTCCAGAAGGTATTTGATACAGGCTCTTATGATAGACTCCTCAGAGCACTAAAGTTCATGCGATAGGAGGCATTGCCTTACTGTTGATAGATAATTGGTTAAAAGACGAGCAACAAAGAGTAGGACTAAACGGTTAGCTTTCCCAGTGGAGAAAAGTGACTATATGAATGCAGAAAAAGATCAAATGGTCCATCCAGTCTGCCCAGCAATTTTCTTATGGTTGTAACTACCACTCTGTACTGGTTACCCCCAAGAAGTGCCCCAGGGATATATCTTGGGAGCAGTATTGTTCAACTTATTCTTTAATGGTCCAGAAAAGGGAGCTACACATGAAGTGATTAAATTTATAGATGCAAGAAAATGTTCAGAGTAGTTAAACACAGGCAGATTGTGAGGCACTGTCAAAGGACCTTGCAGGACTGAAAAACTGAGCATCTCAATGGCAGATGACATGTACAAAGTGATGCATATAGAGAAAAATAACCATAATTTTCTATATACAGTGATGGATTCTGTATTGGGAGTAATCATTCAGGAAAAGGATCTTGGAGCCATTGGGGATGGTATGGTATGTTGAAATCCACAGCTCAGTGTACTGCAGTGATCAAATCACAGGGCTGTCCCGCAGCCGGTTTCACTCACTCTGAAACTACTGTTCCTGTGGCAGGATGCACAGATACCAGGACCGTCTCCTATGCACGTGTGCTCTTCCAACTTTGTGTGCTCTGTAGCGGGAACTGAGCCATGATGGCTGTCCTGCTTACGGCTCCTCGGCAGGAGGTCTCCTGCCGTGCCTTGCCTGCAGTTTGTGTTGCTTCTCCTGTTTCTGCCTTGGCTCTTTCCAGTTCTGCTCCTGCCTTCTCTTTTCTCTGTGCTTGTCTTGCTTCCTTCTGTTCCACTTTTCTTTGTCTTTGTCTTGGCTCTTCATCGTGATTGTCTTCCCGTGTCTTGCTCAGCCTGGACTCTGAGTTCACCTGATTACCGCCTGCCTTGACTTCTGCACGGACTCTAACGTCACCTGACCACTCTTCCACTGGACTCTCATCTAAGACTTGCCAGCTTCAGAACCCAAGGGCTCAACCTGCGGGGGAAGAGGCTGGTATTGGTGAAGTCTAACCTTAGTCCCTACTTGAGCGTGTCTGCCTGCTGTTGACATAGGCCCAGCTGGTTTCACCTGCCAGGCTGTATCAATCACATCACAGCTTAAGGGCTCATATTTTGTGATAAAAATGGAATGCTATGAATTTTTCAGAAAGAAATGGAGAATGTCATAATGCCTCTGTGCAGAGAATTGTGTGCATTTCTGGTCACCCCATCTTAAAAAAAAAAAAAAAGATATAGCAAGAATTGGAAAAGTACACCGAAAGGCGACACATGATAAAGGGATGAAGTAGCACCCTTTGAAGAAAGGTAAAACAGGTTAGGATTTTTCAGTTTAGAGAAGAGACTGTTGAGAGGTTATGAGTGGGGTAGAACAGGTAAATAATGAATTATTTATCCTTTTCAAAGGACTAAGGGACACCCCTTGAAACTAATAGGTAGAAGATTGAAAACAAATCGGAGAGAGTTTTTTTTTCATTTGGCACACTATTAAGCTATGGAATTTGTTGTTGGCAGATATGGTCAAGGTAGGTAGCATATTGAGTTTAAAAAGGGGTTGGATCTTCTAGGAAAGTCCCGAAATAGCTATTAAGCAGGAGACCCAGCACTTGTTGCTGGGAAGTAAGATGCTATTTTTGGGATTAACCACTGCTTGAAAGAGGATGCTGGGATTGCTGGACCTTTGCTCTGGCACTTCTGTCTCTCTTCTTTTTACCTGATCTACCCCATTCATGATTTTAGAAACCTCTATTCTGTTCTCTCTCAGCCATCTCTTTTCTAAGCATGCATTAGGTTAATAACAGTATTCTAAAAGAGACTCTGTCAATACTTAATATTCTAAGGGGCCAGTTCACACCCCCTCCCCACTACTGTTCCCTATTTATCTGTTGTTTCATGGTCTCTTCCATTTTGTTCCTGTCCCATTCTCTCTGTATATCTACATCCCTTTCCTCTACTTCCCATCTTTTACATCTTTCCTGCTTCATTCCCTTTTCTTATTCTCTGAATGGCTTAGCTACATTTAGTTATTGTTTGTCATGACTTATTTAGGCTATGTCTGCACATCTAGCCCAACTGGATATTCACTCCCCCTTCCTTTTTAACCTGCATGTGAATTCTGTCTGTGCTGACTGACATAAGTTTCAAGGTCTCAGTATAATAAGGTGCTCTTGACTATTTGTATGTTTTTGTGCATTCAACTTTTATTCCCAATTTGACAAGTAGGTTGGAGTTAAAAAAAAAAAAAATATGTGCATAAATATGAATACAAAATATGCGCACAAATTAGCATTCTTCCATGTTAATTACGCCATTATCTATTACTCCCTAATGCAAAGAGATGCATAAGCTTAACTCATGTTTTCTTGGTCAGAGGTGGAGTAAAGTTTCAGAGGCTAGTGTTAGCCTGTGGGGATGAATCTGGAGTTTGTGACTGTCCCCTCTTCCTTTAGACATACTGTGATCATGTTGCTCCTCAAAAAGTCTTCACTGGACCCTACCTGCCCTGCTAACTATCGTCTCATCTCCCGCCTTCCTTTTGCATCCAAACTGTTTGAACATGCCATTCATCTTTGCTGTCTTGACTTTTTTTCATCTCAAACCATTCTGGATCTGCTCCTGTCTTTCTTTCATCCTCTGTGTTCCACAGAAACTAGGGATGTGCATTTGGTTCATCCATTTCATACGTTTCCTATACAAGCATGTAATATGAAACGAATGCACATCTAATTGACATGTAATGGGAAACGTATGAAATGAATGCACATCCCTAACAGAAACTGCTCTCACCATAGTCTCTAGTGACCTCTTCATGGCTGATCCAAGGGCCTTCACTTGATCCTCAGTCCTCATACTCTTTGGCCTGTCTGCTGCCTTTTTTTTTTTTTTTTTTAACTCTTTTATTTAAGGAATTTTTCTGGCATATGATAACGAAATAATTACAATTACAATCGCCAGTGGTGCACAGAGGGTAAACATACATAAAATACAGACTAGAGGCCCAGATGCAGCAAGTGAGAAAAACATGGAGATCAATAAAAAAAGGAAAGGGAGCGACTCTTCCAAAAGTAATGAGGTCTGCCATTTTTTGCATCAGGCAGGCAAGTTACCAAGCCCACCAACCACCCAGTTATCTACATTGCTATTTATCAAATCAGCTGCAAAATCTTTCTTAACCCTTCCCTCCTGGGCACATGTTCCTCAATACAAGAGGAAACTGCATAATCTGGTGGGTATGTCCTGGCTACTAAGGCTCGCACCAAGGCAAACCTTTCTCACAGTATTGCTTATGAAACTGAACAGAACTGGATTGAGGACTAGATTCCTGCGGTTCACCACTGTAAACCCCCCCCCCCTTTTTTTTTTTTTTTTTTTTCCTCTGGATGAACTCCATTTACTGCTACAGTTTGTCACTTCCCACTCAACCAGATTCTAATCTAGTCGGTGATTTTAAGGCCCATACCTATGGTGCTAAGTTTGTGTATGTCGCCTATGTGGAACTGTGTTAAAGGCCTTGCTGAGATCCTAGTACACTATATCTAGTGCTCGCTCCTGATCCAGTTCTCTCATAATACAATCACAGAAATTGGATCGATTTGTCTGACGGAACCTACCCCTGGTACAACTATGCTGCTCCGGATCCTGTAATCCATTGGGTTCCAGAAATTGCACTATCCTCTGTTTTAGCAGCAGTTTTATTAATTTGCTCTCTACCAAGGTCAGACTAACTGGCCTGTAGTTCTTAGACACCTTCTTATATTTGTGTGAAGAGGAGCCACATCTGCCTTTCTCCAGTCCTGTGGAACCACTCCTAAGTCTAAACAAGCATTGAAAATTCAGACAGTGGAGCTGCCAGAATTCCCTAATTTCCTTTAATATCCCATTGCTATAAAGATATCGTTTGGTGGGCAGCAGGGATTGTCTCCTCTCATATGGTGGAAGAGCTACTTTTAATACCTTACAGTTGTCCAGGATTGCGCTAAGGCTCCTCAGCATTCCACCAACAAAGTTCTTGTCAAGACAAAAGGGAGGAATAGATAAAACAGAGGAATATGCTGCTAAGTTAGTTTCTATTTCTCAGAATCATAAAAGCAGAAGTGCCATGCTGGATAAGAGCACAGGCTCATCAAGCCCAGCATCCTGTCTCCAACAGTGGCCCTTTCCAAAATGTAGAACCAATTTCTTATTTGTTCCCAGAGGCACTTGGTCAGTATCAAGTTTATGTACTTTTCCTCCAGGACCTTGTCCAAACTGTTTTTTAAACCTACCTGTGCTAGCTGCCTTCACCATATCCTCTGGCAACAAATTCTACAGCTTGATTATGCATTGAGTGAAAAAATGCTTTCTCCAATTTGTTTTAAATCTACTAACATAGTTTCCAGGAGTGTCCCCTATTCCTAATATTATTTAGGACAATGTCTTGCTTCTGGAGAGCTAGTCAGAAGCAAGGTTAGTGAAGAAGATTCAGTGTGAGAAGTTACCCTTGCCTATATACCTATTGGTGAAACCATTGCTTAGTGAAAGAGAATCTGGTTCAAGTTGTGCAGATTTGCCTCAGTTTGATTCTGAAATGGAACTAAGTAATGCTGATTGTGTAGATAGTGATGATGAAAGCGTAGATTCCTCAATGACCTTAGTGAATTTCTATTTTTTTTTTTTTTTTTGGTTTATCTGCGTTTTCAATTTTAGCCCACAATGGTTATACTGAAAAAAATCAGCCTGTCGACAGCTTGAAACAATTCAACATAATACAAATTTATACCATAAATATTATAGGAGGACTGTTGGAAGTGCTCAGTGCCAGCAACATAATGAAAAATCTGGAGGACCAAAACATTCAGAAACACAACCCCCCCCCCCCCCCCCCCCAAAAATGTTCATGCGATCTAGGGTGGGTAATTTTTATAACAGCCTGCATAGTGTGTACGTGTCCTCTGAAAGTCCTCAGGTAATTGGCTGAGTATGCCTACAAATTACCATGCACAAAGTTGCACCTGCCTCAAGAAGGGGGTAATTTTGTGCATACTTTTTAAAAATGAAATGCATGCATATGTCACAACTCCACTGTCCCTCCCTCCCCCAGAATGCTTCTCTTCACTGTGCATAAAGTTACTCTTGAAATGGAGTTACACAAATGATGTTATGTGCGCTGACTGCCTACTGATTTTCAAAATGCCACTTAACATGCATACAAAAGGCTTTTATACTCAAAAGTTGTTTTGACATTCAAGCCCCAAAGGTCTAGATACCAAGGGCAATCACTCTGGTGCTTCCAAAAGCTGCAGGAAATAAGTCTGTGTTTAACTAGCTTTCTAAAGCCCAGTAAATTGATGACTGCTAAGTATCTTTGGGGAATATAGTCCACAAATGTGTCATGGTGTGTTTTCCTAGTGCACTTTAGTGTTATCTCCCTGAGTGAAGGCTAAAAAGAGCCTCGCCTGCAGATTTCAGTGTCTGGGTGGAAGCAATCTAACCAATCTTTCGCTCAAGAAACCGGGGCTAGTGACATTCAGGGCTTGGAATGCTAAAAAAGACCTAAATGTCACAGGGAGTGAAATATGCCTTTTTTTTTTTTGTCCTTAGATAATGCAGACTGCTGCATTTTGCATTACCTGTCATTTTTGTAATCTCCTTTGAGACAAACTCAAATAAATGGAGTTGCAGTAATTGATACAAGAGAGCACTAGTGCATACGCTACTGATATTAAATCATTTGGTTAAAAACAACAAAAAAAGCATACATGCCAAATTTTCCAAAACTGAAAAAGGCACTTTTAAGTGTAGCAGAAATTTAAGGTTCTATCATAAATGGGGATCTTTTGCTTTCAGCTTTTGTGCTATTTTGTCCTGGCAAATTTCAGTGTTTTTGTTCAACAAAAACAAAAGATTTACCTGGAAAAATGTGTCAATATTTTCCACTGATTGCTCCCATTTCTGTTTTAGTTGTAATAACACTGATAAATTCCCAAATAAAATAAAAAATGAAAATCCTGATTGTAAAAAAAAAAAAAAAAGTCTTAAATGTAGTCTCAGATTACAGACCCAGGATCTAACTAAACAACCCCACCCCCTCCAATTTAATATCTATGGAGGAGGTGTGGTAGTTCCACTGACTCAAAGGATTTTAGTTGGGGGTAGTTCAGTCCCCAGAGAGGTGAGAGGGGACCCCTGAGATTAAAGAGCTGGGGGAGGGTCGGCACTATACTTTCTGTCCCTGTGCAGATGTCTCCACACACCAGTGTTCTGAGGAAGCGGAAGTGGTGTTGAGATCAGCAGCAGTTCATATCCACCACCACCACCACCACACAAAAAAGGAAACTCTGATTGGTCCCCTCTGGGTATGGCCCCAGAGCCATTGTTGTGAGTGAGTAATATGGGTACCAAGCCGAGAGAGTCCTGAACATGTGCTCGTTGATCTCCTTTCTGCCCTTACCCAGATGTGAGTGTGCATGCCTTGGGTCCATCCTGCCTCAGCAAGGGAGCTATGCAGCTGTCTGGTAGGGGGGATTGGGGGTGGGAATAAATGCCAGGATGGTGATGGTAGAAAGCAGAAACGGATGATATTCATTGCCCTGGGCGCCCTTCTGCCCAATGACAGTCCTATTGGGACCAGACTTACATCAAGACTTATAATAATGGGAGATTTAAATTACTCCAATACTGATTGGATAACTGTATCCTTGGGACTTGCTAGGGAGGTAAAGTTTCTAGATGCTATAAAAGATTACTTTATGGAGCAGCTGATCATGGAACTGACCAGAGAGGGGAATACTTTAGACCTAATGCTCAATCTAGTGCAAGAGTTAATGGTGATGGGGCCACGTGGCCATTACTAAAAAATGTAAACAATCACTGAAGAAGAAACACAAGGAAAACTGCTGTGGTCTGCTTTACTCTGGCATGATTCTGATGTTGATACAATAAATATAACTAAAAAAAAAAAAATCAAACTTAAAAAAAAAAGTATTATAGTGTTGCCTAACTTGTTAGCTTTCTTGCAGAGTAGAATTATATTTTATTCTATTTCCTTTAATTTACTTATTGTAAAAAATGCACTCCCTCCACTTATAATTCAATTACAGTTTAGTGGACTAAGTCACCATTTAATGTTACCAAAAGAGGCTAGCTAAAAATCCCATTAATTGGTTGAAGTAAGATCCAATGAGAGAAAATCACCGAAACATACATATCAAAGTAGAATCACTTGTATGCAAAGAATCATAAAATAAGGATGAGGCATATATAAGGTTAAAGACAATAAGTCAGACACAAGCGAATTATTAACAACCTTGCTATTATCATGTCTGTATAGTCTTCCAGCACACATAAAGAGCCCAGACACCTTCAAACTTCAAAACTGAATGTGTCTTTATCGCCGTTAACTTACTTAATGTTGCGCTTGGAGGTGGACCCTTGTCCTGAAGCAATGGAGAATGGCTCCCTGGTAGGTACCAGGAAGCGCCTGTCCCCAGGGGGCAGAGCACAGGAGGAGACAGAGGCTAGGAAGAGCTTCACCACTGGAAGCCCGTGGTTCCCCCGGGTGGAGCCCTTAGGGACCCGGGCCTCGCAGGGTCTCCTGGAGAGGTAGTAGAGAGGCAAGCCCAGGAGCAAAAGGGAGCGCAGTCGGACACTAGGCTGTAGTCTGGAGGAGCAAGGAAGACCAGTTCGGTGTAGGCGATGACAAGGCAAGGGACAAAGCCAGAATCAGGAGACGTGGTCAATGGCAGCTGGGGTCAGAATTCCGAGGATCAGTCCGAGGAGTAGTCAACGAAGCAGGGGTCAGGTTCCAGAGATCAGACTAGGTCACAAGGCAGGCAGAGGTCAGGATCCAGGCAGCGAACAGAATGGTCAAGGACCAGGCCAAGGTCAGTACCAGAGAGACAGTCCGAGGGTACTATCTGGGGAGACAGGCAGAAGGATGCCAGAACAGAAGGACGCTGGAACAAGACTGTGAACACGGAAGCAAACTAGTACACTTACAGTGCCGACCCAATTGCCAAGGCAAGGAAGTGCAGGCAGAGACTTCCTTATATCATATATTCAATCAGGGCGCGCCGCGGAGCTAGGACCCGCCCCTGGCCCTACAAGAGGCTAGGTGGTCTGTGCTCGCATAGGGGCGTGGCCAACACTACTGGGGACGCCAAACTCCAGCGTGATGCCTGGTGCGCAGTGGGAGGCCCAGCGACCCGGTGCCTGGTGCGCACTCCCACTCCCAGGACGCTGAGGCCTGGAGGAGCTCACGGCTGCCACCGGGGAGGCCAACCCGTGACCTGCAGAGGAGCTAGTGAGGTGAGCAGGCCCGTGTGCGGACAGGGCACGCAACACTTAACATAAATTTTGTCTAATCTTTTAAGAACGTCAACCATGCTGGAGCAGTTGGCATCTTCCACTGATGACCCAGCTCACATCTGGCTGCTATCAATATCTGTTGAACCATTAACCATAGATGATCCTCCTTTAAGGTGTCAGGAATATTCAACAGGGCACATTTAGGGGAAAGTCTGATATCCACATTCATAACCTCTTTTTAATGAAAGAAAAAAAATCTCTTTCCAAAATTTAGAAATGATAGGGTAGTCCCACCATACATGAAATTAAGACCCTCTAGCACCACACCCCCTCCAACATTTATCCTCGATCTGAGGGTAGGCCTTGTGAATACATTCAGGAGTTAAATGCCATCTCAGCATAACTTTATAGCTGTTTTCTGTTATGCTAGCAGATACTGAGCTCTTCCTAGTATACAAGAATGCTAAATCCCATTCACTCTGAGTTCTAAAACTAGATCTCTTTCCCAAGCCCACATAAAGGCTGACTGAGGATGTGGATCTTTATTAGGGGAGCAATACATTTTTTATATAACTTCTTTTCATTCTATCGCCATAATCACATAAACATTCAAAATGTGTTTTACCCATAAGAAGATCTTCTCAAACCCCTCTAGATTCAAAAAATGAGATACTTGTAAGTATAAATTGTCCAGTCCACTGAAATGGAACTTCTTATTCAGCTCATCAAGTTTCATAGTCCATCCCAGTTGGAAATCTAAGTTGTGAAATATTGAGGAGCTATAAAAATATTTTCTATGGTTTACTAAATTTATTCAAAATGTGAGTGTATATTGTTTTCTGCTGGTATTCGGGAAGCACCTTCAGACAGCTTTATGATCTAAAAGGCAAATTTATTGATAGCAATACAAAGACAATATAGACAATTTAAAAAGAGGAACAAGGAAAGAGGAAGTCGTTGTTTCTCTGGAGGCGCAGGTCAGTGGCAACTGGGCATCAGCTTGCTTCTCAGATGCGGAGCTCTTCGGCTGGAGTTTTTAAACTTTTTGCACTGTCCAATAGAAATACATTGATGCACATCCTGGGTGTATTAATTTCAGTCAATATCCAATTATGAACGTAGCTTTATTGTCCAATCAGGCACCGTCTCTGGGGTGTTGCCATCTTCCGGTAATGAGCTTTGCCAAAGCACATGGTTGTGGAATATGTTGCCAGCAGAATCAGGAAGTACACATTCAGGCTTAAGGCCTATATACATTCCCCCCCTTGAATCGTTGGGAAACGATTCACAAATGAAAGGCTGAGATTGTATTTCCAGGATTGAAATGGTCATAGCATCAATTTAGTATGACCCACCTTTTTGTACTGTTAAAAATGGCTTCCATATTCTTTATGGTGATGAATCATTCTTTTTATACAACTCACACTCACAATCACAATTGTTCAGGCATACTCATTTTGTACTTTGTTTTATTGTCATTCAATCTCACATTCATTCTTCATTCAGGTATTGTTCTGGCCTTCTTCCAGTTGATCCAAGATTCTGTAATGTGGTCCTATTAGCAGCATATGAATCAATAGATCTACTTAATGATTGATTATTGATTATTGATTGTCAATGAATGGTTAGAATAGTTGAAGCAATAATCCATCATTCTACTCAGGGTTAATGCCACTGTCTTAGGTTGCCCAGGGTACGCAATCCTAATGATTTGCTACCTGGTGCTTACCCGTCATCGTTAAGCATAACAGCCTGAGGAAATAACATTGCTGCTGGTAAATGAAAGGCTTCCTTTAATATGGTATAGGAGTTCATAGTTGTCTTCACAGTAATGCAGGATGATGTCTTAGGCCATTAAAATAACAAACTTCATTCATTCTCACAATTAACCATTGCAAACTCATTTAGAAATGTAAGCCACTTTAAACTGTGTTTCCCATCAATTAAACCAAATTATATGGAAATGCAATCTTTTCCCTTGGAAAATCTCATTCATTAGTTTCAGAAAGGGATTCAATCATGTTCATCATTAGGTGTTGTCTAACTGTAGCAGTTTGAGAGTGTGCTTCAGATGTAGAATTTACCATGGTATTGAGTCCTGGCTTTTCAGGCATAGCAGAAGCAATAGTTAGAATTAATTAATAGAAGCAAAACCATGCTTGGGAATACTATTGCTTATGTCTTGGCCTATCATACATTTGGGGTTATGGGAATATAAACAAATGCTTCAAATCTAAATTAAGAATAGGATGTCGAAGGAGACATCCATATGGATGAGGGATAAGATATCTCTGTAACCAATGGGATGGTATCTACAAACTCTACTAAATGTGATGTTTAAGAATAGGGAAATCAAATGAATGTCATAATTCTGTCTTCAATTACCAAGAATAACTATATAAACATTTGGGACTACATTAAACCTTTAGACTTACTAGCTATGCATGTTCTCTTCAATTTGGGCATAGCTATAGCTGGTCTGTGCAGCCTATTCACATGAGCCGCCCAAGAACGGCGTGAAGGCTCTGAACTGACAAACTATGCTGCGGCACACTGCGCCGGTCTGCCACTGGCTCGCAGACATCTGAACAAGTCTGGACTAGGAAGGGCAGAGTGTAGCAACTGGAGATGAATATAACGTGGAAAGCAATATTGAAATCATAGATGGTAAGTCAAACCAGTTATCTATGGGACCTAGGGATGAATGATCATCTTAATTAATCATATAATGGATATGAGAGAACTGGGAATAGCAGCAAAACTTTAGTATTTTAAATTAATGTGGTGTGTAACATGTAGGTGTATGTAGATGTATGTAGATATCCAAATCATGGCATTTGCAGAATGGCATATGGGCTTGGAGTATATGGCAATCAATTATCAATGACATTTGACAAAGCATAGTGTGGTGTAATGCATAACAGTTAGTCTTTGTGTAAAGAGATGACAATAATTGGGAATGGATCTAATCTGATCAGGGCAATAAGATCACACAATCATGAGAACTGCATTAATGTAGAGTACAACAACATAAAGGCAAAATATAATCAAGCAAGAGTAGTAAAGTTCAATGATGAGTGGAAGATGAATTCTATGTTAAGGCCGAGACTTCCATAGAAGGGATGGGAAGAATGGAGTGAGTCCCATGAATGTTGTTTTTACGCTTTCAGTGAGATGTATCAACTTTTCATTCATCACGGCCTAATGAGGATATGTGCTTCTTTAATAGTTTCAGATACCTAATATGGTAAAGTAGCATAAAAGCAAATTAAGCATTTAAAAAAAGTCATCTGCGGTAAGCTAAACCACAAATAACGAATATTTCAGACATTACATTAAACATAAGTCACACTAGATTGACACATATTCATCCATCCAACAAATATACATTCCTTGTCTTCATCACATAGGACAAACAACAGATAACATATAATTTGAGCTCAAAATTCGTATCAAAATATGGACCAAAAGAAAAGTAGATCAAAAATCAAAAATCAAAAATTCAAAAATGTGTATGAAAAATAAAAGTTTAGAATTCTGTCAAAAAGGTAGAAGTCCTATCCAAAAGGTAAAAGTCCTTGAAGACCTGAAAAGTAAATACTAGCATACAATTGAAATATCAAATTAACAAATATTGTGCATATAGATTTCCAACCAATAATATTAAATAAATTTAATCAATAATGTTCTGAGCTTATAGTCAATGTGTCATACCAAATAATTATAATAATTAGAACTCAAATATCAAATAATTAATACTTAAATATGCTACATTTTAAACTAGAAACTATTTCTCCTTTTTTTTTTTCTTCCGTTCGCAGCACAGCCAGTGCTGGCAGAACAGATAAGCTGTACTCTGCAGGTTTGCAAGAGACAACTTCCCCTTTTTTTTTCTGTTAAGATACAGTTTGACTCTTTAGTTAAAATGTCCTTTCAAATTCATAATTCTCCTCTCAGAATCATAATTCAGCAGCTCAGACTCTAAATTCTAACACTAGTATATGTTCTTGTCAGTACTCAAGTTCAGTATTAAAGGAATGTGAAGTCAGTAACGTAATAAAGAATCAGTATGTAAAGTTAAGAGCAAAAGGGATTTAAATTGGTGGGAGGTGTATCTCGCTCCCCCCCTTGATCCCTCTTTTACCACAAATGTACAGTTCAGAGCAGAAAGGAAATAACATGTTGTAAGAGGAAAATATCGCATGCGCTTGGTGAACACCTTAATAAAAATACATTCACATTGAAAAGAGGAACTTACACTTAAAACTTAAAACTATATGGTACCGTTTAAAAATTAACTTACTTATACTAAACATGCTTACACTAAAATATACCTGCAAATGGTAACACAAATAAATCTTAATAGCTTGAACAATAAGACCAGTAAATAAATTAACATGTGAAACCTAGCAACCCGTCATATCTGTCCACAAACCCATTAATTCTAGGGCGTTAAACATCTGTGATGGCACTACAAAAGTTCTCAATCAGATAACAACTGACTGACCACATGCATCTGATCCCAGTGCACGGCTGCTGTCTTCTATAGTAGGGACAGCACGTAATTAGTCAGACAAAGTCTATAGAGACATATCTATTTTTGGATTTTATATACCGGAGGATTTTATATACCGGAGGTTCCTGTATGCAACGCGTGTCACTCCGGCTTACATGACAGACATCGGGAAGGCTGGCAAGGATTTACTAGTCTTATGTACACAAATATCCTAGGTAAGCGAATTCTTATCTTAGTTTCTTTGTCCTGAAATGAATATTGCAGTAAAGCAAGCAATAGCTATAAAAATAAGGCTCAGAATAAAGAGATCATCCTAAAGGATGGTCTTACTAAATGTGGTTCCATTTAAAACTGTGTTTCATATTAAGTTCACACTGTGTTCTGTCCAAGCTTCACTAAGGTGGCAATGTAAGGTCCTACATACACAGATACCGTCTCTGATAGGTGTGAACTCACGTTATCTGGGGACATGCACTCTAAAAGCTCAGGTTTCCTGTAACGGAATACAAGGGCCTATGAAAGGCACTTCTTCCAGATGTTTTCTGCTTGCCCCATTACTTGGCGTAATCTGGTTTGAAACAGACCATTATATTGTCTCACCAAATCATTTATTTCACGCCGACACTGTTTCTGTTTATTATGCCACTGCGATGTCAGTAGTGATGTTATCTGGCCCAAGGTCATGCATCTGGTCATGCATTTGGAAGCGTGGTTACGGCTTCCAGCACTCCGAACAGTGTTCAGAGCAATTGCAGTCAGAGATCCTTCTAGAGGACAGACTCTCTTCTGTGGGCTTAAGGCAAGTGTCCATCCATGAAATGAATCAATCCAAATAGTGACATAAAAAATTGAATGATCTAATTTAGCAATTTTGGCTGCTGGAGGACCAGCGGTAGTTGAAGTTACAGTGACTAGTTCAATTTCCTCACTACTTTCCGTATCCTCGCCGCTATCTGCAATTAGAATAGGCATGGATCGGGGACAGGGAGTGTGTGACAGGTCAAAAGGTTCAGGAATTGGTGATAATACTGGAGGAGGAGGTGAAGGAGGAGGAGAGGGAAGAGGTGTGGGAGGAGATGGTGGACGAGGGGGTGATGAATCTTCTGGCACAAGAATAGTACTCAGTGCAGAATCTACTGGCATTCCAGTGTCTGCTGAATTGTGCATATCTACAATTACTGGGCTTTCTACTGGGTCTACTAACCACATGCCGTATTCCTGAAATGCAGGAACAGCATCTTCAAAAAGGTCATCTTCAATCTCAACTGTACTGAGTTGGGGTGTGCTTGTGGGAACTGTGGGACTTACTTGGGGTTCTCCTTCCCTTTCTGAAGGTACAGCAGGATCCGTATGTAAATTACCCACTGCAGTCACTGTTTCTTCAGGCTCTAAACAATCACGAACATATAGTGAATCATATGGGGGTGGTGACACTTCTCTATCACCAGTAATAGCTACTAAATATGTTCCTGTCATAGCGAACCATCTGGACACTAGTATATGGTCCGCTAGCCTCTTATTGTATCTTGCCCTTAGTTTGCTATATCTGTTCTTAAAATAGGCTATTAGCTGTGTGAGCGTGGACGGGTCAAAGGAGCCCCCTACTGGCCATTCTAGGGAACTATCCCTTGCTGCCCACGCAACCCACTTAGAGTGGCATTTGCGAATTAATTTCTCATTGGGCTTATGCAGAGCAATGACTCTGCTCAGGGGACATGACGGACAGACCTCCCCTGCTATCTTGGGACCTCTTAATATTGCAGACCAAAACTGCGACATAATTATTTAAAAATGATTTTCGTGTAGCCACTCTCTTATGAGAGAGAGTGGTTCAACCTTACCTTAATTGTAGTTTTCACCGTACCGTGAATTCACGCTTCCGGTGTGCTGTACTTCTTCAAACGCGAAGGTATTCACAGCGGGACAGGGAGAGACAGCCTGCAGACAACTATCTAACTATCTAACTATCTATCTAACTATCTAACTAAAGACCTATCTACTCCTTTTCGTTCCGTTCGACTGGTTACCTGTTCCTACTTAAATTACTTGGGCTCCAGTGCGTTACCGCCGAAACAACCGGGATAGGGCCAAAAGGCAGCGTCAAGTCTGCCAATTGTTTTCGAACTTATTAGTACACTAACGGAAAAACCTATGACTCACTCGTATAAGACAAGTTTTTACTTACCTTTCCAGACTGTGTAGCCAGCTCCAAGTACGTATTCCTTGGAATGCTGGATCTGAAGGCTTCTTATTTCTGGCGGTACGTATTCCCGCTTCTGGATCCACCTGACACTCCGTCCCTGTACGTGTTCCCTCGGGGGTTCCAGGTAAAAAGTCCCAGGTAGTTATGCCGCAGTATTCAGCTTGGGGTAACTGATTGGTACTGTACAAGATCTGCCAGATAGCAGTGCGCGCTAAGGTCTAGGAGATATTGGTGGAGAGATAATAAAAGTTAATGAACAGTTTTTTTTCTTTTCTTTGAGAGTAAGACTTGCTTCCTCAAAGTGGTTACTGAAGTGCTTCAGGGCTCAAAAATCTCAAAGTAGATTCAGGATGCTTCAGGGCAGTTTTCCGCTCCCGATCAATGGCACCCTCACTTCCTTCGATGCTGGCAATGAGGTATCCCTGAAGGTGTGCTAGCCCGCGATACCCGCATCAGGCGTTAGGCTTTCCTTTCCGTTTTCCGGCTCGAAGGACCATATGTTTTCTGCTGGTATTCGGGAAGCACCTTCAGACAGCTTTATGATCTAAAAGGCAAATTTATTGATAGCAATACAAAGACAATATAGACAATTTAAAAAGAGGAACAAGGAAAGAGGAAGTCGTTGTTTCTCTGGAGGCGCAGGTCAGTGGCAACTGGGCATCAGCTTGCTTCTCAGATGCGGAGCTCTTCGGCTGGAGTTTTTAAACTTTTTGCACTGTCCAATAGAAATACATTGATGCACATCCTGGGTGTATTAATTTCAGTCAATATCCAATTATGAACGTAGCTTTATTGTCCAATCAGGCACCGTCTCTGGGGTGTTGCCATCTTCCGGTAATGAGCTTTGCCAAAGCACATGGTTGTGGAATATGTTGCCAGCAGAATCAGGAAGTACACATTCAGGCTTAAGGCCTATATACAATATATACACACAAACAAAGGAATTACATTTAAACAAATACAACTGTTTAACCCCATATTACATTTTATTAGAAGCATATACACAACTGGAATACAAAATATAAATCCCTTAAAGATTTGCGGTATATTTACATTTCAGATAACCATACATACAGTAAAGTCGCGGGAGAACGGGCGAACGCCTACTCTCCTGTGCGTGCGATACAATAAAAACATTTATTTAAATTAGGCCCGGACAGGAGCGGCGGCTGTCAGCGGGTTTGACAGCCGACACTCAATTTTTGCCGGCGTCGGTTCTCGAGCCTGCTGACAGCCACGGGTTTGGAAACCGGATGCCGGCAAAATTGAGCGTCCAGTTTTCAAGCCGCGAGCCTATTTCAAATTTATTTATTTATTTGCTTGCTTTTTTTACCCTTTCGGGACCTCTGACTTAATATCGCCATGATATTAAGTCAGAGGGTGCACAGAAAAGCAGTTTTTACTGCTTTTCTGTGCACTTTCCCGGTACCCGGAGAAATTAGCGCCTACCTTTGGGTAGGCGCTAATTTCTGAAAGTAAAATGTGCTGCTTGCCTGCACATTTTACTTACTGAATCGCACGGGAATACCTAATAGGGCCATCAACATGCATTTGCGTGTTGCAGGCGCTATTAGGTTCGGGGGGGGGGGTTGGATCCGCATTTTGGATGCGCTATTACCCCTTACTGAATAAGGAGTAAAGCTAGCGGGTCGAAAACGTGCATCCAAATGCCGGCTAACAGTGCGCTCCATCAGAGCACACTGTACTGTATCGGCCTGATAATCAGGCTCTTTATAAAAACAATTTATTAAATCACTCTTAAACACTCACATTCTTGCACACCATTCACCCACATCTACAATTAAAATAACCATAGAAATCCCAATTTGATGAAAATGGTTAACAGGCTTTCTTGTTAGCGTGAATCTTTAAGGGATTTATATTTTGTTTAACAGTTGTGTGTGTACATGTTATTAATAAGGATGGACCCAAAAAGCAAAGCGGAAGCCGATCCAGTTGGCTGTGTAGCAGTGAAGACAAATGAGAATCGGATGATGAAAAGAAGCCCTTTATTAAAAAATGCCCGACTCTGGCCGAGTTTCACTCTTTAACATAGAGCTGCCTCAGGGGCAATTAAATTTGGCAGGACTTAAGGTATGCCTGCAGGGGCGATGTCACAGTATCATACAAAGTCTTAAACTTGTACAGAGATGGTAATTATCCTGTTCTGTCAAGAGACTGTAATCTGATCACGTTGTCATGTCACGTAGCAACATTAGTTAGGAAAACCTCAATCAGTCTGTATCATCGACTTAATCTGAATCTATATGGCAAAACTCCCTGGTGGTCCAGCAGGGGGTCCGGGAGCCATCCCCTGCACTCACACCCTCTGTGCCGTTTTCTGTTATGTTATTAATAATCCTTTAACTTATATGTGAATTTACTTTATTTGTATCCGAATGTTTGTTTTTATGTAAACAGTTATGATCTTGTGAACTTCACGTGGAATGACGGTATATAAAACATTTAAAATATGTATACATACATACATAGTGAGTATGTATTAGAAATTGTATTATACCTCTCTTGTAATTATACCTTGTGGCTACTTAATTTATTTGCCAGTGATCCCAGATCTTTAGTTTATTAACAGTGGAGGGAGGAATATTTAGTATAGGTCTCCATGTTTTATTTGGTTGCCATATCATAGCCCTTAAGGGTATAACCCTGGTTAAAGACTGTTTAAGTAATACCCATGGTTTCTATTCACCTCTCTTGTTCCAATCTATTATAGCTTTCAGCTGGGAGGCAGCAAAATACCAACTGAGGTTTGGAACACCCAACTCACCTCTCACTCTAGACGGAAACATAACTTTCCTAGTGTGTAGCAGATGGACTCAGGACCAATGGGTATAGTGTACTCGTGCTAGCAGTTGGAGACGGATCAGATTTCAATCTGACGTCAGCACCTGCAGGATCATAGTAGCTCCTCTTAAATTGACCTGTACATTTCTTTTGTAAACAAAAAAAAAAAAATTTCCAACAAATATAGTTCTCCATTTTAATTTTAGTTTTTTTTTTTAGAGACAGCTGCAAAAAAATCTATGTGGATAATTTAGACAGGTTTAATAAACATTCGTACCTCTTTTTCAGGTGGGTTTTCTGCAAAAATACAATAGAGGCTTTAAGTGTTATCAATTTTAAGTAATTGATGTTTACAATAAGAGTATAGCCCTTTTATGTTCATGGACAGGATTCAGAGTGTAGCCACCACTAGTCACTGAAAATTATTTATAGTTAACCTAATTCTCACAGGACAAGCAGGATGGTAGTCTTCACATATGGGTGACATCACAAGATGGAGCCCAATCACGGAACACTTTTGTCAAAGTTTCTAGAACTTTGACTGGCACCTACTGGGCATGCCCAGCATGGCACTAAACCTGCAGCCAGCAGGGGTCCCTCTTCATTCTTTTTTCTGCGCAGCAGTAGCCACGCGGGTTAAGGAGCTCCACAGAGATTCCTGACAGGAATTTTCCTCTCAGAATTACTAAAAACTTTCATACCCCACAGGGGTCCCTCCTTCGAATTTTTGACTCTGCGGAACTCCGGTAAGTTGTGGTTTGTTTGTTTTTTTTTTTGTGTTTTTTTTTTTACCCGGTTTCGATAGATTCCCATCGAGTTTGGCCCTCGCGGCCTACTGGCCGTCAACAGTACCGCGGCTACATTTTTCAAAGGCCATGGCCGTCGGGGTTCCATCGGTGCCCGGACTATACTCTCACCATGTCCATTACAGACATGCATAAAGTCTGTGTAATGTGCCTCGGGTGCGAGCATGATGTCCTGACTTCCACCAAATGTGCCTTAAATGACACCAAAAGGTCGCAAGGCCAGAATGGAGAAAATGGAACTTCTCTTCCGTTCTCAAACTCCAATGCTGTCTATTGCATCGAAGTCGTCTGAACCAGCACCGTCCACTTCGCGCCAGTATCGGCCACCGGCCGGTGAACGTCCGGCATCGACGACTTCTTGGCCTTCAACTACCTCTGCTCTCCCCCCCAGGACTGAGGGGATCGTAGAGAAGCATCAACATCACAAGTCTCGGACCATCGAGGAAGGAAAATCTTCGACCTCTCCATCGTCCGAGCCGCCATCAAAGAAACCCCGTCCAGAAAAGGCACCAACCCTTTCTGCGACCGGGTCACTGAGGCAACCCTCACCCGGACGGGTATCAGGAGCCGTGACTTCACCTTTAACGGTGGTCCCTCCGGCTATGCCTCTGCCTCCTCCCTCCCTTCTGGAGCCGGGGCCGCTTGCTCCAGGTCTCCGTGAAGAACTGGACCGGATGGTTCAGGAGGCCATTGATAAGGCGATGCAGACTCCCAAGTTCCTCCGACACCAAAACCGGTGCTGATTGTGGAACCGACCACCGATCCAATTCCGGCAGCACTGGCACCGCTGCTCTCGAAGATGGAAGCGCTTATAGCCGCTTTTCCACCGATGGATCCTGGGTCACAGATGGCTCCGGTGCCCTCCCCGCTTATCCTGTCATCGGGAGGGGAAACACTGTTCCGCATTCCTCCATCGGGAGTCCTGTCGATGCGCCCATCAGCGCCACCGATCTATTCATCGATGCCCTCGATGCCTTCATCAGTGCCTCCAGCACTTCCCTCGATGCCTTCGGAGCCTAGACCAGGACCTTCAGGAATACCATCGTCCCGTCCTACTCAGGCTCCTAGAGGGGCAGGTCTTGATCCCTATGACACCTTGGCTGACTATTCTTCTCAAGACACTGGTGACTTGCCATTGCCACCTTCTCCTACTGAAAGCAGGAAGCATTCTCCTCCAGAGGCCCTATCCTTCATAAACTTTATGAAGGAAATGTCTGAATTGGTTCCCTTCCAAATGCAGGCTGAACAAATGACAGGCATCATATGATGGAGCTGTAACAATTCCTGGATGCTCCCAAGGAAATAACCTCCATCCCTATTCACCAGGTTCTTTTAGATCTCCTCAAAAAGAACTGGGAACACCCTGGTTCTGTTGCTCCAGTCAACAGAAAAGCTGATACCACTTACTTGGTCCAGTCAGCCCCAGGTTTCCAGAAACCTCAGCTGGATCACCAATCTGTGGTTGTAGAATCTGCCCAAAAAGGGGCAAAAAGATCAAAACCCCACTCTTCCTTTCCCCCAGGTAAGGAACAGAAATTCTTGGATGCCATTGGCCGGCGTGTCTTCCAGGGATCGATGCTTATCTCTTGGATCGCCTCCTACAACTGGGTCTTATTCAAGCAGCTACAGGACTTTGCAGAGTCCCTGCCTCAGCAATTCCAAGAACAACTTCTAACCCTAGTGCACAAGGGTTTTGAGGCAGGGAAGCATGAAATAAGATCTTCTTATGAAACCCTGGAAGCGGTGTCAAAAGATATCTGCAACTGCTATTTCGGCAAGAAGATGGGCCTGGCTTAAGTCTTCGGACTTGCGCCTTGAAATACAAGACAGATTATCTGATCTGCCCTGCATAGGAGACAAACTGTTTGAACAGATTCAGTGGACGGTGGCGGAACTCAAGGACCATCATGAGACCCTATGCCAGCTCTCTCTGATGCCCTCCGAGCATACCTCCAAACAGCCTTTCAGGAAGGATACTAAA
Source organism: Rhinatrema bivittatum (assembly GCF_901001135.1). Taxonomy (NCBI): domain Eukaryota; kingdom Metazoa; phylum Chordata; class Amphibia; order Gymnophiona; family Rhinatrematidae; genus Rhinatrema; species Rhinatrema bivittatum. The sequence continues at coordinate 125,805,902 of NC_042623.1, forward strand.
AAGTCGTTCTTCCATCCAAAGAAGTCCTATCCACCACAGTCTATAGAACTCGTTCCACGAGACCTTTCCAAAAGGCCCAGTCTCGTCAACCTCGTAAAAAAAAGCCGCAAGCAGCTCCTCAGCTGGGCCCTGCTTCCGGTTTTTGACTCCTGCATAGAGAGCAGCAGCCAGTTTCCACTGCCTCAGATACCAGTGGGAGGTCGATTGTGCCATTTCAACAACAGATGGCACACAATCACCTCAGACCAGTGGGTCCTTACCATAATTTCTCAAGGTTATTGCCTGAAATTTTTCTCCATTCCACCAGACTCCCCACCTCTACCGGCATGGGGAACATCCGACCACTCACTACTCCTGGAGCAGGAGTTCTCCCTCCTCCTCCAGTCCAGGGCAATAGAACCAGAACCTTACTCTCAACAAGGCCTAGGATTATATTCCCGGTAAGAACATAAGAAATTGCCATGCTGGGTCAGACCAAGGGTCCATCAAGCCCAGCATCCTTTTTCCAACAGAGGCCAAAACCAGGCCACAAGAACCTGGCAATTACCCAAACACTAAGAAGATCCCATGCTACTGATGCAATTAATAGCAGTGGCTATTCCCTAAGTAAAATTGATTAATAGCCATTATTGGACTTCTCCTCCAAGAACTTATCCAAACCTTTTTTGAACCCAGTTACACTAACTGCACTAACCACATCTTCTGGCAACAAATTCCAGAGCTTTATTGTGAGTTGAGTGAAAGAATTTTCTCCAATTAGTCTTAAATGTGCTACTTGCTAACTTCATGGAATGCCCCCTAGTCCTTCTATTATTTGAAAGTGTAAATAACAGAGTCACATGTACTCGTTCAAGACCTCTCATGATCTTAAAGACCTCTATCATATCCCCCCTCAGCCATCTCTTCTCCAAGCTGAACAGTCCTAACCTCTTCAGCCTTTCCTCATAGGGGAGCTGTTCCATCCCCTTTATCATTTTGGTTGCCCTTCTCTGTACCTTCTCCATCGCAACTATATCTTTTTTGAGATGCAGCGACCAGAATTGTACACAGTATTCAAGGTGCGGTCTCACCATGGAGCACACTATATGGTACTTTCTAATCCCCAAAAAATTGGGAGGCGTTCGTCCAATTCTGGACCTACGTGCACTCAATAAGTACCTCCAACAAGAAAAGTTCAAGATGGTAACCTTGGGTTCCCTCCTTCCACTTCTGCAAAGAGGAGACTGGCTCTGCTCTCTCGATCTCCAAGATGCGTATATGCACATTGCGATAAATCCATTTCATCACAGGTTCCTGAGATTTCTAGTAGGCCCCAAGCACTATCGATACAGAGTGCTCCCATTTGGCCTGGCATATCCACCATGAGTCTTCACCAAGTGCCTCGTAGTAGTAGCAGCCTTTCTCAGGACTCTCAAGGTGTTCACGTCTACCCCTATCTAGACGATTGTTTGATCAGGGCTCCCACTCAGCAAGCTGCTCTGTAGTCCCTATGTCTTACTTTACACAATCTGATTTCGCTAGGATTTCTCGTCAACTATGCAAAATCCTGCTTAGTCCCATCTCAAACTTTATCAATCATAGGGGCAGACTTGGACACCTTGCAGGCAAAAGCATTTCTGCCTCGACAGCAAGCTCTCACTCTCATCTCTTTCGCACACCAGCTACAGTCTCATCAATGCACGACTGCACGCCACTTCCTCATCCTACTGGGACACATGGCATCCTCAGTACAGGTTACCCCAACGGCCCGCTTGGCCATGAGAGTCGTGTAGTGGACTGTAAGGTTACAATGGATTCAGTCCGTCCAACCACTGTCCACATCACCGACTCACTCCGTCAGTCTCTAGCCTGGTGGAAAAATTGGATCAATCTCCTCCAAGGCCTACCCGGCCAGGCTTCAGACCCTCAAATCATTCTCACCACTGATGCTTCCAACCTTGGCTGGGGAGGACATGTGGCCGATTTGTAAACACAAGGAACTTGGTCTCCAGAGGAAGCCAAACACCAAATCAATTTCCTGGAGCTTCGAGCAATCAGATATGCTCTCAGGGTATTTCAGGATCGCCTTTCCAATCAGGTCATCCTGATTCAGACAGACAACCAGATGGCCATGTGGTCCATCAACAAGCTGGGAGGGATGGGCTCCTTCCTACTGTGTCAGGAAGTTGTGCACATATGGGCGGAGGCCTTCTCCCACTCGATGTACCTCAGGGCCACCTATTTGCCGGGAGTAGATAATGTGGTGGTGGACAACCTAAGTCGTGCTTCCATCTGCACGAATGGTCCCTCAACCCTCAGTAGCGGACGCAATATTCCATCATTGGGGTCATCCTCGCATAGACCTCTTTTCGTCACCTCAAAACCGCAAGGTAGAGAACTTTTTGCTCTTTCACTCGCAGCCAGTACTCACAGCCAAGAGATGCGTTCTCCCTCTCATGGGCAACCGGTCTCTTATATACATTCCCTCCACTTCCACTTCTCTCGAAGGCTCTCATGAAGTTACGTCAGGACAAGGGATGCATGATCATGATAGCACCTCACTGGCCTCGCCAAGTGTGGTATCCAATACTTCAGGATATCTCAATTCGCAGGCACATTCCCTATGGAATGGACCCGCTTCTGATCACTCAGAACGGGTGCCTACACCACCCCAATCTTCAAGCTTTGTCCCTGATGGCCTGGATGTTGAAAGGTTAATTCTTCTGCAACTTAACCTTTCGGAGCCAGTTTCCCGTGTCCTGATTGCTTCACGGAAGCCTTCCACGAGAAAGTCTTACCTATACAAATGGAACAGGTTTGTCATGGTGTTCTTCTCAATCTCTTGATCCCTTTTCCTGTTCCACCACGAAGTTTCTAGACTATCTCTGGCACTTGTCAGTATCAGGTCTAAAAACTTCCTCCATCAGACTGCATGTCAGTACGGTGGCCGCCTTCCATAAAGGTGTCGGGGACGTTCCTATTTCAGTACAACCCCTCGTAACACGTTTTCTGAAAGGTTTGCTTCACCTCAAGCCTCCACTATGCCCTTCGGCCCCTTCTTGGGACCTTAATCTGGTTTTGGGGCAGCTCATGAAACCACCATTCGAGCCTTTCCAATCCTGTGATCTTTGCTATCTCACATGGAAAGTGATTTTTCTTTTGGAAATCACATCTGCTCGCAGAGTTAGTGAGTTACAGGCCCTAGTTACCTATCTGCCTTACACTAAACTTCTGCAGGACCGGCAGTACTCCGCACTCACTACCTTAGGTAAGAACTTAGGGTATCGGAGTTTCACATTAATCAATTCATTATACTGCCTACCTTCTTTCCCAGGCCTCACTCCAATCCAGGAGAACAAGCTCTGCATACCCTTGACTGCAAACTGCCTCTAGCCTTCTATCTAGACCGTACAGCTGCCCACAGGGAAAGCACTCGATTGTTTCTCTTTCCATTACACCAAATTGGGGCAGACTCTCTCCTCATGGTTAGCGGACTGCATATCCTTTTGCTATCAGCAAGCAGGCATTCCGCTTCAAGACCGTGTTAAGGCATACTCTGTGAGGGCCATGGCGACTTCAGTAGCACACCTACGCTCAGTGCCACTTCCTGACATTTGCAGAGCTGCTACCTGGAGTTCTCTCCATACCTTTACAGCCCATTATTGCTTAGACAAGGCTGGTAGACTAGATTTCATCTTTGGCCAGTCTGTCTTGCGAAACATTTTTACAACTTGATATACCAGCACCCTTCCACTTGCCCGTTAGGGCTCAGGATGCCCTCTACCAAATTCCTCCCCAATACTTGTGCCTATTGCACACCTTGGGTACATTTCTCTGACATCCTCAGCTCAGTACTCACCCATATGTGAGGACTACCATCCTGCTTGTCCTGTGAGAAAACAAATGTTGCTTACCTGTAGCAAGTGTTCTCACAGGACAGCAGGATGTTAGTCTTCACGAAACCCGCCCCACAGTGTTGGGTTCATTACGTTTTCTTATTTTATTTTTTGGCACTTCCTGTAGCTTTAAACAAGACTGAAGAGGGACCCCTGCTGGCTGCAGGGTTAGTGCCATGCTGGGCATGCTCAGTAGGTGCCAGTCAAAGTTCTAGAAATTTGACAAAAGTGTTCCGTGATTTGGCTCCATCCTGTGATGTCACCCATATGTGAGGACTAACATCCTGCTGTCCTGTGAGAACACCTGTTACAGGTAAGCAACATTTGCTATATCCCTACTGGCCTTTCCCAATGTCGACTTCTTCCCTTTTGGCTTAAATAAAATCCCTCTATGTTGAAATACAACATTCACCAATTGAGTCTAAGTTAGCATTATAACACCAATCACCATACCTTCATAATCCCTGCCCTCCCACCTTCCATTCCTTCTTTGACCCCTCTGCCATCCCTTCTTAGCAGAACCTCCTTCATGTTAGAGGGTGAAATCAACGGCCCGGATATTTCCAGTTTTCTCCTGAGCTCTCACCACCCACAATATAAAGTAAGGATGTGCATTCATCTTGGTTCGGGGACCCCGAAACCCAAAGGAAGTTTTCCCGATTTTCGGGATTAGTGTGCGCTAATGAAAAAATGTAAGTGGCACTAAAGGGGAGTTAGTGTTAGTGCGCACGAAAATGAAATTCGGGTCTCCCCAAATTTTAAAGGCACAAACTGTGGGAAATATGAAATTTCCTGTGGTGGGCGGAAAACGAAGCCCGAACCAATAAGTTCGGGCTTCGCACATCCCTATATGAAGCACAGCATAACCAGTTAGCCTATTAGGTTATTCGATAGAATAATGAGAAACAAACCAGAATGTAAGCAATCTGAAAACTATGGAAATTAGAATTCTTACACAACAATTGAGATTGAAGAATAGGAATAGTTAAAGGAAAATTAAACCCCATGTCCTCAGCATGCTTCAATGAGGTAGATTCTCCAGACTGGCTCCTCAGGCTTTTACCCCCTTTTCCTACTTTCTGCCATTGAGGGAAGTCTTCTTTGGGGCTGACACAGGACGAACATCAGCTGAGACATTTTTAACAGGTACACCAGCTTCCTTCAAAATGACTGCTGTCTCCATTGCTGACTTTACTCAGGATTTTGTTCCATTAATTGTAAAAATCCAGCCCACAAAGATACACCCATTTGTACCTGATCCCTTCTTTGCAAAGTGAGGCTGTAAACTACTTAAATTTCAGATGCTTGCATAGAGTAATTGGTGGCAGATTCACAAATAAAGCTACAAGACCACAAAAGTTGCTTTCTGGCCTCCATAAAAACCTTAGCTTTAATGGCGAAGCTATGAAGACAGGTAACTATGTCTTGAGGACAGTTTGGTAGCTTTTAACCAAGGGCATGATGCGAGAGTTCGATCTCTATCACCAGGTCATCTGTTTTCTCTTGCAGTTGAACTTCCTTTCAGTATCATCACCAATATGCTTAATTTTACAGTCCCCATTTTCAGGCATTTCTGGGATGCCTCAAAATAGAGGTTGCACCCCGTCTAGACCTGTTCTCAAAGTCCTCCAGCTTTTCGCAAATATCTTCATTCTCCTGTGAAAGATTTTTGTATTGTTTGCAATTTCCCAATCTTGTCTGCCTGGGCCTCTAATAGAGTGTTGCATTCCTCTAATCATTTGCCAATTTCAGACATCTCCTCTCTGAAATTGGACATCATAGCCAGAATTTCCATTTTATTTTTCTTCGTCTCATCTCAAACTGCAAAACAAATTTCTAAATTCGGAGTGTGATGGGACATCACATCTAACTGCTGGTAGTACTTGATCATTATGTTAGGACAGGGGTCGGGAACCTTTTTGGCTGAGAGAGCCATGAATACCACATATTTTAAAATGTAATTCCGTGAGAGCCATACTAACTACAACCCCCAACCCTCCTGACCCCCCCCCCCCCCAAAGACCTGCCAAAAGTCCCTGGGGGTCCGGGAGTGATCTCCTGGACTTGGGCTGTCGGCTGCCAGTAGTCAAAATGGTGCCGACGGCCCTTTGTTTTCACTATGTCACTGGGGTCGACCAATGGCGGCGGTAGCCCCTGTGACATAGTAAGGGCAAAGGGCCGTTGACGCCATTTTGATTACTGGCAGCTAATGGCCCTTTGCCCTTACTATGTCACCATTGGTCGACCCCAGTGACATAGTGAGGGCAAAGGGCCATCGGCACCATTTTGACTACTTGCAGCCGACAGCCCAAGTCTAGGAGATTGCTCCCGGACCCCCGCTGGACCACCAGGGACTTTTGGAAGGTCTTGGGGGGGGGGGGGATCAGGAGCGTTGTAGTAAACTAATTTGGAGGTCTTGGGGGGGCGTCAGGAGGGTGGGGGGTTTTGTTAGATTTTTACTTTTTTATTAAAGATTTGTCTGCGAGCCAGATGTAGCCATCAAAAGAGCCACATCTGGCTCGAGAGCCATAGGTTCCCAGCCCCTGTGTTAGGATTTTATTTCCTGTGCATTCAAGGTTGCAGCTTCCTCCTCGTCTCCATCCTCTCCCATCTCAGAGCGAGATTTTACATATAAAAATTGTTTTAAGTCCATGATGTCATCTTCACATTTCCAGCACTAGAAATCTTTGTTCTGAGGCTATAATACTGACTATGCTGATTACACAGACTGAGCTCAGGAGGAGCAGGAGTACAGATTTAAGCTTCTATCCAGGTGGATAACGTCACTTCCCCCCCTCCATTATTTTATTTATTTATTTTTAGATAAAATCCCTCATACGAAATGCTCTGCAATAATCTTCTTGTTTGCTCATTCCTGGGTTATTAATCTGGAGGGAATTCTGTGTTGCACAGCTGCACAGAATTCCTCCTTGCACTCTGTGCAAAGAGCTCATGGCTCTCAGGGAATGAGTCCGATCTCTGGAGGCTAGAGTAGCAGACTTGGAGGAGCTGAGGCAGACAGAGAGGTACATTGATGAGACTTTCAGGGATATAGTAGCCAAGTCCCAAATCCAGTCTGGCAGCCCCAGTGCTCCCTTGGATCAGAAAGAGATCCCAGTTGGAGAACATCATCCTGGTATAGCAGGAAGTGATCCTGTAGCAAGGACCTGCTCTCCAGGTGATGTATTGTCCTCTCACACTGAGGACAAGTCTCCCAGGGCTCCTGCCCAGAAGGGAAGGGTTAGGTCAGCCATCACAGTTGGTGATTCATTTATTAGAAATGTAGATAGCAGGGTGACTGGTGTACATGAGGATTGCCTGGTAACTTGCCTGCCTGGTGCGAAGGTGGCAGACCTCACATGTCACCTAGACAGCATTATAGACAGTGCTGGGGAGGAGCTGGCTGTCGTGGTACCTGTGCACACCAACGACATAGGAAAATGTGGGGGAGAGGTTCTGGAAGCCAAATTTAGGATTTTAGGTAGAAAACTGAAATCCAGAACCTCCAGGGTGGCATTCTCTGAAATGCTTCCTGTTCCACGTGCAGAGCTCCAGAGTTTCAATGTGTGGATGAGACGATGGTGCAGGGAAGAGGGATTCAGTTTTGTAAGGAACTGGGGAAGGGGGATCCTTTTTTTTTTTCCAAAAGGATGGGCTCCACCTTAACCAGAGTGGAACCAAGCTGCTGGCACTAACTTTTTTTAAAAAGAAGAGAGCAGCTTTTAAACTAGAACAAGGGGGGAAAGCAGACAGTCGCTCAGCAGTGCATGGTTCGGAGGAATGTATCCTTGAAGAATACTAATGAAACAGAGTTAGGGCATCTCAACAGAGAGGTTTCAATAAAAGCAAACGTAGTCTATGTGCCTGTATGTAAAGAATCACCTGAGCTAAAGATTTCCAAATTATCCCTGTCTACTGAAAAACAGGTTGTTTATACAAACAAAAAACACACTTTGAAATGTCTGTATGCCAGAAGACTAAGAAGTAAGATGGGAGAGTTAGAGTGTATAGTAGTAAATGATGAGATTGCATAATTGTCATCACAGAGACCTAGTGGAAGGAGGATAACCAATGGGACAGTGCTATATCAGGGTACAAATTATATTGCAATGATAGGGAGAATCAACTTGGTGGGGGTGTGGCACTTTATGTCCGGGAGGGTATAGAGTCCAACAGGATAAAGATCATACAAGAGATTAGATGCTCAGTAGAATCTATATGGGTAGAAATCCCATGTGTGTTGGGTAAGAGTATAATGATAGGAGTATACAGCCATCCACCTGGACAAAATGGTCAGACAGATGTTGAAATGCTAAGAGAAATCAGGAAAGCTAACCAATTTGGCAGTGCAATAATAATGGGAGATTTCAATTACCCCAATATTGACTGGGTAAATGTAACATCAGGACTTGCTAGAGCCATAAAGTTCCTGGATGTAATAAACGACTGCTTCAAGGAGCAATTGGTTCAGGAACCAATGAGAGAGGGAGCTATTTTAGATTTAATTCTTAGTGGAATGCAGGATTTGGTGAGAGAGGTAAAGGTGGTGGGGCCACTTGGCAATAGTGATCATAATATGTTCAAATTTAAACTAATAACTGGAAGGGGGACAATAGTTAATCTGCAGCTCTAACACTAAATTTTCAAAAGGGAAACTGTGATAAAATGAGGAAAATAGTTAGAAAAAAACTGAAAGGTGCAGCTGCAAAGGTTAAAAGTGTTCAACAGGCATGGACATTGTTTAAAAATACAATCCTAGATGCACAGTCCATATGTATTCCACACATTAAGAAAGGTGGAAGGAAGGCAAAATGATTACCGTCATGGTTAAAAGGTGAGGTGAAAGAGGCTATTTTAGCAACAAAAAAAAATCCTTCAAAAATTGGAAGAAGGATCCATCTGAAGAAAAAAGCATAAGCATTGTCAAGTTAAATGTAAAATATTGATAAGACAGGTAAAGAGAGAATTTGAAATGAAGTTGGCTGTAGAGGCAAAAACTCATAATAAAAACTTTTTAAAATATATCTGAAGCAAGAAACCTAAGAGGGAGTCTGTTAGACCGTTAGATGACCGAGGGGTTAAAGGGGCTGTTAGGGAAGATAAGGCCATTGCAGAAAGACTAAATGAATTCTTTGCTTCCGTGTTTACTTATTTGTTAAATACTCTGTTTATTGTTTAATGTAACGCCTCACCGGCGACAGTTTTGTTCTATGGAAACCGACTTGATTTGATATGTATATCGAGAATGTCGGTATAAAAAAACCCTAAATAAATAAATAAATAAATGAGGATGATGGGGAGATACCAGTTCCGGAGATGGTTTTCAAGGGTGACGAGTGAGACGAACTGAACCAAATCACTGTGAGTCTGGAAGATGTAGTAGGCCAGGTTGACAAACTAAAGAGTAGCAAATCACTTGGACCGGATGGTATGCATCCTAGGGTACTGAAGGAACTAAAAAATGAAATTTCTGTTCTATTAGTTAAAATTTGTAAGCTATCATTAAAATCATCCATTGTACCTGAAGACTGGAGGGAGGCCAATGTAACCCCAATATTTAAAAAGGGCTCCAGGGGCGATCTGGGAAACCTGTAGACCAGTGAGCCTGACTTCAGTGCTGGGAAAAATAGTGGAAACTATTCTCAAGATCAAAATCATATAGTATATAGAAAGACATGGTTTAATGGGTTTAATGAAACACAGTCAACATGGATTTACCCAAGGGAAGTCTTGCCTAACAAATCTCCATTTATTTTTTTTTTTTGAAGGAGTTAATAAACATGTGGATAAAGGTGAACCGGTAGATGTAGTGTATTTGGATTTCCAGAAGGCGTTTGACAAAGTCCCTCACGAGAGGCTTCTATGAAAACTAAAAAGTCATGGGATAGGAGGAGATGTCCTTTCGTGGATTACAAACTGGTTAAAAGACAGGAAACAGAGTAGGATTAAATGGTCAATTTTCTCAATGGAAAAGGGTAAACAGTGGAGTGCTTCAGGGATCTGTACTTGGACTGGTGCTTTTCAATAATATTTATAAATGATCTGGAAAAGAATATGACAAGTGAGGTTATCAAATTTGCAGATGATACAAAATTATTCAGAGTAGTTAAATCACAAGCGGATTGTGATACATTACTGGCATCAGTAGCATGGGATCTTCTTGGTGTTTGGGTATTTCCCCAGGTTCTTGTGGCCTGTTTTGGCCTCTGTTGGAACCAGGATGCTGGGCTTGATGGACCCTTGGTCTGACCTGCATGGCAAGGTCTTATGTTCTTAACCTCCATCTCATTACTTAAATATAAGGGCTAGGACCTGTGCCAGTTGCTCTCCCTCCTATCCCACTCCTGGGTTGTGTCTAACTTTGTTAAAAATCATACTCTAGGGCTCTCTTCTTCCTCCTTCCCCCACTCCCAACCCTTCCCCTCCAGATACTTTAATTCAGTTTAATCTTCGGCCTGGATCATGGTTGCAGCCTACCATGACACAGGCCCGGCATTTATGCTATCGCAAGGCAACTATGCTAGAAGTGCAGGCTTCCAGCATAATAACTGCCTAGTAATGACAGAAGCGCTGAGCCTGGTTCCTGGCTGCTCCTGCGAGTGCTGAGGACCAAACTGAATTAAGGTGCTGGGAGGATAAGGGATGGGGTGGAGGCACTGGAGAGTGTGATTTTTAACAAATTAATCAGGAGTGGGGCGTGAGGGGGGGGACCCTTTATATATACTTTTTTTTTTTTTTAATGTAATGAGATGGAAATGGTTTTGATGGAGAGTCTACAGGCTTGGCCTGGGAGGCCCAAGCTGTTGGAAGGAGGAGGGGACTGAGTTAGGCCCACAATTGTTTTTTTTACAAACTCTGCATTTTGCCACTTAATCGTCTATATTCTTTTGAGTATAGCTGGTTAAGGCTAAAGTTATCTGGGAACACATACCTGGATAACTTTAGACCTGCTCTCAGGCACATCTTTAAATTAGCCGAATAACTAATTGGGCTAATTCGAAATACTGGAGTTTGGACAAGTTATTTGGTAACTCAACCCTGCCATGGAACACCCCTTTCTTATTAAGCTAAATATTAGAAATTCAGAAATCCACTCCTCCTCCTCCCTATCTTTTTTTTTTAGCTTGTGTGCTGGGAATCCCTTATCACCCATGCTTGGGACTCCACCCTCAGGATCTTCCCCTTTTTGTCTTGCCTTATCAATCCTCCAGTCCTCTCTCTCCTCGACCCTTGCTAGGATTTGTAGTCTTGCACTGTGGTCATTGATTTTCTCTAAAGAGAACAAAACATCCCAAACATGCTGTCTGGAACAAACAGTGTAAATGCCATTTGTAATCATTACAAATCTGCTGACTTTTTAGGGGGTGGAATACTTTTTTGCAAGCCACTGTATGCAGGTAGGCTGCAACCTCCACTTGAAAAACCTTGCGTATAAAATTCAGTATGGAACAATTTTAAACTGTGGAATTCAGCTGGGATATTTCACTGCCAAGGCTATGTGTGTAACGAATGCACTGGTTTGGAATCAGAAATCTTATGGCATAAGGTTGAATTGGTAATGCTGATTTAGATTAAATTCAGTAAATTGAGTATATCTTTATATGCTGTAATGTGATTTAGATTTCCCCTGTATGTAAATCTGTTGAATAAATGTTTGTGTCTGGAGGGAGATGGTTCCCAGGAGCCCCTTGTTATATAATTTTATGAAAACACAGTGGGCCAATTATTCAGTAAGCTGGTAAGCAGACAAGTTTTTCAGTTAGCCAGATATTTATTGGGATAAATATCCCACTGAATATCTCCGGATAACTTTAAACTTAACTGGTTATCTTTAGAATCTTGCTGGTTATGTTATCTGGCCCTGTGTGGCTAGATAACTTTAGCCTTAACTGGTTATATTCAAAAAGAGAATAGCCCATAAAGTCCTGAGCTGAAGGTTAAAACAAAAAATGGTTATGGGCCTAGTGGTGCAATCACTGGTGCCTCCCCCCCCTTCCTTGTGGCCAGAGATAGAAATACATGGCTGTGCCAGACTGTGCATTCAATCCCCTCCCAAAACCCCTCAAAGTTATCTTAAAAAAAAAAAAAATTAAAAGAAAATTTCAAGGGCTTTGTACTGACCTGATCCCTGGTTCTGCCAAAGTTGCCTTCTTGGGGCACCCCTCCCTCCCGGTACCTTTAAACTGTTCTTCTTTAGCCCATTTCATAGTAGCAGCCTGCCGTGACCCAGGCCCAGCGTTTCTATTATTGCTAGGGAAGCTTCTCTGGAAGCATATGCTCCTCTATCAGTGCTAGAAGCATTACACTGGAAGGGCACATTTCCAGAGGAGCTCCCCTAACAATCATAGAAGCGCTGGACTTGGGTCGCAGTAGGCTGCGTCTGCGATCCGGGCTGAAGAGGAACAATTGAAAGGTACCAGGAGGGTGGGAGGATTAGGGTTGGGATGGGGCTCCAGGAAGGCAAATTTTAGCAGAAGACCAGGACAGGGCCCTTTATAAAAATGTACTTTTTAAGGTGACTTTGAGTGGTGGAGAGAGGGCTGCAGGTGTGACCCAACAGGGCCATGTATTTCTAGCTCAGGTGGCCATTGATAGGGCTACTAGGCCTATGACCACTTTTTTTTTTTTTTTAACCTGCAGTTTGGCACTTAAATTTATCCTTAAATGGCTAAATTCATAAAGAACATAGCCAGTTATTTGTCCACACTGGGCCAGATAACTTTAGACCTCCTTTTCAGGCACATCTAGAGATAGCGGAATAATGTATTTGGCTAATTTCATACATCAGAGTTAGCCAAATAACTTATATGACTAACTTGTTCCTGCCCTGGAACCCTCCCCACCATCCACACACACTCCCCAAACATCCCCTTCAGCTAAAGCATAGCCAGATACTAACTCTTTTATCCTGCTAACCTTTAGTCATATAAGCAAGGGGGATATTCAAAACTTGTCATTTTCCTTGTGAGTTATCCGGCTAAATGGCTTTGGAGATTGACTTCAGAGGGTCTAACTGAATAGCACTGTGCCTGTTGGTAGCCCCTTGATTATAAATGGGGCAATACTGGTGTGGGCTGTTTCTTCATCAAAGCTCTATGCAGATTGTTTTCTCCTTTCCTCACAGGAAACCTTGTGGAGTGGTCTATGCCCCAAGACATTGACCTAGAAGGTGTGGAGTTCAAATCTATGGCCAGCGGCTCCCACAGAGTCCAATCTGACTTCATGTAAGTCTAACTTGAGGTTCTCCCCTGTTTTTCCATTTATTTTATTTACATTAATTGGTTTCTGGCAAGCTAATCAAGGACTCAAAGTTTGGTCTTTAATGAACTTCAAAGAGGAAATACCTTCTGCATAGATTTTACATACTTTGCACCTTGTTTTAAAAGAGGTGTTAAACCAAGGATTTCTTTTCTTGCTGAGGAGATTTGTTTTAAAAGTTACTTTTGTTTCTAATCCTTTTGATCAGCATGCAGGGCTCATTAAAACTGTTTCTCAGCAAAGGGTTCCCTTTAAATCCTGGAAAGCCTCTTTTGACTCTGTTGATTAGTTACCCTTTTCTGGTGCTTTCTTAAATAGTTGGGTCAGGGGGATCTGCCCTTTCTGCAAAATTTAGGACGAACTATCACTAATAGCCCAAGAATTCTAAAAAGACTGCCGCTTGCCTCTTTGAGTTGTAGAACCAATTACATGGGTACTTTTCTTCCACATCTTTGGGTGTATTTGCTCTTTTCCCAGGGAATACCCCGAGTACTGTACCTTTTGACTCTCTAGTATGGTTTTCGGGTTGGCTGTTAGCCCCACTTCTTGTAGGTTTGTAAGAGCTACCTGTAATTGCCTTAGGTGGTTTCTCTAATCTCTGCTGTAGAATGTATTGTTGTTGAGATATGCAGTGGCATGACTGGAACACAGTCAACATGGATTTACCCAAGGGAAGTCTTGCCTAACACACCTGCTTCATTTTTTTGAAGGGGTTAATAAACATGTGGATAAAGGTGAACCAGTAGATGTAGTGTACTTGGATTTTCAGAAGGTGTCTGACAAAGTCCCTCATGAGAGGCTTCTAAGAAAACTTAAAAAGTCATGGGCTAGGAGGCGGTCTCCTTTCCTGGATTACAAACTGGTTAAAAGACAGGAAACAGAGTAGGATTAAATGATCAATTTTCTCAGTGGAAAAGGGTAAACAGTGGAGTGCCTCAGGGATCTGTACTTGGACCGGTGCTTTTCAATATATATATATATAAATGATCTGAAAAGGATAATGACAGGTGGTAGCTCCTAATGTGGATCCTAACATTGTGTAACTTTTGCATGGGTTATTTTTCCCTATGTGCAACACCTTGCACTTGTCCACATTAAATTTCATCTGCCATTTGCATGCCCAATCTTCCAGTCGTCCTGCAATTTATTACAGTCTGCTTGTGATTTAACTGCTCTGAATAATTTTGTATCATTTTGCACATTTGATAACCTCACTCGTCGTATTCCTTTCCAGATCATTCTCTGGCTATATCCAGTATTCCCTGGAGTCTTTTCCTATAAAGCTGTTCAAATGGGGAGAAACTGATGGAGCTTTCAGGCATTTCTTGGATAGTAAATAACACACATTAACATCTGCTTGAAGGTCTTATTAAAGTGTTCAATAAGCCTGTGTGTTTGTGGGTGGTATACCGAGGTGCATAAAATGTTCACATCCAGCAGGGTGTAGACTTGCTGCATTACTCAGGGACACAAATGGGGTCCCCTATTTGGCCAATACTTCTTTGGGCAACCTAACTCGTGAGAAAATGTCTATCAAGAACATTGCCACAATCAAGTTCTTTATATTCTTTAGAGTATAGCTTCTGGATATCAGGTGGCATTATCAACGGCAACTAGAACGTATCAGTTTCCAAGGATGCACTTCTCTAAGGGTCCCATCAAATCCATGACTGTTCTCTCAGAAGCACTCTCTATCATGGGCATTGACCCTAGGGGGAAGCCAGTCTGACCCCAGCAGACTTAGCTAGCATGTAGGGCAAGACTAACAACCCTGAACCTGTCTATACAGGCCAGCCAAATACAATCAGGCTAGTATATGCTCTCGAATCTTTTCTTCCCCTATGTGACTACCTTTAAGGTGGCTGAGAGCCAGATGAAGTACTTGTCAGTGACAGAGTTTAGGCAGTAGGAGTTGTTCATACCTTTCCCCATCTAAGTTCTCCTTAGTCACCCAATATACTGGATCCCTTCTTATAATAAAGAAGGGGTAGAGTGGTGTTCCAGGCCTCTGGACTGTGGTCCTGGCTAACCAGCTATCACTTGTACATTTTACTGGGCAAACATGAGTGACTTCTGTCCCTATCCCATTCTGTTTCCTAACTCCTTGACTATCCTGGAGCCCTTACCATGGCAGCCCCAGGTATATTGTATACCCAAGCCTTCTCCCAGTGATGTTGCCATCGGGGTTTGATCTCTGACATATAAGATTGGATCCTCGAGAGAAGATATCGAGAAAAGACTCTTCTACTGCGAGGCCACTTGACTGTGCAGTAAGTCAATTCCAAAGTTGGGGAAATCTCGCCCAGTGATGGGGATGTATGAGTCATGAAAGCACTCCCACTTCAAGGCTGGCTTGTCCAGCTGCTGTCTTCAGTGAAAATTGGGTGGTAAGGTATTGCTGTTGGTCTACATGGATGCAGGCCAGAGCTGCTATCTGTCCATAATCAATTTGTGTTCTCTTAAGTAGTACTTTCTGAATGAGGGTCTTTACTTTTTCTGGATTCTATCAAGGCTTGAGTGGAGGATCAGCTTCATGGTTTGGAATATTCACATAGTTGCAAAGTGAGGGCTTATTAAATTGACATCAGTGGCTTCTACCTCAGTCTGGAGACAATCTCTGGTGAAATATCCTTTCTATCCACAACTGAAGCACATCAGCGGTTTGGGTTCCCATGGCTGGAGTAGGGTCCTGGTCCCTGTGCATGCCACCTTATTCTTTTTTTTTTTTTTTTATCTTGAAGGAGGGTGGTCCATAGGCTTGGTCTGTCTTAAGGGTCTAGCCACCTGTTGGGGACCCATTTTGGTCCATCTTTCCCATTTCCTTCCCTTTTGTGTTAAGAGTTGCCTCTTTCCTGTGACTGGTCTTCCTTTAGTATCTTATTCCTGACTCTCCTCCAAGCTCACCATCTAGCCCAGTGGCAACATGCAGACTTCTGGGCCCTTACTTAATCAGGTCCTCATTCTAGAGAGTAAGATACTCATGTGGTGATTTTGGACCACCATCTTCAACAGGTTCTGACTAGTTTGTGTATTTGGCTCCAACCACTAGATGGGTGTACTCAAAAGCTGTGGGACTACTGCTTGGGGCCTCTCATTTTCCTCATATCATTTTCCTCTAAATTTCCTTTCCTAGCGTGTAGCCAGATGGACTCAGAACAAATAGGTTATGTTCCCCTGCTAGCAGATGGAGACTGACATATACCCCTGCAGTGACCTCAGCTCTCCAGTATTCTCTGTCTCCAGCAGATGGTGGAAGTATCTCTCCCTATGGGTATTGCTGTACTTTTTGGAAGGAGAAATTCTACATTCTAAATTGAAGAAAATTGAGCTCCATTCTCCTACAATGATACCTAAAGGTCCCTCCCTCAATTGAGAATTCCTGAGGTGATTTCAGAGATCCCTCCGAGGTGGTCCAGTAGCCAGTTCCTGGCATGGACTTTGCTGCTTAGTCAGCTGAAAGGCAGCAGGTGCAGGAAGCAGAACGTGGCGGAGATGGTCAAAGCCCTCTCCCCCCACAGCCAGAGAATGTCTCTGTACTCAGCCGGTAAGCGCTGAGCCCAGGTAATTTTTTTTTTTTTTTTTTTAAAGGAAGATTTACTTCCAGGTTCAGTAAGTCTCCCGTCTGTCTCCGTGCTCAGTGTGCCATACTGACGACATTCCTGCTTTCATTGGGGGGTAAGGAGAATTGGGCTTCTGAGCAGGTTGAGCAGCCTTCAGTGGGCTAGGCCCTGTTGCCGACTTGGTCGGCACACCACATGCAAGGCCACGGTGGAGCCATCTTGAGCACATATGTGAGCACGCCATATTGCTCTCCATAGGATGTCAGTGCATGCAGTGCGTTGGCTCTTTGCACGTCTGTGTGCATAACTTTGGGCACTTACCTACTCACACATCTTTTAAAGTGCGTGATACAGGAAGAGTTGTGTGTACGCCTCGCTGCGCCCCGCCCAGACTCTCAATTTGTATGCATAAATTTTTAAGCACAAGCCGAAAGAACACATAACTACCATGGCCAATGGCACCCGCCAGCCAAGAAATCTAAGTGCCTTGCTCTCTGCAATGCTTGCCATATTAGAACCTTGCAGTTGGACCTAGACTCCAAGTTATATCAGCACTGTGAGGAAGCCCAAGGAGGATTGGCCTCCTCGGACTTTGCTAAACCAGGCTTCTCCCATTTGGATGACTGGTTGGTCACTGCCTTAAATGAAAGTACGCCAGACCTCAGTATCCTCTTGACTGGATCATTCGTGGGAGAGGGAAATTAGACTGGTCTCACCCCAGTGCCTCCTCGATTGGGCATAGACCCGGCTGCCTTTTCCTGGGTGGAGTTTTTCCAGGGGCTATAAGCCTTCGTACAGGCACAGTCACTTGCCCCTGTCTGGACAGAACCTCAGCCAGTATCCCTTCCTCCTATTCCTACCAGCAGACCCCGAGGTATGACTTGCCTTATCAAGGGTAATCCTGGCAGGGACCCAGATGGCACAGACGAAGTAGAGGATCCTGATTCCTTGGAAGACAGGGATATCTCCCCTGGGTTGGAACCGTTTCTGACCATTTTACGGTTCTTTCATAGAGGTGAAATTGCCAGCCCTGAAGATGCTGGGAGTTCCTGGGTCAGACTCTATGAAGGAACCAAAGAAGAATCCTATTCTGATTTCCCTGCTGAAACCCTCAGGTGGCAACCCAACTGGCCCCTGCTGCCTTCTTCATTCATACTCCATGGATTTTTCCGTGTTGGAAGCATCTCTGAAACATGTGCATGAACTCTTCATAGTCCCTTGCAACAAGAAAAACACACAAACTAAAATAAAAATTCAAAAAGGAAACAGGAAACAATTTCAGAAACACTTTTTTTTTTTTGGAAGATACTAGCTAATGTAAAAAGGGTAGATTCCAGATAAGTCAACAATAAGGTAGTTAGATCTTGAAGAAAAAATGTTGACAGTTTGTTTTTTTTTTCTTTTTCTCCTTTAAACTTTAACTCCTATTAAAGTCTTCTCTGGTGTGACCTGTGCATTCTAAAATTTGAGAGAATTGTCTGCTTTTCTTCAATGGAAAGATTTTGCTAGTGGAGAGTCCTAGTCAGGACAGTGGCTCAGAGCAGGTGGCAGCTCAAGTATAAGAAGAGGGCCAATGCCAAAGAAGAGTAGAAGCTCCATGGCCACTGGCAGAGCCCAGCCTGCCAATGGCCGAAGAAGAAGAGGCCATGGGTCTGCCAGAGGAGCCCAATCTGCTAGCGCCCTAAGAAGGGGAGCACTAGCCGCTGGCGGAGCTGACCCATTGGTAGCTGAAGAAGAGGAGAGGGCCACTAGTGGTGCTCTATCCATCAGTGGCCAAAGAAGAGAGGTTGTGCCACCGCCAAAGAAGAGGAAGGGCTTTTCCAGCTAAGCTCAAACCCTACTACCCCTCTGGTGCTCTTAGAGGAGAGGCCTTGGGGCTCCCAGCAGATTCTCAGTACACAGTAGCTGAAGAAAATGAGGCCCATCCTGCCAAGCTTAAGCTGCTTGAGGCCATGGCCAAAATAGAGGAGAGACAATTTTGAGTGAGAGCGTGTGTGTGAGAGAGAAAATGAATATATGAGAGAAAAAGGAAAACGTTTGTGCCCACTTCCCCCTACTAATCCATGATAATCTCGGAGTGACTGGAAATCAGCAGTTCTCAGATATGAAAAGTGGGAATCTTTAAAAATCCTTATTACTTTTAATTATTGGGTGATGTTTGATATACCTGCTGTTTTGAAATGTTATTGATGTTAGATACATTTAAAGAAGTTTGTTTCCTTTTTTAAATTATTGAATGTTCTAGTCTTCTGTTTTTTAAATATTCCTATTGGAATGATTTACTATTAATTTATATTTCTTGATTTTTGTTTGCTGTATGAGGAATATTAATGTTTCTGTTTTTCCATTGTTGCGATGCATTACATAGTTTGGCTTGTTAAGTTCCTCATGAGAGGCTTCTAGGAAAAGTAAAAAGTCATTGGATAGGTGGCGATGTCCTTTTGTGGATTGCAAACTGGCTAAAAGACAGGAAACAGAGAGTAGGATTAAATGGACAATTTTCTCAGTGGAAGGGAGTGGGCAGTGGAGTGCTTCAGGGATCTGTATTGGGACCCTTACTTTTCAATATATTTATAAATGATCTGGAAAGAAATACGACGAGTGAGATAATCAAATTTGCAGATGACACAAAATTGTTCAGAGTAGTTAAATCGCAAGCAGATTGTGATAAATTGCAGGAAGACCTTGTGAGACTGGAAAATTGGTCATCCAAATGGCAGATGAAATTTAATGTGAATAAGTGCAAGGTGATACATATAGGGAAAAATAACCCATGCTATAATTACACAATGTTGGGTTCCATAATAGATGCTACAACTCAAGAAAGAGATCTAGGTGTCATAGTGGATAACACATTGAAATTGTCGGTTCAGTGTGCTGCGGCAGTCAAAAAAGCAAACAGAATGTTGGGAATTATTAGAAAGGGAATGATGAATAAAACGGAAAATGTCGTCATGCCTCTGTATCGCTCCATGATGAGACCGCACCTTGAATACTGTGTACAATTCTGGTCGCCGCATCTCAAAAAAGATATAATTGCGATGGAGAAGGTACAGAGAAGGGCTACAAAAATAAAGGGAATGGAATAGCTCCCCTGTGAGGAAAGACTAAAGAGGTTAGGACTTTTCAGCTTGGAGAAGAGATGGTTGAGGGGGGGATATGATAGAGGTGTTTAAAATCATGAGAGGTCTAGAAAGGGTAGATGTGAATCGGTTATTTACTCTTTCGGATAATAGAAAAAGACTAAGGGGCACTCCATGAAGTTAGCATGGGGCACATTTAAAACTAATCGGAGAAAGTTCTTTTTTACTCAGTGCACAATTAAACTCTGGAATTTGTTGCCAGAGGATGTGGTTAGTGCAGTTAGTGTAGCTGTGTTTAAAAAAGGATTGGATAAGTTCTTGGCGGAAAAGTCCATTACCTGCTATTAAGTTCACTTAGAGAATAGCCATTGCCATTAGCAACAGTAACATGGAATAGACTTAGTTTTTGGGTACTTGCCAGGTTCTTATGGCCTGGATTGGCCACTGTTGGAAACAGGATGCTGGGCTTGATGGACCCTTGGTCTGACCCAGTATAGCATGTTCTTATGTTCTTTTGTTCAGTTTTTATCTGCATGTTTCTGTTTATATTTTATGGTCTCTTTATTCTCTATTTGGTTAATGCCTGCCTGTGTTCTGCATTTGTGACTGAGGTGAGGTTTTCTGCTAGTATGTAGTTCCTTTGTAGTGATCTATAGCAGCTTGGCTTGTTTTATTTTCCTAAAAGGAGGTGTAATTTTTGCCTTTCCAATAATAAGATTGTTGCTGTTTGGGTGCTGGCATTTAGTGCTGACTTGGTATGGGAGGTTTACTTTATTGCAATTCAATTTATTCATGGCTTTCTAAGAGCCAAACCAACACCCAACATGTTACAAAAAACCTTGCACAATTATGGGTTCCAAGTGCTTTTTTATCTTTTTTGCAGGATTTCCTGGTTGGCACCACAGCAGTGCATGTAAATTACATGTTGTGATTATTTTTACCTCAGAAGACTCTATATTTTGAATATCCTTTTTCATGTAAAATCTGTTATAAATGCATAATTTTTTAATTGTGTGTGGTGGGTTGGGGAAGGCGGCATAAGGCTATAAGGAACACATAGGGAACCTAAGATCCTTTCACTGGCCCTGGTGGGACCTAGGTCAAAGTCTCTGTCTCCCACACAGAGTTTACAATTTTTATGGGGGTTTTATCACATATTCTTGAGATAAAGCTGGATTTTGTTGGCTGATTTGGATTTTTCTGGTGCATAATTAATTCCCTTGTATAAAGGACACACCCACCAGCCCTGAGTCTTTGTACTGGGGGTTCAAATATTTAGTAGTTTCAAAATTCAAAGAATGTCCTTTTTTAGGTATGTTTTGAGAGTAGATTACTACAGGTTTTTTTCCATGGCAGAATCAACCAGACAACCACCACTCTTCCTGGCAAATGAACTGCTTGCCCACTGTTGGCACAACAGGGAAGAAGTGTCCCAGATATCTCCCCACCATTCTGGTCACCTTACTCATAACCTCACCGCACCTAGCAAATGATGTTCAGATACAATTGTTAAGAGAAGTCCAAGAATGTGCCATTAAAATCCATGGTGCTTCAGAGGAGGAAGCAAGCAGGACAGTAATTTTAGCAGCAAAACCCATGGCATCAGCCCTGGGCCAGGTCTAAAGTTGGGATCCATTTTCACAGCAGTATGTAAACCTTTATATCTAAAATTGCAGCGCTAACTTCTCATAGAAAGCCATAATTACAGTAGATGTCCAGCCATAGGCTGGCCCAGGTGAGTTTTACAGAGAAAGTTGGTGGTCAGAGAGGAGCAGAATATGCTAAAGTTTTAAGGCCCATGGGATCTCCCACGCTGAGTGTGCCTTGAGTCTTTCAGCCTTTAGCCCTAAGCCACAGAATGGCCTGGAAACAACTGTGCATGGCATAGGAGGCTTAGATTAGAAAAAGATATTCTGCTTTAACTGTACATGTTTGCAGATGATGGAAAAGATTTTCAAACTTTAGTCTTGTTCACGTTTTAAAAAGACACAGCCTTTCTTAGCATTGTTCGTACAGATTCAGCACCTCTATCTAAAGAGTGAGTCGTCATTCTTATTACTTAGAAATCATTTTCCTCTTCATTTACCTTGGAAGGAAGAGAGGCCAAGTTGATGATATCAATGTTAATGTGAGCCAGTTTAACTATGTCTATGGCATTATAAGTTTTGTGTAAGTCCTCCTAAGAGGATTCATTACTTGAGACAATCTCCTTCATACTAAGAACATAAGATGTGCCATGCTGGGTTAGACCAAGGTCCATTGACCCCAGTATCCTGTCACTGTCCAGTCTCGGTTACAAGTACCTGGCAGATTCCAGTCACTCCCAAGGATAAGTGATAGCTTTCTAAAGTCTGCCTGGCTAATAACTGTTTATAGACTTTTCCTTAAGGACTTTGTCCCACTGTTAGTTGCCTTGACTATATCTTCTGGAAACAGATTCCATACCTTAATTTTATGCCCACTGAATAAATACTTCCTACAATTTTGTTTTAAATCTACTGGTTACTACTTCATGGAGTGTTCCCTAGTCCTAGTATTTGAAAGGATAAATAACCGTTCCCTGTTTACCCATTCCACCCCACTAATTATTTTGTAAATCTCAATCATATCCTCTCTGTTATCTCTTCTGCAAGGTAGAGACCTAACCTGTTTAGCCTTTTTCCAAATGGGAACTTTTCCATTTTTGTTGACCTCTATACCTTTTCTATGTCTGTCTTTTTTGAGATGGGGCAACCACAACTGCACGCAAGGTGCAATTCCTCCATGGATCAATTTAAGTGCATTATGAGGGTCTCAGTTTTGTTCTCTGTTCCTTTCCAAATATTCTATTTGCCTTTTTGACCACCACTGCATTCTGAGCCAAAGATTTCAAGGTATTATCTACAAGGACTCGGAGGTCCTGTTCCTGAGTAGGGACTCCTAACACAGAACCCAGCATCATGCACTTGTCAGGAATATTTTTGCCTTACTTTGCACTTGTCTGCATTAAATTGCATCTGCCTTTTAGATGTCTAGTCTCCTGGTTTCACAAGGACCTTCTGCAGTTCCTCGTGATCCAGTGATGTTTTAATTACTTGAAACAGTTTTGTGTCCTTTACAAATTTGGTCACCTCACTTGTTAAATTTTCCAGGTATTTTATAAATATGTTAAATAGCACAGGTCTTAGTATAGACCCCTGGGGCACTCCACAAATCACCTTTCTCTGTTAGGAAAGCTGACCATTTTAGTCCTACTCTGTTTCCTGAGTGTTATCCAGTTACCAAATCTGCATAGTAATATTGGGCCAGATTTTAAAAGGGTTAGGCGTGTAAATCTTTTGGATTTATGCACGTCGGGCCTATTTTAAAAAGGCCCGGTGACATGCATAAAGCCCTGGGACGCGTGTAAGTCCTGGGGCTTTACTAAAGGGGCAGTCCGTGGGCGGGGCAGAGCCAGAGGCCTCCAACACAGCTGCCATTGCTACTGTGTCGAAAGATTGTGGCCGGTGCGCGTAACTTGTGCCTGCCCGGAGGCAGGCGCAAAAGGAAATATAAGAATTTGGGGGGGCTTAGAGTAGGGCTAGGGAGGGGAAAGGTTAGGGGACGGGATGGGAAGGTCAGGTTAGGGGGAAGGGATCGGGGGAAGGCAGTGTGGCTTGGTTCGCGCAAGGTACACAATTGTGCACCCCCTTGCGCGCGCTGACCCCTGATATAATTTGCTCGCACAGGTTATAATCAGGCGTACATGTGCACGCGCCAGGTAGCTCGCGCACATGTACACCATGCACGCTCCTTTTAAAATCTACCCCATTGTTTTTAAGGATGGCTTCTACATTGTGCCCAGCACCAATGTCAAGCTCACTGTTCTACAGTTACTCAGATCACCTCAGAGCCCCCCTTTTTTTTTTTTTTTTTTAATTGGCATCACATTGACCAGACTTCAGATACTGTGGCTGTTTTAAATGATAGGTTGGAGATCACTAGAAATAAGACCATAAGAATATGCCATACTGGGTCAGACCAAGGGTCCATCAAGCCCAGCATCCTGTTTCCAACAGTGGCCAATCCAGGCCATAAGAACCTGGCAAGTACCCAAAAACTAAGTCTATTCCATGTTACCGTTGCAGGTAATGGACTGCTCCTCCAAGAACTTATCCAATCCTTTTTTAAACACAGCTATACTAACTGCACTAACCACATCCTCTGGCAACAAATTCCAGAGTTTACTTGTGCACTGAGTAAAAAAGAACTTTCTCCGATTAGTTTTAAATGTGCCACATGCTAACTTCATGGAGTGCCCCCTAGTCTTTCTATTATCCGAAAGAGTAAACAGATTCACATCTACCCGTTCTAGACCTCTCATGATTTTAAACACCTCTATCATATCCCCCCTCAGCCGTCTCTTCTCCAAGCTGAAAAGTCCTAACCTCTTTAGTCTTTCCTCATAGAGGAGCTGTTTTATTCCCCTTATCATTTTGGTAGCCCTTCTCTGTACCTTCTCCATTGCAATTATATCTTTTTTGAAATGCGGCAACCAGAATTGTACACAGTATTCAAGGTGTGGTCTCACCATGGAGCGATACAGAGGCATTATGACATTTTCCGTTTTATTCACCATTCCCTTTGTAATTCCCAACATTCTGTTTGCTTTTTTGACTGCTGCAGCACACTGAACTGACTATTTCAAATTGTTATCCACTATGACGCCTATATCTCTCTCTTGGGTTGTAGCACCTAATATTTATTTATTTGTTGATTTTTATATACTGACATTCGTCGGAACATCATGCCTGTTTACATTGTTATGGAACAATGTAACCTAACATTGTGTAACTTTAGCTTGGGTTATTTTTCCCTATATGCATCACCTTGCACTTATCCACATTAAATTTCATCTGCCATTTTGATGCCCAATTTTCCAGTCTCACAAGGTCTTCCTGCAATTTCACAATCTGCTTGTGATTTAACTACTCTGAACAGTTTTGTATCTTCTGCAAATTTGATTCTCTCTCGTATTTCTTTCCAGATCATTTATAAATATATTGAAAAGTAAGGGTCCCAATACAGATCCCCGAGGCACTCCACTGTCCACTCCCTTCCACTGAGAAAATTGTCCATTTAATCCTACTCTCTGTTTCCTGTCTTTTAGCCAGTTTGCAATCCACGAAAGGCCATCGCCACCTATCCCATGACTTTTTACTTTTCCTAGAAGCCTCTCATCAGGAACTTTGTCAATCGCCTTTTGAAAATCCAAGTATTCTACATCTACCGGTTCACCTTTATCCACATGTTTATTAACTCCTTCAAAAAAGTGAAGCAGATTTGTGAGGCAAGACTTGCCTTGGGTAAAGCCATGCTGACTTTGTTCCATTAAACCATCTCTTTCTAAATGTTCTGTGATTTTGATATTTAGAACACTTTCCACTATTTTTCCTGGCACTGAAGTCAGGCTAACTGGTCTGTAGTTTCCTGGATCGCCCCTGGAGCCATTTTTAAATATTGGGGTTATATTAGCCACCCTCCATTTTTCAGGTACAATGGATGATTTTAATGATAGGTTACAAATTTTTACTAATAGGTCTGAAATTTCATTTTTGAGTTCCTTCAGAATCCTGGGTTGTATGCCATCCGGTCCAAGTGATTTACTACCCTTCAGTTTGTCAAACAGGCCTACCACATCTTCTAGGTTCACCGTGATTTCGTTCAGTCCATCTGAATCATGACCCATGAAAACCTTCTCTGGTATGGGTATCTCCCCAACATCCTCTTCAGTAAACACAGAAGCAAAGAAATCATTTAATCTTTCCGCAATGGCCTTATCTTCTCCAAGTGCCCCTTTAACCCCTCTATCATTTAACGGTCCAACTGACTCCCTCACAGACTTTCTGCTTTGATATATTTAAAAAAGTTTTTGCTGTGAGTTTTTGCCTCTACGGCCAACTTCTTTTCAAATTCTCTCTTAGCCTGTCTTATCAATGTCTTACATTTAACTTGCCAACGTTTATGCATTATCCTATTTTCTTCTGTTGGATCCTTCTTCCAATTTTTGAATGAAGATCTTTTGGCTAAAATAGCTTCTTTCACCTCCCCTTTTAACCATGCAGTTTCATGTTTGAGTTCCTTCAGAATTTTGGGGTGAGTACCATCAGGTCCTGGTGACTTATTCTTTAGTTTGTCAAGTCTGATTAATTACATCCTCCAGTTTCACAGTGATTTGTTTAGTCACTCAGATTCATCACCATCAAAAATGTTTCTGGTGTGGGTGTGTATGACTCCCAGTATTTTGCTTGTGCTCTTCCCTATTTTCTTCATTTGGTTCTGTTTTCCATGTTTTGAAAGATGCCCTTTTATTTTTAGTTGTTTTTCACCTCACTATTAAACCAGGTCAGCAATACTTTGGTTTTCCTTTTACCTTTTTTTAATGCAAGGAATACATTTTGTCTGGCCTCAAGAATGTATAAAATTATCAGTGTCCATGCCTTCTGCAAATTTTTAACCTTGTGAATTTTTCCTTTTAGTTTTTTCTTTTCTAACTATTTTTCATTTTCTCATAGTTTTCCTTTTTCTTGTTAAATGCTACTTCAGTAGTTTTCCTTAGTACATTATGATCGCTGTTGCCAAGCGGATCCATCACCTTTATCTCTTCACCAGATCCACTGAGAACTAGAACTAATCCTTTTTGGTTCCATGGTCAACTGCTGCATGAAAGTAATCATTGATGACATATAAGAGCTTTATCTTCCTTGTATCTCCTGATGTGACATTTACCCAATCAGTACTTGGGTAATTGAATTCTCCCATTATTATTGTTGCCTAATTTATTAGCCAGTTTAATCTGTTAGCATTTTACAGTCTGTTTTCTAATCA
This sequence comes from Rhinatrema bivittatum, assembly GCF_901001135.1. Classification (NCBI taxonomy): domain Eukaryota; kingdom Metazoa; phylum Chordata; class Amphibia; order Gymnophiona; family Rhinatrematidae; genus Rhinatrema; species Rhinatrema bivittatum. Next base: position 125,832,524 of record NC_042623.1, read on the forward strand.
TGTTCTGGCAGTTGATGGAAGAACAAAAAGCCTTCTCTATATTAAAAACTGAAGAAGTTCTTCAGAAAAACATTGAAGTGTTACCAGAAAAGAGAAAACAAACACAATGCATGCAGAATTTCAAGATCCATAACCAAAAGAAAAATCTAATTGAGATGGATAACTCTGTCAACAGTGGCACAACTGCAAAAGGAAAGAGTGAAGTGTATAACAAATCTCAAATAAAATCTCATAAGGAGTCCAGGAAAAGCAATAACCTTAAAGAGAGTACCTGGAAGGCTATGACCACAAATGCTCATAGTTTGGGAAATAAAATCCCAGATCTGCAGGCCCTAATGGCTGAGGCAGAATTGGACATTGTTGCTATCACAGAGACATGGTTCACAGAATCTCATGATTGGGATACAACAATACCAGGCTATAACTTGTTAAGGAAGGACAGAGAGGATAGAAAAGGGGGAGGTGTGGCTCTTTATATCAGAAACAACATCCAAGCATCTGAGCTGCAAGGAAGTTGGGGCAAGGAAGAAGCAATATGGGTCGACCTAAAAAAAGATGACTGAGCATCCATTTATATTGGAGTGGTTTACAGGCCTCCAAACCAAAAGGAAGAGCTGGACAGAGATCTGGTTGAAGACATCCATAAGATAGGTAAGAAGGGAGAAGTGGTGATCGTGGGTGACTTTAATATGCCAGATGTAGACTGGAAAATCCCATCTGCAGAAACTAAAAATAGCAGAGCAATAGTGGATGCCATGCAAGTATTTTTGTTCAAACAAATGGTATTGGAACCCACGAGAGAAGGAACTATACTCGACTTAGTGCTCACTAATGGAGATAATGTCTCCGATGTCCAGGTGGGCACCCACCTCAGCACCAGTGATCATCAAACGGTATGGTTTAATATCACTAAAAGAATAGGGAAAAGAACCACAAAGACCCGAGTTTTACAGTTCAAAAACACGGACTTTGAGGAAATGGGTAAGTACCTGGAGGAAGAACTAAAAGGATGGGAGAACAAGAGAGATGTGGAGCAGCAGTGGACCAATCTAAAACGAGCAATCACCAAGGCAACTACTCTATATGTTAGAAATGTAAAGAAAAGCAAAAGAAAATTGAAACCTATCTGGTTCTCAAAGGAGGTGGCTGACAAAATTAAAGCTAAAAGAACAGCATTCGAGAAATATAAAAGATCCCAAAGGGAGGAACACAAAGAAGAATATTTGATTCAACTGAGGGAGACAAAGAAATTAATCAAGTTGGCAAAAAGTCAAGCGGAAGAGAGGATTGCCAAGGAGATAAAAAATGGTGACAAAACATTTTTCATATACATCAGCGAAAAGAGAAAGGTCCAAAGTGGTATAGTGAAATTGAAAGGTGATAATGACCAATGTGTGGAGAGAGACGAAGAAATGGCAGAAATATTAAACGAATACTTCAGCTCTGTGTTCACTAAAGAAGACCCTGGAGAAGGACCATCTCTACACAACAAGAAACTGGAAGGAAATGGAATAGATGAAAATCCTTTTACAGTAGAAAATGTGTGGGAAGAGCTAAAGAACCTGAAAGTGGACAAAGCCATGGGGCCTGATGGGCTTCATCCAAGGATATTGAGGGAGCTCAGAGATGTTCTGGCGGGTCCGCTGTGTGACCTGTTCAATAGATCCCTTGAAACGGGAGTGGTGCCGAGTGATTGGAGAAGAGCGGTGGTGGTCCCGCTTCACAAGAGTGGGAACAGGGAGGAGGCTGGCAACTACAGACCGGTTAGCCTCACTTCGGTGGTGGGAAAAGTAATGGAGTCACTGCTGAAAGAGAGAATAGTGAACTATCTACAGTCCGGAGAATTGATGGACCAGAGGCAACATGGATTCACCAGGGGAAGATCCTGTCAAACAAATCTGATTGACTTTTTTGACTGGGTAACCAAGGAATTGGATCAAGGAAGAGCACTCGATATCATATACTTGGATTTCAGCAAAGCTTTTGATACGGTTCCGCACAGGAGACTGGTGAATAAAACGAGAAGCTTAGGAGTGAGTGCCGAGGTGGTGACCTGGATTGCAAATTGGTTGACGGACAGAAGACAATGTGTGATGGTAAATGGAACCTTCTCTGAAGAGAGAGCGGTTTTAAGTGGTGTACCGCAAGGATCGGTGTTGGGACCGGTCCTGTTCAATATCTTTGTGAGCGACATTGCGGACGGGATAGAAGGTAAGGTTTGTCTTTTTGCGGATGACACTAAGATCTGCAACAGAGTGGACACGCCGGAAGGAGTGGAGAGAATGAGACGGGATCTAAGGAAACTGGAAGAGTGGTCGAAGATATGGCAGCTGAGATTCAATGCCAAGAAGTGCAAAGTCATGCATATGGGGAGTGGAAATCCGAATGAACTGTATTCGATGGGGGGGGAAAGGCTGATGTGCACGGAGCAGGAGAGGGACCTTGGGGTGATAGTGTCTAATGATATGAAGTCTGCGAAACAATGCGACAAGGCGATAGCAAAAGCCAGAAGAATGCTGGGCTGCATAGAGAGAGGAATATCGAGTAAGAAAAGGGAAGTGATTATTCCCTTGTACAGGTCCTTGGTGAGGCCTCACCTGGAGTACTGTGTTCAGTTCTGGAGACCGTATCTACAAAAAGACAAAGACAAGATGGAAGCGGTACAGAGAAGGGCGACCAGGAAGGTGGAGGATCTTCATCGGATGACGTACGAGGAGAGATTGAAGAATCTAAATATGTACACCCTGGAAGAAAGGAGGAGCAGAGGAGATATGATACAGACTTTCAGATACTTGAAAGGTTTTAATGATCCAAAGGCAACAACAAACCTTTACCATAAGAAAAAAATCAGCAGAACCAGGGGTCACGATTTGAAGCTCCAGGGAGGAAGATTCAGAACCAGTGTCAGGAAGTATTTCTTCACGGAGAGGGTGGTGGATGCCTGGAATGCCCTTCCGGAGGAAGTGGTGAAGACCAGAACTGTGAAGGACTTCAAAGGGGCGTGGGATAAACACTGTGGATCCATAAAGTCAAGAGGCCGCCAATGAAGAGTGGGTGACTTGCCAGAATGATGGCTACTGCCTGGACACAATACCCTTATTCAATAAACATACACATGGTTACTGTGACTCCAATATCACTCTAAGCTTCAACAGCAAGAGGAAATGTGGAAAAAAGGATTTGCACTCACAAAGCCGGGAGTAGCTGGCTTGTTACGGCAGTTACTACCCCAAACCAAATGTGCCTGATACTTCACTTTCGATGCACATCCAGCATAGCTCTCTGATACTTCACGCATATCCAGCATAGCTCTCTGCTTCAACGGCAGGGGAAAAGAAAAACTGATACTTCACGCATATCCAGCATAGCTTCAACGGCAGGGGAGAAGAAAAAAGGATTCACACTCACAAAGCGGGGAGTAGCTGGCTTGTTACGGCGGTTACTACCCCAAACCAAATGTGCCTGATACTTCACTTTCAATGCATATCCAGCATAGCTCTCTGCTTCAACGGCAGGGGAGAAGAAAAACAACCAATAAGGGCTGTATAACCTAGTCTGGGTTAAAACAAATAAGCATGGGTGTAGCTTGCTTATTGCGGCGGTTACTACCCCTACTACCCCTAACTAATCAAGCTAGATATTTCACTTGGATACAGCTCCATCACTGCTCTCTACATTAATGGTGGGGGAGGAAGGGAAATAGAACCAAGAGCTAAAAGAAACAGATAAGTATGAGAGAAAAAATGTGTGAAGCTTGCTGGGCAGACTGGATGGGCCGTTTGGTCTTCTTCTGCCGTCATTTCTATGTTTCTATGTAATATAGTAGTGGAAATATTCTTTTACCTTTGGAATTTCTGTTGGTAATAATTCCACTGTGCAGTTTCTCCTGCAAAAATGTTTATTTGCTTGACTCTATGCATTTTTAACATAAAGTGCCAGCCCTCCACCAATTTTATCTGCCCTGTCATGTTGATAGAATTTGTACCCTGGTTACATAGTGTCCCATTGGTTATCCTCCTTCCATCAGGTGTCTGAGATGCATATTTTGTCTATATCTTCCTTTAGCACCATACATTCTAACTCTCCAATCTTATTTTTCAGACTTCTGGCATTTGCATACAGCCATTTTAAAGCAGGTTTATTTGTATTTCTATTTTTATATGTACTTTCAACCTGCTTATCAGATAAAATTAGTCCAAACTGCTTATATTATCTATGTGCTCTGTATTTAAATATATCTTGAGTAATTTCAGCTTTTTACAACCACTTTCTAAAGGGCATTCTAACTTACTTCCCTCTGAACCATGCGCGGCTGAGTGACTGTCTGCTTTCCCCCATGTTCTAGTTTATAAAGGGGCTAGAGCAGTTTTTAAATGTTAGCGTCACAGCCAAATTCCACCCTGGTTAAGATGGAGCCCATCCTTTTGAAATAAATAAGCTTCTCCTACTCCAAAATGTTGCCTAGTTCCTAACAAATCTAAAATCCTCTTCCCTTCACCATAGTTTTATCCAGGCATTGAGCCTGCTGAGCTCTACCTGCCTCTAGGACCCTGCCCGTGTAATCGGGAGCAGGTCTAAGAATGCCACTCTGGAGGTTTTGGATTTGTTTCTTACCTGAGGAAGAGAAGATAATTCGAAAGCTCATCACATATGTATTAAGTTTAGTCCAATAAAAAGATATCACCTATAACTTTTAGTTTCCTACCTAAAATCCTAAATTTAGACTTCAGAACTGTCTTCCTGCACATTCCTATTCCATTGGTAGCCAAATGTATCGTAACTGCTGGCTCCTCCCCTGCCTGTCAACCTGGTAATGCCATGGATCCTTGCATCATGGCATAGAGGCATCATTCATATGGTGCTGGGGTTTTCCTTATGTGGCTGTGTCAACGGCATTGACTAATTTTGCAACTTGATGTACAGAATTTGAGTTGTGCTTCTGTTGCATTGTAGTCCTGTCTTTATTCTCTCCTCTGGTGTCTTTCCTCACTTTGAAAAGTCATAACAAACTCTCAGAAATTACCAAAATTGTCGAATGATGTTTGATGATGAACTGGTCATGTCGAGTCCTTCTCATGTGTTTTGATTTGAGCTCTTCCTTTCGGTTCTCTTGGTAGCTATTTCCGGAAAGGGCAGTACTTTGGCCTAGCATGCTTTGCCAATATGCCTGTGGAAAGTGAACTGGAACGTGGTGCACGTATGAAGTCTGTGGGGATCCTGTCACCATCGTACACACTGCTCTACAGATACATGCACTTCCTGGAGAAACAGGTCAGGTGAGTCCTGCTGCCCAGAGATGGATTTAGGGTTTTGCCACCCCTAGGCACTGTTGCTAATGTTGCCACTGTTGCCCCCCCCCCCCTTTTCCCCCACTAGCTTATCTGTTCTCATCTCCCAGCTTCTCTCCTCCCCCCAGTGGTTGCCGTTCAGCCCTTCCTAAATGATTCCCCTTTGCTCTGTACTCCAAGCTCACTCCTTTCTCATCTTGTTCCTTGTATGCTGCATGGGCAGGGAAGAGCCGAATTAGGAAGCAGAGGGCTGCTGTTTGCTGAGTAAGATTCAGCACAATGGGAAGGCAATAAATCTTCAGCTAGCCTGCTATTCCCCCCCCCCCCTCATATTTTTGCCACCCTAGGCACAAGCCTAGTGTGTCTATTGACACATCCAGGCCTGCTGCTGCCTGTTTGAGCTTCTCCTCTCTGTGCCGTGATCTGCACAGCCTCTCCTTTCTTGCTGTCATTCATAGTCTCTTTCCTTACTATATGGGTTTCAACAAAGTGAATCATGGATGGCCTTTTCTGTTTTCTCTGTCTACCACATCCTTTTGTGTGACTGAAAAACGCAGGATGTGGCTCCCTCCAAACATGTTCCAGTACTGCTGTTTGGATAATGACTACATGTAACCATTTGTGGTATGTGGCAGCTAATGCCAGATAGCTCAGGTCACTTACTACACACAGCACATGTTTGGTCTGCATCACAACTGGATTTATGGTAGCTTTCTTTTCTTTTTTTTTTTTTTACGCTGTGGATGTCTTGAAATAATCCCATTATTTTACTTAAATCCCAATGATCAAAAGACTAAAATACACCAATTTAGTTTAGCATAAATAAATCTCCTATTGTGAACAGGCTTCAGACTGTTAAAAATGAATTTTACTGAGAGAGAAATGGAGGTAGGGACTGGGAAATTCAAGGGCCTTACTTTGAGCTCTGGGCCCACTCTTTTTTGCCTTCCCCTAAATCTTGCCCTCATCATGCCAGTCATTTAGGATCTATTTTGAGGAGGGGCAATACTGGGACAGTAGAATATTTTGGGGGCTTTTTCACTGGCTTATTTTTTGTATGTTGCAGACATCAACTGGAAATCCCGGGGCATTATTCACACTTAGAGGCCTTCTATGAAGATAAAAAGAAAATACTTCCTGTTGGCAAGGGTGTGTCTGCCTTCCAGCAGCCAGTACATTGGCTGCCCTCCATCCACAAATACATGTACTCAGAAATGAAGGTGAGAGCCATGTAGGATGAACTGTCTCTGGTAGGAGAGGGAAAAAGACATTTATGACTTAGGATTTACTTCTATTTGCCTCCCCTGATTACTCCTGGGCAAATTGTTTGTTTGGGGGTTTTTTTCCCCTGGGATGGTCTACCGATATGTTTGTATCTTTAGGTCTCAGTTAGTTAGTGTGCATATGGCTTTGGGGTAAAGTATCGGGAAGGGGGGTGGATTGTGCCTGAGATTCTAGGGTTTCATGCCGGAGGAAATCTGTGTATGTGTGTGCACTGAAGTTCTGGATAGAAGTTTGTAGAGTTAACCTTCATAACTTCCTCTGCACTCTGACGCCAGCTCGGTCCTATTTATGTTGTGGCTGTTCTATAAATGTGCGTGTTTTTGGAGGCAGTACATTTAATGTTCTCTTTTCCTATAGATTACACATCCTGCTGGCTGCATGTCTCAGTTTATTAAATTCTTTGGGGAGCAGATCTTGGTTCTTTGGAAATTTGCTCTTTTACGCAAACGCATCTTGATCTTCTCTCCACCACCTGTTGGAATTGTGTGCTACCGAGGTACGTGGGGACAGTGGTCTTTGCTAGAGAGGGAGTAGGAACAAGGTTTGCTGAACCTGTTCTGACAAATGGCAGGGTGAGAGACCCTCAGATTTGACTCACTGGGGCCTGCTTTCTATTAATTGCCAGTTGCTTGACAGCATTATTAGATGGGTGAGGATGGCTTGGGTTTGGGAATCTCCAGGATCAGTAAAATTAGGACAGATGGCATGTTTGCTGCAGCCATTGAAACAAGGAAAACTACTTGTCTGTATAATGAAGGCCTGAAAGGCACTGTTTCTCCATTCGGTTTTTTGCAAATATTTTTCCGACATCGTCCTCCTTCTCTATTTTTTTATTCTTACTGTTTCACTATCCTCTTTTTTTTTTCCACCATCCTTTATTTCCTTGCTTGTGTTTTTTCCCTTATTCCTTGTTCTCTTTCCTTTTATCTGTTTGCAGTGTATTGCTGCTGTTGTCTTGCTAATATCCCGCTGCCTGGGATTGGAGGATCAGTTCCAGAGTCTAAGCCTTTCTTCTATGTGAATGTGGCGGATATAGAAACCCTGGACACAGAGATCTCATATGTGGCCTGTGAGTATTGTTCATCTGTCCTGCCCTGAGCTGTCAAAGTTATTTATTTATTTATTTATTTATTTATTTATTTAGGTCTTTTTTATACCGACACTCATGATACCAATCATATCGTATCGGTTTACAATAAACAGTGGTGCAATAACATTAAAATTAACAACTTCGTGAACAATAGGCTAGGAGAGAGGGAGAGAGTGAAAAGTTACAATAAACAGGGGTACTTGAACTGTTGACCATGTCCTCACATTCCCACTCTTTGCTACCCCTATATGCTGACTTTTTTCCTTTCAATCTCATGACAGTGATAGTTCTATAGTGACCATAGAACCATGACAGCAGATAAAGATCACATGGCCCATCCAGGCTGTCTATCCACATCATCTGCTCAGTTTTATAGTCCCCTCTCAGAGATCCTCTGTGCTTTCCCATGCTCTTTTGAATTCTGATACTCTCCTCATCTCCACATTCGGTCCAGAGGGTGGCTACCAAAATGGTCAGTAGACTTTCATTCTAACGTATATTTATTTATTTATTTAAAATCTTTTCTATGCCGTCGTTAAGCGGGTGCCATCACAACGGTTCACAATAAGGCACAAAAGCTATGTTGCATAAAGTGTCTGGAATTCTAACTCTTAAACAGGTGCCATCAAAAATACTGTAACATTATATCATCATAAGTACTATTTGGTGAGTGTTATAAGTTATGTCTAGATTTTCTAACTCTGCTAAAAGTTTGGTGTTACTTAACTTTAGTTCTTTGAAGTTTAAGATAAAGGTGGAGATTAGAATATAGGAGAGAAGACACACTTTAAGAAGGAAGGAGTGTATTTGTGTGGGCGTTTGCTTGACCGCAACTAACAGTTCCCTGGGTTCTGCTCTTGATATATGGGGATAGGTTTAAAGATCTAAACATATATATCCTAGAGGAAAGGCGAGATTGAGATAGACATTCAAATTATATCTCCCCTAAGGATTCCATGCTCAGGATGTGAGCCTTTCCAATAGAAAGGAGGTTCTAGAATTGAGGGGTCATGAGTTGAGGTTGAAAGGGGGTAGACTCAGGAATAATCTTAGGAAATATTTATTTTCAGAGAGAGTGGAAGTGATGGAGATAAAAATAGTATCTGAATTCAAGAAAGCAAGGGATAAATACAGGGCATCTCTAAGGAAGTAATGAGAATTGTAAAGCAAAATTAATTGGATGGATGGGCAGACTGGATGGGCCATATGGTCATTTTCTGTTATGTTTCTCTTTTTTTTTTTTTTTTTTTTTTATTTAATGTTTTCAAGGGATAACTGGCAAACATCAATCTAAGCCACAAGGCCTGCAACATTACAACAGGAAGATATTGACAATGGTATAGCAGACAATTCAATAATCCAACCCTTCCTGCTCAACTCTATAATATCCCATACATGGTTGTGTCCATTACCATCCCCATGTGAACCTTACCCCCAGCCCGTAGTACAGCTTCCATTCTGTGGAGAACATTGCAATGCAACAAAAGCCAAGACTGGCGGGAAGGAAAGCGAACATCACAGAGTGGTCAAATTGTTGGGGTCCTCCTTCACCCCCACTCCAGCCATGTTATATATCGCTGCCATTGTTTTGTAAATCTGTCTGTTTGTGTCTAGTAGCTGTCAATTTTTTTTAAATAATATATTTTCGCCAACCTCTGGGTGACCTTCTGTCTGGTTGGTACTGCAGGTTGTTTTCAACCATTTGCAATCTCTGCTTTCGCTGCCAGCAGTATCTGCAGGGTCAAATGAACGTCAAGAGGTGCCTCCTCCCCTCTGGTGTGTGTGTGTGTAATAAAAACAAGAGAGGATCCTTTGGCATCTGGGTTCCCACTATGTCAAAGATAAGCTTCGCAACCATGTCCCAATAGAGAACTATCTTTGGGCAGACTCACCACATATGAAAATAAGTACCCACCCTACCACACTGCCACCAGCAGAGGTTGTCAACTGCTGGATAGAATGTATGTAGCTTGAATGGTGTAATGTGCCACCGATTAAAGCACTTTATATCCATGTTCTACAAGAGAAGCAGAAACAGAACTCTGGTCATGAGAAAACTACGCGTTCATTGCTTCAGTGTTATGGAACCTGGAATATCTTTCTCCCAATTCTTTATATGAGTGGGTTGTTTTTGTAGGTCACCATTCAGAAGTGTATATACTTGGATATAACCTTATTAATGATATCTGCTTTATCACAAAAACCTTCAGTGATTTACCCATACTTAAATCTCGCTTAACCTATTGGACTCTATACCATCCCAGATATAAAACGCTACACTGCCTCCCGGGTGCTCCTCTCTGTCATTGCGATATAATTTGTACCCCAGTATAGCACTGTCCCATTGGTTATCCTCTTTCCACCATGTCTCTGAGATGCCAATTAAGTCTGTCATCATTCACTGCTATACATTCTAATTCTCCTATCTTACTTCTTAGACTCCTGGCATTAGCATACAAACATTTCAAAGTTTGTTTTTTGTTTGTATTTTCATTGTGCTTTTTAATTGATAGGGATAAGTTAGAATTTTTTAGCTCAGGTGAGTTTTTAGTTACAGGCACTTGGACTATTTTTCTTATTGGAACCTCACTGTCGGGATGCCCTAATTCTAATGCATCATTAGTATCCTTTGCAGATACCTCTCTCCGAACCATGCACTGTTGAGTGAGTGTCTGCATTCCCCTTTGTTCTAGTTTAAAAGCTGCTCTATCTCCTTTTTAAAGGTTAGTGCCAGCAGTCCAGTTCTACCCTGGTTAAGATGGAGCCCGACTGCTGGTGCTAACCTTTAAAAAGGAGCTAGAGCAAAAAGGAGATAAGGCAATTCCACCAACATTGAAAAGCTGGAGAAGAAGAGTGTGATGCTGAGAAACTTCACATCTGCAAGAACTCTCAGGACTAACTTTAAATCCTGTAGAGAGATTTTAATGAACACAATCCATATTTTAAATAGCACAGTCATGGCTTCCCAAGGTAAGTACAATCCTATTACAAAGAAGACTCAGTCTCCCAACACATCGGTGTTTCACAGGCAGCTGCATCAGAAGGGACAGGCAAAGAAATATTTCAATAGTTCTTTCAGGACTGATCGTACCGCAGTCATTTGACATACTGTATAGTCAGGTTCTTTAATTTTCAGATGACACTCTCATAAAGGACTTTGTCACTCTTTGAAAATCCAGTTACACTGTATCAACCGACTCGCCCTTTTATTTATTTATTTAAAAACTTTTCTATACCGTCGCTAAGTTGTATACCATCGCAACGGTTTACAAATAGGCACCTAGACTAAGGTAAGTAAATGTAGGATATCGTACATTCTGACAGGTGCCAATAAAGTTCGGTTACAATTTCATAAACAAAATCATTATTTGAGTAATGTTGGTCAAGTCCAGGTATATTATTGAGTTACTATCTCTTTGAGATATTACTTCTTAAATGTAGGATTGAGTAAATTCATTCTCATCTGCATTACCCTGTATTTTCATTCTCTACCCTCCACACTCTTTAGTGAAGGCTTTTTTAAAGAGCCATGTTTTTAAATTTTTCTTAAAAGTTTTGAGATTATTCTGTAATCTGAGTTCAGGGGGCATCATGTCCCATAGTATGGGCCCAGCCAATGATAAAGCCCTTTCTCTCACTTGGGTTAATTTTGCTGACTTTACTGAAGGGATTGTTAGTAGTGCTTTGTTTGCTGAGCGGAGGTTTTTTTGTGGAACATGTACTCGTAAGGCTGTGTTTAGCCAGTCTGCTTCTTTATCATATATTAGTTTGTGTATGGTGCATAAGGCCTTGTATTTTATCCTGTATTCGACAGGTAACCAATGTAAGTCTGCTAGAGTTTCGGTTATATGGTCCCTCCTCTTTTTTCCCCGTCGGTATTCTGGCTGCAGTATTTTGAAGAATCTGGAGTGGTCTTATCGATGTGCTTGGGAGTCCTAGTAAAAGTGCATTGCAGTAGTCAGTGCTGGAAAAGATAAGTGTTTGCAATACTGTTCTGAAGTGGGCAGGTGTGAGTAATGGTTTCAATCTTCTGAGGACCATAAGTTTTGTGTAGCCTTCTCTTACTTTTATAGATATCTATTGCTTCAGGTTGATTTCTGGGTCCATTATTACTCCCAGATTCCTTACTTTTTCGGCTAGCTTAATTTTTTGGTTATTTCTTAGGGTTATTGGTGTTTGAATGATTTCAGTATGTTTTCTCTCAAGGTGAAGGAATTCAGTTTTGTCAATGTTGATAACCAGTTCCATTTGGTTTAGTAGTTTAATTATGTCTAGGTACATAACAGATTCCATGTATTTATTAACCTCTTCAAAAACATCTAACACATTTGTAAAACAAGACTTCCCTTTGCTAAATCCATATTAGCTTGATCCCATTAATCTATGTTTATCTAGATGGCAAGTAATTTTGTTCAAAGAAAACAAACCGGTAGCCGATCCAAGATGGCTGATTTCAACTCTTTGTGTTTGTTGCTTCGGTAAAAAAAGGACTTTATTGAATCTTGCCCGACTCTGGCCGAGTTTCGCTCAATGAGCTGCCTCAGGGGCTTAGGGGCCACTTGAATTGGCGCAGATTAACATGAGTCTCTCATATGTCACAGTTAGAGAAAAATTCATCAGCAAAAACTGACTATTGGACTTGTTTTAAATCAGCCACTTTTTTCAAACACTTTTGACAGCGGCTCGATGCAAAAGCAGTGATGTTTAAATTCTACTCATTGCTTTGCACCATTTTTTGTTGAGCAGCGAGTAGAGAAGGTTCAGAGAAAGGTGACCAAAATGATAGGGGCATAGAATGGCTCCTCTATGAAGAAAGGCTAAAGAGGTTAGGGCTGATCTTCTTGAAGAAAAGACAGCTGACGAGGGATATGAAAGAGTTGAACAGTAAATGTGAATCTGTTATTTACTCTTTCAGATAATCTATATATATCACCATTACCATCTTATTTATGTCATACCTTTCCAGTCAGGGAGTTCAAAGCATGTTACATATAGAATTGTTGAAATAATACAAATAATAGAAACACTAGGGGACACTCCATGAAGTTAGCAAGTAGTACATTTAAAACAAATCAGAGAAAATTCGTTTTCACTCAACATACAATTAAGCTCTAGAATTCATTGCTAGAGGATATGGTTAAGGCAGTTCTGTGAGTGTTAAATGTTGTTGTTTTATGATAAATATTACCAAGCAGTCCCATTACCTTGTGCAGTGAGAACTAGATTTAGAGTATTCTCCCCCTCTTGTCTGTTCCAGAACCAAGTGCTCCATGAAGCAGTCATATATAACATCTAGAAACTTCACCTCCCTGTCCCGACAAGACATTTATCCAATCATTGTTGGAGTAATTGAAATCTCCCATTATTATTGTGTTGTATAATTTATTCGTTTCCTAACTTCTATTATCATTTCACTTTTGTCTCTTCATCTTAGTCTAGTGGATGATAATATATCCCCACGCTAAACTATTTTCCCCTCTCACAGGAAATTTCTAACCAAGGCATTCCATTTCCTGCAGGACTTTTATTCTGTTTGACTCTGTGCCATCTTTGACATAGAGTGCTACACCTCCACCAGTTTGATCTGTCCTATCATTGTTAGACTTGTACCCTGGTATTAGAGTGGCCCATTGGTTATCTTTCTTCCATCAGGTCTCTGAGATACCTAATGTCTACATCTTTGTTCAGTGCCATACAGTCTCTCTTATTTTTTAGACTTATGGAATTCACATAGAGACAATTCAAAGTATAATTGTTAATTGTATTCACAGCCTGCCTAGTATTTATTTATTTATTTATTTAATAGCTTTTATATACCGGCATTAGTGCGAGACATCATGCTGGTTCACATTTTAACAAAATGAGCGGAAAATACATTAAAACAAGGAGATGGGGGAGGGGAAAAACAAAGCCAACTGGGCAACGAGAGTGCAGGTTTGAAAAGAAAGAAAGAATAAACAAAATCAAAAGGTAAATTAAAAAACTGAAACTAATTACAACAATTCAGCATAATTACAACAGAAAAGGGCATAATATGAAGAGATTACTAAATAATGAAGGGGGAAAAGAAAAAGAGGGCACAGAGTTCTCGGCAAGGAAGGTTGGGTCACTGAAGGAAAAGGGGGGGAGGGGCATGAGAGGAGCAGGCAGGGGGGGGGGGGTGAAGGCTTCAAGGGAAAGAGGGTCTAGAGAGAGGGCTCAGAGGCAGGGAAGCAAGGAGACTAATCTGGGTAGGCCTGTTGAAACAGCCAAGTTTATAATTTCTTTTTGAATTTATTCGGGCAGGATTCTAATCGTAGCATCATGGGCATGGAGTTCCAACGTGTGGGGCCGGCGATAGAAAGAGCTCGTTCCCTAATGGAAGAGAGGTGTGCTATTTTCAGAGAAAGGGACATGAAGGGTTCCTTTGTGAACTGTTCTTGTAGGGCGGCTCTGTTGCACAGCACTAAAAGGTATATCCAGCCACAGGGAGTTTTGAGAGTGAATGGATTTGTGTATCGTGGTTAGTGTTTTATAGATTATTCTGAATGGTATGGGGAGCCAGTGCAGGTCTTTCAGAATAGGGGTGATATGGTCCGTTTTACGGGTGTTAGTTATGATTCTGGCAGTTGCATTTTGCAACCTTTGAAGCGGTTTTGTAGTCGCATAGGGGAGTTCAAGAAAGAGGGAATTACAATAGTCAAGTTTGGATAGGAGGGTGGTTTGAATCACAGTGCGCATGGTTTGGAGTGAGATATCTTCAAAGGATACTAGCATAATGGAGATATTAGAATAGCCCAATACAGAGCTGATAATAAAGATAGAAGTAGTCCAGGTGCATTTAAATAAAGAGCAGATAGAGATAAATTACCCATTTCAACTACTACTCTCAAGGTCTTGAGAGTAGTAGTTGAAATGGGTAATTTATCTCTATCTGCTCTTTATTTAAATGCACCTGGACTACTTCTATCTTTATTATCAGCTCTGTATTGGGCTATTCTAATATCTCCATTATGCTAGTATCCTTTGAAGATATCTCACTCCAAACCATGCGCTTCTGTGTGATTGTTCACTTCCCCTATGATCTATTTAAAAAGCTGCTCTAGCTCTTTTTTAAATGTTAATACTGGTAGTCTGGTTCCACCGTGATTAAGGTGGAGCCCACACCTTCAGAACAGGCTCCCCCTTTCTCCTTCCCCTTCCCTACACCATCACCTCATCCATACACTGAGACTCCTAAGCTCTGCCTAACTCTGGGGACCTATGCATGGAGTTGGGAATATTTCTTAGAATGTTATTCTGGAGGTTCTGAATTTCATCTTTTTACGTAAAAGCCCAAATATACTATGATAGCTGTCTAAAATCCTAGCCTGAACACATCAAATGGTACTGTCTACTTACAATTTTACCAACCTTCTGGAGCTGCGGGCTATTTGATATGCATTAAGAGTTTTCTCCCATCTGGTCTCGGATAAGAGAATCTCAATCCAGACCAACTATCAGGTAGCTGCTTTTTCATAATTCCTCCTCTACTGATATCTTCATCTCTTCCTTTTTACTGTCCATTTCTATCCTCATTTGCTGCTTTCTTTCCTCTTCTGTCTCCTGTTCCTCCCCTCCTTCCTCTCTTCTCATCCTTCTTTTCTAAATACTACTCAGCTGTGCTCCCTATCCTTCCTCATTTCTGCTATTTTCTCTTCTTCCCTTTGCCTGCCTCTTATTTTATTGCTGCCTCCCTTTTCACTCTCCTTCCCATTTTCCTCTTCCTGCTGTCATCTTCCTTATCCTCTGCTACTTTCCCTCCCCTCTTGTGTTTTTCTTTTTTGTAGGGGAAGCAGTAACTTGAGCATTTAGCTGTCTTCTGCCTCCCCTATCTGATTATCTTGGCCAGAGTGGAACCAGTGAACTGCAGGAGGCAGATTAGCAGCTGCCTACTGAATCCCATCAGCATGAAAGACACAGGATTCTTACTATCCTGGTCTTCCCCTTCCCCCTCCCCCTTCCTTGTGAGAGGTTGTCACCCTGTGCAAATGCAAAATCCAGCTCTGTCTAGAGGGGTAGCCTCTGCATAACTTCAAGTTATTGCTGGAGGCAAATCTTCCTTCTTGGTTTGGCAGGTACTACAGAGAAGATCTTTGAAGACAAGAGGGATCTGTATGATGTGTACGTGGATAACCAAAATGTGAAGACTCATCATGAGCACCTGCAGCCACTTTTGAAGGTGAACAACGCAGACAGAGAGAAGTACCGGGGTCTCAATGACCAGAGGTAATGGCAGTAGTGGTGGGCTGGGTAACCAGAGTTAATAGGCATATGGAAGGCTACCAAGCAAAGGTTATGGTAAGGTGTGTTTGATAGTGGCTTAGTAACCAGCTGGAGAGAACAGAGCAAAGAAATTGTTCCTTTCCTTATCTTTCTACACCAGTCCAGATGCATGGGTATATTTCCCCCTTCCCCCCCCCCCCCCACCCCACCAGTAAATGGAGAAGGCAGGCACAACCTTTTTCTGTGACATCATCACAGATATTTATAGTAGTGCAAGCCCAGACCAAAGCCTGTATTCTGTCTCCAGCAGGTAGTAGGACATGCTGGTCTTTTGCAGCAGTATCTCTGTCAGGTTTTAGCCTTTGCCCTTTCTAGTGGAGTATTTTGGGGTAGTTATATGCTTAAGCATCCTTACTATTAGTTTGAAATGACCTGGCTTCTGGTTTTCCAGATGCGCAAGCCCTGAAAGGAGACTCCCAGCTATGATGAAGGCTTGGTAAAGCTAACTGCATGGGAGCATAATTTTTGCTCAGTAGGATCCCCCCTCTCTCTCTCATTTCCCTTCTTTCCTACTGGGGGGGAGGGGGAAGGACTACTGCAGATAGGGGTGGCTCTGGGCCATCTTTAGGGTGTAATTGTGACAGAAGGCGCATGTGAGAGAGGTAGCATGAATTTATGGGACTGTATGAGCGAGGGGGTGTGTCTCTGAGATCATGTGTGTGAGGGAGCACGTGTGTATGTGTGCACACGAGGGAGAGATAGGAGGGTCTGTGTGCATCTGAGAGAGGAAGCATGAGTATGTATGAAAGAAAGTGTGTACGCATATGAGAGAGAGAGAGAGAGGAGAGAGTTTGTGTGCCCTCCCACACCCACTAATCCACAACAATCTCAAGGTAGTGGGAAACCAAAAGTTCCCACTATTCTTCTTAGTTTTAAATATTAATGGTTGTTAGATGTCTGCTGTTTTGAAATGTTTTACTGCTTGAGAAATTTAAAAAAGAATTTGAGTTTTTAAAATTATTGGATGTTTATTCTTCAGCTGTTTTGAAACATTTATCTTCATTATTATGATTTTACTGTTATGATTGATTTATTTCTTGATTTAATTTTTGTGTTTTATGATGAATGGTGGTTTCTGTTGTTGCACTGTATACAGAGTCTGCCTTGTTGTGGTTTCCAGTTCAGTTTTTGTCTGCCCATTCCTGTTTATACTTTATGGTCTCTTTGTTCTGTTTTTGGTGAAAGTTTGTCTTTAGTCTGCAACTGTGACTAAGGTATTTTGCTGGCATGCAGCTTCTGTATAGGGATCTATAGCAGCCTGGCTTGTTCTGTTTTCCTAATAGGAGGTGTATTGATATTTTAGGAGCTGGTGTTATATTTATAGTGTTACTTTTCCATAGGTAAGATTGTTATTGTTTGACTGCTGGCAATGAGAGCTGTTTTGATATGAGAGGTTTACTATATTGTAATTGTTTACTCATAGCTTTCTGAGAGTCAAGTCCACATCCAACATGCATTACGATAGGCCTAATACCATATGTGTATTTTTGCAGGGAATGTTGTTGTTGTGATATTTTTTTTATCTCAGAAGACTGTATCTAAATGTTTTTAATGTAAAATCTGTTGATATAAGTGCATAATATTTAAGTTTGTTTGTGTGTGTGTGTATGTAGAGGGCCTGATTGGGGGTTATTAAATGTCTATGGCATCTAATAACCTTGCACTGGCTATGGGTTCCAGAAGAGAGGGGGTGGACCCAGGTAGGGAAGAATGTCAGATTTTAAAGTTTAGATTACTGGAGATGAATGAACGATGAATGGGTGACAGCACAGTAATTGTTCGCATAGGGCAGCAAAATAGCTAGCACTGGCCCTGTATACAAAATGGCATCCAAATTACTCAATATCTCATGGACTGTGCTGGTGGCTGATCCAAGCTAATTTGTCTGGGGGGTTGGGGTATCCTTCCAGATTCTAGCTACCCAAATTACTCTAACAGATGCATCCAACTTTGGCTGAGGGACTCATGTAGAGAGGTTCAGGTCTGTTCAGGAGAAATATACACGTTTCTTAGATCTAAGGGAAATATTGGAAAGCTCTAAAGCAGGGGTCGGGAACCCATGGCTCGCGAGCCAGATATGGCTCTTTTGAGGGCTGCATCTGGCTCGCAGACAGTCGCCACACTTTCCCGCTGACCCAGCTGCTCCCCGGTCCTCCTCCGCCCGGGCTTAAAATGCTGTCAGCCCGGGCGGAACGCGGCAGGACAGCTGGAGTCGGCGGCACCGGCGTGCTCTCTTCTTCCCACCCCCCCCCCCACCCCCCCGTGGCCCGGAAGAGGAAGTGGAGAGTATCGGGTGCCTGCGCGGCAAGAAAAGGCCACGCTAGTGCGCTCGGCATCGGCCCGAAGAAAAGAAGACTGCAGCGCGGCTCGGAGGAAAATGAAGAGGTTCAACCGCGGCCGATGGGACTCCGCCTCCGCGAGGGCTGAAAATGAAGAGGTTAGCGTTGGGAGGAGGCTGCTGCTGCCGCGAGTTCCCGGGGTGGGGAGAGAGAGTGAATGAGCGAGCAAGCCGTGTTTGCTCGCTCATGTTTGCTTGCTCATTCACTCTCTCTCTTCCCCCCCCCACCCCAGGAACTCGCGGCAGCAGCAGCCTCCTCCCAACGCTAACCTCTTCATTTTCAGCCCTCACGGAGGCGGAGTCCCATCGGCCGCGGTTGAACCTCTTCATTTTCCTCCGAGCCGCGCTGCAGTCTTCTTTTCTTCGGGCCGATGCCGAGCGCACTAGCGTGGCCTCTTCTTGCCGCGCAGGCACCCGATACTCTCCACTTCCTCTTCCGGGCTGCGGGGGGGCCCTGTGTGTGTGTGTGTGTGTGTGTGTGTGAGTGAGAGATGCATCTCCACTTCCTCTTGTGTGTGTGTGTGAGAGAGATGCATGTATGTGAATGATTGAGAGCCTGTACATGTGAAAGAGAGTATGTCTGTGATTGAGAGCCTGCCTGTGAGAGAGAGAGAGAGAGCATGAATGTAAGTTTACCATTGGGAACCTGTATGTGTAAGTTTGTGATTGAAAAGCTATTTGTGTGAAAGAGTATGTGTGTATGATTGAGATCCTTTGTGTGTGAGAGAAATCATGTGTATGTATGATTAAGAGCCTGTGTGTATAAGTAAGAGAGAGATCATGTGTGTCTGTGTGTGATTGAGAGCTGATTTAGGTGAGGGAGCATGTGAGTATGTGATTGAGAGCCTGTGTGTAAATGAGAGAAAGAGAGGACATGTTTGTAAGCATGTGAATGAGAGTCTGTGTGTGAGAGAAAAAGACAGCATGTATTTGTGATTGAAAGCCTGTGTGTGTGTGTGTAAGCGTGGAAAGATAGCATGTGTGTAAATGCGTAATTAAGAGCCTATATAAGTGAGAGAGAAAAAACATGGGTATATGTGAGTACTGAGAGCATGTGTGTATAGGTGTGTCATTGAGAGCCAGTGTGAGAGAGAGCGCTGGTATGTGACTGAGAGAGGAGAAAGTTCCAAGCAAACCACCCCACCTCCTGCTAATTCACAACAATCTCAGGACACCTGGATATCAAACGTTCCCAGGTATGCAGAGCAAAAAAATTTTTGTATCCTTATTTTTCATTACTGGGTCTTTGTGTCTGCTATTTTGAAATATTTTGTTGGTATCTGGAAATGTTTTATATGAGTTTTTAATTATTGGATATTCCACTCATCAGCTGTTTCGAAATATGTTCTTTTTGTTAGTACAGTTTTACTGCTGATGATTTTATATTTCTTGATTTGTTTTATAAGGATGGGTGATGTTTCTTTTTTCCTTTGTTACACTGCATACAGAGACTCTGGCTTGTTGCAGTTTCCAATTCAGTTTTTTCTGCATGCTTCTTGTTATGCGTTTTGGTCTCTTTATTCTATGTTAGGTGAGGGACAGCACGTGATTCAGGTGAGGTTTTCTGCTGGCGTGTAGTTTGTGTAGGACTCTATAGCAGCCTGACTTGGTCCGTTTTCCTAATAGGAGATGTATTGGTGTCTTAAGGCCTGGTGTAATATTTTCAGAGACTTATTGTACTTTAAAAGTGTGATCTTACATAAAATGCACACATTTACTTGTATTTAGTTTTAAACATATTGTATGGCTCTCATGGAATTACATTTTAAAATATGTGGCGTTTATGGCTCTCTCAGCCAAAAAGGTTCCTGACCCCTGCTCTAAAGGCTTTCAGAGATCAGTTTGCCAACAAAATTATCCTAATTTAAATGGACAACTGAGTGTCCATGTTCTATGTAAAAAAAAAAAAAAATAAATAAAAAGCAAGGTGTTAGTTTTGGGAATCTGTCAGAATGTGCCCCTCAGCCATTTCTCAAGGAATGACCCTAAGAGCCATTATCTGGTGGGCAAGGACAACATCCTAACAGATAAATGGAGTCAAGTCCTAGAATCCCATAAGTGGTCCCTGGACAGAGGAGTAATAAATTGGATAATCTAGAGGTGGAAAACACCCATGGTGGGTCTGTTTGTTTCCTCTGAATAGGAAGATTCTTCAGTTCTGTTCAAGGAAAGCAAGGCAAGCTAGCCTTGGATGATTTCTTCCTAAATTGGGGAGAAGCTCTTCCATACCTTTTGGTGCAAAGACCTTGCTAAAACTCAGAAGGAACTGGAGCACTGTGACCCTAATAGTTCCTTCATTGGTGCCCTTGTAGTCACAAATCAAGGAAAAACATTTTTCCCTCAAAACAGATTACACCAGCTCATCCAAAGGTTGTAAGTAGTCCAACATAGGTTCTGGCCATGATCTAGGGACAAACTAAATATGCTAGGTCATATGGCTTCTAAAATATAAGTAGTTCTTTGGCTTGTCTCAAAATGAGACCTTAATGGGACCCCAAGTTTCAGTGGAATCCATCTGTTAACCTTTGTCACACAGAATTCTTCCAATGCTAAAATCCACCCTCCACTAGTGGACTGCAAAATCCAACCCGCTTCAGAGGATTCTATTTATGCCGCATCAATACTGCCAACAGTGGCTGGGGAGCTCATCTTGACTATCACCATACCCAAGGAATTTGATTGAAGGCCAAAAAAACGTATTCACATCAATCATCTCGAGTTCAGAACAATATTTTATGCTCTTTAAATATTTGAATGCTTTCTTTGTGGACATTCAGTGCTGGTCCAAATGGACAATTAAGTAGCAGTATTCTATTGAGGGGCAAGTTCCCTTTGCCTCTGAGAAGCTGCAAAGATAAGGGACTTCTCAATCAAATATCCCTACAAGCTGCTTACTTTCCTGGAAAACAAAACCAGTTGGCAGACAAATTCAGCAGAATTCTACAAACCATGTTCCACAAGTGGAGAACCCTTAAATAGATTTGTTTGCCTCCAGGGAGAACAGACAGCTCCCAGTTTATTGTTCAAGGATACCATCCATGCCTTGCCTTTTTTTTTGAATGCTTTAGTCATTGAATGATCATAGTCCCTTCTATATATCTAGGCTCCAGTCCCCCCAATAGCTAGCACTTTGTTGAAATTCCAAACAAGGCTTGGCACTATGATTCTTATAGCACCATCTGGCCTTGACAAAACTGGTTCCCTCTCTTCTGAATGTTTCTAGCACTAGTAACACAGAACCAGGGAACATTATTGCATAAGGCCTGGTTTATTAAGGCTTTTTTCCCATTTTGTGTCTATGGGGTAAAAATCTTAGTAAAT
Organism: Rhinatrema bivittatum; assembly: GCF_901001135.1. Lineage (NCBI taxonomy): Eukaryota > Metazoa > Chordata > Amphibia > Gymnophiona > Rhinatrematidae > Rhinatrema > Rhinatrema bivittatum. The sequence continues at coordinate 125,854,149 of NC_042623.1, forward strand.
CAGGCCCTAAGATTGTAAGCCCTTTGGGGACCGGGAAATATCTACAGTAACTAAATGTAATTGCTTTGAGCTGGCTGACCAGTCATAAAAGGTGAAATATAAATTAAAAAAAAATTAATAAGCCTTAAAATGAAAATACAAGACTTTCTTGTAGTAGCAAGAAAGTCCTAAGCGTTCAAATGGAAGTTTTCCGTCTTGTGTTCCACAAAAGACCCTTTTCAATGCTCTATCAGTGTTCAACTAGCTCCAGTACCTTTTGTGTGCACTGCCTCCATTATATGCAAATATAACTCAACTTAATAGAATGTGGTTGTGCACTTTACCTGATTAGTTTTATCCTTTATTTAATAACCCATTTTTCAATAGATTTTTTAGAAATTGGATTACCACCCAGGCAGTGCAGAGTGGCATGTTGGCCACATCCTCTGTCTAGCTTTGGGTCTGCAAAAAAAATGGCATTGAAGGGTTCTGAGCTGCATCATGACTTTAAAAAAAAAAAAAATTTTAGATAATGATCTGTATCAGAAACACATTATTTGTGTGACATTTTTTCCCTAAATCTTTACAGGCTAATAGGGACATGAATCCTAAGCTTTCTTACTCTTTTCCATCTTGCAGTTGCCTGGTCCATTATAGGCCATTTTCCAGTCAAGGACGAGTACCTAGTGTTGGACAAAATTTGACTACATTTAAAAGAACTTTTCAGCTGAAAACCAGGCACCTAGCTTTGTGGCTGAAAATTTGCCTAGGTTGAAAATAGCTGCCTAATGCCGCCAGCCCTTTTCCTGGCTTGGCTTTTGAAGGGTATGGGGCTTCTGCTGTGTGAAGAGAGGGTGGGGAGGGGCTAGAAGCTTCCCCTGTTTACATTTAAGATGTGGGGAGAAGGATTCCGTGGGGCTGGTGCCCCCTTGAATAACTTTCAAAAGCAGCTGGGGAGGTGGGCTGATCGGGTTGGTCAGTGCCTCGATTTGACCAGCCAAGATAGGTGGCTAGTGCTGAACATTAGGCTAGCCACCTACCTGACCTAATGCTGCCCGTGACCCATTCAATTTTTAGGCATCTAACTATAGACACATAAAATAAGGTGCTCAACACTGTGTTATTTTCAAATGTCAGTTTAGGCATCTAACTCCCCAAATTAGGCACTTAAATCCTTTGTGTCTTATGTTTCTTCCTCTGTTTCCCTGCCTCATTCTTCCTTGCTTTGATAACATTTTTGCACTTGCCCTGGTTTACTGTTTCCTTGCCCCTATTTCTTAGGTTATGTTTTCTTCTCCTCTTGTGGCTCATCTTATTCTTCCTTTTCTTTTCCTGCAATTTATGTTTGGTATCTTGGTGCTACTCTTATTTGATATCTGTTTTATATTTACTCTGTTTTCTCCTTCCCAGGCAGATGTTGATTTATGCACAGGAAGTAGATGGAGACTACAGCTCCTGTGAAGAGGATCTCTTTGTTCTGTGAGTTTCCTTTCCTAATTTATTTTCTTTCTCCTGTTGAATACTCTTGAAGTGATTTCATGGAGTGAATGAAACTCCTATTTAAAACAGATATAATAAAATAATTTAAAGTATTCTATTAATATTGATGGTTAAGTTCTCGTTAATGCTCAAGGACAAGCAGGATATACAGTCCTCACACATGGGTAATGTCAACAGACTGAGTTTGTCTGAGCTCTCGCTGCAAAGCTACTAGATCGGGGAAGGTAACTTTGGTCCTGGAGTGCCACAGTCAAGTCTGATTTTTAGAATATCCATAATGAATATGCATGAGATATATTTGCATACAATAGAGGCAATGCCTGCTAATAAAGCTCATTCATATTCATTGTGGATATCCTGAAAATCAAACCTGCTTGTGGCATTCCAGGACTAGAGTTGCCTAGTCCTTTACTAGAACTTTCTAACATGCTCTATTGAGGTACTCCGATTTTTTTTATTTTTTTTTATTTTTTTGCAGTATGCTTTCCTTGGTTTGAATGACCACTTCATCTTAAAACCCTTAAATGTGTTTCACAAATTTTCTTTTTTTGCTGTTTTGGATCTGCACCAATAATGGTGCATCAAGCAGTCCTTTTCTGACATTGAGTTTGATTTTGCAGTGACTAACTTTTGTCTGATACAGAAGAAGACCAATGACTTCAAGAAATGCACCAGGTGCAGCCACATAATGTCAATAACAGACTCTCATGATGCATGCATGCTGTGTCTGCGTGCTAGGCACAATACCCCTGGTTCCCTATATGTACAAGGATCAGTCCAGAGAAGTGGGTTGTGTATCCCTACCAGCAGGTGGAGTCAGAGAACAATTAGAACTTTGGGCATTGCTACATAACGAGAGTGCCACCTGCAGTCCCTCAGTATTTCTCTGACTCCAGCAGCTGGAAGAGAGGCACCTGCAGTCTTAGTTAATTTTTCAGTTTATGTAGTTAGATTTTTTTTTCTTCGGGTTTTTTCTTCAGGATTGCTTCCTGAGGTGTTAGGCACCTTTGTGGGCCATCCCTCAGTCGAAGCCGGACGTCCGGGGGGGTTGGTTACCTCCGTCTGGGTTTCGTCCGTCACCACTCGGAGTGTGAAGACCAGGGGCTCCTGGTTACTCACCTCCATGGCTGCTCCCCCAAAGCTGCTCCTTCGACCCTCTCTGCTCAAAAGGACTCAGTAAAGTTTAAAAAAAAAAAAGTAAAACTGAGTGAGACTCCCTCTGTTTCGAGCTGAGGTAAGGAGTAGGGTTGGGACAGTCAGCCTTGCAGGCACTCCGGGGTGTTTGGCAGCCCTTCGGCCTTCTTTCCCTCTACTCCCGGGGCTCTGGGTTGCTCTGAAGGGACGAGGTAAGTGTTTTCTTCGCCGGCCAGTTTTTGGCACGGCTCACCGCACTTGGCAGCGCAACCCGTTGCAACGAGCCTGTCAGCGTTTTTATTCTATTTTTTCCGTTCCTCCCCTCAGCTCCTGGGCTGCATGGCTGCGTGTTTTGTTTTGGTTTTTTTTCAAGGGGCCCTCGCTTTCTCTCCACGCTCTGTCAGGCGTGTGGGCACGAAGGCAGAATTTTAGTTTTGTGTTTTTCCCTCCCTTATCCTTCCTAGGGATGGAGAGTTCGTCGGGACCCTGAGCCCTTCCCCCGGGATGGGGGATCTTCATCCTGAGGCTCAAGGGAGGAGGGATCCCCTCCAGTCATAGCCCTTGTGGCTGAGGACAGCGCTGGGGGACTGACCGGCTCCTGAGGATCCCATTCCGGCAGATGGAGACCCGGAGGGGTTTTCGCCGGAGTTTGTCTTGTTAATGCACCAGGCTTTCCTGGCCAGAAAGCAGGCGGGCTTCAGGATGCAAATTCAGTTAGTGGGTCTTTCCGAGCCACGGTTCAAGAAAGGTAGACTCGAGGAACAGCAGGCCCGCCGGGGAAGTGATGGTCCCCAGGGGCCACAGACCCCTCCCCCACCCTCCGGAGCTCCAGATCAGAGTTCGGCTCAGGTTCTGGATTTGGTTCCTGATCTTGGGGACCCTGATCAAGTTGCTGCAGATGATGATTTGCCACCCACAGAAGGGGATGAGCCCAGCGTGGTCTGCCTTTTAAGTGGGATGAACTACGACCCCTTATTCCCCAGGTGTTGGAAGTTCTGGGGCTTAAGATCTCTCAGGAAGAATCAGATAGTAATGGGGTTAATCCGGTTCTTGACTGAATACGGGGGCCCACTTCGTCCTTTCCACTGCCTAAAAAGGTTCGCAAGCTGGTGACCCGCAAGTGGGATGCACCGGACACGGGGCTCAAGGTGGGCAGAGCTATGGCCAAGCTCTATCCTCTTTCAACAGATGTCTTGGATCTTCTGAAAATTCCGAAGGTAGATGCGGCGGTTTCGGCTGTGACAAAGAAGACCACTATTCCGGTAGTGGGTGCTGCCGCTTTAAAAGATATGCAGGACCGTAAGCTCGAGATCCAGTTGAAGCGAGTCTTTGAAGTGGCTGCGTTGAGTCTTCGGGCCACGATGTGCGCCAGCCTCATGCAGAGGGCATGTATGTGCTGGATTCAGGCCTCTAACACCACTATAGGAGCTGGCAGTGGTGCCACCTTGGAGGGCACTCGTTTGGAGGCAGGCATCGCATATGTAGCAGATGCGCTTTACGACCTAGTGCGAACTTCAGCGCGCAGCATGGTTTCTGTAGTGACTGCGCACCGACTACTGTGACTGCGCAATTGGTCAGCGGATTTGTCTTCAAAATCTCAGCTGTGTTACCTCCCATTTAAGGGTAAGCTTCTGTTTGGTGAGGAACTGGAGTAGTTGGTAAAGCTACTCGGAGAATCTAAGGGGCATAAGTTGTCGGAAGATAAAAGGGCCCACCAGAAAGGTGTTTCCTTCGCGGCTGCGTTTTCGGGATTCACACTGATTTCGTTCCGGCAGGTATTCCTCGCCTTCACGTCTAAGCAGACCTCAGGACGGCAACAGTCCTTTCGAGGGGGTTGTCGTCCCGGCCGGGATTCTGGACACCTCGGGACAGGAGGTAGTAAACCCTCCCAATGAAGCCATGAGTCCCCATTCCGCGTCGAAACTGTCGGGGGCAGATTGTCCAGCTTTTACACGGAATGGGCAAGGATCCCCTCAGACCGTTTGCTCCTGGAGGTGATCAGAGAAGGCTACACTCTAGAGTTTTCACGTCCCGTGCAGGAGGTGTTCGTGGAGTCCCGCATGGCCTCGCGCAACAAGCAGGAAGCTGTACGGGAGACCCTGCAGCACCTGATCCAGCTATAGGCCATTGTCCTGGTTCCGGAGGCAGAAGAGGGTCGCAGACTTTACTCGGTTTACTTTGTGGTTCCCAAAAAGGAGGGCACATTTCGTCCCATCCTAGACCTACAGGAGGTGAACAGTTGTCTCCGAATCTCTCGTTTTCCCATGGAAACCCTGCGGATGGTACTGGCTGCTGTTTGGAAGGGGGAGTTCCTTGCGTCCCTGGATCTTAATAACATAAAAACATGCCATACTGGGTCAGACCAAGGGTCCATCAAGCCCAGCATCCTGTTTCCAACAGTGGCCAATCCATGCCATAAGAACCTGGAGGCTTATCTGCATTTTCCAATACAGCTATGTCACCAGAGGTTTCTACGCTTCAAGGTCTTGGGACAACGCTTTCAGTTTCAGGCCCTTCCATTTGGTCTGGCGACGGCTCCTCAAACTTTCACCAAAGTTATGGTGGTTGTAGCAGCCTTCCTTTGCAAGCAGGGGATTCTGGTCCATCCATACCTGGATGACTGGCTATGTGAGTAATGTCACCAATACCTAGTTTCATTGCTCTCCTGATACAGCTGGTCAGTTGAGGCTCAACAAGTATACCTAACACCTATCTAAAGTCTATCACCTATACTTAGTTGCTTCAGAATTCTGACCAAATTTATCTTTAGTAGGGCATGTTTCCATACTGCAGCATTTTTTAGCATTTCTTGTCACAAAGCCACCTGCTACCAGCTGCAGCCGATTAATCCCTTTACCCATTTTACACTCCAGGTGTTGCCACACACAATCTATTAGGTTGGCCCTTGGTGGTCCTAGCCCAGGGAGCTATGGGCTAGGAAGGGGCACTTATCCATCATAGGGGTAGGGGTGCTCTAATCCTATGTAGAAAGTAGTTTGCGCTCAATGCACAGTCAAGCTATAGAATTTGTTACCAGAGGACATGGTCAAAGCAAATAGTATAATGGGATTTAAAAGAAGTTTGGACAAGTTACTAGAGGAAATGTCCATACAACAATGTCCATACAACAACATTTTATTATTTGTGCTTTCTCTAGAAGGTCTAAATAATCCATTCTAGGTTTTGAGGATAGCAAAGTTATGAGCCAAAGTTATGGTTGGATGATAATTGTACCTGCCCTGGGTAGAAGTAAGAATATAGAGATTACAAATATTTCAGTGTTGATGGGACAGGGTAGGTACATGCTCTAGAGTAAGATGACGTATAATCCTTTTAAGAGTAGAGAAAGGTGCTTGGTCCAGATTTCAATCCAACCAATGAAGGATTTAGTAGGAGAAAGGAATTTGAAAAATGACTTTGAGTTTAAATGTAGAATACTAAATACAAGATTTGTTGTGACAAAATATGTTGGCTTATAACCTAATTTTAGAATTTATTATACATGTGATATATGACAGAAACATGGTTGAAAGGATGAACTCTGCCCTAAACAAGCATGCCCAAGTGGATACTCATTCTACAATAGGAATAGGAAATGTGGAGTAGCCTTTATAAACCTGAATTGTTTAAAGATTACGGAAGTTGAGCTTAGACACCTACCTAGGTAGATGTCATTTTTATACTCCGGGAAGCAAATTATTTTTAATTTGCTTCTAATTTATAACCTTCCAGATCTGACTATACCATCTTTGATGGACTTGACAGAATTAATCACACTATGGGCTTCTAGTTTCTCGCTGTTAATCATTTTAGGAGACTTCAATGTACACGGTGAAAATGCAGAGATGGGGCTTGAGTTTATAACCCTTAATAAAGACTCTAATCCGAAACATCTCTCGATGAATATTGTCTCTAAATACTCTCACTAAATTTTCACAAAAAATTGTAATTACTGAACCAGCTGCAACTATAAATGACTATTTGAACGCCAACCAGCGTTTTAATTCCCAATTCAGCTCCTTGAGTTATAAATCAGATCTTCACCACCTATAAAGCACAAAAATCACAAACTGCCCAAGAACCTGTTGCGGATGACGTTTATGCAACGGGATCTAGATGCTGAAACCAAGAAGCAGTTGGCAGAGGAGGAAAGGAAGATAATCAATGATGAGATGGCATTATGATTTTAATACATGGGATTAGTGGTTTGTTTGAGATAACATATGCTGGGTTTCATTATAGATGCTGTATGTCCCCTGATGAAGCCATATGGGAGAAACAAGGGCCTCTTGTAGGGTGATTGATTGAATATATAGAGGGAGAATCATTGCCATTCAGAGATGTCAAAAAGACTTCAGCATTGATGGTTGAATTGTGAATAACATATAGGGAGGATCATCGCCAGTTGAAGATGTGAAAAGATTACAGCACTGATGACGGCAGCATAAAACATACATAGGAGTTGAGAAATTGTTTATTTAGATATTGAAGACACAATATTCGTCGAGAGATGTTTTGGATTAGAGTCTTAAAAAGGGTTGAAAATGACATTATAGCCAGTAGGGTGCATAATATAATCATTGAAATGGTAGGGATTAAAAATGTGTTCAACCATTCCCTGCAATAAGAGTTGTAAATGGCATAAAAGCCATAAGGGTGTATAAGATAGTTATTGATGAAAAAAACAAATTTGGTTACGCTTGCTGGTTTGTATAACAGTGCTTGTCATCAATGAGTATTGTATCATTGTTTTAATATTGATGAATGAGTGTGCATGTTTATAAGTGTGAGCTTTCATGCCATTTGGATATGTTTTATGGTAAATGTTATGTAAATTTTGATGATAAAGTTTGTATGTTCTCATTCATGTATGTTTTACATTCTTTTAAAAGAGCAGCAGCTGTGTTAAGTATTTATTTAAATAAGAACATAAGAATTGCCATGCTGGATCAGACCAAGGTCCATCAAGCCTAGCATCTTGTCTCTGACAGTGGCCAATCCAGGTCACAAGTACTTGACAGATCCCATAAAGTAGGTCTAATTCCTGTTCTCGCTCTCAGGGACAGCTTTCTTTAGACTTCCTGGCTAATAATGTGTTATGGACTTTTACTCTAGAAACATGTCCAAACCTCTCTTAAACCCCACTGTGCTAGTCATCTTGACCGTGTCCTCTGGCAACAGAAGCCACAGGATATTCCAACTTTGGGGTCAGCCAACAATGGACCTCTTTGCATCCGAACTGAATCACAAAGTGGACAGATTCTGCTCTCTGCTCAAACAGAGGAACCAGTTAGCCAAGGACACCTTTGCTCGTCCCTGTAACTCAGGTCTTCTATACACGTATCCCCCGATACCGCTAATAACCAAAACTCTAGTGAAGCTGCAACAGGACAAAGGGTCAATGATACTCATAGCCCCGTATTGGCCTCGGCAAGTATGGTTTCCCATACTCCTCGACCTCTCGATCAGGGAACCAATTCGCCTGGGCACAGCACCTACTCTCATAACTCAGGATCAGGGCATTTTGCCAAACTTCAAACCCTATCCCTGACAGCCTGGATGTTGAAAGCTTGATCCTGCAACCACTCAATCTTTCAACTAAAGTATCTAAAGTGCTTGTAGCTTCACGAAAACCTTCCACACGAAAATCCTATCGTTGCAAGTGGAAAATATTCACCACACGGTGCACACAGAAAAGTATTGACCCTTTTTCCTGCCCCACGTCATCATTTTTTAGACTATCTCTGGCACCTTTCAGACTCTGGTCTCCAGACTTCGTCAGTAAGAGTTCACCTAAGTGCTATCTCAGCTTACCACAAGGGAGATGGGGATAACCTAATATCAGTGCAACCCCTTGTCAGTAGATTTATGAGAGGTTTAATTCAACTAAAACCCCCTTTACGGCCACCAGTCACAGAATGGCACCTTAATGTAGTACTAACAAGGCTCATACGTTCTCCCTTTGAGCCCATGGATTCCTGCGATGTTAAACTTCTTACATGGTTCTCTTCCTAGTAGCCTTTACATCTGCTCGAAGGGTTAGTGAGTTACAAGCACTTATCACATACTCGCCCTATACTAGGTTCTTACATGACCGAGTGGTCCTGCATACTCACCCTAAATTCCTTCCCAAGGTGGTTACTGATTTCCACTTGAATCTGTCTGTAAACTGATTCAAGACCTCACTCTCACCAGGACGAAAGAGTTTTGCACACCTTGGACTGTAAACGCGTGCTAGCATATTATCTAGACCGCACAAAAGCCCATAGAAAGTCCACCCAGTTCTTTGTTTCTTTTGACAAAAACAAACCTTGTATGGCAGTGGGCAAACAAACTCTCTCCAATTGGCTAACGGATTGTATGGACTTCTGCTATGAAAAAGCAGGCTTTTCTCTCCAGGGACGAGTAAAGGTGCACTCAGAGCAATGGCAACCTCAGTAGCACACTATCGTTCAGTACCAATTACTGACATCTGCAAAGCTGCAACATGGAGCTCTCTTCACACACATTTGCAGCTCATTACTACCTGGACAAGGAAGGTAGACAAGATTCCGCCTTTGGACAATCTGTCTTTAAAAAAAAAAAAAAGAAAAAACTTATTTCCAGTATAATCCCAACTCCTTCCACATACAACCTGCTGTGATTTCAGGCTGCCTCATTTTTTCCAGCAGTACACCAGTTGTTGTGCCTGTTGCACAAGTTGTACACTGTTGGTCCAAAACAAAGATGACTTAGCCTGTAGCTTGCTAATCACCCATATGTGAGGACTATCATCCTGCTTGTCCTGGGATAAAGCAAAATTGCTTACCTTGTAATAGGTGTTATCCCAGGACAGCAGGATGTAGTCCTTACGAAACCCACCCGCCACCCCGCAGAGTTCGGTCTGAAACGTTTTGTTGTTTTATTTTTGTTAAAGCTTATTGCTACAAACGAAACTGAAGGGAGACCCCTATGGCTCGAGGGATCATGGCATGCTCAGTGTGCCAGTCAAACGTTTCTAGAAACTTTGACAAAGTTTTCCGTGATAGGGCTCCGTCCAGTGATGTCACCCATATGTGAGGACTACATCCTGCTGTCCTGGGATAACACCTATTACAGGTAAGCAATTTTGCTTTCTCCCTTTTTTGTTAAGGGCAACCCTTAAATATGGAGTGTGTAATTATAGTGAACTGCTCACCTTTGGAGAAATCAAAATTGCTTACATGTAACAGATATTCTCTAAAGACAGCAATTCACTGATCATATAAACCCGCACTCATTCTCATTAAGTTGAGCTCAGCTTAAGTACAGAACTGAGGCAGCTGCAGGGATGTGGGAAATCTGGTGCATGCTCAGAGAATATTCAAGACTTTGCTAGAATCCTCTGGAAAATACATTGTGTCAATGCCATTGAATAACAGCACCCGTGTGTCTGACTAGTGAACTGCTGTTTTCAGAGAACATCTGTTACAGGTAAGCAACTTTGTTTTACATAAAATCACTGGTCTGCTTTTCTGCTTAATCATACTCTCTTTTATTGCTTGGTTACACTGAATTATTTTATTCAGGCCGTGTTCCCTTTGTTCATGATGATATTGAATATGCCTGCAAAGACATGGAAGAAAAGAGACCACCAATAATTTTTGTTCATGTCTGATGATGCTATGAATGGAAAGAACATAGCTTGCTTCTCCCCTTCCCTTGAGAACAGTTTTATATATTAAAAAAAAAAAGCTGCATTACTGGGGCATCTCCATGGCTCATGTCATAATGTTGTGGTGCAACAGACTTAGGCTGCTGTTTGACAAGGCTAGGAGTGCTCAGGCATGCTTTGTATGTTGTCCAGGGGAGGAACAATCTTGAAGTGTATTTCTATCCAGTCCTCAGGTTACCTACACCACCTAGGTATTGCTCTGTGGAGGAAGGGGACAGTTTTTTAAATGAGGGAAAAATAGGGAGGGTTAAAAAATCAATTACTGGCAATAAACACAATGGCTATGACTTTGAAAGTTGAGTAGATGCCTACTAGAGCCTGTGAATCTCTAAGGGTTAACTGAACTCTGCCTCATTTCTTTCCTGCGCATTCTATGATTACTGGAATCTCCAGAATCTGCATTATATCTAATGTGGATGACCTCTCCACCAAGATCAGCAAATCTTGAAAAATATCCCTTGTAGCCATGAAAAAAAGGCCTTTGGAAGCTTTGGTATATTCTAGCTATGAACATTTCCTACCGTAAAGTTGCTATTATTAGACAAAATTGTCTTCTCCTACTTAAGCAGTAGCAGCACTTTTTCATCTATTGTGCTATGTTTCTTTTCCTACTAGTGAACAGCAGATAAATGCTGATTTTGATAACCATTTTGTCTTTCTATATTATAATTTTCTCCTTCCCTTCTGTTTTTTTCACCTTATCTTAATCTTCAATTCTATTGGATGGAATGATCCTGCAGGTTTTTCATGGAACAGAACAGTAGGATCTTCCAGACGCTGCTGGAGGTGTCTACAAGCCAGGACAAGACTCTGACTGCAGAGCATGCTCGGAGCATGGGCCTGGATCCCCAGGGTGACCGCAGTTTTCTAATGGATCTGCTGGAGGTGTATGGCATAGATGTTATGCTAGTCATCGACAACCCCTGTTGTCCATAGATTTAGAGTGGAACCTTTTACAACAGTTTAAAAAGGGTTTCTGGACATTGTGGAAATTTTGTGAAGTTTAGCAAATAGAATCACTTGAAGAGTCATTTATTTAATAACTTTCTGCAAAGAAAAGGAAGACAAGAAAAATGTTCTTTAATTTTTAAAAATGTGATTTTTCATTTCTACTTTTTCTGAAGTAATCACAAAGGGGTTTATGGGTGGCTTCTGATTTTTGTGTGCTGGTGTCATCTTCTTGTGCATTCCTTCTTGAGCGTTGTACGTTTGCAGCTGGTTAGGATTGGGGTGTGACAAATGGACGACTGCTAGTCTAGGGTGCTGGTGTATGGTGACAGTGTTTTGCTGTGGGCCAGGGCTTCCCAAACCTGTTCTGGGGTCCCCACAACCAGTCAGGTTTTCAGGATATCTACATAAAGATGAATGAGATCAATTTGCATATCATGGAGACTCTATGTACACTTATCTCATGCATTTTCATGGTAGATATTCTGAAAACCCCTACTGGCTGTTGGGGGGGGGCTCCAGGACAGATTTAGAAAGCCTTGCTTTAGGCCCCAGGGCTTTAGGGCAGGGGTGGCCAACTCTTGTGCTTGAGAGCCACAACCAGGCCAGGTTGGGTTTTGTTTTTTTTTTTTTTTTTAGAATATCCACAAGATAGATTTGCATGCATGGCCTGTATTGTATGCAAGTCTATCTCATTAATATTCATTGTGGATATCCTGAAAACCAGGCCTGTTTTTAGCTCTCAAAGACTGGAGTTCACGACCCTTGCTTTAGGGGTGATGAGTGATAGAAAAGCTTTGATTAAGTTATCTCTATTACTCTAGTGCCCAGAGCCCTTCTGTCACAACTAAGCTTGTACTTAGATGGGCAGTAGCGTGAAAAAGCCTCATGTTTTGCCTTGTAAACAGGGTCATATCTGTCCCTCCCCTATCACTGATGTGAAATGAAGCTTCCAGTTAACTATACTTATCCTTGTCCTAAGGAGAACATATTAAGTACTTTGTACATGTTGTTGGTCTTAATTTTGCTGCTATCAAGCTGAGGTCCCCTGCAGCACAGAAACACAGATATAGTGTCTCTGAACTGGTTTTATTTAGAAACTGTGTCAAAATAACAGTTCTTGATTTATGCACTGCAGGTAAACTTAATAGGTAATTTAGAGTTGGATAAGGCTTACTTCCAGTCCAGGTATTCAGTCCGGGTCATTTCACAGTATATCCTTTTCAGAGAGCACATAAAACAACTGGGAACAAACTTCTACTTACAGACAAGGTACAAGACTTCTAATCTTAACATCACAGTATAACAGTAATGCACATCAGGCGCAGAGCTCCCGGGTCTTCTTCCTGGCGCCTACCTGTTCCTGTGACCTCCTAGCAGACTAAATGTTTTGCACATCTAGCTGGATCCTCAGGGCTGGGGCCATTCCCCAGGCTATCTACCATCTGAAATGAGCTCTCTTTGGGTCAACCTGTGGTCCATGTGCAAGACACCAGCCTTGAACTCAACAGAGCCTAATTGATTTTGAGTAAACTATTTATCTCCCTCTGTTTCAGCTTCATTGGTTGTAATTCACATAGTAAGAGGCCAATATAATCTGAGCATTAAAACTGTGCTGAAATTCAGCATGTTTTATTAACATACAAGTGAAAAACATTTTTAACTCCTAATGCAGTAAGTTAATGGTAAGCTAACTTGGAGTTTAAAAAGCACCCTAACCTGAAAATATGAGTAAAAAAATGCCTAGCATGCATAAAAAAGATGATTTATGCATGGAAGATCACATTTTCTGCACCTAAATTATATTTTATGTGTAGAAAACATTTGTATGCACAATGCATATTTTCTATGCATACATTAGTACAGGGCCTAGCAGCAGAACGCAAGCTTCTGTCCATATACTAAATTAACCCTAGAAACTTTATTCTATCTTTGACTAAGAGTTTTCATTGCTAAAAAATAAATAAATAAATACAAGCTAGGCTAGCACACCTTTTTGCATTGGGTGCAATAATATCGTCATTACCATCAGATTTACATTGAGGAGCACAAATTTGTGCAGACATTGTTTGCACTGGCGGTAAAGTTTGTGTATAAAAAAATGTGTGCACAACTGCAGGTAAACCAGTGCATTCTGCTGCGTGCACCTTACTACATCAGCCTCTACCACAGTAGATGACAGTGCTAACAATCAACTGTAACTGTTATAAAAGTCCCCAGTCCTGAGGATATGTTCCAGTTGCCAACCATTGAACCTGTGACCTGCTTTTAGGAGATAGATCCTTCTCTAAATCAGATTTTGTCATCTGTCTTGTTGGACATCTATTATATGGTGTAGAGAATCATAAAAGCTCCTATACTTAATTCAGCAATTCACCTATTCTTTCAACTACTGCACAGCTTTAGAATTTAATGACAGGTTGCACCTAGTTCCTATTTCTGAAACTTGTTCATTTCTGTATCAGGGCCTGTATAGTCTGTAGCAGCGTCTGGGACTTCACCCTAAGAACAGCAGTTGATACTCAGAATTGAAAGAAACAGAATATGCAAGCTGGAACAGACCTGATAAAACTGGATAAGCATGTAAGGAGCCCATTTAAAGATTTAGCTCACAAATACATTAAGTTCCATATAGCAGGATTCAGTGTAATATGCAAAACCAATTACAGAGACTTAAAGAAGAACTCTAGGGGGCCACTGCCTTATACAGTGGTAATTTCCAGAGATGTTAGCTTTCTGGCTGACCACTTGGAAAAAAAACAAGTTAGCTACAAACTGACTTAACATTTTGCTGGTGTATTTATCCATTTTAGGTTCAACAACTAGTATAGACTGAAATGTTCATTCAGTCCCTATTCTAGATAATAAGGTAGATTAGCTAAGGAGGATTTGGTCCAGCTGTTGGGCATGAGAAAAGAATGCATCTCCAGAGTGTGTTTATCTGCAGACTTTTTTTTTTTTTAAATATTCACTAACCTGGGTTGCCACTTCTATAATGCTTATCTCCTTTTACAACCTACTGAAGTACTTTCATTCGGGCCGATACAGTAAAGTCTGCGGGAGAGCAGACCGGCGTGCGCACAGGCCACTCTCCTGTGCACGCGATTCTCTATTTAAATGTGGCCCAGCGGTAGAAACAGGCAAAAGGAGGTGCTAGGGACACTAGCACATCCCTAGCGCCTCCTTTTGGACTGGAGCGGCGGCCGTCAGCGGGTTTGACAGCCGACGTTCAATTTTGCCAGCGCTGGCAAAATTGAGCGTCCGGTTTTCAACATGACAGTAGCCGGCCGACTTAAAATTTATTTATTTTTTTTACTTTTTTTACCCTTCGGGACCTCTGACTTAATATCGCCATGATATTAAGTCAGAGGGTGCACAGAAAAGCAGTGCCCGAAGAAATTAGCGCCTACCTTTGGGTAGGCGCTAATTTCTGAAAGCAAAATGTGCGGCTTTGCTGCACATTTTGTTTTCTGAATCGCGCGGGAATACCTAATAGCGCCCGCAACATGCATTTGCATGTTGCGGGCGCTATTAGGTTCGGGGGATTGGACGCGCGTTTTCAGCCCCTTACTGAATAAGGGGTAAGGGAAAACACGCGTCTAATGGCGAGTTAACAGTGCTGTATTAACAGTGTATTAACAGCGAGTTAACAGTACTGTATCGGCCCGACAATAAGGGCAAGGAGCCTTTCTGATGTAGCTGGACTATTTTTAGGAGCAAGCTGAAGTTACTCATCCAGTATATGGCTCTCAAGAGAGGGTTAATTGAAAGATTTGTTAATTTTTCTGTGATCATAGGGGCAGTCATGTGACTTATTGTGTGTACTACAGAACTAAGGATATGGGATATGTAAGCAGCAGAATGTATGCTGGCCACAGCCCCTGGAGAAAGATTAAAGATTATGGGTAAATATCTTTACTCAGTAATTCTTGTGCAGTAGGGCCGCCTCCCCACCCCCACCTGGGAAGTTGACTTTGAGAGAGGAGTTAGCTTGCTTTGTAATGTATCTGTCTTTTCCTTAAGGGCTTCTTGCACAGTTGTTTTATTGATGTAAATGATTTTTATACATGCAGGATCAGACTCGCTCACTCGTTATTCCTTCTCACTACTTGTTAAAATTATGCACAAGTGTGCTGCCAGGCCCTCCATACCAGGGGTGGCTATGTATATGTTTATGAAGTGCTAGATTCTAAAGTATGTTCGGATCCTGCTTTGGTGAAGACTGATTTATAAATATAACTATATGTCCTCTTCATGCTGGGAATCCTATTGTTCTCTCAATACCTTAACTGTGCAGATTGTAGAGCAGTGCTACTCAACTTGAGGCTCTAGAGCCAGATGTAGCTTTTATCCATCACAGAATGTTTACAATAGTGCAGAATCAAATGGCACTATAAGTTTTATTTTAATAAGATAGTTATTAAATGTGTCCTCCTGGACTGATACTGCCAAAGTCACTCTCTTGAGTGTCAATGTGAGTACCACTGCTCCTGAGGTGCAAATTCAAGAGAATTATTTCAGTCATGTATGCTAACTAAATTTTCTTATCACTATTGTTTGTGGAACAGTACTAGTCATATAAAGGCTGATAGGTACCTTAATTACCTAAATATAGGCTCCTATGTTAGGTGTCTAATGCTGAAAACCAGTGCTAGCGCCTAATTTTTCTCCTTGTCCTAATTTTCTGCCTCTGTAACCACCTGCGTTATAGGAGCTGAGTAAAACTAGGTGTCTAAATTTAGGGTTTTCAACCCTAGTGAATTTCAAAAGGGACAATTTAGGGGCCTAACTTACAAAGTTAGGTTCCTAAACCCTTTGAAAATTGGCCTCATGGTATTCAATACTTTGCAAGCAGAAAATGGTGGTCAGCTGTATACATTTGTGATGTCAGACTGGTGCTGACCCAAAACAATTGTTAACTTTTAAAATACTGTAATAAAAAGAAACCAAATCTTGGTCTTGATTCATTTTTTGCAGATGCATAGGCTTATAATGGTGAGAAACCCTCTTCCTATCCTGAATTTTGCCACAAAAACTATTATAGGACTAATACTAAAGTAACTCAGATTGGATTGAAAGCTCTAGGTGCAAAATAGTACTGAGTCTGTCCTTTCCCTAGAATGTTGTTACTATCTGCTACACGGTGATTAAACAGAGACAGGGGTGAATTGAAAGAAAATATCTGGCTGGGGGATTTTTTCAAAACCAGCCCATAGGTATCTGTCTGACTCCCTTGTGTGTTTCCCTGCAGCAGATGCTTCAGTAGTTCCTAAAACAATGCCAACCCAACTCTCGAAGTACATCACCTGACAGAATGGAGCCAAAATTCTCCTCCAACCTAAATTTCATATTTTTCCTAAATAACTAAGAAGTAGAGCACACCCTAGACCAGGGTGAGCAAATTGAGCTCCAGTCCCCTTCCACCCATGCAATTGGTTGCACTCCTCCCAAGTATGGTTACATCTCTCTGTATACATCCTGGATTCCTAGTCTGGTGTTAGGATCTTGCCAACAAATCAGCTCTTGAACCAATTGCCACGTAATGGGACGACCACACTGCCAGCCAGCTGTTGGGTACACACACACACAAATCTCTTGCTCTGTGCATGGGTGTGTCTGTGTCTGAGAGAGAGACACCCACACACACTGTCTGATACAAGGTTTGTGTGTGAACGGGACACAGTGCCAGATGGGATTCTGCTTTCCTACATGATGCCAGTGCTGGTGCCAAGAGTCTTAGGTACCATAGGTGAACCTTATAGCCTTGTACCCCCTAGCCCTGCCCACCTCACATACAATTAAACATTATGCATGTATAATGTTTTATATGAAAAAACATTCAACATACAGTGTTCTGAGGTAAAAATATCACAACATGTAAATGTTATGTTTATATCCACACCTCAAAGGAGATGCAAAATAATAAATAAGGTCCAAAAACAGAGGAGGAGAGCTCTCCTTGCCCATAGAAATGTGACTCTCTACATAAGTTGTTGAAAATATACTGTCTACTGTCCCTCCTGACGCAGCCTTCTGGCGAAACACGGGGTCTGTGTCGGGGGACCCAGTCAAGAACTGTATATTTTTGATGGATGAGCAATGGAGTTGCCGAATTAAATGAGTGTTAAAAATAAATTTGAAATAATTCTGCATCACAAATCCTTCTATGTTTTTGGACCTTATTTATTTTGCATCTCCTTTGATGTGTGGATAATTATAATTTGGAGTGCAATTTCTCTTGCTCCATGTTTTTGGATTTTTCCAAATGTTATGTTAATATACATTGTTGTAGTACCACCCAGAAAACCATGCAAAAAAGACACTAGGATCCCATATGGCATGTTGGGTGTGGGCTCAAAAGCCTTGGGTAAACTGAATTACAATTATAAAATAGTACCTTCCATACCAAAATCAGCAGTAACTGCCAGCACTCAAACCTGTTAGCAAATAAAACCATCCAGGCTGTGTTAGATTCCTACACAAAAACTACACACTAGCAGTATGTCACCTCAGTCACACATGCATAACATAGGCAGAATGGGAGAGGGATTATGATGTCATGGTCAAATATGGTGGTTTAACCTGTGTGATCCAACTAGAGGCAAAAAATAAACGTCAAATTCACTGATATCCAGTGGTGGTACAGCTTGGCTAGTGCAGTAGTGGTGGCAGTGACAGTAATGAGTATATCATAATGAGAGCAGCAAAAGACCATCTGGTCTATCCAGTCTGCCCAGCAAATTTCTTATGGTAGTAACTGCTGCTCCGTGCAGTTTACCCCCATTTTCTTAGTATCTAGTCTGATGAATCCAGAACTAGTGGGTTATGCACCTCTACCAGCAGATGGAGACGGAGCAAAGCTGACATCAGCCTGCTAGTACTCTCTGTGTCCAGCAGATGGTTGATGTGTATCTCCTTACTGGGGATTGCTTCAAGATTTAGAAGGAGAAATAAAGAAAGGAAATTTAATTAGCTCTGCTCTCCTGCGGTGATACTAAATGGTCCCTCCCCCACTTGAGAATTCCTGAGGTGATTGCCGTGGTCCCTCAGATGAGTGCTTTGGTCTGGTAGCTGGTTTTCCTCAGCCAGTGTGGACTTAATCTTCAAACAGCTGAAAGGCAGTGGGGTAGATTTTATAAATGTAGGCGCGGGCGTACTTTTGTTCGTGCATCAGGTGCGAACAAAAGTATGCTGGATTTTATAAGATACGCGCGTAGCTTATAAAATCCGGGGTCGGCGCGCGCAAGGGGGTGCACATTTGTGCAACCTGCGCAAGCCGAGCCCAGCGTGTGTTGCCTGTTCCCTCCGAGGCCGCTCCGAAATTGGAGCGACCTCGGAGGGAACTTTTCTTCCGCCTCCCTTCACCTTCCCCTACCTAACCCACCCCCCCGCCCTATCTAAACACCCCCCCCCCCCCCCCCCCACCTTTGTTGGCAGATTTACGCCTGCGGGCTGCTGGCGTGCCATCACCCGACCCGGGGACTGGTCCGGAGGCCTTGACCACGCCCCTGGGCCGGCGCCATGCCCCCGAAACGCCGCGTCACTCACAGCACGCCCCCAACACGTCCCTCCATGCAAGCCCCGGGACTTACGCGCGTCCCGGGGCTTGCGCATGCCGCCGAGCCTATGCAAAATAGGCTCGGCGCGCACGGGGGGGTTTGGGGTAGGTTTTCAGGGGGTATGCGCATATCCCTTTGAAAAGGCCTTCGAGTTCACCCTTCCCCCGACGGGCCCCACGCCGACCACGGGGCTCTCTCTTCTCGGCCATCCGACTCCCAGGGCCTAACTTACCCGGCGACCTCCGTTCCAGCAGCCAGCCAACCACGTCCAGACCCAGCAGTGACATCAGCTTCCGGCATCGCTGCAGGGCTTGAAATCTGTACTCCTCTTCCAGCGCCGCGCAACAAAGGGGCCTGCCCCTTTGTTCGCCCCTTCGTGCGCCCAATAGCCCCCATTACCCACCTAATATATTCTCAAACCCTGGTTTTCCAATTATTTGTCAAGTCTCTACTTGTACAGTTTTGCCTAACCGTGCTTCCCCCTCAGGATCCCCCTCTGACCCTCACTACCTCTAAACGGTTCACACCCCTACCCATTCAAAAATGCCACCACTCTTATGCTATTGTCCTTTCCCCTCTCAGAAAAAAATACCCCAATAAAATTCGTCCACCCTCAACCCTACAACCCACTCACAATTGCAAAGGAGACTTACCCCCATCCTGATCTCTCCCCTCACCCAATTCCTTGGCCTCTCCCTCCTTTCTATACTCCTATTCAACGCACAATCCCTCCAAAAGAAAACCCATCTTCTCCATGACCTCCTAACTGACTCCAATCCTGAAATCTGCGCTATAACGGAAACATGGTTTAAGTCCCACGATACCCCTCTCATTAACCAGCTTCCTATAGATACCTACGATTTCTTCTCCTTACCCCACAAAAAGAAGAGAGGTGGTGGCCTACTACTCGCTGCCAAGAAAGAACTTAATCTCTCACCACAATCATGCAATCTCCCTAAACAATATGAAGTTGGCTTTTTTAAGTCCAAAGTCCTCCACGTTTGCCTCATCTATACCCCCCCCTGGCCTACTTGAAAACGACTCCTCACCTCTCATTGAATTCTTTGCTGACTCCCTCTCTCCAGACCTTCCTACAATCCTTCTTGGTGATTTTAACTTACACGTAGATACCACCCCGCAATCTCCTGCCTGTGAAGCATTCATCTCCTCACTAGAAGCTATGGGGTTTACTCAAATCATACACTCCCCCACCCACAAGGCCGGACACACACTAGACCTTATTTTTACCAACTCTGCTGTCTCTACCATTAATTCACCCACATGCCTCCCCGTACCCTGGTCCGACCACTCCATCATCCAAACCACCCTTGCAATTCAGCAGTCCTCCCCATCCGCTCAAACCCAGGCACATTCCTTTACATACCGCAAATCATGTACACTAGACACCCTTTCAACAACATGCTCAGACATTCCTAACCAACTCGACCTTACCTCAGCTGACAACGCCTTCTCCTCTTGGATTGACACCACCCTTAACATAGCTAACACACACTGCCCTATCACTGTGAAAACTATCAAACCTACCCATCCTAATAGGAAACCATGGTACACGCCTGAACTTAGGAAACTCAAAACCCTCCTCAGAACTTTTGAAAGGCTTTGGCGCAAACATCCCTCCCCAGCATCCAAAACAACCTACTACCAACTCATGCATGAATACAGGAAAGCCACCCTCTCGACCAAACGAGAACACTACGCCAAAAAGATTCACAGTTTCCAATACAACCCAAAGGTGCTTTTCACTATGATCTCCTGCCTTACCAACCCCACCCACACGCAACCTCAAACCCCCACCTCAATAAACTGATGCAATGAACTTGCGCACTTTTTCCAAAACAAAGTCTCTTCTCTCACCACACGCTTCTCCTCGAACCCCAACAATGTGACACTTCCCATTTTCAACTTTTCTGCTAAACTATCCTCTTTTGATGCATCCTCCTCCCTAGAAATAGAAAACTTCCTATGAAAAATGAGACCCTCCTCCCATCCCTCTGACACTATTCCAACTAAACTTCTCCTATCTATCCCCAAAGTCATCGCCAAACCGCTCTCCTCTATCTGCAACCTTTCATTAGAACAAGGCACTGTCCCCAACTGTCTAAAACAAGCAGTTGTTAACCTACTCTTAAAAAACCCAGTCTTGATCCCTCCATACTAGCTAACTACAGACCCATTTCCAATCTCCCTTTCCTTTCCAAAATATTAGAAAAATTAGTCAACTCTCGCCTATCTGACTACCTTGAACAATACAACATTCTTCCTCCCTCCCAATACGGCTTCCGAAAATATTTGAGCACCGAAAAGCTACTCCTCTCCCTAACTGACACCATCATCAATGGTTGCGATACAGGGTGCTCATTTCTCCTTGCCATGCTAGACATCTCCGCTGCCTTTGATACCGTGAATCACACTATACTAATCAACATCCTCAGCAACATTGGAATCTCCGGTACTGCTCTATCCTGGATCAAATCGTACCTACAAAATCGTCACTACACAGTTTCCTCTGATAACAAGGAATCTGACCCAATCAGCCTCAACCAAGGTGTCCCCCAGGGCTCATCCCTCAGTCCCTGTCCGTCCCCCCCCCCGCTCACCTCTCACCCTATCTTCCTATCGTGCTTACTCATCTCTACTTTCCCCCTCCTTTTTAAAGGTTAGCTGGCGCTAACCTTTAAAAAGGAGATAGAGCAGCTTTTAAACTAGAACAAAGGGGAAAGCCGACAGTCGCTCAGCAGCGCATGGTTCGGAGAGAGGTATCTTTAAAGGATACTAATGATGCATTAGAATTAGGGCATCCCAACAGTGAGGTTCCAATAATTAGAAAAGTAGTCCAAGTGCCTGTAACTAAAAACTCACCTGACCTAAAAAATTCTAACTTATCCCTTTCAATTAAAAAGCAGAATAAAAATACAAACAAAAAACAAACTTTGAAATGTTTGTATGCTAATGCCAGAAGTCTAAGAAGTAAGATGGGAGAATTAGAATGTATAGCAGTAAATGATGACATAGACTTAATTGGCATCTCAGAGACATGGTGGAAAGAGGATAACCAATGGGACAGTGCTATACCGGGGTACAAATTATATCACAATGACAGAGAGGAGCAGTCGGGAGGAGGTATGGCGCTTTATGTCCGGGATGGCATAGAGTCCAACAGGATAAACATCCTGCATGAGACTAAATACAAAATTGAATCTTTATGGGTAGAAATCCCTTGTGTGTCAGGGAAGACTACAGTGATAGGGGTATACTACCGTCCACCTGGTCAAGATGGTGAGATGGACAGTGAAATGCTAAGAGAAATTAGGGAAGCTAACCAAATTGGTAGTGCAGTAATAATGGGAGACTTCAATTACCCCAATATAGACTAGGTAAATGTATCATCGGGTCACGCTAGAGAGATAACGTTCCTGGATGGAATAAATGATAGCTTTATGGAGCAATTGGTTCAGGAACCGACGAGAGAGGGAGCAATTTTAGATCTAATTCTCAGTGGAGCACAGGACTTGGTGAGAGAGGTAACGGTGGTGGGGCAATAGTGATCATAATATGATCAAATTTGATTTAATGACTGGAAAAGGAACAGTGTGCAAATCCAAGGCTCTCGTGCTAAACTTTCAAAAGGGAAACTTTGATAAAATGAGAAAAATTGTTAGAAAAAAACTGAAAGGAGCAGCTACAAAAGTAAAAAATGTCCAAGAGGCATGGTCATTGTTAAAAAATACCATTCTAGAAGCACAGTCCAGATGTATTCCACACATTAAGAAAGGTGGAAAGAAGGCAAAACGATTACCGGCATGGTTAAAAGGGGAGGTGAAAGAAGCTATTTTAGCCAAAAGATCTTCATTCAAAAATTGGAAGAAGGATCCAACAGAAGAAAATAGGATAAAGCATAAACATTGGCAAGTTAAATGTAAGACATTGATAAGACAGGCTAAGAGAGAATTCGAAAAGAAGTTGGCTGTAGAGGCAAAAACTCACAGTAAAAACTTTTTAAAA
Source organism: Rhinatrema bivittatum (assembly GCF_901001135.1). Classification (NCBI taxonomy): domain Eukaryota; kingdom Metazoa; phylum Chordata; class Amphibia; order Gymnophiona; family Rhinatrematidae; genus Rhinatrema; species Rhinatrema bivittatum. Next base: position 125,876,985 of record NC_042623.1, read on the forward strand.
TATATCCGAAGCAGAAAACCTGTGAGGGAGTCAGTTGGACCGTTAGATGATCGAGGGGTTAAAGGGGCACTTAGAGAAGATAAGGCCATCGCGGAAAGATTAAATGATTTATTTGCTTCGGTGTTTACTGAAGAGGATGTTGGGGAGGTACCCGTAATGGAGAAGGTTTTCATGGGTAATGATTCAGATGGACTGAATCAAATCACGGTGAACCTAGAAGATGTGGTAGGCCTGATTGACAAACTGAAGAGTAGTAAATCACCTGGACCGGATGGTATACACCCCAGAGTTCTGAAGGAACTAAAAAATGAAATTTCAGACCTATTAGTAAAAATTTGTAACTTATCATTAAAATCATCCATTGTACCTGAAGACTGGAGGATAGCAAATGTAACCCCAATATAGGGCTCCAGGGGCGATCCGGGAAACTACAGACCAGTTAGCCTGACTTCAGTGCCAGGAAAAATAGTGGAAAGTGTTCTAAACATCAAAATCACAGAACATATAGAAAGACATGGTTTAATGGAACAAAGTCAGCATGGCTTTACCCAGGGCAAGTCTTGCCTCACAAATCTGCTTCACTTTTTTGAAGGAGTTAATAAACATGTGGATAAAGGTGAACTGGTAGATATAGTATACTGGGATTTTCAGAAGGCGTTTGACAAAGTTCCTCATGAGAGGCTTCTAGGAAAAGTAAAAAGTCATGGGATAGGTGGCGATGTCCTTTCGTGGATTGCAAACTGGCTAAAAGACAGGAAACAGAGAGTAGGATTAAATGGGCAATTTTCTCAGTGGAAGGGAGTGGACAGTGGAGTGCCTCAGGGATCTGTATTGGGACCCTTACTGTTCAATATATTTATAAATGATCTGGAAAGAAATACGACGAGTGAGATAATCAAATTTGCAGATGACACAAAATTGTTCAGAGTAGTTAAATCACAAGCAGATTGTGATAAATTGCAGGAAGACCTTGTGAGACTGGAAAATTGGGCATCCAAATGGCAGATGAAATTTAATGTGGATAAGTGCAAGGTGATGCATATAGGGAAAAATAACCCATGCTATAATTACACAATGTTGGGTTTCATATTAGGTGCTACAACCCAAGAAAGAGATCTAGGTGTCATAGTGGATAACACATTGAAATCGTCTGTGCAGTGTGCTGCGGCAGTCAAAAAAGCAAACAGAATGTTGGGAATTATTAGAAAAGGAATGATGAATAAAACGGAAAATGTCATAATGCCTCTGTATCGCTCCATGGTGAGACCGCACCTTGAATACTGTGTACAATTCTGGTCGCCGCATCTCAAAAAAGATATAATTGCTATGGAGAAGGTACAGAGAAGGGCTACCAAAATGATAAAGGGAATGGAACAACTCCCCTATGAGGAAAGACTAAAGAGGTTAGGACTTTTCAGCTTGGAGAAGAGACGACTGAGGGGGGATATGATAGAGGTGTTTAAAATCATGAGAGGTCTAGAACGGGTAGATGTGAATCGGTTATTTACTCTTTCGGATAGTAGAAAGACTAGGGGGCACTCCATGAAGTTAGCATGGGGCATATTTAAAACTAATCGGAGAAAGTTCTTTTTTACTCAACGCACAATTAAACTCTGGAATTTGTTGCCAGAGAATGTGGTTCGTGCAGTTAGTATAGCTGTGTTTAAAAAAGGATTGGATAAGTTCTTGGAGGAGAAGTCCATTACCTGCTATTAAGTTCACTTAGAGAATAGCCACTGCCATTAGCAATGGTTACATGGAATAGACTTAGTTTTTGGGTACTTGCCAGGTTCTTGTGGCCTGGATTGGCCACTGTTGGAAACAGGATGCTGGGCTTGATGGACCCTTGGTCTGACCCAGTATGGCATTTTCTTATGTTCTTATGTTCTTATGTTTCCCTCCGCTCCTAATGTATTTTCCACCTATTGTTTGTCAAATAGTATTATATAATGCCATTCTCAATTTTTATTAAACCTTTGTGTAAATATCCTTTTGCCTCCCATTCACCTAAGCAGCACCCCCTCCAGAGGTGCTTGCTCCTTGTAAATTATATGTAAATCACCACGGAGAGACAGAAGAATTAAATCAGTCCCAAAGCATCCAAATTTTTTAAATATGCAGTATTTTTATTCATCAAATCGGCAACTCCATTGCTCAAAGATGCGGAATTAACTTAACACCGGGTCCCCCGACACGGACCCGTGTTTCGCCAAACGCGGCTGCGTCGGGGGGGAACAGTGAATTCTTTATGGCATTCAAACTAAAATAGAAGAAAAACTATTAAAGTATTTAGCATAGAGACTGATAACAAAGGTGGATCCTATATTATCAAAACAATGAATACAGTATCATATCGATAAATATTTTTATGAACTCTATAAAAAAAGAGAGCAAACAGTGCTAATGCTATAGGATTTTAGCCTAAATCAAATTCGAGTACAAAATTCAAGTAAAGGCACCAAGCGGACACGAAAGTCAAACTTAGGAATACGTGCGAGTAACTATCCTAGAAGTGATAGCGGGTTTTAAAATACATCATATATATTTTTAAACTAGTAAAAACTCGAACTTAATATAATAAATCAAATTTTATCTATTTTAACCTGTTCAAATTTATATGATTTAGAAATATCTAACAACCATAAAAATCTAATCGCATGTCAAGAACTATGGCGGGTTACCTTTAAAGTTAGACTTTTAGACTGGCAATACTTTCTTTGACTTTTAGACTGGCAATACTTTCTTTGACAGATTGCTGCCGTGCTGGATTCTGAATGGCTGGGCGTTACCTTAGTAACTTACTTGTGATTGGTTAGTGGTTTTGGCGCCAATCCTGACACTTTAAATATTGAGCAGTGTCGGCGTTCTGGGCTCTTCTTGCCGAAAACGCCGTCTAAAAGTCTAACTTTAAAGGTAACCCGCCATAGTTCTTGACATGCGATTAGATTTTTATGGTTGTTAGATATTTCTAAATCATATAAATTTGAACAGGTTAAAATAGATAAAATTTGATTTATTATATTAAGTTCGAGTTTTTACTAGTTTAAAAATATATATGATGTATTTTAAAACCCGCTATCACTTCTAGGATAGTTAACTCGCACGTATTCCTAAGTTTTGACTTTCGTGTCCGCTTGGTGCCTTTACTTGAATTTTGTACTCGAATTTGATTTAGGCTAAAATCCTATAGCATTAGCACTGTTTGCTCTCTTTTTTTATAGAGTTCATAAAAATATTTATCGATATGATACTGTATTCATTGTTTTGATAATATAGGATCCACCTTTGTTATCAGTCTCTATGCTAAATACTTTAATAGTTTTTCTTCTATTTTAGTTTGAATGCCATAAAGAATTCACTGTTCCCCCCCCGACGCAGCCGCGTTTGGCGAAACACGGGTCCGTGTCGGGGGACCCGGTGTTAAGTTAATTCCGCATCTTTGAGCAATGGAGTTGCCGATTTGATGAATAAAAATACTGCATATTTAAAAAATTTGGATGCTTTGGGACTGATTTAATTCTTCTGTCTCTCCGTGGTGATTTACATATTGTTTGTGGAGAGCAGTTTCCGCTCCTTTTGATGTTTATGGACTTCTCCTTGTAAATTATAGCCATCTTCCTACTCCTTGTAAATTATAGCCATATTTATTTAGTTGTTTTTGTTTCCTTAATATCACAGTTACCGTTCAATGTAAAGGCTTCGCCTAAAGTTATTAAGTTACTTGTAAACCGATGCGATGTGCAAACGGATGTCGGTACATAAAAGGTTTTAAATAAATAAATAAAATCTACCCCAGTGAGTACAGGAAGCTGAGCGCAGCGGTGAAGATATATGACCTCTCACCCCGCAGCCAGAGACCATCTCTGTACTCAGCCAGGACAGGCTAAGTTCAGGTAAAGCTTAAAAAAAAAAAAAAAGACAGAAAAAGTTTATAGGTTTTCCTTCTTCCTCCGGTCTCTGTGCTTGGCGCCGTTCCAACATTTGTTCCCGCTCCCAAGGGAGGTTAAGGGACGTGGGCAGTCTGGCATGTTAAGCAGTCCTTTTTGGGCTAGGCCCTGCTCTTGGCTTTTCTCTGTGCCACAGTGGTAGACTGTGGTGGCATTTTCACATGCTTTTTCTGTGCGTTAGGCTGCCCTCTTCAAGATCGTTGGTAAATGCAAGTTCTGCTGACTGTGCATCTAGGTTGTGCATTCAGTTTTCAGATGCTTAGTGTCCAGGTTATAATGGCATCTGTTAGGCGTGCACTTAAGCCAAGAGGGGTAACTTCCTGTACGCATAATTTGGGACACCTAAAATTTGGGTGAATAGCCTTGAGACGCCTAAGTTTTGGAGGCATATATTTTGCAGCTTGAATTCAGCTGGACGAATACATTTCAGGTGCCTGATAAGCATACTGACAGAGTGATGGAGCCTATAACTCAGAAACCTAAGCACCTTTTCCTCTGTGTTGCCTTTCATATTCGGGCATCTCAGCCTGGCGTGCCCTCTTACATGTTCCAGCACTGTTTCGAGGATAGCGGAGAATTACCTTCTGCTTTTACTAAGCCTGGTTCTTCCCAGCCTGATGAGGGCTTGGGTAAAGACTTGTTAGGAGGGGCACCTTACCTTGGAACTCCCTTAACTGGTTCATTAGTGGGGGAAGGAAGCTCAGTGGGCACAGCACAGGTGCCTTCTGGTTTTGGCATGAATCCTTCTGCTTTTTCCTGGGCAGAATTATTTCAAGAACTACAATCCTTTCTTCAGGTGCAGTCCTCAGCCCTGACAAAGCCTATCAGGTCACAGTTGCAGGTGGTCACTTCTCACTCGCCCAGTACTACTGTTAAGCTCAGAAGTACTCCTAGATTGGCAGCAGGTCTTCTCAACAGGGATCTGGATGGCATGGATGAGGCGGCTGTGGAAATTCCTCTGGGACTGGAACCGTATAGGGCTATGTTGCAGTTCTTTCAAAGAGATGAGCTACTGGCTCTGATTTCCCAGACATTAAAGATGCTGGGAGTACCTGGACTTGATTCCATGTTTGAGCCAAAGAAAAATCCTATTTTGGTTTCTTTATGTAAAGCCTCTTGGTTTTTCCCTGTTAATGGAGGCCATTCAAAATTGATTTATCTTGAGTGGGGTGCCCTGGAGGTTAATTTCAAAGGGGGTTGAGTTTTACGGAGCAGTTAAATATGCTTTTGTAAAGTAGTCAATTTTATTATAGCAACATAACTAGACAATGTTTAATAGGGTGCAATTTTTTTTTTGTTTCTTTGTTTTAATTGTTACAATTTCACAGCACAAGGCACTATAGTAAAAGATAAACTGAATTTGTGTTATCTCTAAATCCAATTAGCACTTAGTAATTATACAATTGCCAAACTAATTAACCTAGCTGAAAGGTAATTAAGACAGTTTAATGTCACCCTTAGCCAGTCCTGTACAGGTCCAGGGATCTGTCTCAACATCATGGGATGAAATCCAGCAAAAATCCCATATGGTGGATGATAGATCCCAAAGGTCTCATAGATGTCTCTTTGAGATGTGATGGCAGAAATGGAGTAAAGATGTCCTTACCGTTTAAATCTTTCAAGGGATAATTGGCCAGATGCTTGTTTCTCACAGCCTGAAACTCAGTCTTCACTTACTGATTCACAGGTGTAGTGAACCACACCATCAGTTCTGTAAGCAAAGCTCTCAAAGCCATGATTTGGGGTAATCCGAGAGGAAAAAACCAAAGTCTGAGTAATTCTGTATCCTTTTCTCTGATCTAAACCTCATTGCATATTCAGTTCCATAGGGCCAAATGTCGATCTTGATTGGATGTTACTACCTCATATAGACACAGGCTTGGTGGAATGTAAATTTTATTTATTTATTTAACATTTTTCTATACCAACCTTCATTGTGGTAACCATATCAAATCGGTTTACATAAAACAGGGAAGAACTTTAGCAAATAATAAATAATCATTTAACAGAAGGAGCAAAGTTACAATCAACAAGGAGGATAAACTTGGAAGCATAGGTAGCTGGAAAAAAAGAGTAGAAGGAGACAAATAGCTGATAACATAATAACAATATAGGTTAGAATTTTATATATTTTGCTGCTTAGGAGTTAGTGTGCTTCAGAAGATTGCGGGAAGGCCTTGGCGGAAAAGCCATGGCTTAAGTTTTTTTCTGAATGATGTCATCTGAGTCCTAATGCACATGAATATTCCCACTGCAGGTTAATGAAGTTCATAAAGTACATCAGAAGAACAATACCCATTTCAGAGCTGGTCTCATGGCTGGATACAAAGTTTTTACCAAGGATGTGTGTACAATTCTTATCCAATGTTTTCTTTTCACAGTGTGAGGTACTGACAAATATCTGATATGGAAGAACAATTGCAGCTTCTTCTCTTTTGTGTGAATAGCAGTCTAATATGACGTTGCCAAAATCATATGGCTAAAGACTCCATCTTTATGTTGCTTAGGCCTGTAATTTGGTTGTCTATGTGCATAGCAGCAGGCTTCCATTCATTTATGTACATCCTTATTTAGAGTTGCTGGCATTTCTCCTATAGCCCAATGATCTGGCAGGGTGAGAGGTACAAACTCTGAAGCTGTTAGAAGTGCAAGCATCCTCCATTGGATCTTGCACAGATGACATCAATGGGGGGTGGGGGTGAGCATAGGGCTAAGGCTCCTGGTTGGCATTGACCCATTGGCCAGAGGAGCCGATGGGTCAATGGAAACAGTCACTCCCACTGACTGGGCAGCAGATGGCATGTGCCTGATCTGGAAGGATGAGGAGCACAAAAACTTTCAAGAAAATGCTGACAATATAGCTATTTCAAAGGGCATTTAATGAGTGTGAATAATGATTTGTACTAGTGTAATTCTCATTATGATTTGTGCTTTTTGTTTTTGTTTATTGGTTATAATGAGAATGTATTTTTTTAACTGTTTGTTGTATTGTGTTTGTCAAAATAATCTAAACAAATGATGACATTATAAGGTGTACATGCATTTTACGGTACAATTTCCAACACTCAGAGGCATACCGAAGCAGCTCCCCCTTCACCCATAAGCTACATCCCACTACTCCTCAAAACAACATACCCTGCCATACCTCAACCCCTTCATTTGATACATTAGTTTTGCAAATAATCCCAAACCTTGGTCCATATTCATTCATATTTTTCCACTTTTCCCTTCAAAAAATGTGAGTTTTTCAATAGTTGCAATCGCCACCATTTGTGAGTACCATTGAGATATGGTGGGAGTATTCTTCCAATATGGAGCAATAGTATGCCTGGCAGTGAGGAATCACTGATTAATAAGAAGTCAATCCAACTTTGTAACATTTTCATTAATATCCCTCCAATACCCCAAATCCCCTCACATGGGGTTAAAGAAAAATGATTATTAGATAACAATCTATCCTCCCTTTCTATATCCTCCTAGAAGGAAATCACTCATGGACATGACCACCACATGTAAAAATAAGTACCATTAAACCCACAGCCCCACCAGCACAATGGGGATGCTGACCCAGAAAAAATTGTTAAAAACACAGGATAGTGATACATACAATGTAATAATTTAATCATAAGATTAACTCTCTTTGCACAAATAGAAATGGAATGTGCTTTACACCATATCTCATCCCAAACAGTGTCATCCAGTGAAATTTGTAAGTTGTCATTCCACTGTGGTATCACAGATGCAATTCTATCTGGAATTTCATCTGTATCAGTTATAGAGCGGTATATGCACAAAATAGCCTTACCTTCTAACATATTATCACAGAGAAACAATTCACAATAACACGGAACCCTAGGGGTCCAAGCTCTACCCCTCAATCTTGTCAGAACATCTCTCATCTGTATATACAGGGACTGAATGTTAATCACTATCTTAAACTGAGTAACCAAATCCACAAATGATTCCATAGTGTCCCCGCTCTATACCTGCCAAAGATATTTGAGGCCACATTTCTACCAGTCTGCCATGGCTGGAAAATAAGAGCAGTATGATAAATATTTTTAGTCAATGGCATCACTGGAGAACATTCCCCTTTTGGGATCCCCATATATTTGCAGGCCTTCCTCCATATATGCACTGTATGTGTGATTAAGGGATTACTCCTTAGAATCCTCTTTGCTACTTCCGAGACAGAAGGTAAGGTTGTGAGTAAGGGTAATTCTATGCCCTGCATATGAACCCTTTCCAATTAAAACTATCCACTTGAGGCTTTGGGATTAAACCATTCTCACACATACACCAACTGTGCCGCCTAAAAATAACTTTGAAAATCTGGTAATCCCTCACCCCCTTGCGATGTGGCAATGCACAGCACCTCTCTTTTAATATGTGCAACCTTATTGTGACATATAAAACTCCCTACCTGCCCATTCAAGGCCATAAAGACAGATTGGAGATGCTGAAACAGATACATGAATTTGGGAAAAATACACATTTAATCAAATTTATCCGCCCTGACCAAAAGATGTGGAAGTTGTACCAATCTTAAAGATCCTTCTTCACAGGTGCCAAGAGTGGTGAATAGTTTAGAGAAAATAAATCTCTAAAGCTCAGAGTCACCTGAATGCCCAGATAAGTGAACCTATTAAAGACACTCCTAAACTGCTACAGACTCCTAGGTTTAGAAGCCCTGCCCCCAAAATGGAAAATTTCAGATTTTGTAAAATTAATTTGGTATCCTGATAGTGTGCCATAGTCTGTCAACAGTCTCATTAGGGCAGGACCAGACCCATCCAAATGCGTCAAGTATATCAGTATGTCATTTGTATACAATGAAACCTTGTGCTTAACCCCATCAACTCTAACCCCCTGTATATTCAGGTACTCACGAATAGCCTGGGCAAGGGCCTCAATGGCTGTGTTGAATAAGAGATGTGATAAAGATAACCACAAAGATAGGGGATGTAAGCCACCCATTGACACAAATATACGCTCTAGGTGCAGTAGATAACGCTCAGACCCATTATTAAATTCCTCTAGAAACCCAAATCGCTCAAGAATTAAAAACAAATATAGTCACTGAATCCTATTGAATGCCTTATTAGCATCCAACGCTAAAATAACCCCTTCCATTTTATGCCTTCTAGCCAAGTGTAAAATATTAGAGTCATCTAGTATTATCTACCAAACTGTGACCTTTGATAAATCCCATTTGATCCCTGTGAATTATATGGGGCATCAAACCCTACAAACACAGTTGTAATATTTTAGCTAATATTTTAGTATCGAAGTTGAGCAATGAAATAGGCCTATAAGATTCCAGCTCCAACTCATCAGCTTTCTTTTTGTATAGCAGTTATATGAGCATCATTTAACTCTTTAATGGATTCTAGGGAGTCCCTTACAAAATTAAAATAATCTGTTAATCTAGCCAACAGTAAGAAATATCCATCAGGGCCTGGGTTTTTACCTGGAATCAGCTCTCCAATAGCCCACTGTACCTCAATCCCAGTGATGGGAATCTTAAGCTATCTGCCATAGCCTGTGACAAAGAAGGACGATGAGGGCCACGATGAAAAGCCCCCATTGCCCCAGTACTGTCCCAGGTAGGTCCTTGATACAGTTTAGCATAGTAAGCGTGAATCACCTCCCCCAACGCCAGATCATGAGACAATCCACTTTGCCAAGGATCTGAGCCTATATATCTGAGACTATGACTGTCTATGCTTAATCGCCCAAACCAATAATATAAGTCTTATGCATACTCATGATATCTTTGGCTGGTGTACCTAAGCGTCCTTTCAATCTTCTCTACCTGAAGGAGTTTCAACTGGTCCTGCAGCCCAACCAGCTGGCGATCCATTTTAGCCGAGCATGTGTGCTTTTGTTCCCTTTCCAAAATAAGATTTCAGTCTCTAATTGCTCCTGTTCCACCAGAGTCATCTTTTTCAAGTGGCTAGCATAATTGATTATAACTCCTCTCAACACTGCCTGTAATGTCTCCCACCTCAATGCCAGATCATAATCTGTAGGGTTATGATGGTAATCAAAATCTGCTAAAGTCTTTTCTACCAATTCTCCAAAATCTTGTCTGCCCAGCAAGGAAAGATTAAGATGCCATCTATCCATCAGGGTCTCTCCACCCACCAAGTCCAGAGTAATTGAAACCGGGTTAGGGTCAGACAAGTAACCCGGCAGAATGTCACAATCGACCACTCTGGACAACCAAATGTCAGAGCAGAAAAAATGTCAATACAATTGTATGTATTAGGTATAGGAAAAAAAAAACATGTACAGTTCCAAGAGGAAGGAAATGTATGCCTCCAAACATCTACTAGACTATACATCTGAACCAAGGCTGTCAAGGACCCTGGTGTTTTCCATTTTAAACTAGAAGAGGAACTGTCCACTCTCGGGGCCAAACATGCAGTCAGTAACCACCCTCCAAGCAAGGGAATACCAGACAAAAACCCCATCTGGACTATGAGATGAGTAAAAGCCATTAGAATACTCATTTGGGCCATAGATATTAACCACCCCAAATTCCACCCTTTGGAATCAATATCGTGGAAATATATATCGCCCTTCCACATCCAATTTAGAATCAGTAACTTGTAGCAGGAGAGATTTATGTATCAAAATACAAATCCTCCTACTCAGTGAGATGTATAGGAGGCTGCTCACACCTGACCCTTATGTTTTCTTTTGTTTTTTTTATATAATGTATTTTTTATTAAAGATTTTATTGCTTAACCAGTCCAACAAAGGCTACATCTCGAGTTCACAACTAAAGAAATTAAGACAATTATCATCCCTCCCTCCCCCTCTCAATCAGCCAAGAATTTCTCTCAAATTTGAAACAAGTTTCACTGTTTATCTAAAGTCTTTATAGTATTCCTCTGTATCACTGTAAGCTTTTCCATCTAGTAAAGATACAAAAGTTTTTTATATATTGCCAGTTTACTAGGCGGTGTTTTAACTTTCCAATGAGCAGCTAACACACACTGTGCTGTCAATAATACTTGAAATGTCACTTTATCAATTGCCTTTGGCATACTTCAACAGAGGCTAATAACAAGAAAACCATCAGGTCTCGGTCCAATGTAAACTTTATTTCTATAATCAATTTTAATATCAAATCCTAATATGACATATCACAGGACAGCTCCACCAAATATGTGCCATGGTTCCCCTATCCTCACATCCTCTCCAACACTGATCTGATACATGGGAAGCATCTGCTTCAATCGAGCTGGAGTGTAACATAGAAACGTCGGCAGAAGAAGACCAAACAGCCCATCCAGTCTGCCCAGCAAACTTCCATGCTTATTTTTTTCATATACTTATCTGTTACTCTTGGCCCTTTTTAGTAACTTTTTGGTTCTAGTTACCTTCCACTCCCACCATTGATGTAGAGAGCAGTGCTGGAGCTGCATCTAAGCGAAGTATCAAGCTTAATTGGTTAGGGGTAGTAACCGCCGCAATAAGCAAGCTACTCCCACACTTATTTGTTTACCCAGCCTGTGCAATTCAGTCCTTGTTGGTTGTTGTCTGAATGTAAATCTTCTATCTTCATTCCCCCTGCCATTGAAGCAGAGAGCTACGCTGGATATGCATTGAAAGTGAAGTATCAGATTTAATTGATTCGGGGTAATAACCACCGTAACAAGCAAGCTACACCCACGCTTATTTGTTTACTCAGACTATGCAATTCAATCCATTGTCTGAATGTAAATCCTCTATCTTCCTTCCCCCCTGCCATTGAAGCAAAGAACTATGCTGGATATGCATTGAAAGTAAAGTATCAGGCTTATTTGGTTTGGGGTAGTAACCGCCGCAACAAGCAAGCTACTCCCCCCGCTTTTTTGTGAATGCAAATCCTTTTTTCCACATTTCCTCTTGCCGTTGAAGCATAGAGCAATGTTGGAGTCGCATTAACCGTGTGTATGCTTATTGAATAAGGGTATTAATCACCAGGTAGTAGCTGTCGTTCCCGCAAGCCCCCCTTATGCCTCTTCTCTTCATTCACATCCTCTAGACTTTATGGATCCACAGTGTTTATCCCACGCCCCTTTGAAATCTTTCACAGTTTTGGTTTTCACCACTTCCTCCAGAAGGGCGTTCCAGGTATCCACCACCCTCTCCGTGAAGAAATAATTCCTGGCATTGGTTCTGAGTCTTCCTCCCTGGAGTTTTAAATCATGACCCCTGGTTCTGCTGATGTTTTTCCAACAGAAAAGGTTTGTCGTTGACTTTGGATCATTAAAACCTTTCAAGTATCTGAAAGTCTGTATCATATCACCCCTGCTTCTCCTTTCCTCCAGGGTGTGCATATTTAGATTCTTCAATCTCTCCTCATAAGTCATACGATGAAGACCATCCAACTTTTTGGTCACCCTTCTCTGGACCGCGTCCATCCTGTCTCTGTCCCTTCGGAGATACGGTCTCCAGAACTGAGCACAGTACTCCAGGTGAGGCCTCACCAAGGACCTATACAAGGGGATAATCACTTCCCTTTTCTTACTCAATATTCCTCTCTCTATGCAACCCAGCATTCTTCTGGATTTAGCTATCGCCTTGTCACATTGTTTTGCCGACTTCAGATCATTAGACACTATCACCCCAAGGTCTCTGTCCTGCTCCCTGCACATCAGCCCTTCACCCCCCATCGAATACAGTTCTTTCGGATTTCCACACCCCATATGCATGACTCTGCACTTCTTGACATTGAATCTCAACTGCCATATCTTCGACCACTCTTCCAGCTTCCTTAAATCCCGTCTCACTGGTATACTTTGAAAGAGTTTTCCGCTAAGTGTGCCACCTTTCTTCTTCCTTCCCATAATCTCCTCATCTATAGTGTGCATAAGATCCTTCTCCAACTCTTTTTCATGTTGTAATAACCCATCTATGGAGCCATACAATATCTTGTATATTTTAGAATTAAACCCTTTGAGTGACAATCCCTTTATACAATAATGTTCAAAGATGGAAGGCCCTTTTCCCATCTATTGCTTCCCCATTCAAAGATGGATATAATTGCGAATCTGTAAATATGCAAAAATATCACCTTTATTTAAATCATACTTAGTTTTCAAATCACGGAAGGTTACCCAACCCTGTGCCCCCAGCAGATGACTAAATCGAGTAATTCCTTTCATTTCCCATTTTTTTAATCTTATGTTTTCTATACCACCAACAAAATCTTTGTTGTACCTAATTGGTGTTAATGGGATACAACAATACCAGGCTACAACTTGTTAAGGAAGGACAGAGAGGATAGAAAAGGGGGAGGTGTGGCTCTTTATGTCAGAAACAACATCCAAGCAACTGAGCTACAAGGAAGTTGGGGTATTGAAGAAGCTCTATGGGTCGACCTAAAAAAAGATGACGGAGCGTCCATTTATATTGGAGTGGTTTACAGGCCTCCAAACCAAAAGGAAGAGCTGGACAGAGATCTGGTTGAAGACATCCATAAGATAGGTAAGAAGGGAGAAGTGGTGATCGTGGGTGACTTTAATATGCCAGATGTAGACTGGAAAATCCCATCTGCAGAAACTAAAAATAGTAGAGCGATAGTGGATGCCATGCAAGTATCTTTGTTCAAACAAATGGTGTTGGAACCCACGAGAGAAGGAGCTATACTCGACTTAGTGCTCACTAATGCAGATGTCTCAGATGTCCAGGTGGGCGCCCACCTCAGCAGCAGTGATCATCAAACGGTATGGTTTAATATCACTAAAAGAATAGGGAAAAGAACCACAAAGACCCGAGTTTTACAGTTCAAAAACACAGACTTTGAGGAAATGGGGAACTACCTGGAGGAAGAACTTAAAGGATGGGAGAACGAGAGAGATGTGGATCAGCAGTGGACCAATCTAAAAGGAGCAATCACCAAGGCAACTGCTCTATATGTTAGAAATGTAAAGAAAAGCAAAAGAAAACTGAAACCTATCTGGTTCTCAAAGGAGGTGGCTGACAAAATTAAAGCTAAAAGAACAGCATTCAAGAAATATAAAGGATCCCAAAGGGAGGAGCACAAAGAAGAATATTTGTATCAACTGAGGGAGACAAAGAAATTAATCAAGTTGGCAAAGAGTCAAGCAGAAGAGAGGATTGCCAAGGAGATAAAAAATGGTGACAAAACATTTTTCAGATACATCAGCGAAAAGAGAAAGGTCCAAAGTGGTATAGTGAAATTGAAAGGTGGTAATGATCAATGTGTGGAGAGAGACGAAGAAATGGCAGAAATATTAAACGAATACTTCAGCTCTGTGTTCACTAAAGAAGACCCTGGAGAAGGACCATCTCTAAACAACAAGAAACTGGAGGGAAGGGGAATAGATGAAAATCCTTTTACAGTAGAAAATGTGTGGGAAGAACTAAAGAACCTGAAAGTGGACAAAGCCATGGGGCCTGATGGGATTCATCCAAGGATATTGAGGGAGCTCAGAGATGTTCTGGCAGGTCCGCTGTGTGACCTGTTCAATAGATCCCTAGAAACGGGAGTGGTGCCGAGTGATTGGAGAAGAGCGGTGGTGGTCCCGCTTCACAAGAGTGGGAACAGGGAAGAGGCAGGCAACTACAGACCGGTTAGCCTCACTTCGGTGGTGGGAAAAGTAATGGAGTCACTGCTGAAAGAGAGAATAGTGAACTATCTACAGTCTGGAGAATTGATGGACCAGAGGCAGCATGGATTCACCAGGGGAAGATCCTGTCAGACAAATTTGATTGACTTTTTTGACTGGGTAACCAAGGAATTGGATCAAGGAAGAGCACTAGATGTCATCTACTTGGATTTCAGCAAAGCTTTTGATATGGTTCCGCACAGGAGACTGGTGAATAAAACGAGAAGCTTGGGAGTGAGTGCCGAGGTGGTGACCTGGATTGCAAATTGGTTGACGGACAGAAGACAATGTGTGATGGTAAATGGAGCCTTCTCTGAAGAGAGAGCGGTTTTAAGTGGTGTACCGCAAGGATCGGTGTTGGGACCGGTCCTGTTCAATATCTTTGTGAGCGACATTGCGGACGGGATAGAAGGTAAGGTTTGTCTTTTTGCGGATGACACTAAGATCTACAACAGAGTGGACACGCCGGAAGGAGTGGAGAGAATGAGACGGGATCTAAGGAAACTGGAAGAGTGGTCGAAGATATGGCAGCTGAGATTCAATGCCAAGAAGTGCAAAGTCATGCATATGGGGAGTGGAAATCCGAATGAACTGTACTCGATGGGGGGGGGGAAAGGCTGATGTGCACACAGCAGGAGAGGGACCTTGGGGTGATAGTGTCTAATGATGTGAAGACAGCGAAACAATGCGACAAGGCGATAGCAAAAGCCAGAAGAATGCTGGGCTGCATAGAGAGAGGAATATCGAGTAAGAAAAGGGAAGTGATTATTCCCTTGTACAGGTCCTTGGTGAGGCCTCACCTGGAGTACTGTGTTCAGTTCTGGAGACCGTATCTACAAAAAGACAAAGACAAGATGGAAGCGGTACAGAGAAGGGCGACCAGGAAGGTGGAGGATCTTCATCGGATGACGTACGAGGAGAGATTGAAGAATCTAAATATGTACACCCTGGAGGAAAGGAGGAGCAGAGGTGATATGATACAGACTTTCAGATACTTGAAAGGTTTTAATGATCCAAAAACAACGACAAACCTCTTCCGTAGGAAAATAATCAGCAGAACCAGGGGTCACGATTTGAGGCTCCAGGGAGGAAGATTCAGAACCAATGTCAGGAAGTATTTCTTCACGGAGAGGGTGGTGGATGCCTGGAATGCCCTTCCGGAGGAAGTGCTGAAGACCAGAACTGTGAAAGACTTCAAAGGGGCGTGGGATAAACACTGCGGATCCATAAAGTCAAGAGGCCGCCAATGAAGAGTGGGTGACTCGCCAGAATGATGGCTATTGACACAATACCCTTATTAAATAAACATACACATGCTTACTGTGACTACTACATCGCTCTAAGCTTCAACAGCAAGAGGTAATGGAAAAAAGGATTTGCACTCACAAAGAGGGGAGTAGCTGGCTTGTTATGGCGGTTACTACCCCAAACCAAATATGCCTGATACTTCACTTTCAATGCATATACAGCATAGCTCTCTGCTTCAATGACAGGGGAGAAGAATAACTGATACTTCACACATCCAGCAGAGCTCTCTGCTACAACGGCAAGGGAGAAGAAAAAGGGTTCGCACTCAAAAAGCGGGGAGTAGCTGGCTTGTTACGGCGGTTACTACCCCAAACCAAATGTGCCTGATACTTCACTTTCCGTGCATATCCAGCATGGCTCTCTGCTTCAACGGCAGGGGAGAAGAAAAAAAAACCAACAAGGGCTGTACAACATAGTCTAGGTAAAACAAATAAGCATGGGTGTAGCTTGCTTATCGTGGCGGTTACTGCCCCTACTACCCCTAACTAATCAAGCTAGATATTTCACTTGGATGCAGCTCCATCACTGCTCTCTACATTAATGGTGGGGGTGGAAGGGGAATAGAACCAAGAGCTAAGAGAAACAGATAAGAATGAGAGAAAAAATGTGTGAGGCTTGCTGGGCAGACTGGATGGGCCATTCGGTCTTCTTCTGCCGTCATTTCTATGTTTCTATGATTCCCAAACCATGAGAATCCATTTCATATAAGGATTCTGTATTTTCTCCATATCTAAACCTTTTGGTTGCCAAGAACACACAGCAAGTGGTATATTCTCTAGAAACCATT
This sequence comes from Rhinatrema bivittatum, assembly GCF_901001135.1. Taxonomy (NCBI): domain Eukaryota; kingdom Metazoa; phylum Chordata; class Amphibia; order Gymnophiona; family Rhinatrematidae; genus Rhinatrema; species Rhinatrema bivittatum. Next base: position 125,893,655 of record NC_042623.1, read on the forward strand.
GTTCAATATTAACCCACTGTTTGAGCGAACTTCCTCTATGCCACTCTACTATCTCCTGTATCTGAGCTACCTTATAATATCGATCAATACTTGGGACTCCCAATCCACCCCAACCTTTTGGCAGATACATATTTTGAGAAATCCTGAGTTTCCTTTTCTGCCACAGAAATTCCAAAAATAATTTCTGTATTGTTTTCAATATATCCTTTAGGATGGAGACAGGAAGAGATTGAAAACGATAACACAAATGTAGCATTCATTTTTAGCACAGCTATTCTTCCTAGCCAGGAGAGAATAGACTGACCTGAAGTATTCAGATCACATGTCAAGTCTTTTACAAGTAAAGAATAATTTAAATGAGCCAATTGCCTGAAATCTCGCATCACCCTTACTCCTAAGGGATTCACATATTGTCTAATCCATTTAAAGGGAAAATTATCTTGTAGTCGGGTTGATAGTCCTTCTGGAATAGATATTTTTAATATTTCAGATTTATTTGTATTTAATTTAAACCCGGACACCCTATCATATTGTGATAACTTTACCATCACTACTGGCAAAGATGTCAATAGACAAACGTTAATATTTTATAATCTGTTTCCCTTATTTTAATTCCTCATATATCCATAGATAGTTGAATTTTCTCCACCAGTGGCTCCATCACCAGAGCAAATAAAAGCAGCGACAAGGGACAACCCTGGTATGTGCCCCTTTCTAGGGTTAAGGCTTTCAAATACCCCCCCCCACCCCCCCCCCATTTACCTTTACCTGAGCCTGAGGAGAGTCATATAACTTCCGAATCCACCTCTGAAAATGCCCACCTTCCCATACTTTTCTAAATCTTATACATAAAATTCCAATGGACGCTGTTGAAAGCTTTTTCAGCATCCATGGTCAGAAGAAGAATCTCGGTTTAATGTCCAAATCAGATTAAATACTCTTATATTATCAGAAGTTCTTCTCTCACCTATGAAACTGAATTAATCTTCATGTATCAAATATGGCATAAGTTTTGCCAGATAATCAGCCAGAATTTTTGCTAAGATCTTAACATCAATATTCAGCAGTGATATAGGCCTGTAAAATCCACAGATAGTTTTATCCTTATCTCCCTTTGGCAATACTGTGATGCTTGCCATACGCATTGAAGAAGGGAAAGTATCTTCTGCTAACAGTCAGTTGAATAGTCTCTGTAAAGGTCCTACTAGACAAGGTGCAAATTGATTGTAAAATCATGCTGAATATCCATCCAGCCCAGGTGATTTATTAGGCTTTAAACTTTTAATTGCTTGCAAAATTTCAAATTCTGTCACTTCCTTGTTTAACATATTTGTTGATCCAATGTTATACTTGGAAGTTCCACTCCCACTTATTAGGCATCAATATCCTCCTCCCTTTTCTTTCTCCCAGATATAAATCTCGATAATACTCCCTGAACCTCCGCATTATTTAATTGGGATAAAATAATAGATGCCCTTCCTTATACCTTACACCCAAGTTTGTGCCACTTATTTCTTTAATTTGGAAGCTAATAATTTTGATGCCTTATTCCCATATTCAAAATATGTTTGCTTTACATGCATCATCTAATAATTAATCTGATCAAACATCAAGGATTTTAATTGATTCCTTGCCCTCTCCAATTGTGCTAGTATTTTTACGGACCCTCTTTCTTTATGCAGGCTTTCTAATTCCTCTATAGTTTTCCGTAAGTTTTACAGCTTTTTCTCATTTGGTGTTTTTATCATGCGATACCCACATAATCAATTTTCCCCTTAAGACGCACTTCAATCCATCCCATAGAATTGCCTCACTCATATCCCCAGCATCATTATCCAAGTAATCTTGAATTTCTTGTTTTTTTCTTCATACCAAAGGCCTCATCCCATAGTAGAATATCACTCAATCTCCAATATCTCTGCAGCCAAGTTAGCAACTTCTCCCCAATGGGTGAATGATCTGTCCAAACCAAAGATTCTATACCCACTGCACATAGCATTCCCACAAGCCCAGAAGACACAGCAGCATATCAATTACCCTACAGTTTCCATCAGTTTAAGTAATTTATTTCTGTGTTTCTTGTGAGCTTGTAGGGGAGGAGAGGAGTTGTCAATCTGTGGCCACATAATTAAATTGAAATCCCCCCCCACACACACACACACAGAGGTCTCTTAGTTATTTCTAACAGTCGGGCCGATACAGAAAGAAGCGATTCAGTATCGGCCCGCATGCAAATGAGGGCCTGTGGTAAAAGGAGCGGCGGCTGCCAGCGGGTTTGACAGCCGACGCTCAATTGTACCGGCGTCGGTTCTTGAACCCGTTGACAGCCACGGGTTCGGAAAACCGTCGCCGGCAAAATTGAGCGTCCGTCTTCCAACCCGTGGGCAGATTTAAAATTTTTTTTTAATTTTTGATTTTTTTTAATTTTTGGGGCCTCCGACTTAATTTTGCTGTGATATTAAGTCAGAGGGTGTACAGAAAAGCAGTTTTTTCTGCTTTTCTGAACACTTTCCCGGTGCCATCCGAAATTAAAATGTGCGGCTTCGCTGCACATTTACTTTCTGTATCGTGTGGGAATGACTAATAGGCCCATCAACATGCATTTGCATGTTGCAGGTGCTATTAGTTTCGGGGCGGGGGTTGGCTGCGTGTTTTCAACGTGCTATTACCCCTTACTGTATAAGGGGTAAAAAATAGCACGTCAAACGTGCGGCCAAACGCGGGCTAACAGTGCGCATTTTACTGTATCGGCCCTAGCGTCTCCGAGAGTAAATCAAAATAAGTAACCTGGTCTTGATTAGGAGCACAAATATTCACCAGCGTTATCTCTATTCCCTCGATTTTGCAGTTAAGAATCAAATATCTTCCAGCCTTATCTTTGAGCATTTTCAGCACAGAAACTTTAAGGATCTATGAAAAAGGATCCTCATGCCTTTCATTTTTTAATATCACACATAGAGGCCAGAATGATGTGAGTGTGCCTCAATAAACGCTCATCACATTTTCTAAAATGGTCTCTTGAACAAAAGCAATATCAGCTCGAAGCCTTTTTAATTCTTTAAATAAGAGTAGCTACTTAGTAGGGATATTTAAACCTCAAACATTCAGAGATACTATCCTTTTAGTTGCCATTTACCATTCACCATATTATTATTCCCTTAACTTCCCCCTCACGCTATAACCGCCCCTCTCAATTTCATCATATCATCTGCTCTATTCAAATTCTACCTCCACACATACATTCCTTGACTTCCTTCCCTTACCAAAACTCCTCCCCCCCCCCAAAAAAAGTTGCCTTTCCCAAGAAATCCCTTCCCCCCCCCCAGAATAATCAATCCCTAAACCCATATCTGCCTCTTGGCAGAAACCCTAAAGAAGAATGTCCCCATCTCCCAGATGTAACCCAACCATTAAACCAATATTAATTAATAAGCAACCCAACTGAAAACTCAGATCAATAAGTAGTGATTCCATTAAAGACAATATTCATGTATGTTTGTACCATATCCTTATCTAGGCATCTCGTTCAAGTCTTTTGTGGTTTCTTCCTTGGCCCCACTCACTGCCAGCGTGAGAAAGCTTGTTTAGTAGAAGAAAGTCCTGCAGAATTTTTAGTAGCCATCTGTGGTAGCTCAGCGACATCCAATCCCACTGCTCTCATCACTGCTATGTCCTCTGCAATTGTTTTGGCTTGGTAGCTTGTGCCACTCATGGTAAATAAAATGCCAAAATGGTAAAGCCACCGATAACAAATATTCTTAATTTATTGATGACTTCCTTCATTTCTGCTCTCTGCTTTAGTGTGGCATTTATATATCACTATAAATGGCCAATGTATGTCCTTGCCATATAAATGTCCATTGCACTTTGGCCCTAGAGACAATCTTCTCTTTCACAGGGTAGTCCTTCAAACAGGCCACTATGTCTCTTGGGAGATAATCCTATTGGGGTCCCAGCGGTCGGAGTGTATGTTCCACTGAAATTAAGGGGACGTCTTGCTCCTCCAGATTGTCAGCAGTTAGGAGGGCTGTGCAGACTTGGTATCGCCATTGTTCTCTCCCTCGGATACACCTCTAATTTGAATATTATGATGCCTATATCTATTTTCGAGAACCTTCATTTTGTCAAAAATCTCGATTTGCTGCTGTTGCACAGTGCTGATATCCTTTCGTAGCTCCATTATTTACCCAGCTTGGTCTTCCCTTGCTCTGCCTCATGTACTCTTCCACCTGTTTTTTCCCCCCTCATTTCTGACATCATCTCCATTATTTCATTTTTTTACGGCAAGAATATCATGGGATCCTGGAACCAGCCCTTCAATTTTTTTCAAGTGATCGATTGTTCATTCACCTCCATTTTTTTGCCTGACATACTTTCATCATCCAACTCTGACAGAATGGTTCCCGCACAGACTGCGACTAGCTCATGCGACTCCCTGCCTCAGCTCAAGGTTCAAAAATCCTCTTACCCTCTGGGTTTTTCTTGCTGGTCACCATAATCCCAATATGTTAGCCATCTGGGATCTTACTTTTTGTACTCTTAGAGTTGCTGACTTTAAAAACTCGCTTTAGAATCACATCAGATGGGAATGGTCAGATTAGGCTAGCATTCCGGGAGATGATGTCACTTCTGCCCTAATTATGTATGTTTTTTTTATGTAAACCACCTAGTAGATGGCCTATAAATATTTATATAAATAACAAATAACACATCCATTAATTAATAATTAATCTAAATATTTTTTACAATTCTCAAACAATAAAATATTTGAAAACAGCATGAATATCAAACACCCAATAATTAAAACTAAGAAAGATTTAAAAAATAAATAAATAAATCCCCCCTCTCCATACTTGGGAACTTTTGTTTCCAGTCATACTGAAATTATCATTGGTTAGTCAAGAGTGGGGGATATGCACAAAATTTCTTTCTCCTCTCTTCTATTCAAACGTATTCTCTAACACACATAGTCATTCTCATATCCACTCTCATATGCTCACTCACAAGCACTTTCACAAACATGCTTCCTGACTTGCATGCTCACACACATGCTTTCTCATGCACGCACTCATGTTCTAATGTATTCACACACACATGCTCGTACACGCGCTTGCTGACTCACTTTCATTTTTCCCCTACACTGTTGAATAAGTAAAACAAAAAAGGTTTTCTTACATTGGTGGTCAGAGGGGATTCAGGTAGGCCTCCAAAAGAACAGGGTCTGGGTGGGCTCTCTGTTACTACTACTGACTCGGAGGTGGTATCTCTTGGTGTGGGAAGATGGGAGGAGATGGAAGGCGCTGATGCTGCTTATTTTTTTCATAATTATTTTTTGCTATGCCCCCAGCATGACGGGACCCATCTACTGACAGCAGCAGTATTTTATTCTGTGCAAGCAGCTTTTTTATTTCCTTTTCTGAACTAACAGCAGAACCTACATTGCAATGTGTTTGGACTGCCAATCAGCATGGATTTTCAAACTAACATGACCTTTTCAGGATTAGAAAAGCCTTTGTTATAGATGAACTGACAAGGATACAAATACATATATCCTGTTGGCAGTGGGCTAATGTGTGCATATTGAAAACAAACTGGTAATGACATCAATATGGCTGACTTTAGGGAGGTGTTGGTTGGTTGGCTGTCTCCCCCTCCCCCCCCCCCCCCCCCCCCCCTCTCAATCTGTCAGCTTCATACCTACACTTGCTACCATCTCTGCTAGCTTCATCTGCAAGATTACTCAGTACTATATGGTTTAGAATTCAGGTAAGAACTGCTTTTCTGCTGGCAGGAGGCAGAAAGAAAAGAATCCAGGTCCTGGGGGCCCACCCCTCACCTCCCGTGTGACTGGTCCTGGCCAATAGTGCATATTCCCTTTATAAAGCACTTTCACCTTCTAAAAAAATATAATCAATATTTTTTTTCTTTAACTAAAAGATAAATGCCACTGAAAAGTTTCCTCACAAGCTGCAGTGGTATTATTCCACTGTGTGTATTTGCTAACACTGTAATTGAATTAGTGGCTGGCAATAGGTTAGTTAGTTAACTGAATAATTTAATTAGGTGAATAACCCCTAATGATTTATAATCCATTGTAAGTGACTGCTGAGACATCATTTTCTCTCTCTTTATCTTGTCATATTTCCAATCTGTGTCAGAAGCACCTTGAGAAAAACCACCACTAATTGTCTTACAAATAATAGGGCAAAAGAAATGTGCCCAGTCTGTATTAGTTTATAAAGGTCCACCGCTCACTGATTTTGTGCAGCTCAGCCAACAGTCTTGTGACTGTAAGATCTGTGTGGCAGTACCTTATTTTGTATATAAATACAGTATACAGTGAGGACACTTAGGGGCAGATTTTCAAAGGCTACGCGTGTAACCTAAGAAAATATGCCCCTGCGCGCCCCAAGCCTATTTTGCATAGGCTCTGCGGGGTGCGCAAGCACTGGGACGCGCGTAAGTCCCGGGGCTTTCAAAAGTGGTGGTCCAGGGGCGTGACGGCAGTCCTGGGGCGTGTCCCGAGCCCTCCTCCATTCTGGCTGTTGGGGGTTCGCGCGCCAGCAACTGGCCAGCGTGCGCAAGATAAAATAAAATAAGGTAGGGGGGATTAAGGTAGGGCTGGGGGGTGGGCCGGATAAAAAGTTCCCTCCAATGCCGCTCCAATTTCGGAGCGGTCTTGGAGGGAACGGGGACAGCCATCGGGGCTCCCCTCGGGCTCGGTGTGTGCAAGGTGCACATGTGGGCACCCCCTTGCGCGCGCCAAGCCTGGATTTTATAACATGCGCATGGCAGTGCGCGCATGTTATAAAATCGGGCGTAGATTTGTTCGTGCCGGGTTGCGCGAACAAATCTATGCCCACGCATAAGTTTTAAAATCTACCCCTTAATGGGGAAAGCAATATTCACCGCACATTAATTATATTGGGACACTGGAAGTATAACAACTTACAGTGACAAAAGGCAATTAAAGGGTATACAAGGCTTTCATCTTTACAATCTAATTAATCAAAGTTTTTAAATTGTGTTTAATCACAAGCACTTTATAGTTTGTTTTCACATTTTAATTGCTCTTCACTTTTATCTTTTTCAGAAGGATGAAAACCAGACTGAAGTTGGGTATCCAACTGTGGAGAGGTGCAGGCAGCAGTTGTTACTCTGACTAACATGGGGATAGGTACAGTTTCAGAAAGTAGAGAAAGGTGAGGATTTTTAACATTTTTCTAATTCTGAAGACTGAAACAAGCACACTATTTCACTCTTAACAGCAGAATTTCTCATCTATCCTACTTGTAGCTGTGTTGAGGTTATAAGATGTTGCTTTCTGGTTTCCCTAAACTGCTGAGCTATGCTGGATTATGCACCTTCAATGCAACTGCATTTTTTTATTTACTCCTGGGGGAAATCTATCTAATGCAGAATTTGTGAAGAATTCCCCTCTGGTGCTGACCAGAAGACAGAAAAGAGGAGGAAGTAGCTTTGGGGGGTCAGCCTGCACAGACTGCAAGAGAGAAGGGAGCAGTGGTGGATTGGCCTGTGCAGGCTCGAAAAGAGAAGGCTACTGCATCTGTCCCAGTCTGTGAAGTCCATGGAGAAGGATTAGTGGGAGGTCTGGTGGAACCTGAAAGAGACGGTGAGATAGGGGAAAGGTGGGAGGGAGCCGGGCGTCAAGCCTTGGGAGGGCGGGGAGAAAGAGAAACCTGGGATATTCCTAGCATGTGGGGAAACTGGAGGAGGTTAAAGGGAGTCCAAGTTTGTGAGGGTGAGAATGCTGGGAGTAGGGAGGAAAAGGGAACAGAGAAAAAAAGTTGGGCATGGATAGTCAGGGTTGGAGAGGAAAGCTGGGGATTTTGTTGGAGGGTGGACTGAAAGAACTAGAGAACTGGGGGGGGGGGGGGAGGAGTCTGAGCTTGGGTAGGTCTTTCTGGGGGTGGTGGGAAGAATCTGGTGGGGTACAGAGAGAAAGCTGCGAGGGGGGGGAAGGGGAAAGAGGTGCCAACAGAGGAGGTAGTGAGTGAGCTGGGGGACTGAGCCTAAGGGGAGGTGGAGGAAAGATCAGTTCTGGGGAAGGGGCTCAAGCCAAAGGGGTAGAGAATTAGAGGGGCAAGAGCTGAGCTGGTGTGGGGGGTGGGCAATAGCAATCTGGGATGGGAAAATTCTGTACAAAAATTAAAAAGGATATCTTTGAGTAATAAAATTTTTCTGCATGGCATGATAATTATTACTTAAAGACAGTGATTATATTGAATTACCTGAACAAAGAAATCTGCAGAATTTTAAAACACTATGTGCAGAAATTTTAATTTTTTGCATAGAAGTCCCCCAGGAGTACATGTTAATGAAAGGTACACGCTTGACACCACATCAAAGGCATTTCCTCAGCTGTGAGGATGATCTAGAGGGATTTCTGTTCTTGGATGTGGAGTCTCTCTGTGCTGCAGCAGCTCCCGTTTCTTCCTCGAATCACACATGAACTGCAGCTTCCGGGGCAGTAGGGTCACCTCCACGGACATGGCTTCATACATCTCAGCATCAATGCTGAAAAAACCCTCTGTACCCTGGGTGAGGAAAGAATATTATTTTATTAATCAGCAAGCTTTGTTACTTGAGTATAGCTTTTAGGCAAGAGGCTCAATTTAAATTCTTTGTATTTCTACAGGTGCTGATTGTCCAGCCTGTGGTAGAATTTAGCTTTCTAAGATTACTATCTCTAACCTCATGAAAAATGTGAGACTGGAAAACTGGGCATCAAAATGGCAGATGAAATTTAATGTGGATAAGTGCAAGGTGATGCATATAGGGAAAAATAGTTATACAATATTAGGTTCCATATTAGGTGCTACAACCCAAGAAAGAGATCTAGGCGTCATAGTGGATAACACATTGAAATCGTCGGTTCAGTGTGCTGCGGCAGTCAAAAAAGCAAACAGAATGTTGGGAATTATTAGAAAGGGAATGGTGAATAAAACAGAAAATGTCATAATGCCTCTGTATCGCTCCATGGTGAGACCGCACCTTGAATACTGTGTACAATTCTGGTCGCCGCATCTCAAAAAAGATATAATTGCGATGGAGAAGGTACAGAGAAGGGCTACCAAAATGATAAGGGGAATGGAACAGCTCCCCACTTTTCAGCTTGGAGAAGAGATGGCTGAGGGGGGATATGATAGAGGTGTTTAAAATCATGAGAGGTCTAAAACGGGTAGATGTGAATCGGTTATTTACTCTTTCAGATAATAGAAAGACTAGGGGGCACTCCATGAAATTAGCATGTGGCACAGTTAAAACTAATCGGAGAAAGTTCTTTTTTACTCAACGCACAATTAAACTCTGGAATTTGTTGCCAGAGGATGTGGTTAGTGCAGTTAGTATAGCTGTGTTTAAAAAAGGATTGGATAAGTTCTTGGAGGAGAAGTCCATTACCTGCTATTAATTAAGTTGACTTAGAAAATAGCCACTGCTATTACTAGCAACGGTAACATGGAATAGACTTAGTTTTTGGGTACTTGCCAGGTTCTTATGGCCTGGATTGGCCACTGTTGGAAACAGGATGCTGGGCTTGATGGACCCTTGGTCTGACCCAGTATGGCATGTTCTTATGTCTTGGTATGAATATCATGTGGATAGGCACATTTACTTTACATAGTAAGGTAGTAAATTAAAGAAGAAAAAAAGACCTTAGTAGGCCATCCAGACTGCCCAGCAAGTTTTGAAGCTTGGTGCAGGTTTCCCCCATTCAGGTTATCCCTTATTATTTCTATCCATTATTCATTAGGGATCATCTGTGCTTATCCCAAAAGTTTTTGAATTCTCGTCTTCACTACCTCTTCTGAGAGGGCATTCCATGCATTCATTATCTCTTCCATGAAGAAATATTTCCTGATAATATTCCTGAATCTACCCCCACAACCCTTGGAGCTTTCTTTCCATCAGAAAAGATGTGATTCTTGTGCAACATTAATAGCTTTCAGATATTTAAAAGTCTGTATCATCTCTCTCCTCTCCTGGGTATACATATTTATGTCCTCTAGTCTCATCTCTTAAGTCTTCAGGTGCAGACTACACACTGTTTTGTTGTCTTTCTTTGACCGTGTCCATCCTGTCTATTCCTTTTGAAATCCTTTCTCCAGAACTGAACATAGCACTCCAGGTGAGGCCTCACCAAAGACCTGTACAGGGGCATTGTCACCACCTTTGTCCTGCTGGTTATGCCTCTTCTATGCAGCCCAGCATCCTTCTGGTCTTAACTATCCTTTGTCATACTGCTTCACCTCTTTCAAATTGTCAGACACTACCAGCCAGCAACTTTAATGAATCACTGCTTTATTACAAGATCTGCAGGAAGAGAACCCTCATCAAGAAAGTATTAAATTCAAAAACATTTTTCACACATCCCATGGGCTCATTTCAGAGATATAAAAACACAATAACCAGTGGCAATGATTCTATACGTCAACCATACCATCCTGTTGGACCGCCTAGCTAATATCGGCATCTCCGGATCTGCTCACAACTGGTTCAAGTCCTTCCTCAGCAATAGGACCTACAAAGTCAAAATTAACAATAAAGAGTCACCCCTAACAAAATCTAATCTTGGTGTACCACAAGGATCTTCTTTATCCCCAACCCTTTTCAACATATACCTCCTCCCCCTCAGCCAACTATTAACAGATCTCAACCTAATTCATTATCTGTACGCAGACGACGTACAGATTCTAATCCCCATAACAGAATCAATCTCAAAAGCCCTCACCCATTGGAATAACTGCCTACTATCCATCACCAATCTACTCAACAGCTTAAACTTGGTCCTCAACGCCTCTAAGACAGAGCTTCTCCTCATCTCCTCAAATGATAACAACATCCCCCCACCATCACCACTAAACTCTCACATTACCTGTAAGCAGGTTAGAGATCTTGGGGTGATTTTAGACAATCGACTAAACCTAAAGAAAATGGTCAACACAACAACTAAAGACTGCTTCTTCAGATTACAGGTACTAAAACGACTTAAACCTCTCTTATTCTTCCACGACTTCAGGACAGTCCTCCAAGCGCTACTGTTCGCCAAAATAGACTACTGCAGTGCCCTTCTTCTAGGACTCCCCAAATCCACTACCAAACCTCTGCAGATGATACAAAATGCGGCAGCAAGATTGTTGACCAGTACCAGCCGCTGCGAACACATCTCACCCATACTCAGGGACCTACACTGGTTACCAGTGAATTTCAGAATTCTATACAAATCAATCACCTTAATCCACAAAACCATCCATCATCAACTTCAACTTGACCTGGAAATACCATTCAAACTCCACTCCTCTAACAGACCAACTAGAGATATTCATAAAGGCATGCTCAATGTTCCCCCCACTAAAGCCACACGCCTCGCCACGACCAGAGACAGAGCCTTTTCGTTAGCAGGCCCATCTATCTGGAATAGTATCCCTTCAAATCTCAGACTGGAGCCTTGCCTTTTAACTTTCAGAAAAAGACTTAAAACCTGGCTCTTTCACCAAGCCTTCCCTGAACCACCAGACAATTACTAGTTGGCCTTTCACTCCTACCCGGTCTGGCACTCGAATTTCTCGAAAACAAAAAAAAAAAAAAAAAATGGACTCTGAGACTTTCAGGGTAAAGCACAGTTTTTTAAGTTTTATAACTCGTACACTCTATGGTAACAATACTTTTATTACCGGCCTTTCTTCTTTCCAGCTTGTAGTAAGCTTCCAAGTTCTCTCCCCCTGTTGATTTGTAACTTTGACTTATTCCTTCCTATTGTTATCTTTCGTTTACTTGAATTTGTTTACTCTAGTTTTTCCCTTTGTTAAACTGTAAACCGATCCGATATGGTTATTTACTATGAAGGTCGGTATAAAAAACTGTTAAATAAATAAATAAATAAATAAATAAATAAATATGCTTTTTATCACTTCAAAGCCAATCAAAAAATATTTTCAGATTTTTACTTTTGATTTGTTTTACATATTTTATTACTGTTGACTCATCTTTAATAGTGTTTTTAGTTCTTTCATTTTCTATGCTATTTTTTTAGTACAGTATATTCCGTCTTCTTCTTGTTAACTGAAACCAAACCATGAGCTTTTATTTATAGCTGTGTGTGCCTTCTCCTCACCAATCTCACTTAGCAATTGAGCAACAAAGTTTGGTCAAAGGCCCAGACTGCATCTCCCAGAGGAGCTTCATATGCATGGACTATTAGCTTGGCCATCACATATCAGTGATGTGAAATGGCTAGGCCTCACTACCTCCTAACAGTTGTACCCCTATCCAGTCCAAGGACTAAGCACCAATCACCGGACTTAGGAATCAAACCTGGGTCTTCTGTAACTTAAAGCTTGGGAGAAGAGAGATTGTTTGGTAAATTTAATATACCAGTCTTCATTTACTTTAATTTTAAAATCTAGTTTTCCTAGCATGTAGCAGATGGATTCAGGACCAATGGGTATATAGTGTGCTCCTGATAGCAGTTGGAGACTGAGTCAGATTTCAATCTGATGTCAGCACCAGTACATATACCTGTGCAGGAAGCTCTGTTCTTCAGTATTTTCCGTCTCCATAGCAGTTCAGGACTCTATACACGATTGCTCAGCGTTAGAGTATTCAAACCAAAGAAGAAAGAAAAATTCCAAACAAAGAAGAAATCTTACCTCTCCAGACGAGCCCCGCTCTCCTGCGGTGATAGCTAAGGGTCCCTCCCCCAGTTGAGATTTCCTGAGGTGATTTACGAGATCCCTCAGAGGTAGGCCTCGGTCCGGCAGCTGGTTCCCGGCGTGGACTTAGCCCCAGGCAACGGGAGTGGCTGAGAGGCAGCGGGTGCAATACCAAGCGCAGCGGCGAAGGTACTTCCCTCGCCCCCCGCAGCCGGAGACTGCCCGGAACGAAACTGGGAAACGCAGAGACAAGGTAAGGTAGAAAACTTTTTCTAAGTCTCCGGTCTCCGAGGCTGGGATAGCCGCACAGATCACCTGCTGGCGTCTGTACCATTGGGTTGAGCAGCCCAGGCCGGGCTAGACCCCGATCGGATATGAGCGTTCTCCCACATGGAGACCCTCTGGGGTGGTCGCCATCTTGCTCGCGTGGTCACAGATGCCATTTCGCCACTCTGTTCGCCTAACTGAACCGTGCACACAGGGTCGAGCTGGGTGCACAAATTACTTGTCCGCACAGCGGGGCGCGCATAGGTGCTGTAGGCACAGCTTCGCGCACAAGTTAAAGCTGTGCATACAGCGGCACGCGCATCCCAGCCTACACGCACATCTTGGGCACACCCGGAGCGCATAGCTAAGCCTCCCGGTGCGCACATTAAATGCACAGGCCAGGGTTTCAACGCCCTACACGCACAAAACCATGGCACCACCGGCCAAGAAAGCCAAGACACAAGCCCTCTGCCCAGCCTGCCACATAAGAGCAGCGCAGCACCAGGAGGCCACGGCTCTGTGTCTACAGTGCGAGGAGGCTCTGGGAGAACTCGGACAAGGCCCTCCCCAGCCAGTAGAGGAATCTGGATCCACCGATAGTACCCCGGATCTCTCTATCCCCAGCACGATCCTCCCCCAAACAGGGGGCCCTGGGGAACGCAGCGGCCTTTAACCTAGACCCAGGATCCTTGTCCTGGGTAGAATTCTTTAAGGGTCTACACACCTTTGTCCACATGCAACCACCACCGATGGCACAGACACATCCACCACCAGAGGACCCTTGACTCCCAGGGCCCTCCAGGCCTTCCAGTGACGTGTTCCCCCCGGCCAAAAGCCTCACATAGGGGACATGGACACCTCGAACGAGGATCAAGACCCCCTGGAGGAAGGGGAAATACCTCCAGGAACGGAACCTTATCAAATCATGAGGTGTTTCTTCTCCAAAGAACAGATACCAGATCTCGTGGCTCTCAGCTTGAAGGAGCTCACCATTCCAGGCACAAGTGCCACAGAGGAACCAAACACGAACCCTCTCCTAGAAGGGCTCTGTCAGGTCTCCCGTCATTTCCCCTTGCTGCAAGCTGTACAACAGCTGATCAACTTGGAATGGGATGCCCCGGAGGCCAGTTTCAAAGAGGGGGTCGGGCCCTGGAAGCCCTACATCCACTGGAACCCTCAGCCAAAGAACTACTAGTGTTCCCCAAAGTGGACGCCATGGTCTGCGCGGTCACAAAGCACACTACCATCCTGGTTGAGGGAGGAGCGGCACTCGAGGATGCCCAAGACAGATGTCCGGAATCCATCCTTAAACAGTCATTCGACGTATCAGCTATGTCACTACAGATTGCTGCCTGCTGTGCCGTGGTAACACGCGCCTGCTTATCCATGACCAAGAATGTCACCACGCCTGGCGAAGCACTAGAACCAGCGGTATCCTTCCTCACGGATACAACCTCTGACCTGGTACGCACCTCAGCCAGGGGCGTCTCATCCGTAATGGCAGCCAGAAGGCAACTCTGGCTCCGAAATTGGTCAGCCGATGCGACCTCCAAGACGAAACTCATGAGAATGCCCTTTAAAGGAGATCTCCTGTTCGGAAGCGAACTGGAGAAGTTAGCTGACAAATGGGGTGAATCCCCAGTACCTCGGCTACCGGAGGACAAGGGCAAAAGAAGCAAACACCCCTCTCCCAGGTTACCTAGGAGCAGAGGATCACAGCGTTTCAGATCCTATAAGAGTATATATCAAGCCCCTCGCCCCGCAGGCAGGAGCCAGTCCTTTCGGAACAAACACAACAAGAGGGGAGCCGGCTGTGGTACAGGCCCCAGCCGCACCCCACAATGAGAATCAGCTGACCCATCCACAGGAAGAAGCCATAGGGGGCAGGCTTGCCCTATTCTACCAAAGATAGGTCGAAATAACAGCGGACAAATGGGTCCTAACCATCATTCGAGAGGGATACTATCTGGACTTCCTCTACATTCCTCTGGACAAGTTCATGAAATCTCCTTGCCACACACCCTCCAAGAGGACGGCAGTGGAAAACACACTGGCCAAATTACTCGCCCTAAAGGCCATAATGCTAGTGCCCATGCAACAACAAAATACTGGGCACTATTCCATCTATTTTATCGTCCCCAAGAAAGAGGGAACATTCCGGCCCATCCTGGACCTCAAGTCTGTCAACCGCTACCTGAGGGTACCACACACTTCCGCATGGAAACCCTGTGCTTGGTCATAAGGGCGATATTGCCGGGAGAATTCCTTATATCCTTGGACCTGTCAGAAGCATACCTGCACATCCCGGTCCATCACGAGCATCAGCGCTTCCTGCGCTTCGCGATCCTGGACCACCACTACCAGTTCCGAGCGCTACCCTTTGGGCTCGCCACAGCCCCTCGGACGTTCACCAAAATTATGGTGGTAGTAGCGGCGACACTGAGGAAAGAGGGGATCCTCGTACACCCATATCTGGACGATTGGCTGATCAGGGCAAAGTCTCCAGAGGAAAGCTTTCAGGCGACCACCAGAATCAAGGCTCTACTGGAGAACCCCGGCTGGGTTGTCAACACAAACAAGAACTGTCTACAGCCCTCCCAGTCCCTAGAATACCTGGGAGTTCGGTTCAACACCAGACAATACAAGGTCATTCTTCCTCCTACGAGGAGAAGAAAACTGATGAACCAATTGCAAAACCTGCTAACAAGTCTTCGTCCAAAGGTATGGGACTACCTCCAAGTCCTTGGCATCATGACATCAACCCTGGAAGTGGTCCCATGGGTAAGAGCTCACATGCGACCGCTACAGTGCTCCCTGTCACGGTGGAACCCCGATGTCCCAGGACTACTTCGTTCGCCTGCAGCTCCCGGAGGAGGTGCGGAACCAGCTCCAATGGTGGCTACAAGAAGACCATCTGAGCAAGGGAGTAAGGCTATCCCCACCAACCTGGATCTTGCTCACTACGGACGTGAGCCTACGAGGGTGGGGAGCCAGGAACTGACGGCTCAGGGGCATTGGGACAAGGAAGAGTCGGGATGGAACATCAACAGACTGGAAGCCCGGGCGTCAGACTAGCCTGCATACGATTCAGTCACAGACTCCGGGGCAAATCTGTCAGAGTCATATCAGACAACGCCAAGACAGTTGCCTACAACAACTGCCAAGGAGGAACCAGAAGCCAACAGGTGTCCCTGGAAATAGATCCTCTAATGGCGTGGGCGGAAGCAAACCTACAAGGGATCTCAGCCGCCCACATCGCGGGAAAAGACAACGTCACTGCGGACTACCTCAGCAGAGAAAGTCTAGACCCAGGGGAATGGAAGCTGTCGACCACAGCCTTCCAGTTGATAGTAAACCACTGGGGAACCCTGGCCATGGATCTCCTGGCAACCCGGTCCAACACCCAAGTTCCCAACTTCTTCAGTCGCAGACAAGAACCACAATCTCAAGGGATCAATGCCCTCGTCCAGACCTGGCCACAGGAAGATCTGCTATACGCTTTCCCCCCGTGGCCACTACTGGGCGGGATCATCTGCAAGATAGACCACCACAGGGGGCTAGTACTCCTAGTGGCCCCGGACTGGCCAAGAAGGCCGTGTTGTGCAGACATGTGAAGACTCGTGACGGGGAGCCCTCTACCTCCACATGGGGATCTGCTCCAGCAAGGCCCGATCCTCCACGAAGACCCAACTCTATTCTCTCTTACAGTTTGGCCATTGAGAGGACACGCCTGAAGAGCAGCGGATACTTGAGGGTGGTGACCGACACCTTGCTCCGAGTACGCAAGTTCTCCACATCACTGACCTACATACATAGAGAATATTCAAAGCTTGGTGCAAAGACCGCAACATCCTTCCGCAAACAGTCAAAATTCCCACGATCCTGGAATTTCTGCAGGATGGATTACAGAAGGGGTTGTCTCTCAACTCCATCAAGGTTCAGATGGCTGCTGTGGCCTGCTTCGGAGCCAAAGTGGAAGGCACCAGCCTAGCATCTCATCCAGATGTCTCCCACTTCCTGAGAGGGGTCAAGCAGATTCCACCACCCCTAAAGTGGCCGGAACCCCTATGGAACTTCAATCTAGTACTAGACTTCCTAGCGGGAGCCTCCTTCAGACCTATCTGAGGTCTGCTTCTACAACTCCTAACTAGCATTCCTAGTGGCAATATGTTCGGCCCATCGCATTTCCGAACTTCAAGCACTATCCTGCTGAGAACCATTCCTCAGGTTCACACCGGGATCCATACAGCTACGCACGGTCCCCTCCTTCCTCCCAAAAGTGGTTTCTCACTTCCATCTAAACCAAACCATCTCACTGCCATCTCCAGACAAGCATAAGGACTTGGAAGAATCTCGCTGTCTTCGCCACCTTAACATCAGCAGACTCCTAGTCCGATACCTAGAAAGGTCGGAACCCGTACAAAAGACGTACCACCTATTCGTCCTTCACAGTGGGAAGAAACAAGGGGAAGCGGCCTCGCGGGCAACCATAGCCTGCTGGATCAAAGAAGTAATCAAGGTGGCCTACGTAGAGGCAGGCAAGCCTCCACACCTCTATAAGTCAAGGCCCATTCCACTAGAGCCCAGGCAGTGTCCTGGGCGGAAACAAAGATGCTGTCACCCACTGAGATCTGTCGGGCGACGACATGGTCCTCCATTCACACCTTTGCCAGGTTCTACCGCCTGGATGTTCAAGCTCGGGAGGACACAGCATTCACAAAGGCAGTACTAAGTGGGCCACGGGCAGCCTCCCACCCGGTTCAGGAGTAGCTTTTGTACATCCCATTGGTCCTGAATCCATCTGCTACATGCTAGGAAATGGAGAAATTACTTACCTGATAATTTAGTTTTCCTTAGTGTAGACAGATGGATTCAGTATCCCGCCCATGGCTGCCACTATGCACGAAAACCTCGGATGTCAATTCCCAAGAGCAGGACAAACACAGGTAAGCCACAGGTAGCTTCCCTTCAGCTAGGACACCCATAGTTACCGGGTGTCAGCGTTTCTCGGTTGAGGGCACTGGTAGTCACCAGCTATAGTCCACGTCAACCAGTTCAAGTTGATCACGTTTTTCAAGTTATCAAGTTAAACAAAGTTAACCAAGTTAATCAAATTATCCAGACATACATATATCCACAATTGCTTTGCGAGGAGAATACTGAAAAGCAGAGCTTCCTGCACGGGTATATGTACTGGTCTTGACGTCAGATTGAAATCTGACTCCGTCTCCAACTGCTATCAGGAGTACACTATACCCATTGGTCCTGAATCCATCCGTCTACACTAAGGAAAACAAAATTATCAGGTAAGTAATTTCTCCATTATCCCGGCATCGTTGTCTTATAATTATAAAAAACTAGATTATCTTTGTCTTCTTGTCTTAGCATTTAAAAATACTAGCTTATCTTTGAGTGTTCTTGCCCAACCCCCCTCCCCATCTTCCACCCAACCCAAGCACATTCTCTGATTTATAGACTGTTATCCCAATTAAAAGGATACGAGGGACATTTTCACTACAGAGTCAATTAGGGATTTAGATAAAACCAGGGAATAACCCTATCTTTATAAAACAATTAACCTTGTTCACCTTGCTGGTCACTGACAACTAACCTAAAATACACCACAGAAATTTAAAGGACTTTACATTACTTTAAGCATTCCTACTCTTAGTAGCCTTAAATAACAACTCAATAAAATTAAGATGCAAATAGCAGTTCAGCAGAAAGAAGGGGGCTATCCAGTGTTTTACATCAAGTATCACATATATTATTATATACCAGTTGGTGAGAGGTTGTGTGTATGCACCCAGTGCAGAGCTTCTGGCTTTCAGAGAAATATACTGATTTCTGGAGGCTAGAATGGCAGACCCGGAGAAGCTGAGGCAGACAGAGAGAAATATAGAGGAGAGCTTCAGGGACATAGTAGAGCAGTCCCAGTCTGGCAGCTTCTATGTGCTTTGGAAGAGTAAGGTTGCCTACAAGAACATCAACCCAGTGTGTAAGGAAAGAATCCTGTAGCTAGGACCTACCTGCCTGCCAGGTGATGCACTGTCCTCTCACAATGAGGATGTGTCTTCAGGGACATGTGCCCAGGAAGGAAGGGTCAGAACAACTACTGTAGTTGGCAATTAAATCATTAGGCATATAGATAGCTGGGTGGCTGGTAGTCATGAAAATTGGTAATTTGCCTGCCTGGTACAAAAGTGGCAGATCATATGCCACCTAGATTGGCTTCTAGACTAGTGATGGCCAACCTTTTGAGCTCAGTGGGTCAAAATTCTTAAAAAAAACCGAGTATATCTCGGGTGATGTGTCACTTCTAGAAAAATCCATAATTTTGTGATATATGTAGCTCTAATTAATAACAAAATTTATATTTTTAATATATGTACTGTATTTATTAATAAAGCAAAAACAAATAATTCTTTACCTTACCTGCTTAGTGACTTTTTGTTGCTGAATTTCATTGGCTAAATCTTCAATTAAAACTAATAAGGATTTTAAAAAGCCCCTGCTGTCCCCTTCTGTGGGAGCTCTTGATTTCCAGTCACCCTGATATTGTCGAGGATTAGGAGGTTATCCTCTCTCTCTCACACACATACACATGTCCATTCTCTCACACATACACTGTCACATACATACACATTCATGCTCTTTTACCCACCATAACCTCTCGCTCTCACAGACACTGACACACTCTCAAGCTCTAAGACACTCTCTCCCCCTCCACACCCCCCCCCCCCACACACACACAAACTCTTACTCCCTTGGATTTTCTCATACACACTCATGCTCTCACACTCACTGGCTCCCTCACATACACACAAACACACACACCCAGGCAAGCTCCCAGTCATTCTCACACACACACACACACACTGACCCCCAGGCAGGCACCCATGCATTCACACACATACACCCCCAGGCAGAGTCCCATTCATACACATGCACACACTAAAGGCAGACCCCCCTCTCTTTTGCCAGCAACCTCAGAACCACTCTCATTCCTCTGCTGCCACTGTCACTGCTGCCACATGGCTATTGGGGAGGTGCCGATTGCTGCTACTGACACTGAAGCCCATTCTGCTGCCTCCTCTGTGCAGGCCCCATGGGCTTCCACTTTCTCCATGCTGATCTCGTACATTGTGAGATCCGTATAGAGAAAGTGCTATTCTTGCACATTCCCAAAGATTACATGTGCCAATCACTAAAAAGTAATTTTTTATTTTTTTTTTACCTTTGCTGTCTGATCTTAGTTTTCTAATTGGTTGGTCACAGGCTTTTTTTTTCAACCTTCCCTTTCTTATTTTTTTCTGTTTCTTTTCTCTCCATCTTCTTCCCTCAAACACAGTCAGGTTCTCATTCTCACATGCATTTCTCTCTCTCACACACACACAGGCTCTCACTCTCACATGCTCTCTCTCATACAATCATTCATACACACAGTCTCTCACTGGCATGTCTGTCTGTCTCTCACACACACAGGCTCTCTCTCGCTCCCACATGCTGTCTTGCTCAAGCACAGGCTCTCACTCTCATATGTTCTCTCTCATACAATCATTCATACACACAGTCTCACTGGCACATGCTGTCTGACTGTCACAGACACAGGCTCTCTCTACTCCCACATGCTGTCTTGCTCAAGCACAGGCTCTCACTGTCACATGCTGTCTCTCTCACACATACAGAGGCTCTCACATGCCCTCTCTGCAAACATTCAGGTCCTCACTCTCACACACAATCTCTCAACTCATCTCATACACACACACACACACACACACCCTCTACAGACCCTCAGCCTCTCTCTCACCTCTGGGCCTCCTCTTCGCGGGTCGCCGCAGGATGGGCTCTGCAGCGGCCCTGATCTTCTCGGGCCGCGGTGGCCCTGCTACCGGGCCTCTTCCTCTTCTCGGGCTGCTGCGACTTGGGATTCGTGGTGGCCCGTAAACGCTGCTCCTCTTCTGCACGCGCTGATGCTCCTCCTCCTTCCTGCCCATGCAGCTCCGGCAATGTTTACTTCCGGGGCCGCACAGGCAGGAAGGAGGAGCAGCATCAGCGTGTTTAAACGTGATCTTTTTCTTCAGGCTGTGGTGATGTGAGCTTCACCACGGCCCTGCCCATCTGCCTGTCGCTGCGCCTGGGGGCATTGGGGTGGTGGAGGGGTCCGGAGGGTGGGGGATACTAAAAACTAATTTTAAAGGGTCGGGCTGTGTTTTTGGGTTATCGGCTTGGCGCAGCCGATAAAAAAAAAAAAAATAATAATAATTTCCTGATAGTCCACGAAACGCTGCGCGTGTCAGCAAAAACGTCTCGGCATGTCACCTCTGTCATAGGTTAGCCATCACTGTTCTAGACAGTGCTGGGGAGGACCTAATTGTCTTGGAACATGTGGGTATCAATGATATAGGAAGGTGTAGCAGGGAGGTTCTAGAAGCCAAATGTAGGCTTTTAGATAGAAAGTTGAAATCCAGAATCTCCAGTGTAGCATTCTCAGAGATGCATTCTATTCCACATGCAGGACTCCAGAAGCAGGCCAAGCCTGGAAGAAGCTGTAGTACAGAAAAAGGGACTTTAGATAATGAGAAGGGAGAGCTTATTCGGAAAGGATGGCTCTAATATTTAAAAAGGAGAAAGAGCAGTTTTTAAACAAAAACATGGGGGAAAAACCAACAGTCCCTCAGAAGCATATGGTTACCAATAAAGAGGTTGTGATAGAGGCAGAAGTAGTTCAGATGCATTTAAATAAAGAGCATTCAGAGATAGATGATGCCAAACTACCTATGTTAACTGCTAGGTGGGTTTGCTTTTTTGACTATTTCAATGTATTATCCACTAGGGATGTGCAGCAGGGACAGATAGGTTTGATTCGGTATTCGCATTCGTTGGGACCCAAATCTGTTACATCCGTTTTCGGGGGACCCCGATTCGTCCATTAGTTACATATGGTATTCGTTTCCCATTAAAGTTAAAAAAACCCAAAAACCCATCCCAACCCTTTAAATTTAATTAACTACAACCCCCCACTCTCCTGACCCCCCCAAGACTTGCCAAAAGTCCCTGGTGGTCCAGCGGGGGTCCTGGAGCGATCTCCTGCACTCAGGCTGTCGTCTGCCAGTATTCAAAATGGTGCCGATAGCCTTTGCCCTTACTATGTCACAGGGGCTACCGGTGCCATTGGTCAGCCCCTGTCACATGGTAGGAGCAATGGATGACCGTTGCCATCTTGTGCTCCTACCATGTGACAGGGGCCGACCAATGGCACCGGTAGCCCCTGTGACATAGTAAGGGTAAAGGCTATCGGCGCCATTTTGAATACTGGCAGCTGACGGCCCGAATGCAGGAGAATGCTCCAGGACCCCTGCTGGACCACCAGGGATTTTAGGCAAGTCTTGGGGGGGTCAGGAGGGTGGGGGGCTTATTTATTCAGGATTCGTTGCATTCGTGGGGGTTCGCCAATGTTTCGCGAACCCACGAATGCAAAGAATAGGGACCTATATGTTGTGGATTGCGCATTCGTTCACAACGAATGCACATCCCTATTATCCACTATGACACCTAGATCTCTTTCCTAGGTTGTAACTCCTAAAATAGAATCTAACATTGTGTAACTACAGCAAGGGTTATTTTTCCCTATATGCATCACTTTGCACTTGTCCACGTTAAATTTCATCTGCCATTTAGATGCCCAATCTTCCAGTCTCGCAATGTCCTCCTGCAATTCATCACAATCTGCTCGAGATTTAACTACTCTGCATAATTTTGTATCATCTGCAAATTTGAACACCTCACACGTTGTACCCCTTTTAAGATCATTTATAATTATATTAAAAAGCACCAGTCCAAGTACAGATCCCTGAGGCACTCCACTGTTTACCTTTTTCCACTGTGAAAATTGACCATTTAATCCTACTCTCTGTTTTCTGTCTTTTAACCAACTTGCAATCCACAAAAGGACATCACCTCTTATCCCATGATTTTTTTAGTTTTCTTAGAAGCCTCTTATGCGGGACTTTGTTAAACGCCTTCTGAAAATCCAAATATAACACATCTACCGGTTCACCTTTGTCCACATGTTTATTCACCCTTCAAAAAAATGTAGGAGATTTGTGAGGCAAGACTTTCCTTGGGTAAATCCATGCTGGCTGTGTCCCATCAAATCATGTCTATCTAAATGTTTTGTGATTTTAAACTTTATAACAGTTTCTACAATTTTCCCGGCACAGAAGTCAGGCTCAGCTGTCTATAGTTTCCCGGATCACCCCTGGATCCCTTTTTAAATATAGGGATTACATTGGCCATCTTCCAATCTTCAGGTACATCAGATGATTTTAATGATAGCTTACAAATTTTTACTAATATGACTGAAATTTCATTTTTTAGTTCTTTCAGAACCCTGGGGTGTATACCATCCGGTCAATCAGGCCTACCACATCTTCCAGGTTCACCGTGAATTGATTCAGTTGATCTGAATCATCACCCATGAAAACCTTCTCTGGAACGGGTATCTCTCCAATATTCTCTTCAGTAAACACTGAAGCAAAGAAATCGTTTAATCTTTCCATGATCACCTTATCTTCTCTAAGTGCTTCTTTAACCCCCTTGATCGTCCAACAGACTCCCTTGCAGGCTTTCTGATTTGGACATATTTTTAAAAGTTTTTATTGTGATTTTTTGCCGCTATGGCAAACTTCTTTGCAAAGGGCTTAAACAAGTTAATGTAAACCTGATAAATTGAGAATAGAGAGTAGTACCATGACTTATGGGCTCTGCAGAAAAGATGAGATTGAAGAAGCCCTGCACAAACAAGAGTGACATGGTTCAAGCTGCACATGCCCAGATGGGCATACTTAAAGCTTCTAGAAGTTTTGATGTCAAACATCTGCATCAGGCTCCATTTAATATCACGCACGTGTGAGGACTTCCATCCTGCTTGTCCTCTGAGAACATTAATTACAGATAAGCAACTTTGCCTTATACCATCCTATCTTCTCCTAGCTCAGATGTGGGTCCTGTTGCTTTTTGCAAAACAGTAGGAGTGCACATTGTAGAGTAATTCAATGTATATATCTTTCAACATTCTGCAAACAGGACATTGGGTTACTCACCTCTTGTAGATGCAAGGAGCACTGACTGGCTTGAAGATGCTGACTTCTATCGGGAAACACCTGGGGATTATGGAGTTTCTGACTCCTGTGTTCCATAAATTGGGAAGAAAATGATTATTGGTAACATAAAATAGAAAATATCTATCTGAGATCATATGAGGTGCACAGCTTAAATAAGGACTATTACTCATTTGAAGAAATGGCATATGCAGTCTCAAACATTCATGTACTACCATATTTTTTTTGGAGGGGACGAGGCGGGGGTCTTATAAATAGGTTTTACAACCTACAAAGATTTCAATATACCTCT
The DNA here is from genome assembly GCF_901001135.1 of Rhinatrema bivittatum. NCBI lineage: Eukaryota > Metazoa > Chordata > Amphibia > Gymnophiona > Rhinatrematidae > Rhinatrema > Rhinatrema bivittatum. The sequence continues at coordinate 125,918,011 of NC_042623.1, forward strand.
CACCATCTACCATTATGGGGTGAAAGCCACAATATACCCAGCTCTATCTTCCAACTGCTCAAAGTTTTCTCTATTTTTCCCCAAAGCAGCCTTACTTAAGTCACCTTTGCATTTGCCCTTAAGCACTAGGCATGCTTTTGTATGTCTGCTGCCCTTTGCACATAGGCTCTCCCGCTGTGTCCATCACCTCAGTATAGTTTTCTCCATTACACTTACCCCAGAGTTATGAAGTCTGCTTTACTGACTGTATCTGGTTCAATACAAATCATCATAGAATCCTCTGTGCGCTGTGGAAATAATGAAGAGATTCGTTAGCATTACTTTAGTATGTGAGTTTCATTATTGCAGCCACACATAGCATTTGCATTAAGTGATACCATCCCCAGCTCCAGGAATGACCTTCCTTCACATCCCACAATTTTCAGCACCAGTATGCAGTAGTTGATTCTTTTTTCTTTTATTTGATGGAAAGATTTTATAGCTAATGATGTGAACATACTTTTCATATTAAGCATCTCTCCCTCCATTTTATTCTCAAATATTTTTATTGTACATATTAGGAGTCAAATCAGATATTATCCCAGGACAAGCAGGATGCTAGTCCTCACATATGGGTGACGTCACTGATAGAGCCCTATCACGGAAAACTTTCTGTCAAAGTTTCTAGAAACTTTTGACTGGCACACTGAGCATGCCCAGCATGCCATGATCCCTCGAGCCACAGGGGTCTCCCTTCAGTCTTCGTTTTTCCGCGCTGCAGTTAGCATCGCGGTGAAGGAGCCCTGTGTGAATCTTTTCACACAAACTTGTGTTAAAAAAAGTTAAAATCTTTCTCAATTTCATCCCCTACATAGGAGTCTCCCTTCGACTACCAGCCAGTGAGTAAAAAATGTTTTCCCGCTCAATTCGAGTAACTTAATTTTTTGGTCAGAAGGCCATCGACGGCTGTCCGGCCTTCATTATGACAACGGGCTTCAAAAAATGCCCGAACTGCACTCACACAATGTCGATTACTGACCCACAAGCCGAGTGTGTTTTGTGCCTGGGGCAGTCGCATGACGTTTCTTCCTGCCCGCAATGTGCAGAGATGACTGCCAAGGGCAGAAAGGCCCAACAAGAAAAAATGGAACATCTTTTCCATATACAACTTATGCCTTCGACGTCGACCCAATCATCTCCGGCTGGAGCGTCAAAAAGAATAGTAATTCGCAAGCATTGTACGGATGGCTTCGGAGACCGACTATCTCCGACTCAGTCTGCGGCATCAGTGAAATTGACATCCGGGCTTGAAAAAGCCACCGAACATCGACAAAAGCATAGTCATTGACATAGACGTACTTCGACACCAGAGGCCTTACTATTGCCAAGAGAAGCATCACCAAAATGGTCTCGTCTACAACATAAGAACATAAGAAAATGCCATATTGGGTCAGACCAAGGGTCCATCAAGCCCAGCATCCTGTTTCAAACAGTTGCCAATCCAGGCCATAAGAACCTGGCAAGTACCCAAAAACTAAGTCTATTCCATGTTTCCATTGCTAATGGCAGTGGCTATTCTCTAAGTGACTATCGAGGCCTACTGCTCCGAGGCGTTCACCACCTCCAAAGGTGCCGGGCATCGAGCCACCACAGGGCCCTGTGGAAGAGTCAATGACGCCTTCTCTGCCACCACCTATAGCTGCTCTGACTTCACCAGCTATAAGGGAGGAACTGGACGGATTTATTCGCCAGGCAGTGAAAGAAGTTCTCAGAGATCTTCATCCATTGACACCTCTGGAGCCGATGCCTGTACCGGTGCCATCATCGAAGCCGATGCCTTCACCTACGCCGGTGCCTACTCCGGTGCCGATACCGGATTTGTCAATGTTCCAGCCACTGATGTCAAAGATTGATGTCCTCATCGGAGCTCTTCCAGTGCAGCCTGTCACTCCTATTCCAGTCGGTGACGATGATGCTTCTGGTAGTTCTCTACCGTCTGAACCTCAGCTGGGACCCTCTGGACTCTCCCAACTGAGAATTCCAGCCTCTCCATCGATACCATTCTTTTCACCACAAAAACCATCGATGCCATCGAGACCTCCTCATGTTTCTCCTCCAAAGCATACTCCATCGGACTCTTGGGAAGACAGAGACACCGACACATCTTCAGAGGACTTCATGTCTGAACCGTCCCCTCCTGAAGACAGAAAAAAGTCACCCCAGAGGACCTGTCTTTTACCACTTTTGTAAAAGAAATGGCTGACACTATTCCCTTTAAACTAGTGTCTGAAGAAGATACCAGACAACAGACCTTAGAGGTGCTTCAGTTTGTAGACCCTCCTGAGGAAGTATTAGTGATTCCGATACATGAGGTCCTAGTAGAACTACAGCACAGATTATGGGAACACCCATGCTCAGTTCCACCGGTAAATAAAAGAATGGATACCACCTATTTGGTGCAGCACATCCCTGGCTATCAGAGATCCCAACTTCCATATCAATCTGTGGTGGCGGAATCGGCTCAGAAAAAATCAAAGAGAGCATGGCCTCATTCATAGACTCCACCAGGAAAGAAACAAAAGTTCTTGGATACTCTGGGCAGGAAAGTTTTTCAAGGTTCGATGCTTACTTCCAGAATGGCGTCATATCAACTTTATATGATGCAATATCCGTGCAACCTCTGGAAGCAGATGCAACAATTGGCTGAGACTCTGCCTCAACAATATCAGAACTCAGCTAATGACATTATCCACAAAGGTTTGGAAGCAGGCAAGCATGAGGTCTGTGCTGCCTACGACAGTTTTGAAACCTCTTCACGAGTAGCAGCAACTGGTATCAGTGCACGTCGTTGGGCCTGGCTCAAGGCTTCAGACCTCAGGCCTGAAGTTCAAGAAAAGCTGGTAGATTTACCTTGTGTGGGCGATAACCTCTTTGGAACAAGAGTTCAAGACGCAACCCAACTCAAAGAACACTCAGAAACTCTGTGTCAACTATCGGCAATCCCACAAAATACTTCATCTGCCTCACACTGCACAGCACGAAAGGATACCAGAAAACCCTACTATAGGCCACGTAGGTACTGTCCAGCAGCACCCCGTGGTAGAGCATCAAGACCAATACAAAGATCCCAGCCTAGACAACAGAGAGCTTCTAGGTCTCAACCTCCTCCTAAAACAGGCCCAGCATCAGGCTTTTGAAAAACAGCCTGAGGACAACAGCCACTCCACCAACCCCAAACCAACCATACCAGTGGGAGGTCGAGTCTTTCTTTTTCACACCCTTTGGTCAAATATCACAACAGATCAATGGGTACTATCAATTATAACACAAGGTTACTAACTGAATTTTCTCACAGTACCAAAAAACTTCCCGCACAGTCTCTTTGGATACACAAGGATCATATCATTCTTCTTTAAGCAGAATTATCCACCCTTCTGAGAGCCAGGGCCATGGAACCAGTTCCATGACCTCAGCAGGGCAGAGGATTCTACTCTCGCTATTTTCTCATTCCAAAGAAAACAGGAGGCCTACGTCCCATCTTAGACCTCTGAAATCTCAACAAATTTCTACGGAAAGAGAAGTTCAGAATGGTCTCCTTAGGCACCATGCTTCCCCTTCTTCAAGCAGGAGACTGGCTCTGTTCTCTGGATCTGCAAGACACTTACGCTCACATTCCAATATTCTCTCCTCATCGCAAGTTTCTGCGTTTCCTGGTGGGTCATCAGCATTACCAATACCGGGTTCTGCCATTCAGATTTGCCTCAGCACCCTGAATATTCACAAAGTGCCTAGCAGTAGCAGCGGCTCATTTGCACAAGGAAAGGGTACACATTTTTTCTTACCTAGACGACTGGCTCATCAGAAGCCAATCACAACAAGGAGCTCTCGCTTCTCTCAGACGCATAATCTGCTCCACTCGTTGGGATTTCTAATCAACTACCAAAAATCCCACCTCCTCCCATCTCGCCTACTGCAATTCATTGGAGCAGAGTTGAACACCATAATGTCAAGAGCATTCCTCCCGGAAGACCGGGCGGAGACACTCTCCTCCTTAGCAAACTCTCTGCGCTTAAAGAACCAGGTAACAGCACATCAGTTTCTAACTCTGCTTGGCCACATGGCCTCCACAGTTGTCACTCCTATGGCCAGATTAGCCATGATAATAACCCAATGGACATTAATATCACGGTGGATACAAGCCATTCAACCACTGTTGTCTCCAGTTCAAATAACCCACCAACTATGTTATTCTCTCCTCTGGTGGGCGAACAAGAACAACTTGCACAAAGGCCTACCTTTCCAACAACCGGTTCCGCAAGTAACTTTAACTACAGCTGCATCCACCTTAGGTTGGGGAGCTCACACAGACAATCTCCAAACTCAAGGTACTTGGACAAAACTCAAAGCAACCTTTCAAATCAATTTCCTGGAGCTTCGAGCTATATGTTATACTCTACATGCGTTCAAGGACTGCCTTTCACACAAGACTGTTCTGATACAAACGGACAACACAGTTGCCATGTGGTACCTGAACAAACAGGGAGGTACGGGCTCGTATCTCCTTTGTCAAGAAGTCACACAGATTTGGGACTGGCCCTAACACATTCCATGTTTCTCTGGGCTACTTATCTGGCAGGCATTCACAACGTAGTGGCAGACCGTCTCAGTCGGCAATTCCAACCTCACGAGTGGTCCCTGGATCCCTTAGTAGCAACCAGGATATTTCAACTTTGGGGTCAACCAGTGAAAGACCTCTTTGCATCCGAACTGAATCACAAAGTGGACAACTTTTGCTCCCTGCACAAACAGAGAAATCAATTGGCCAGGGCCGCCTTTGCTCGCCCCTGGAACTCAGGTCTTCTATACGCGTATCCCCCCGATACCACTAATAACCAAAACTCTAGTAAAGCTATAACAGGACAAGGGGTCCATGATACTCATAGCCCTGTATTGGCCTTGACAAATGTGGTTCCCCATGCTTCTGGACCTCTTAATCAGGGAACCGATTCGCCTGGGTACAGCTCCCACTCTCATAACTCATGGTTAATATCTCATAACTTATCTAATTCATAACTTTTCAGTTATGCAATTTCACTCCTAAGGCCATTACATAGATCGTTCTCATACTGGTTTGCTTCTGAAAGTCTAATTGATCATTTCACAGGCTCGTCCACCTCATTTTCATAGCTCAAGCACTGATTTATTCTGTTTATAAAAGTTTATGTCAAATGTATTAAATAGTTAATGGATAAGCTACTGTTAATTGTACGAAGTTGTTGTATATGTAAACCGGAGTGAAGGCAGCTAGCTATAATTCGGTATAAAAAAACCTCATAAATAAATATATAAATAACTCAGGATCAGGGCAGATTGCACCATCCCAACCTTCAATCCCTATTTCTAATGGCCTGGATGTTGAAAGTTTAATCTTACAACCACTCAGGTAAGAGAAAGGGCATTATCTTTAGCAGGACCCACACTCTGGAACACAATGCCTTTAGAGACCAGATTACAGAGAGACCCTAAAACATTCAAGAGAAGTCTAAAGACATGGCTTTTTAAACAAGCCTTTTATAAAGAGACCAGAGAATAGAAAATATACTGGAATAAACAGAAGAGCACCGGCACACAGCACTATTCTCAAAAATGTGCTTTACAATATTTTAACAAATTTAGCACACAATGAACGTAATAATAAAACACAGGAAATGAGATTTTTTACCTGTAAAAGTACCTTCCAGGTTTAAATGTCCTTGATATATCCGAGCAGAGATGACACGTACTTGCCACATCACTGAAATTACTTAACCACTAGCTAATAGGTGTATTTACACTGAGAGTTTCTTTCTCATATAAACAGAGATCTTCTATATACAGCCCCTGAGGCAGCGGCTATTGAGCTGCGAAATTCGGCCTGAGTCGGGCAATTTTATGAATACGTCTCTGCATGAATAAAATTTGGAAAAAGATTGAGGCATCTATTTTGTTTTGTTTACCTTCCAGGTTTACCTGGCCAGAACCTACAACACTAAACATTTATGCGTATTTTGATGATTTAACGTAACCGAAACTTAATGGCACCTGTTAGAATGTACTATAGTACGCTTACTCCAACATTTGTATGTTTTTCTCTCTTTTTCTTTAAAAGAGAGTAGAAGAGCTCTGGGCTAGCACTAAATGACATCTATTCTTTCTCATTTTTTTTGGTGGGCAGTGTTCTCCTGCTTCTTTGGGATTTTAGCTCAATTACTAGTTATTGTATCTGAAGCCTTCAGTCACAACTTCCCTGAGGTTGTCCTCATTTTTCAACCTGCGCATCTGTTTAGCCCAGTAATTTCAGGAGTCCTCATTTAGAGGCCAGAGACCACAAGTTTCTCCGGAACCTGGCCATAAGGTGTACCAGTATTTTTTAAAAGCTCTGGTTTGTGCTCACCAGCTGTCAATTAAATTCAGATACTTTATGTGACAATTTTCCATAGGGGAGTCTAAAAGAAATCTCAAGTCTCCTTTAACATTAAGTATTGATTATGAATATTTCTTCAACACTAGACAGTGAAGCCTATGTAATAAAGTACTGTAGGCTTTGCATACTGCCTTACTTAGGCTTAAGCATTTATTTTTTGTGTGTTAAAATTATTTTCCCATGTCATAAAGGCTTTAAGATACAAGCAAATGCATGGAAATGACCTGCATATGGAATTACTTTCAATGCAGGAAAGAGAACAAACATTAGCTCACTTTTTTTTTATACTTCACCCAATGAGGTGGGGTAAGTTTTAACTTTCCTTTACTTCAATGGTAAGTAAATGGAAGTACAAAAAAAAATAAATCAGCCACTCATAGCAATGGGTTCCCCAAACTAGGGACCTCTGAATACAGAATCTTCAGTTTGGGGACCCTGAGGCTCAGGACAATAAATTCAGGGCCTCTATACCTGGGAGGCACAAGTCTAAGGCCTTTGCAGTCTCTAACCCACCCCACTATGTCCCCCCCCCTCCCCCCACTAAGAAAACTCATTCTCTAGCCTCCCCCTCAATTATCACCACTATTACCTTCACTAAGTCCCCTCCCATTATGGTCCTCTTACTACTCCACTAAGCCTATCCATACTACTAACCAACCTCGCCATTACATTTCAAGATCTCTCTATGCTTACCTGTCCTGACTCCTTGCTTTCCTGTCAGCTGTTTTGAAAATGGAGCCCTTTCAGCTGACTGCAACTTGCACCAGTGTAATTTTTAAAATGGCTTGCAGGGGTATTCAAGATGGCTGCCCAACAGAGATGTGGTGCTGTGGAGCTTGTCAATAATTCTTCATTTTCCATTTCATTATGCCTCATACTAAATGGAAGGCTAAGGTTATGGAGATGTTTCCAGTTATTCCCGAGTCTGACCCCCTCCAATTGAAAAGTGAGGGATTCCTCACTCCAGTGTTCATGCCGGCACCAGATGCGGATTCCTTAGCGACTGTAGCCACAGAGTGAGCGGCCCTATCGCTGGTGTGCTGACTATTGCTCCTCTCCCTTCCTGGACATTTTCTACAGGGGACTCCTTACCACCGTCTGTTGCTACTGCGGCTTTCTCAGCTGGTAAGCTGGAAGATCCTTTGGTGTTAGCAGGTCAGTCTCAAGTTTCTGCAGGTGGAGATGGTCCCGCAGTTAGACTCCGGAAGCTAACCTCAATGCTGGAGCAGAGTGGAGAAGAACTTGGAGAGGCTTTTCTCCCGCAAAACACCAAAGATATGGAGAATGTTTTTTGTTTTGTCCTACATTGGAGAAACCTGTGGTTATTTTAGATTTATCTGGTCAGCGTTGATGGTCTTGGAAAAATCAATTTCTTCATTAGTCAATGTAACTTCTAGTTCATTTTCCTGTATTCAATTTTCTGAGATTTTATTGACCTCACACTGGAAAATTTGAAGAGGTAGAAAAGCAAGTAGTTTCAGTTCAACGGGTTCAAGGGTCTTTGGTTCAATCTGTAATGTTTCAGCCAAAGAAACTGGAAAATATTGAGAACTCTCTTCGCTATTTAAATCTTAGGATTCTGAATTTTCCTGTTATTGATTTAATTTCCCTTATGGATCTATTTAAGAAATACATCTCAGAGGTTCTCAAGATACCTACTCCTTCTGTTGCTAAAGCTTATTCTATAAAGCATCAAGCAAATAGTAACCCTGATGGTCAAGATCAAGATCCAAATTTGAATTTAGAAACATAGAAACCTAGAAATGACGGCAGAAGACAACCAATCGGTCCATCCAGTCTGCCCAGCAAGCTTCACACTTCTTTTTTCTCATACTTATCTGTTTCTCTTGGCTCTTAGTAACCTGCTTATCTGTTTCTCTTGGCTCTTAGTAACCTGCCGTTGAAGCAGAGAGCAATGCTGGATATGCGTGAAGTATTAGTTTTTCTTCTCCCCTGTCGTTGAAGCAGGGAGCTATGCTGGATATGCATTGAAAGTGAAGTATGCCTTGAAAGTCACATTAACTATCATCAAATATTGAAAAGCCTAATAATTGGTAATTGAATAAGCCTAATAATTGGTAATACCTATAGCCCATGAACCCATCCCTGTTTTTTTGTTTTTTTTTCTTTTCTGGAAACTTCAGTGGATATTTTAGTATCTAGACTGCGGAAGTTTGCTTGTTTCTTTTGTTTTCTCTCAGGACCACGACTTTGTTCTTAGAATGTTTTTCCATTATAGATCAGCTATTTTTTTATGGTCAGCAAATCTAGATATATCCAGATATTACCCATGCAACCCAGGGTCGGAGCTGAATTAAGTTGCGCATGCCTGCCGGCTGCCAGCACGCAAGTCATCAGGACATCGTACAATGGCGCTGTCCCGGCCTGCCCCCCACATCCAGACCCTGCCCCCCGGCCCACCCCTTTGAAGAGGCCCGGCACTTGTGCGCGTATGGGGTTTACACGCTTGGCCAGGCCCCTTTGAAAATTTGCGGCCCAGCCACAAGCGTAAACCCCAGGATTTACGCTCACAGGCCTTTTAAAATCCACCCCTTAGTGTGTATGTGTGCATGAACATCTCAAGTCCCAAATCCAAAGGTCTCTGGTCCCTTTGATCCTGGGTCAGAGGGTCTTTTGCTCAGGGTCGCAAGTGATAGAGCCTTGACTCAGGGGTCCCAGACCGGATGGGATCAGAGAGTCTCCAGTTTTTATTTTTAATTCAACTTAACTTCCACCTCTAACCACTGAAATTAAAACAGAAGTAAAATTTACTTTACTTTTGTTTTTGTGTACATTTCTTTACTTTAAATTTAGTGCATAATTTAACTATTGTGCACACTGCATCTCATTACCTTATTATATTGGAAGTAAGGTAAAAATTTACCGTGGTATAAAAAAATCAGCAATAAAAAATTAACTGATTTTTGCTGCAATCTTTTTAATTTATAAAACAATTAACTGTTTAGTACTTCGCTGTTTTAATACCATACTAAAAATCTAATGACCCTACTCCTGTGTTATGCTCTTCTTCTCGTAGCTTTCTAGAAATTCCAACAGTTAGCCTTAAAGATTAGCTAAATCACAAGAATGCTTATTTGGCATTGCTGGCTCTATGTTGTAGAACGCCCTCCCAGAGAAGCTGAAAACTAATATGGTTCAGGAAGCTACTTTAAAGCACATCTATTTACACTTGCATTTAATGAATGATATTGGACCTTCATTTCAATTCTTAATGGTCTAAGACTGATGTTTCCTTATTTTGTTAATGTGGTTTTGACCATTTGGCTGAGATACTCTAATCTGTCTACAAGCTAGTAACATTTTACTATAAGCTATGAATTTTAATACTTGTTAGTGGCAGTGAATTTGAGTATGGGTTTTTAGTTATGGATTTTTAAAGACATACACGCCGATACAGTAAAAGTCCATGGGCGTGATTTAGTATGCAAATTAGGCCCGGCGGTAAAAACAGGTTAAAGGAGGCGCTAGGGACACTAGCGCGGCCCTAGCGCTTCCTTTTAGACTGGAGCGGCGGCTGTCAGCAGGTTTGACAGCCGACGCTCAATTTTGCCGGTGTCGGTTCTTGAGCCCGCTGACAGCCACTGGTTCGGAAACCGGATGCTGGCAAAATTGAGCATCCGATTTTCGACTCGTGAGCCGTGTGCCGACTTCAAATTTTTAAAATTTTTTTTTAACTTTTGGTAACTTTCGGGACCTCCGACTTAATATCGCCATGATATTAAGTCGGAGGGTGCACAGAAAAGCAGTTTTTACTGCTTTTCTGTGCACTTTCCCGGTGCCCGAAGAAATTAGCGCCTCCCTTTGGTTAGGCGCTAATTTCTGAGAGTAAAATGTGCGGCTTGGCTGCACATTTTACTTTCTGAATCGTGCGGGAATACCTAATAGGAGCATCAACATGCATTTGCATGTTGCGGGCACTATTAGGTTCGGGGGGGGGGGGGGGGGGGGTTGGACGCGCATTTTCGGCCTCTTACTGAATAAGGGGTAATGCTAGTGCGTTGAAAATGCGCGTCCAATCGAGGGTTAACAGTGCGCTCCGTCTAAATAAATTACATCAACCCTACTGATTCCAACCTGAGGAATTGACAGATCTCCATTAACTATGGTTGTTGTGGTTTAATTAAACCTCTTCAGATGCTGCAAAATGCTGCAGCCAGGATCCTCACAAACTCTCGCCGTATGGACCACATCACTCCGATTCTAAAAATACTTCACTGGCTACCCATCCGCTACAGAATTCTCTTCAAGACACTGACCATCATTCACAAAACCATATTTCAGCAATCCTCTCTCCAACTCACCATACCCCTCAAACCACACTCCTCAGCAAGACCAACCAGATCTGCATACAGAGACTCACTACAGGTTCCTCCAAACAAATCCACTATTCACGCCGCCATTGAAAAACGAGCGCTATCCAAGGCCGGTCCGCATCACTGGAACTCTCTCCCACCAGACCTCCGCCAGGAACATTGTCCTATCACATTCAGAAAAAAATTAAAAACATGGCTGTTCGCTCAAGCATATCCTTGAAGAAGCCTTATGGTAACCCACACGGACCAACACCCCATGATTGCGTCCCCTTTCTGCCGCACAAAGGAACTGTTTTCTGCTAACTGTGCTCCTATATAACTTGCCTAATCAACTCTACTATGTAAAATTGTATATAATTTTTTACCATGTAAGCAATAGCTCTCTGCTTACATGCACTGCTCTCCAGTTAGAAATCGTTAATCTATCCCTTTTTTTCTAACAGCCGTGTTCCACTTTCCCTGTTGTAATGTAACTTTCACTTTCAGTGTTAACTGGTTTACCCACTAGTTTATTGTAAACCGGTACAATAAGACCTGGTCTTGAGCATCGGTATATTAAAAGAATTTAAATAAATAAATAAATAAATAAATAAATACTTAAATAAAATTTCAAGGCAGGTTGATGTATAATAAAGAATTGAAATCACACTGAGCCATCTAACCCCTGGACCCTCTTACCATGAGGTTTGGTTGACTGTTCTGGGTAGAGATGGACAGTTCAATAGCAGAAACTTTAACTTGTTCCCATGGTTCTGAGGTCACTTCCCATGATATATCTATAAATACAAATGATATAGTAACAGAGAATGATCACTGTAAAAATTATACACGGGCAAAATTGCTGAGAATTTAGAAATTGTGGCAACTGGAGTATTCCCATTCCAGTTAATAAAAAGCTTGATGCTAGAAAACCAGACACAGTGGTAAAAGAGAAAATTACAAGAATAGAAATGACAGTACCAAGTGATTATTCTGTAGTAGGTATGGAGAGAAAAGACCATGAAGTGCTGAAAGATGCAATCAGAGACTAAGAACTGTGTATTGAGTGCCAAAGGCTTGATTACAAAGACCTCCAAGCATACTTTGATATGTTACTGGGCAGAGTAAGTTTGCTTAATTGTAAACAGGATTTTTTGTAGAAAGCAGGTTGAATCAGCCATAATGCATGGATGATGACATCCAATGGCACCAATACAGACCCAGCTCTCAGAGCTCAGTAAAGGTTTTACTGGAATGTGCAGGAGTTTCCACACATGCACACTGCGTCATGAGTCCCTCAGACTATTCCAGATCTTAATCTTTAGCGAAGTAATTGACTTTCCAAGGAGGCAGATGGGAACTAAATATGGCTGATGCATCATGCTGTCTACAAAGAACCCTGTTTACAGGTAAGCAAACTTACTTTCTCAGTCAACGACGAAGCATGAATCAGTCAATTCACATAGAGAGTCCCAAGCTGAGGGTTGCATTGTGAAGCAACTACTGAACAGACAACCTGGCCCTATCAGGTGGAGAGGGGACTACTGGGTGAACAGGCTGTGCAGAACTGCTTATCAAAAATTACTGCATCTTTAGGACATGTGGCTAGACAGTAGTGGGACATAAATGTATGAAGAAATGACCAAAAAGCAACCTTACATATGTCTTTGATGGAAGTGGCCCCGAGATGAGCCTCTGAAGTCAGCATAGCTCTCATTTGATAAGTCTTGACAGAATCTTAAATCTGCAAACCAACCAGCACATAACAGTGTACGTACCATTAGCCAATTAGTCAGAGTTTGTTCGGCAACTTTCTCCCCAGTATATTGGGATCAAAGGACACAAACAGTTGAGAAGATTGAGAGTGAGCTTATGTTCTTTTTAGGTAGTATACCAGGACACTCTTGAAGTCCAGCAAGTGAAGAGTCCTTTTTCTCTTTTGTGCACATGCAGTCTTAGAAAGTAGGTAACACAATAGCTTGATTGATATGGAAAGTGGATACCACTTTTGAAATTTTTGGCAAGTATGCAGAACCACCCTGTTGTGAAAATACTGCAGATTAGGAACCAGAGTCTGCAATTCACTTACTCTTCGAGCTGAAGTAATAGCTACAGGAAACAACAGTTTCCAGGCAAGATACATCAAGGTCTGTATTCAGTAACTAGCTGGCTAGGAAAGTTAGCCAGATAAACTTAACTGGATATCTTAGCCGGGATATTCAGCCATTGAATACACCATCTCTTAAAGATAGCTGGATAAGATTATCTGGCTAACTTTAGGAATGTTCTTCAGCTGCCCTAAAGTTATCCAGTTGTGTTATCCAGACAATACTGAAAATCAGCTTTTATCTTGCTAACTTGGCTGGATACCTGGCTCTGGAACACCTCCATTCCACTCCTGAGCCAGCTAGATAACTTTTTAGCTGGATAACACATTATACAGCTATCTTGGGGCTGGTCAGCATGCTTGAATCCAAACTTAGCTGGACAAATGGTGCTGAACATCAGTCTCTTTAAGTCCACTGACTCAAGAGGTTCAAAGGGAGGTTTCTCATGAGTTAAGCAAGTACTATATTGAGGTCCCAAGGTACTGGAGATTTACTGACTAGAGGCTTAGAGTGCCATAAACCTTTCATGAACTTTGATACTAATGGGTAAAGAATGATTGGAACTCCTTTCACCTGCTGGTTATATGCCACAATTGCACTGAGATTAACTTTAACTGAGGAAATGCCAGAGGACAAGAGGAAGAACCTCCACAGGAAAAAGGATCCAGCTAGCTGGTCCTGAACTGCATCGAAAACCTCTTTCACATGAAACCATAGGATCTTCTGCTTGAAGGATTTCTGTCTGAAATTAGGATATCCTCCACTTTCAGTGAAGGAAAGTGATGGCAGGTTTAGATGGCGAAGTTTGCCATTCTCTTGTGTGATATGCGTTGGAGACATTCCCAATGGAATTGAGACTGAACCAATAGATGGACTTGTTGTGGCAAAGGCCAGAGTTATAAAGATCAACTTTGCCTTGTCCTGAAGGACCTTCTAGACAGCCATGGCAATGAGAGAAACTGGCAGGTATGCATAAAAGCATGAGTTGCTGATCTGGAGCAGAACTTCTTGACCTTTCTTTTGTACTCTGAGGTGAACAGATTGATTGATGGTGTTCCCCAATAAATGAGCAAGCTGTCCACAACACTTTGATCTAAGGATCACTTGAGTGATGAAAGTGCTCTACTGAGACAGTCCACCAAAATATTATGGATTCCTGTTAGCTACGCTTCTTGGAGATAGGCATTTTGATAATGTGCCTATGACCAGATTTGGAAGGCTTCCTCACAAAAGGTGTACAAGCCAACACCTCTTTGCTTGTTTACATAGAACATGGCTATCTGGTTGTCTGCCTAAATTAAGATTCTTTTTCCAGAGAGTAGGTGAGAGAAAGCTGTTAGAGCAGGACTTCACAAATGTTTAGTCAATATGACCTCATTATAGTACTTGAAAATTCACATGACCCCCAGAGAACAAGCAAAACAAATTAGCAGGGTCTTGTTTCTTCCTGATATTGATGGAGTGTCTTAGTCTAATTATCCAAAAACCAAGAATAATAGAGATCCTCCGGAGGAGAGATATTCTGAGGTAAATCCAGTATGGGATCTGAAGGAATTCTTGTGGAATCTTCCTCCACCTCTGACCACATGGGTAGGCTGAGCTAGGACACGACAATGATGAGGGCAACAGAAAAAGGGATTTCCATTGGTCTGAGGGAGAAATGTCTGGCAAAAACTCAGAATGAACTGATCCCGCTTCTTCCTCTTCCAACTCATAAAGGGACTCCCCTGGACAAGGTAAATCACCACTTCAGGATGGGAACTTACTCCAACATCAGAAGCCCATGATGAGAGACATGCATCTCTGAAGGATGTTGAATAGCCCCACTATGTGGAAAATTTTCCTCCACCTTGACAGAGAAGTTCCAACCTCCCTCTCTGTTCTTCAGGGTTTAAGAAGGAAAAAGCATTTATCACCAGCTCCGATAGCTGGACTCCCACTGATAAGGCTGCAAGAAGAAATACAGAAAAAAAGATCTTGTTAATTTTTATTTCTATTTCTGGTTGGAAAGGGGCCTTTTTTAAGGATTGTTTTTCTAAGAACAGACCGCATTCCAATTAAGACACCTGTGTCCTTGAAAAAGCCCTGAACGCTTTGTTTCTTATCTCTGCTTGGTTAGAAAAAAAACAGAGCCCTCCCTGCCTGTCTCTGCCTGCAGGAAGAAAAGTCAGGCAAAACTTTAATTAGCTTAGAAGCCTCCTCAGTTTCAGATCCTTGCTGAAGCAGGAAAAGCAATTTTAATGAACTTTTGAAACTTTCTAGCTTCAGACTCCTCTGCTTTGAAAGGGGGGCAAATTAGTTAACTTTTGAAAGAGAAGGAACAGACCAGCCGCAATCTGTGTTTTTTTTTTTTCTGTTATTTAAACGATGGCTAACAAAGAGATGGCAGACAGGACTTTGGCCACTTGCACGAGAGAGAGAGAGAGACAAAAGAACAGAGCTTTTTAGCTTCATTGAAAGTGGGTGAGCATATACATTTCCAGCATTTGAGCACCCCTTCAAAAAAATGAAGCAGGGGTTTAATAAACATGTGGATAAAGGTGAACCGGTAGATGTAGTGTATTTGGATTTTCAGAAGGCATTTGACAAAGTCCCTCATGAGAAGCTTCTATGAAAACTAAAAAGTCATGGGATAGGAGGCGATGTCCTTTCGTGGATTACAAACTGGTTAAAAGACAGGAAACAGAGAGTAGGATTAAATGGTCAATATTCTCAGTGGAAAAGGGTAAACAGTGGAGTGCCTCAGGGATCTGTACTTGGACCGGTGCTTTTCAATATATATATCAATGATCTGGAAAGGAATACGACGAGTGTCGTTATCAAATTTGCAGATGATACAAAATTATTCAGAGTAGTTAAATCACAAGCAGACTGTGATACATTACAGGACGACCTTGCAAGACTGGAAGATTGGGCATCCAAATGGCAGATGAAATTTAATGTGGACATGTGCAAGGTGTTGCATATAGGGAAAAATAACCCTTGCTGTAGCTACACGATGTTAGGTTCCATATTAGGAGCTACCACCCAAGAAAGAGATCTAGGCGTCATAGTAGATAATACATTGAAATCGTCGGCTCAGTGTGCTGCAGCAGTCAAAAAAGCAAATAGAATGTTAGGAATTATTAGGAAGGGAATGGTTAATAAAACGGAAAATGTCATAATGCCTCTATATCGCTCCATGGTGAGACTGCACCTTGAATACTGTGTACAATTCTGGTCGCCGTATCTCAAAAAAGATATAGTTGCAATGGAGAAGGTACAGAGAAGGGCAACCAAAATGATAAAGGGGATGGAACAGCTCCCCTATGAGGAAAGGCTGAAGAGGTTAGGGCTGTTCAGCTTGGAGAAAAGCAAAGTAAAAAAAAAAAAAAATCTAAAGTAAAAAAATGCTAAAAAAAAAAAAAAAAAAGAATCAGTGCGAGCCACGTGGGGGGGGAGTCACCCCAGAGCCTTACCAGCAGCTGACTTCTTTCTTCACTGTGTTAAAACATTTTTTTTTTTTTTTTTTTAAACTTTAACAAAAAGTAACAAAAACCTGAGAGGGAAGTTTTTCTCCTGTAGCTGAGAGGAGCTGTCCAGCTCAAATCAGTTCCTGAATGAAAAGGAGATGAAAAACCATGAAAAACCAAAAAGAAGGGATGAAAGCCGCATGGCCGGCCTCGTGAAGGGAGGGATCTGGACCACCAGATGTACACCCCACAGAACTGGACCTCAACTGGTCCACCTCGACCGAACAGGGAATGTTTCCCACAGAACCAGTCCCCTGGGAGGAAGGCTCACCCGAAAAAATTCTAAATAAAAAGAGCAAGGGTAAAGAAAGACTGCAGGTTTATGCACCAGCCATCTGCTGGAGACAGAGAAATACTGAGCTACTGCAGGTGGCACCAGGACTTTTAAGCAGTGTCAGCGAGGCTTTTCTCTGTCTCCATCTGCTGGCAGGGATGAATAAACCCAGCAGTCTGGACTGATCTGGGTACGTACAGGGAACTTAACAATTTCCATAAACACACCCCTTATTGGATAATGCATTATCCATGTATTTTTGATGAATGTAGGCCTAAGTGCACTGCTTTGTCTTTGTGATTCTCAATGAGCAGATCTTACACTTACAGGACTGTTTATGGGGAATTATTTCATAGATCCAAAAAGTTGTTTCATTACGTATATATTACAATAATAGCATAACTTAAGTAAATTGTGTAACCTTGACTAGGTTGTTTATTCACTGTCTGACTGTCAATACATGGTAGCCTCTGAGCTCATGGGGCATTATCTCTCTAAAGAGTTTGTCATGCATTGATCGACTCAACATATATTAAACAGTTGTAGCACTGAAGTCTCACCTTTCAAGAGAAGAATGCATTAGGGAGAATGAGTAAGCTAGTTTGACAGAGACTATGTTAATTTTATGGAAGAACTGATTCTTACCTTCTTTAGGTGATGCCCAGTAATTGATAAGCCTCCTGTAAATACGAATGTACAATGGAGGCCTTGAGGGTATCTTTACAGGCTCCTCTGGGGGCCTCTCTGTGGGGCCCAGATACATTATCAAAGCTTGATGCTTCTGAGGCCATTCCTACATGGAACACAAATCAAATCAATATAATATTTATTTCACATATTACTGCTGTTCAGCTCTGCTATGTTGTACTAGCTATTTTAACCACCTCTATGGCATTTCCTCAATTCTTCCATCTTCCTATGAAAAACTGCAACAGACTTTCCCTTTTATATTTTGTAATACTGGGCCCCTTCACAGCATTAATATTCCATAATCCTCAACTGTAGCACCTCCTCCTATTCTAGTACTGAGACTTCACATACAGCTCTGCCAATGCACATCAGTCTTGAACTGTAATACTTCATAATAAGAACACTAGTAGTATGACAACTTAAGAAATGACATGCTGGATCAGACCAACATTCATCGAGCCAAGCATCCTGTCTCCAAATGTGTCCATTCCATGTTGCAAGTACCTACTACGTCCTATAAAATAGATCTATTTCTTGTTTCTCTTTCCCAGGGATAGCAAGAGCCTTCTTAAGTCTACCTGGCAAATAATGTAAGAGCATAACAACATAAGAAATTGCCATGCTGGGTCAGACCAAGGGTCCAGGAAGCCCAGCATCCTGTTTCCAACAGAGGCCAAACCAGGCCACAAGAACCTGGCAATTACCCAAACACTAAGAAGATCCCATGCTACTGATGCAATTAATAGCAGTGGCTATTCCCTAAGTAAACTTGATTAATAGCAGTTAATGGACTTCTCCTCCAAGAACTTATCCAAACCTTTTTTGAACCCAGCTACACTAACCACATCCTCTGGCAACAAATTCCAGAGCTTTATTGTGCATTGAGTGAAAAATAATTTTCTCCGATTAGTCTTAAATGTGCTACTTGCTAACTTCATGGAATGCCCCCTAGTCCTTCTATTATCTGAAAGTGTACATAACTGATTCATATCTACTTGTTCAAGACATCTCATGATCTTAAAGACCTCTATCATATCCTCCCTTCAGCCATCTCTTCTCCAAGCTGAACAGCCCTAACCTTTTCAGCCTTTCCTCATAGGGGAGCTGTTCCATCCCCTTTATCATTTTGGTTGCCCTTCTCTGTACCTTCTCCATCACAACTATATCTTTTTTGAGATAAATCACCACAGTGCTATTTAGCCGGATATTTGTCTCCACTTAGCTGGATAAGTTAAGACTCTGCAGCTTAGAGATATGAAACTGCTATGAATTATTATGCTAAACATATGAATTTGCTCTGAAATATTTAACAAAAAACTGCTTTGCTTAAGTTTGAAAAGACACTGTAGTTCAGAAATGAGGAACTAGGTACTATAGCTTACAATTCAGCAACTATATTCTGCCTTAGTAGAAGTGAAAATGTGTATGTGACTTTTAGCATGTAGCTGGCTAAGATGCTTTATTTCCTAATTAGGGTGGTGGCTGAGTAGCAAAGAACAAAGAAAATAGGACTGCGCCTGTGTAATGCCAAAACCAGTCTAGGAAGCATAAAAGGAAGATCACTGCAACACAAAAGTAAACAGATGAATGAGACTCTGAACTTATCTGAATCTCACCACTATGTCCTCAGACCCAGAAGATCCAAGGCCCTATTCTTCATGTAAATCCTCAGAATTGCTGTACCTGACCAAAGGGAACTGGACAGAAGACCGGGACTGGACAGAAGACTGGAACTTACTTGCTCACCTACCTGAATGTTCAGCTGCATGATCACAGAAGACATATCCTTGTAAATACTCTCCTGTCTTGTACTATTCTCTTGTTTTCTTTGTTTCTGGACCATTCTCATAAGTGGTCTCATATAATCACAATGACGCTTATCAGTATATTATTGTTGTTGCATACATTGCATGCTAACAACCACTGCCTTTTACAGAATCTTTATATATTCATTTGCCAGTAATTCTCTGTATGTGTGTCTTAATTACACCAGGTAGCACAAGGAAACAAATTTGTTACAGTCCAGGAATGTATTCAAACCTCTTAAATCCTGCTATGCTATGCTAGTCATCTTGACCACGTCTTCTGGCAACAGATTCCTCAACTCGATTGTGCACTGAGTGAAAAAGTACTTTCTAAAATATATTTTAACTCTGATGTGCATGTACATAATCCAATTAGTGGTGCCGATCATGAATTTTTGAAACTAAAACAGCATGTTCTTAGTGCCATTCATTGATGGGGAAATATTTTAGATCTCATACTAGATCATATTAATTTAAGTAACTCTCCAGTTGTCACATTTCTCTCCTGGTTGGATCATGTTTTTTTTTCCATTTCCCTTAATTTCTTTTTCTTGTGATTCAAAGCACACAACTCAAAATTTTCAAGCCATTGATAAAGCAGATTTGGTTGCTGAATTGCTAAAGTTTCCTTCTGGATTCTCTGATTTACCTTTAGATACACAAATTACTACATGGAACAACATCGTAGGCATTTTGCCCTAGATAAGGCTGCTTCCTTGAAAAATGTCAAGGGAAAGAAGCAGGGTAATTGGTTTCACTCAGGTCTTTTAATGTTTAAATGCCAACTCTATCATCTGGAAAGGAAATGGCACAAAAACAAATCAACAGCTAATTTAATGGCCTGTAAGTCCGCCACTAATTTCTATAAATTGGATATTAGGAAAGCCAAATGAGATTACATCAATAGCAGTTAAGACTGACAGAAAATAGGCCTAAGTGACTTTTCAATCTTGTCTCTTAGTTAACAGATTGTAGGATGGTATCTGATTTATTTATTTATTTATTTAACAGTTTTTCTATGCCGACATTAAAATACACATCATATCGGTTTTAACCTTACTCTTGATTTTAACCTTGCTCTTCTTTCAGCATTATGCTTATTTTAAAAAGTGAAAGACATTCAATGTTGTTTTTCTCCCTCCATAGTTTCCTATGGAGAGAGTTCCGTTTACCTAGATTCTCAAAGAGATTTTCAAAGAGAACTTATAGATGCAACTTCAACTACTATTGCTGAAATCTCTGTGAAGCAGGCTTATTGGGCTTAACTCAGTGGAAAGCCTATTGTCATCATTGGCATAGGTAATATCTTTGCTTCTATGAAATAATGGCACTTCTAAATTGGATCCAATGCCCTCAATTTTACTTAAAGATAAGGAGCTTGGTCTTTCTAGACCCTTTCTGAGTATTGTTAATGCTGCTTTAACCCATGGATCTGTTCCATCAATATTAAAGATATCTTTGGCTCTTCTTGTTCTTAAGAATTCCTTGGATCCTAAATACTCTTTAAGAATTACTGGCCAATATCTAGACTGCCTATTATTATGAAAGTAATAACTTCCACAACTTAATAATTTTGCTGAAAAGACCAATGCCCTTCACCCAAGGCAACAGCTATAGCACAGAGACTGCTTTATTATCAATGACCAACAAAATCAGGTTGAATATTGATAAGGGTAAAGATGTCCTTCTGGTTTCAATCGATATGAGTGCAGCCTTTAATATGGTCGATCAGTGATATTGGAGCTGCTTATGACAAAATACCACACATCTTGGGAATAATGAAACTCACAGGGTCATTCATCAAAATGCGCTATGGTGTTAATGCATACAATAAGACGTTAACGCCATAATGCATGTGATAATCGTGTTACTGCATGGCACGAATGCAAATTTTTAGAAGGGGTGGGACTGGGGAGGGGTTTCGGTGAGCTTAATTAAAATGAGGGGCAATATCACACCATGCGATAGCATAACGAATGCTATATTGCATGGTTTTAACATCGGAAATAACTATAACTTTTTCTGCGTTAAGCTGTGTGATATGTGTGAAATGGCTGTAATGCAATTTGTGATAGATTTTGCAAATTGCATTTCAGCCATTTCTGGGCTTGGGAGGGAAGGAGAGGGAGAAGGAAGAGGGAAAGGAAAGGTGTAGAGAGAGAGAGAGAGAGAGAGCCTCTAGGGAGGCTTTCACAGTATTCAACTATTTATATCACTATAGGAGGGCCAGCTAATAGCTCGAGGTGAGGTAGTGGTGGTGGTTTAGGGACTGTTTTACATGCAGAGTGAGATGTACGAACAGCACAGTACACCTCGGTAAAGATGTGATGTCATTTTGAGTGAGGAAAGTCTCACAAAGTTGAGATTTTCTACTATGTTCTCATGCCCTCGTACCATCAAGCTAAGGCGAGAGAACATAGTAGAAAATCTCAACTTTATGAGACTTTCCTCACTCAAGAAGCATGCTGGGATGGTAACTTTTTTTTGAGGTTTATAAACCCCCTTGATTCCTAATGTCTGAGGATAAGATCTTGTTAGAGGTACCATAATCAAGCTTGCAAGTCTAGGCATTACAAGAAACGGCTTTATTGGTTGCTGGCACATGCACTTGGAATTCCTTGCCAGACTTCATTCAATCTACTGAATGTGAAAAAACTTCAAGGTGGCCTTAAAGATGTTTCTGTACAAACAAGCGTATGATCCTGATAGATTATAGATCACTTGCTTGCACGCTTTTTGTGCAAGTAGAGGAATAGGGTTTGGATAATCAATTATTTGTTTTATTTTTTCGAGTCTGTATATATTGAATCAAATTATTTTTATGTATGCCTGTGTGTAATTCACCTCGTACTATATTGTAACAAGTCTGAACAACAAATTTTAATAAACTCAAAAATTAAAATTCAAAATAGTTTGAAAGCAATATCCTGAAACAAAAATTGATACTGTTCCTAAACAATAGTTTTGAGACCAACAAACATGCAGCACTACTTGGTTCAAGTCATCTAAGATGCTGCAATAATGCTAATGCCAGGGACATTAATGTAGCTGTAATAAAGAATTTTTGTTTTAACCCCAAATTCTTGCTATTTGCTGGGAGTTTGCATGGAATGTTAGTCCTTACCTTGAATGTGCTGAAGAGGTGAGCAGCTTTACTCTTCAGTGGTCCCAGATACCAGTATCTAAAACACAAACAAACATTCTATTAAACTGTTATAAAGTACTGTTTTCATACAACCCCCAATGACAGGTGTTTTCTGGAATGTATACTGAGCAAATTTACACACCACAGGCTGCTTGTGATTTTACCTGCTCTGTAGTATGGACTCACACTGGCTCAGACTTTGAAAGCATAATATTAGAAAACAAAGTTTTTTCAGATGCTCTCTGAAGACAACAGTTTACCAGTCACACAGATGGATATCATCATCCAACAGTGTCAACTTGAAACGCTTTTTCAGTACTACAGTGTAGACCCCTTTGAACAGCATGACAGCTCCCGTGATCCTGCGGAATGTCTCTCTTCTACAATTAAACTAATGAGCTCAACTTCAGAAGAGGATGGAGAAGTGTATGGGTAACTGATGAACTGCTGTATTCAGAGAACACCTGTTTCAGGTAAGCAACTTTGTTTTCTCTATTTACACAAGCAATTCAGCTAACCATACGCATGGAATTCTCTAGCTAAGGATTGCCTTCAACAACAAATTAAAAATGGAAAAACGGTAAAGAGGACAGTGACAACTTATAAACTAACCAATTTATTGAGGTATGAGCTTTTGAGAACAAGAGGTCACTTCATCATGACATCTGATGAAGTGGACTCTTGTTTTTGAAAGCTTATGCCTTAATAAATAGTCTATAAGGTTAGTCTATAAAGTCCCATCAGCCTCATTTTTAATGATACAGACTACCATTCTAGAAGTTTATTTTTAAAAAAGGGAGAAATAAACCAACAACAGAGCACAGATTTATGTTCTTTTTTTTTTTTTTTAATGGAAGACATCACAAAATCATAAACATGGACTTGGACTTTAACCACCAAAGAGAACCTGGAAAATAGGCTGCCCAAAACTATTATCACACTGGAAATCTGGATCTAGATAATATTATGATGTAAATGTGTGAACTGAAATCCACATTACAGTTCTGCATATCCCCTTAATAGAAGTCAATATCCTATGGGTTGTTGATGCATTCATGGCCCTGACATTATGAGCCATGGACATGCCCTTCCTCAGCCAAAGTTGCTTGGATATAAATGAAAAATATGCAGTCTGCATTCCAATTACAGTTCTCTTTGAAGCAGCAAACCCAGGCTTGTTGGGGCAAAGAAAAACAAAAAGTTGGGTGAATCTAAGGGTTTTGGTCTACTCCAGGTAAAAGGTGAAGGCTCTCTTACCAACATATGCAGGGTTTATTCTACTTTGCTAGCAAATGGCCATGGGAATAATGTTGGAAGGGCAAGTGATTGGATGAGGTGTAAACCTGACAGATCTTTAGGCAGAAACTTAGGAAGCATGGATCGTACTATCCTATTATGATAGAATTTGTATAAGATGGTAAAGTTACTGGCACAGAGAAACTAAGACTTGTTTTTGCATGCATAGAGAGATTTTATGAAAAACTGTGCTCATGTCTGCAAGGTGAACAGATGTTTGATCTATTTTTATAGGTGCAGAGAGATTATGAGAAGCTATGTTTGCATCTGGAAGACTAATAGATACTAGGGCACTGTAGCATCAAGAGATGTATGTGAACTTACTTGTCACTGGACTTTTACAGTGAATAGCTGTGTAGCCTCAGATTACGAACCAAGGAAGCATTTTACACTAATGCACACAGAGTTAATTCTCTCACTGATGAGAAATTTGGAGAGGTTTCCAATAGATATCTGTAGCTTTCTGAAATTATCTGCAGAATCCACCTATTGGAGGTTATTATGGACCAATGATTTGTATAAAACCTTAGGTCCCCACCAACAGGGAGCTCCTCTGGAATGAAGAGAGAAATGACTCTGGATCTAGTCAAAAATCATCCCCAGTTTTGAGTAGGGAGCCAGGTAAGACGTACAACTTCAAACTAGATGATGGCAAAGCCTGAAACTCTATTGTTTTCTGAGGTGAGCTGGACCCTGGAAGCACTTTCTCAGATGGAAAAAATGCTTCCTGAGATTCCGACTTTGCTACCTCTTTGGTGAAGTTGGTGGTACTGGAGAGAGCCCTGAAGAGTTAGCTGGCTAAATGAATATTTGGGCACTTATCCAGCTAAATTCTAGCCAGCTAATAAGATAACAAGCTATAATTGAACCGGCTAAGTTAGGGGCGTTCCTGGGACGTAATTGGGAGGAGTTGAGTTAGCCGGTAGAGTTAGCCAGCTTACTCCAATATTCAGAATTAGCCAGATGACTTAGCTGGCTGTCTGGTTGGGCCAAAGAGCTGTCATAAAGTTAGGTGTCTACAGTTAGGCTACATTCAATAGTGTGGTTTCACTATTGAATATTCCTCCAAAGTTAGCCGAATATGGACCTCTTTGTTTTTCTGTGCCCCTAACTAGGGCAGTACCTCCAAAAGCTTCTGCCACACTCACGTTCATTAAAGATAAATGGAGCACCTATTGCAGGCCCCTTAAAGAGGGGCACCAGCAACTTCAAACAGTGGTGCAGAACCATTATGCCCAACAACAGGTGCTGCATGAACAATTTAACCAGCAACAGCTGTCACGGACTCAAATAACACAAGCTGTAAAAGCTGCTATGGCCTGGTCACTGCCCCTCTCTCTGATAATCCTTAAAATGATGGCAGGAGAAGATCCTGTTTCCTTATGAACTTTGAGAGAACTGCCAGGCTGGCTAGAATCCTTGTGGACCATATTCCTAGGCAATCTATTTACAGGAAGCAGCCAGGCTTCTTTCTAAGCCACCAACCCAAATGCAGAGGTTAAGATTGTTATCCTCAAATGGGCCGGCTGCACCCCAGAAGTATATCGGCAACCGTTCAGGCATGAAATCCTCCAGCCCGGAGAGAATCCATGGAAATAGTTCTATTGCCTTAAGGACGTTGACTGGGGAGGCTGTAAGAGAATTACCCTGCACTGGTGAGAATCAGATAATTTCCTGGGGTTTGCTGCCGGAGAGATCGGGACGCCGGGCTCCACCTGACGTCAGAGGGAGGCGCCGGAAGAACTCTTTTAAGCGCACCCCCGCGAGATCCCTCGAAGCTGTAAGAGAATTACCCTGCACTGGTGAGAATCAGATAGATTCCTGGGGTTTGCTGCCGGAGAGATCGGGAAGCCGGGCTCCACCAGACGTCAGAGGGAGGCACCGGAAGAACTCTTCTAAGCGCACCCCCGCGAGATCCCTTGAGGCTGTAAGAGAATTACCCTGCACTGGTGAGAATCAGATAATTTCCTGGGGTTTGCTGCCGGAGAGTACAGGACGCTGGGCTCCACCTGACGTCAGAGGGAGGCGCCGGAAGAACTCTATTTTAAGCACACTCCCCCCGGCGCGTCGCCGAATCGTCGCGTTGCCGAAGCTGCGCGCGCGACTTTGCCCGATGGAGCCTTCAATTGTTTTTGAATTTCTCTGGAAAAGGAACAAGTGTCATATGTCAAGTTGAAGTGTGTTTGGTTGGCAGCATGCCTGCGAAGAGGAAAGGGAAAATTCGGGTTTTCCCTCCGGAGCCCATGCCCCCTCCCTCAACGCAGTTAGAAATTCACAAATTGACACAGCTGGGGAAAAATCAGGGAGCCGAAGAATCTATTGGAACTCCTCAGGAAGGAGAGATGAGGAGTTCCCGGGATGAGGCATCCCTAAGTCCTGATACTAGACCTCCACCGGCCCAACACATTTCCGAGGATCAGACAGCTCAGTCGCTAACCCTGACTAGGGATGAAGCGACAGAGCAGGAGGGGGTCTCCTCCTCGAATATAGAAGATCTTACACAGATAACATCAAGGCCTGAAAAGTTAACTCTTGAGGCAATTTGGGATGCGGTAAAAAGTTTGAGCAATGCCGTGTCTAGACTGGAAAAAAAGATGGATGTAATGACTTTTGATTATCAAGGGAACTTACAATTAGTACAGACAAAATGTGCAGAGATCTCTAAGAAGGTTAATAAGAATGAAGAGAATATACAAGCGATGCAAAAATTGAATGTAATGGTAGTTAAAGATCAGTTATCTACATCTCATCATTTAGAACTATTAGAAAATAGAGCTAGACATCTAAATGTCCGAATTACTAATTTTTCACAAGTTTTGGGTGAGCTGCCTTATATTTCCTTTAAAAAATACCTTAAAGATGTATTGTCATATTCGGAAGATGAAATACCATCTATTAATACCTGTTATTTTTTGCTTAAAAAATCTCCAGTTCCATCCAATTTATCTAATTTTTTGGAAGATTCAAGTTTAGATGTGATTCATAGAAATACTCTGATTGTTTCCTTTATTGTGACTAAGGATAGAAGTAATCTTATGAAAAAATATTTTCAAAAATTCCCTACTACATTTCATGGTCAGATTGTAAAAATGTATCCAGATTTAGCCCCTATTACTAGGATGCGTCGTAGAGAATTTCTTTTGTTAAGACAAAAAGTAATTTCAATGGGATATACTTTTTTCCTACGATATCCCTGTAGATGTGAGATTAAAAAAGGTGACTATGAATATGTCTTTTTCCAAATTGAACAACTCCAGCAGTTTGTGGAGGCTCAACAGCCTACTGCATCCACTCCTTTGCCTAATGGATTGTCAACTGAGGGAGTGATACCTATAAGTGAGTAACTGTTTAGGAGTCAATTAGAAATTGAATCTCAGCTGGTATTATGTAAAGCTTTCATTAGCATTTTATTTTATTGTGGTTTAATCTTCTGTTTGTCCTTAAGTTCCTAAGACAGCCTCAATTTGTACATATAAGAAAAATTGGTTCTTTGTCTTTTTCTTTTAAATTTTTCAGATATACAAGTTTGGATTGTATTCCTTGAAATTTTTTTATGAATTGGTTTCTAAATTATGTAATTCCATATTATGTACTGGAAATAATGTGGTATAGAGTTTAACCTCTGTTTTCTGTATATTTGAAATGAGAAAAAAATCAATAAATAAAGAATTAAAAAAAAAAAAAAAAAGGACGTTGACTGGAAATGTCTACAGCCACAGGGAAAGATGGGTGTTAAAGTAAAAAACAAACTAGCCCGACTGGAGCAGTTCCTGGATGACCTGGAACACCCTATGTGAAATTAGGTATATCAACACCAGAAATTGAACCTGGAGTCTGCCTTGGAAATAGC
Source organism: Rhinatrema bivittatum (assembly GCF_901001135.1). Lineage (NCBI taxonomy): Eukaryota > Metazoa > Chordata > Amphibia > Gymnophiona > Rhinatrematidae > Rhinatrema > Rhinatrema bivittatum. The sequence continues at coordinate 125,945,446 of NC_042623.1, forward strand.
TGATGACTTTTTCCAAGTTCAGTCAATGCCAGAGCAGCTGCAACTGCCAGAGAAGCAAGTCTCACAGGGCCCTGGGTGCAATAGTCCTAAAGCAAGATCCCTGCCGTGATCCTTAGAACAGGTCAGACCCAATTCTTTGCCCCTGTCGCAGGACCCAGGCCCACTACTTTGCTTCAACTATGGAAAGGATCACATTGCCCACGATTGTCACCGCGTGGGAGATGGACCCATGGACGTCAACTTAATGTCCCCCCACTTTTGCAATTTTGTGGACTTTCCCAGCTTGGGGTTTTCAACTTTCATGGTTCCAGAAGAAGTTAATGGCTTCCCTACCCAGGCCCTAGTAGATTCAGGAAACTTAAAAACCCTCATTCAGAGGGAATGAGTCAAGAGGATACAGATCAACTATGAAGACAGTGACCCTCGTGGAGACCAGCAACAATACCCGACCAGCCAAATTGCATTGAAGACCCATTTGGATAAATTAAAAAAGAAGTAGGAGTACTCCCTTGGCTCCCATATCCCATTGTACTAGGGTGGGATTATTGGTCCTGCTATCTCTGACAAGGATGATAATGTGTTTCTAGAGATCTTCCCATTAGAAGACCTGGATTTATACATTCAAGTCCCTAAGATACCTTGGCCCATAGACAGCACAGACAAGAGAAATACAATAATTCCCAGCACTTAGGGGCTACCATGGATAAAAAGTCTGAGTCAGAAGAAGGTCACTAAGTTGTCCAGGATCCCAGAGCTGTTCCCCCAGATTGGGTGGGGCAGGGAAATCCCAGTAAACTTTAGATAGGCTCAAAGAGAAGGCAAAACTCTTAAGTTTGCCTGGAAACGTATACAAATCATACATGGAGAGTTAGTCTCTAGGGCTGAAGGCAGTAACCAACTTCCCCCCTTTTTTGTACTGAAGAAGGACTTAGTATACCAAGTAACAAAGGAAACTCTAGAGGGAAGACCTTTTGAACAACTTTTGTTACCCCAACCTTACTGTTAACAGTGCTGCAATTAGCCCACGGCCACCTGGGGAAGGAGAAAATTTCAGAATAACCTTAGCTTAATTTTATTGGCCTGGCTTGTACCAGCAGATCCAAGATTATGTGTCAACTAACCAAGCCTGCTGGCATTTGAGCAGCTCCCCTGGTACTAATGCCAATCATAGAGACTCCCTTTGAGAGGATTGCTATAGATCTAGTAGGACCCTTGGAAAGATCACCTTAAGATATACTCCAGCCAGGAATCCTGGTCCCAGGGCATTTCCCTTAGCTTGGGGATAACTAGCCAGGCCCAGGAGGGAAGAGAGAGGCCCCAGACTGGAGAAGGAAGCAGGAATTATAGCAAGAATGCTTATGTAAAGTTGCTATGTTTTGTTACACTTCCACATAGGTAAACGGGCCTTTATGTTTTGTTACAATTAATAAAAAGTCTGCAAGTACAGCCAGAATCAAGACTCTATGTCCTCCGCCTTCCCCAAGCCATGGCTGCTCCCACGATAATCTGGTGAGCCTGACTTCATTGCTGGGAAAAATCACAGAAACTATTCTAAAGAATATCACAGAATAGAAAGACATGGTTTATTGGGACACAGCCAACGTGGATTTACCCAAGGGAAAACTTGCCTCACCAATCTGCTACATTATTTGATGGGGTTAATGAACATGTGGATAATGGTGAGCTGCTGGATGCAGTGTTTGGATTTTCAGAAAGCATTTGACAAAGCCCTCATGAGACACTTCTGAGCAAATTAAAATGTCATGTGATAGAAGGAGTGTCCTATTGTGGATTGCGAATTGGTTAAAAGTTAGGTAACAGATAGTAGAACTTAATGGTCAGTTTTTTTCAATGCACAAAGGTAAACAATGGAGTACTCCAGGGATCTATATTGGTATTGATGCATTTTAATATATGCATAAATGATCTGAAGAAGGAACAAGTAAAATGATCAATTTGCAGACAAAATTATACTGCGTTGTTAAAACCCAAGTGGATTGTGAGAAATTACAAGAGGACCTTACAGCCGGGAGACTGGGCATCCAATTGGCAGATGAAATATGGACAAGTGCAAGTGCAAAGTGATGCACATAGGGGACAAGTAATTTCAAACTATAGTTACAAAATTTTAAGTTCCATATTAGCAGTTACCACTCAGAAAAAGGATCTATGCAATACTGTGGACAATACTTTGAAATCCTTAGCTTATTGTGCGGTGGCCAAAAAAACAAACAAAATTTTAGGAATTATTAGGAAAGAAATGAAGAATAAAACAGAGACTGTCATAACACCTCTGTATCACTCCATGGTGCATGTTATAAAATCAGGGGTCGGCGCACGCAAGGGGGGTGCATAATTGTGCACGCCGAGCTGCACTGCCTTCCTCTGTTCCCTACCCCCCCCCACCTTCCCTTCCCCTAACTCTCCTGCCCCCCCAGCCTTAAGCTAAACCCCTCTAAAAAATGTATCTTACCGAGTTACGCTTGCCTTGGGCAGGTGCAAGTTGCACGCGCTGGCTGATGGCTGGCCCGCAATCCCGGGCACAGCAACAAATGGCCACTGTGCCTGGAGGCTCTGGCCCCGCCCCTGGACCGCCCCACCCCGCCCCTTTTTTCAAGCCCTGGGACTTACACACGTCCCGGGGCTTTACACGTGCCGCCGGACCTTTTGAAAATAGGCCCGGCGTGCGTAGGGCTTTGAAAATCTGCCCCTAAGTCTGAATTTTTAGCACATGCGCAGGAACTCTGTGCTCATTTATTGGCTTGAGGCTACCCTTTTAAAATAATTAAGAAAGCATTTAAGAGAGCCTCCTATGCCGAACGAACCTGGCATCTTTTAGATAAACAATCAACTGAATCAACATCCTTAGTATGTGCATTACAATAGTCTCACTTTGCACCCACCATCGTGTCCATCATTCATAAGTATTGGCACGTGCTATCTCTACACACCATCTTCCTAGAACGACCACTAATAACTTATAAGAGAGGCAGGAGCATTCAGGATTTTGTGGTTCATTAAGAACTTCCTCCTCTTAGTCCCATTGTATCGAATACCAACTCTGGCCATAATGTATGTGGCCACTACAGCTTTTGTGCTCTTAGCATTACCAAAATCCATTGGGCTCATCCTAGATCAGGAAGAATTATTAATTTTTTTGGAGCTACAAACCGCCTTTCTTCTTTTGTGGTTTACTTTTTATTGTGCCCGTGTCAAAAGATCTATATTGGACGTACTAAGTGTTGCATCAAGACCCGTCTTACTGAACACAAGAGTTGTATTAACATTTGGAAGATGCATGCTCCCATTGTGACACACTGTGTAGAGCAGAATCATAAATTTGCAGATCTGAGGTGGGGAACTCTTGAACATCATTGGCGATACCACCAGAAGAAAGAATCGTATTTCTCAACTAAATCTCTGTGAACAATTTTGGATATTCTTTTTGAACTCAGTTTCTCCCCAAGGTCTTAACTTAGAAATTGACTGGTATATTTTGATTTAATCAAGTTGAATTTACAATTTTTTTCACTGAATTAGTACTTTAATTTAGAGCAGTATGTAAAGAATTTCCGGAGACTATCTCATGCTCACTTCTGGTTGATTCTTTCATGCCAAACTTTGGCGTTTTCAGGTAAGGCTATGCAGTCTGTCATTGTGCTGTGTTACATTGTATTAACATTTGTCTGTGCTTTAATTTGAGTGTGTAATTCAGTTTGCAGTCTGGGTACTTATATCTAACAGATTTTATCATATGATTTTTCAGAAACAGAGGGAGCTATTTTAGATTTAATTCTTAGTGGAACGCAGGATTTGGTGAGAGAGGTAACGGTGGTGGGGCCATAACATGATCAAATTTAAACTAATAACTGGAAGGGGGACAATAAGTAAATCTACAGCTCTAACACTAAACTTTCAAATGGGAAACTTTGATAAAATGAGGAAAATTGAAAAAAATTGAAAGGTGCAGGCACAGTCCAGGTGTATTCCACTCATTAAGAAAGGTGGAAGAAAGGCAAAACGATAACCATCATGGTTAAAAGGTGAGGTGAAAGAGGCTATTTTAGCCAAAAAAAATCCTTCAAAAATTGGAAGAAGGATCCATCTGAAGAAAATAGGATAAAACATAAGCATTGTCAAGTTAAGTGTAAAACACTGATAAGACAGGCGAAGAGAGAATTTGAAATAAAGTTGGCCATAAAGGCAAAAACTCATAATAAAAGTTTTTAAGGCGACGGTGACGTCACGAGCTTGAATGGCAGCTTGACTCTGAAGCTCCAGAGTGCCTAGTGCTAAAACACCAGCGAATCGATCACTATCCGCCTTCAACCGCGTAAATTTTACCAATATTGATACCTCCTTATAACCCCTTCATGACTTCCAAACACGAAGAGGTACAGATTTGCGGCAATTTTCCTTCATGAATGGGGGAGATGGAGCGGGACCCTCTGAGGAGAGAGCGATGGCCATGATGCCAAGTCCTGATATAGAAGAGGGATATGATCTCCCAAGCAACCCAATGCCCACCCGTTATGAATTTCGATGGTTTCAAGATCTACGCCAAGATATGAAAAATAATAAACGTGAAATGATGGATAAGATGGCGGAAATCCGAGAAGACATGGCTGACTTAGGACGCCGAGTAGATGACTGCGACAATAGGCTAGATGGCCAAGAAGTGCGATTAGACAAGCTACAACAACAAGGTGTCTCCCTGCATCAAAGCAGCATAGATTTAATTGTGAAACTAGAAGACTTGGAGAACAGGAATCATAGGTGTAACCTACAATTCTGAGGAATCCCAGAGACTGAGCCATACAGTGAGTGCATAGAGGTGGTCCACTCACTGTGCAAGTTTTTCTTGCTGCAAGAACAGAATGGGGAACCGCCTGAAACTCAACTCACTATAGAAATTGAAAGAACCCATCGCATGCTGGGCCCCTGAATCGGTAACCAGCCACGAGACATAGTAGCATGTTTTCTCCACTTCCCCATTTAAGGAAAGAGTCCTGGCTGTAGCTCGGAAACAGCAGTTGTGGGTGTGGGAAACTCACCAAATATCTGTTTTCTCGGACATCTCCTCAATCACATTAAATAGACGACAAGAATATCAGCCGGTGACTTCAGTGCTTAGAAAGGAGAATCTCCGGTATCGCTGGCTGTTCCCAATGGGCATCTCAGTGACTATTCAAGGCATCACCACTAAGGCTACCAGCATGGCTGAAGCGGCGGCCATCTTAAATTCAGCCGGGTTCCAGGTCAAAGTGAATGCACCCTCCCAGCCACGAGAGAAACCAAAGGTGGCAACGGGTGGAAAATGGAGGCTGACGGTTGAGACGGAATGCTAGCGGCTCCCTGCAAAAAGATGGAGAAAAGCTGGACTGAACTTAATGCACTTATATTTTGAGAGACGATCTCTACTTCTGAGTGTCACATGGATGGCTGGAGGACGCAAAAGAAAGATAAGCCATCAAAGTTGGTTGTTAGTTTATATTCTGAATGAGTTAATGACTTTCTTGTTTAAGACGTGGTACAGTGATAAAAACAGTAGATGTGGGTCAACTCCTACATTGAAGTTGGAGGCATGAGCTGGAGCCTGAGTGTACTGCCATCGGGACTTCACTGGTCTCATCTGCATGAGCAGATTAGCCATGCAGACATGGCACATACAAGGGGGTATGGATGGGGGAAGGGAGAGGAAAGGGGGATGGTGGGTGGCAGGGAGACTCAAGAGGGACAAGATGGGTGCTCATAACCTTGAATATACAGTTGCTAGGTGGTGTATGCTAGATTTTAGGCATGTGATAGAGAGAGTAGCGGAGAAGCATTGTAATGAGGCTGCAGGTAGTGATACGATCATTCGGTGCCAAGATTCACCATCTAGCTTAACCCAATATAAATAACATCACGATGGCATTACAACTTTTTTCTCTTAATGTCAAGGGGCTACACACTCCTCATAAGAGGCATCTCCTCAGGCAAGATATTTAGGAACAAGGAGCGATGGTGATCTGCCTGCAGGAAACTCACCTCAAAAAACGGTATGAACACCTGCTTAATTGGCCAATGTTTGCCCACAAATTGTTCTCCACTGCTTGCCAGGCGTTTAAATATACAGGAGTGTGCACATTATTTAGATAAGGGTAGGACTATATAATCCGCAAACAAGTTGGAGATAGTCTGGGTAGATATTTACTGATCCGCTTTGAATTACAGGGCACTACATACACATTACTGAATGTTTATACACCAAACACCAACCAGAAGGAATTTTATTAGCAGTTAGATAACCTATTAGATAAGGAAGGGGAAGGAATGATTATAATTGTAGGGAATTTTAACCTAACCTTGGACCCTAAAGGGGCACATGAGGGTTCAAGGCCACATCTAAAGGGGCACACGAGGGTTCAAGGCCACATCAGAAATGTTTAAACTAAGTCTCTGTTAGCAAAGTGAAACCTAACTGATGTGTGGCGGCAGCTGAAACCACTAGCTAAAAACTATACCTTTTTCTCCACTCCCCACCAAACCTATTCCCGTATAGATTTTTATCTGATCGATAAGACTTTGATGGCAAGGGTAGGGAGATCAGACATTAATTCCATCACATGGTCTGACCATGCCTTTGTCACTTTAGAAGTTAAAACCAGCCCCGATAGAACAGGGTTTAGATCATGGAAACTAAATGACTCCTTATTGTATGATGATGCCTTTTGTCAACAATTAACCCTGGCTATCCGGGAGTACCTAGATCTCAATGATGGAGAACCTACGTTATTATGGGATTGCTTAAAAGCCATGCTAAGGGGCAAACTTATTTCCAGGGGAACCTATGTTAAACGCTCTAAACAAGCAGACAAACAAAAAATAATGGGAGAGATAGCACAATTGGCATAAGACCACGAGCACACATTATCCACCAGCACCTACACTCACATACAGAAAGCAAGAGAGGACCTGAGGGTAATAATGGCCACTGAACTGGCGGCCCAATTATCCCTGCTGAACTTAGAAAGATTTGAATGGGGCAATCACTCAGGGAAATTAGCAGCTAGATTCCTGAAACATAAGCAGACACAGAATCAAATACTATCGATTAGAAATACAGAAGGGGATTTATTAATCTTACCTCCAGAAATTCGCAGTAGATTTCAAGAATTTTATGGTACTCTATATGAAGCAAACCCCTGTGAAAAAAGGGTGTAAGTTTTGGGGTTTACCACTAGCAGAATTAAATGTTTTTACCAGGAGATCCTGCTTGGATGTAAACCCTTTATCTTATCTCCTTTTTCTACCCTTCTTGCCTTATAGACAGAAGTTTATTTGATTTTAGAGATATGGTTTCTTTTTCACTTCAGAATTTTATTAACCAATGATTAATGCAGCAAGCATGCGCTAGAATAAAACCAGACAATATGCAGTAAAAATATTTTCTTTATTTCAGATAAAGAAAAATCTCTCTTAAAACCTTTAAATGATTCTATGAAACATTTCTATGTTCAAACCTTATTTTAATCAACCTATACACTACAATCAATGTGAAAAATATTAATATGGCGCCAGATAATATTAAGGTTAAATAGATATCCACCAAGGACATTATTTTAATTAACTGATGCATTTCTAATATATATGCCAATTTAGAAACAATAGCAATTAGTTTAATAAAGGTTCTCATATGCTGAAAATAAAAGATAATATCTACCAGATATCTGAAGTGGTCCCGCTCTTTGTCTCTCTCAGCTTTTCACGTGTCAGGAAAAATCCAAAGTCGTAGTTGTCCCTTCCTTTGTCTGCTTCCCATTTTTATAATCCCAAAATCCTTTAATCTTGGGCAACTGTATTATTTCTGTCAATACTTCAATATTTAGCCTTTGAAGAAAATGATTTGAAACCTTGAAAAGGTTCAAACAATTTAATTAATATCAGGATATGAAAAATAAAATATAGGAGTTTCCTGCCCGATTAAAATGCTGCCTATATTCTTTTCATTCATGCAGTGCCAAGCAGTGCCAGACAAAAAACACTCTTACTGTTTTTTCTTTCTTCTAACAGTTCAAAGATAAGAGATTACGTATTCCTTCCTATCCAGGAAACTCCAGGTACTTTTAATTAAAGTGAACAGGGGCCCCTTGCAACCAGACAGATAAAGATTCAGATTTTTTCTCAAAGCTCTTCCTGAGAACCAAATGTTTAATAAAAAATTTGACTAACTTGTGAAAACCCTCCCTTCTTTTACAACCAGACACAGAAATAAGGATTTAGCTTCAAGCAGCTCTTTTCAAGGGCTGGAAGGGGGGGCTGGAATGTATCCAGCAGAGGCTTTGACTAGTGCTGTGGTTTAAAAGAGAAAAGGCATATGGGAATTAATGCTTACGTTTCTTTATGGCATATTGATTACTGACTACACTGAATATAGGTAATTATCAATAAACACAAATTAATAAAATATTTTCTGATACCCCCATATATCACTAGACCAAATACGGGGATATCTAGGGGACCTTCCACTCCCTATCCTTACGAAGGATATCTCCAGAAGTGTTATTTTGCTGTCTAGGAAAATCAGCGCACAATTGGGGAACTCAAGGCGAACAAAGCAACAAGACTAGATGGATTTACTCCCCAATTTTACAAAAAGTTCTCTGAATCCCGTCTAGAACCTTTGAGAACAGTATTTAACTCATTACGGGAAGGCAAACAGTTGAGGACAGGATCTTATTTATTTTATTTATTTATTTGGTGCTTTTTTATACCGGCATTCATGATAAAATCATATCATGTCGGTTTACAGGGAACCTGGGTACAATAACCTTAAACATTAACATAGCGAAGAGAAGCAAATGTTACAATGAAACAGGGGTAATGGAACTGGAAGAAGAAGAAGACGACAAAGCATAAAGTAACTCAAAGACAAAAAACAATTATTTGCAGTGTGCTGATGTGGCAGGGATAACCATCCTGGGAAAGCCTGGGAGGGATCCCACTAATTGCGGATCATACAGGCCCATTTCCCTCATAAATGTAGATCTCAAACTACTCCCTAAAATAATGGCAACTCGCATGAATAATATCATGGCAAAACTCATTCACACGGATCAAGCAGGGTTTATTCCGGGTAGGATGACAGCGGATAACATTTGCAAAATAGTAGATCTGATATGGTGGGCCCGCAAAGAATCCATGTCACTGGTTTTGCTATCAGTGGATGTAGAGAAGGCCTTTGACATGGTGCATTGGCCTTTTCTGTTCCAAACCTTAAAGGCCATGAACTTTGGGGACAAATTTTTAAATTGGCTCCAACAACTCTACAACATGCCCACAGCAAGGGTGAAGGTCAATGGGGTGTACTCAGAGGCTTTCAACATCCAAAGGGGGACGAGGCAGGGGTGCCCCATGTCGCCTCTATTATTTGCATTATTCCTAGAACCCTTAGCCATTAAAGTACGCAACAACAGACAGTTTAAGGGAGTTTTTATAGATGACCATGTCTATAAGATGTCTATGTTTGCGGACGACATCCTGTTCACCTTGACCGAACCAGCGACTTCCCTGAAAGGAGCTTTAGAGGCCTTACGCAATTTTGGTGTGGTATCGGGCTTCAAGCTCAACATAGAAAAATCTGAATTACTGAATGTCATGCTACCTGCTTCTGAGCTTACTGAGTTACAAACAAAATTTCAGTTTCGATGGGCTTCCACCAAAATTAAATATTTAGGGGAATACATCAGCAAAGATCAGACAGAACTTAACTACCCACCCCTCATACATAAAATATTTCAGGACCTGGACCGATGGTCAGAACTATACCTTTCATGGTTTGGTAGAATCGCCTCAGTAAAAATGAACATTTTACCCCGTCTGGGATATTTATTTCAGGCACTACCAATTCCCATACCCAACGCCATGATCACTAGTTGGCAGAGATGTATCTTCTCCTACATATGGAAGAGGAGGTCCCCGAGGATATCCAGAATGGTTACGTACCGCCCTAAGCTGGGGGGGGGGGGGGAGACACTAAGTATCCCCAATTTAAAATGGTATTACATAGCGGCTCAAATTAGAGCTATATTTGACTGGAATAGAAAAGGAGAACAGAAACAGTGGGCTACTATTGAGCAAGCTTTATTGGGTAAACCACCCCTTAGTTCACTAATATGGCAGCCTAAGAACACCCGCCTCTATATGCGTTATGTCACTGCCTCAACTCATAACACTTTTCTGGTCTGGGAGAAATGGAGAAGGCAATTGATAGGGATGTGAATTGTATTTCTGATTGAAAATATCGTACGATATTTTCAAAGTCATCAGAAATTGGGGGCTCCCCGAAACCGATAGGAAAACCCCACGAAATTGTTTGTGGGGTTCTCTTATCGTTTTGGGGGAGGGCGGGAAAAATGGCACACACAAACAACCCCTAAACCCACCCCGACCCTTTAAAACAGCTCCCTTATCTTCCCCCACCATCCCGACCCCCCCAAAACTTTTTGAAATTACCTGGTGGTCCAGAGGGGGTCCCGGGAGCGATCTCCCGCTCTCGGGCCATCGGCTGCCACTAATAAAAATGGCACCAATAGCCCTTTGCCCTTACCATGTGACAGGGTATCCGTGCCATTGGCCGGCCCCTGTCACATGGTAGGAGTAATGGACGGCCAGCACCATCTTTAGAAATGGCGCTGGCCGTCCATTTTTAAGGCCATTGCAGAAAGACTAAATGAATTCTTTGCTTCCGTGTTTACTAATGAGGGTGTTGGGGAGATACCAGTTCCGGAGATGGTTTTCAAGGGTGTTGAGTCAGATGAACTGAACCAAATAACTGTCAACTGGAAAGATGTAGTAGGGTAGATTGACAAACTAAAGAGTAGCAAATCACCTGGGCTGGATGGTATGCATCCTAGGGTACTAAAGGAACTCAAAAATGAAATTTCTGATCCATTAGTTAAAATTTGTAACCTATCATTAAAATCATCCATTGTACCTGAAGACTGGAGGGTGGCCAATGTAACCCCAATATTTAAAAAGGGCTCCAGGGATGATCCGGGTAACTATAGACCAGTAAGCCTGACTTCAATGCCGGGAAAAATAGTGGAAACTATTCTAAAGATCAAAATCATAGAACATATAGAAAGACATGGTTTAATGGAACACAGACAACATGGATTTACCCAGGGGAAGTCTTGCCTAACAAATCTGCTTCATTTTTTTGAAGGGGTTAATAAACGTGGATAAAGGTGAACCGGTAGATGTAGTGTATTTGGATTTTCAGAAGGCATTTGACAAAGTCCTTTATGAGAGGCTTCTAAGAAAACTAAAAAGTCATGGGATAGGAGGCAATGTCCTTTCATGGATTACAAACTGGTTAAAAGACAGGAAATAGAGAGTAGGATTAAATGGTCAATTTTCTCAGCGGAAAAGGGTAAACAGTGGAGTGCCTCAGGGATCTGTACTTAGACCGGTGCTTTTCAATCAATATATATCTTATAACCGTTAACTCCCCCCTCCAAGTTTCCTACTGCCTGTTCCATGTAATTCCTCTGTTATGTTACTTGTAAACAGATATGATGTATATTCAAATACTGGTATATAAAAACTTAAATAAATACATTATAAATGATCTGGAAAGGAATACGACGAGTGAGGTTATCAAATTTGCGGATGATACAAAATTATTCTGAGTAGTTAAATCACAAGCGGATTGGGATACATTTCAGGAGGACCTTGCAAGACTGGAAGATTGGGCATCCAAATAGCAAATGAAATTTAATGTGGACAAGTGCAAGGTGTTGCATATAGGAAAAAATAACCCTTGCTGTAGTTACACGATGTTAGGTTCCATATTAGGAACTACCACCCAGGAAAAAGATCTAGGCATCATAGTGGATAATACTTTAAAATCGTCGGCTCAGTGTGCTGCAGCAGTCAAAAAAGGAAACAGAATGTTAGGAACTATTAGGAAGGGAATGGTTAATAAAACGGAAAACGTCATAATGCCTCTCTATTGCTCCATGGTGAGACCTCACCATGAATACTGTGTACAATTCTGGTCGCTGCATCTCAAAAAAGATATAGTTGCGATGGAGAAGGTACAGAGAAGGGCAACCAAAATGATAAAGGGGATGGAACAGTTCCCCTATGAGGAAAGGCTGAAGAGGTTAGGGCTGTTCAGCTTGGAGAAGAGACAGCTGAGGGGGGATATGATAGAGGTCTTTAAGATCATGAGAGGTCTTGAACAAGTAGATGTGAATCAGTTATTTACACTTTCGGATAATAGAAGGACTAGGGGGCATTCCATGAAGTTAGCAAGTAGCACATTTAAGACTAATCGGAGAAAATACCTTTTCACTCAACACACAATCAAGCTCTGGGATTTGTTGCCAGAGAATGTAGGTTAGTGCAGTTAGTGTAGTTGGGTTCAAAAAAGGTTTGGATAAGTTCTTGGAGGAGAAGTCCATTAACTGCTATTAATCAAGTTTACTTAGGGAATAGCCACTGCTATTAACTGCATCAGTAGCATAGGATCTTCTTGGTGTTTGGGTAATTTCCAGGTTCTTGTGGCCTGGTTTGGCCTCTGTTGGAAACAGGATGCTGGGCTTGATGGACCCTTGGTCTGACCCAGCATGGCAATTTCTTATGTTCTTATGTTCGCTTTACATAAAATGATTAACTGTGATGCCATCAGAAGAAATTTTACCACTGATGCAGGTTTCCGAAACTTGGCTCTGTGTCAGGGTTTTTCTGCTTCACGTTTGAACTATGGAGATAAGTATTTTATTCTGCATAACCACAAAAAAGATTTAAAAAATGAACTTTGGCCGATGATTAATTATAAGGCAAATGAAGGCTTTTATTCCTTGCCGGAAGTGCCTATTATGATTTGCCGCATTGATGGTATTTATTTTTTTGAATGAAGATATCTTAGTTTATTGTTATTTTGCATTTTCATTATCCTTTACCACTGGGTGATTGATACTCACTAAATCAGAGCCATGGAGTCATCTGTAACTCATTTATGATAAGTTTCCATAGACAAAATCTGCAAAGCACCAACTTGGTCTTCTATACATACGTTTACTTCCCACTATAGTTGGATACCGCATCCAGAAAGGAAAAATGGTTCAGCTAGTTTTTATTTTTAATTGTCTTTATTGATTTTCAAAGTTCAATCATAACCTCACATATCATAACAAAAAGAACTGAGTATATCAAGGACAATAAGATTATACGTATGACCCCTCACCCACATCCCCCCTCCCTTTTTCTTTTCTCCCTTTTCTTTCTTTTCTCCCTTTCCCATGAGCCCAACTACTGAACTATAAGCAAACACAGAAATTGAACTCAAAGAAACTTCCTCTCCTCCCTATATTTCGTTCATCGTTTCTATAATGGAATTAAGCAAGTACCCCCTCAAAACATGTTTCCCTTAAAGTTTGTGTCTAATGTAACAAACAATGCAGAGAAAAAAAAGACACCAGACATTGTAAAATCATTGCCTGACCTTCAACAGACGTGCAACTGATTTATTCTCAAGAAGCAACAAATCCAACACTGCTGTTTTCCACTGCAAGAAAGCCAGACTTTCATTATGGAGTCATTTGAGAATACACTTTATTGCAACAACACATCCTTTTGTTAGTACAGCTTTATGTCCTTTCCAATAAGTGTAGATTGTGGTAACTGGCCCAAGAGACAAAAGGCCATGGTCCAAGGGACCTCCTTAGCAGTCACAACCATTAAATAATATAGTATATATCCTGCCAAAAGGCCTGGATTTTAACACATTCCCACAAACAATGGAGCAATGTGGCTTCTGATTGGGAGCACTTCAAACAATTGTTGGTGTTGTGGGTTTGATATGTTTGTGGACCCTTGGTTGCTATATTGATGACTCCTCCCATGGGGAAAATATAGCAATAGGCTGTCTCTACAATAACGAACACAGAGAAAATGGAAGATTTATTATACAGCAGTAGGCAATGCCCGAGGAGCGGGCAGTGCTCTTCAGCCAATGGAGTATGTCTCAGATGATAAAGTTCAGTCCAGGCACTGTGTTGTATCAAGTGTGGAAAAGGTCTCACCAGAAGCTGGAAAGTGAGGGGTCCAGTAGTGGTCCGCGGAACGGGGTAGGCCGAGAACCCAGTCACGACGTAGCCAGTGGTAGTAGATCCGGTAGTGGTCCGCGGAGCGGAATACGCCGAGAATCTATTCTGTGGTGAGACAAGGCAGAGACTGAAGAGTATGAGTACTCACGAAGGCTGGTAGCTGTAGGAGAGGTGACCTCCGCAGTGCGAAGGTAGAGAAGAGGCAAGGCCTGGAGCATCGGAGCCCAGATGTCCTTGTAGAAGCAGGTCAACCCAGGAAGTAGACAGGTGTGAAGCAAGGCCCCCGGGGAGCGGGTACCTTGGGTCCTTGAAGAAACTGGGTAACCTGAAGGGTATACAGGAGTGAAGCAAGACTCCTGAGGAGCGGGTGCCTTGAGCATCCTTCCTGGAACAGTGTAACCCCGGAGGTAGCAAGGAGCGAATAAGGCCCCCCGAGGAGCAGGTACCTGGAATGCCCTTAGTGTAGCCAGTGTAACCCGGAAGGTTGTAGAAGCAAGAACTCAGAGCAAAACGTCTCTGAACAAAGTTGAAATTAGCTGGAGCGGAATCCTTGCTAACTCGTAGCTGGATTGGAGATCGGAGGCTATGTACCCGGAGGTAGTGACGACATGCGGTGGGGATGCCCCCGAGGTTCTCGCCATGATGTATTCAAAAGGGAGGGTGACGCGCGTGCGCACGCATGCGCCCTAAGAGACCTCAGTGTAAGAATGGCGAACGCAATCGCCCATGCCGGTCCAGAGACGCTGGAGAGGTCAGCGAGGAGAGGCGGAGGCAGCCATCTTGCCCAGAGGAGAGGAAAGAGAAAGAAAAGAGGTGAGACAGAGAGGGCACAGCCATCTGTGACCGACAGGCACAACAGTTGGTAGCTGCAATCCTACCTTTAAAGGCCTTTATTGGCCAAAAAATAATTATATTCATTATTTTAAAGTGTAGTTCTCTCAAGTTTACACTTTCTGCTACCTTTATGATCAGGGAATTACATTCATATAGATCGTCTTCATTTATGTATACTTGAAGATCTTTCTGCCATATATCAGAAATTATTCGCAATGTCTGATACTGCATAACAGAATGAAAAAATGTGTACATTGAAGCTATGGAAATATACCCTTTTTTTTATAAATGTGTAATAACCTTTCAAAAGAACCCGAAGAAAGGCCTTCGTCTTTATTCTTATGTAATGTGGATATAAAACTTTGTATTTGCTAATATGCAAGGTAATCATTCTTTTGAAAATGTAAATTACCAACACAATGTTCAAATGTCTGTATACTTCCTACATATATATATTAATAAATGCTTGTATATCTGCAATCCCCATGGTCTCCAATTTCTGAAATATTGTTTGATTGCTTCCAGGTTTAAAAAGGGAATTACCTAGTAGAGATAAACAGTATGATGCTTCCCAAGATAAATGCATCTGCTTTCTTACACACTTCCATGCATATCTAGTGGATCTAATCAATAAAGACTGAGCCACCAATGTTGGTAAACATTCTTTTTTAGCATGCAAAACAAATTTTGAATTTATGAAGAAGGTAAATTGCTTTTCCAGAAGTAATGCTGAGCAATTGGATTTATCCATTAATCAGTCACCCATAGCTGTCAAAAGACAGGCCATATTATATCATCTAATATTAGAAAATCCCAGACCTCCTTCTTTTGGAACTAATAACCTAGAGACAGGCAATCTAGCTCTTTTTGATCCCCAGAAAAAAATTAGAGCACAGCTTATATATCAAATTAATATCTTTTGCAAGAATCACTGTTGGGATCATTTGTAATACATATAGAAGTTTAGGGATCAAAATCATTCTAACCAGAGCTATTCTAAGAGGGATAATGGGAATTGCATCCAACTTTGTAACATTTTTAAACTCTTTTATTACAGGTGGGATATTACACTAATACCATTTCCTTGGTTGACTATGTATTATTATTCCTAAGTATTTAATAGTCTGATTTGCCCATTTCAAAGGAACATCTTCCCAGCTCTCCCTTAAGTAATCTGAAATATCTAAAGCCTCCAATTTGTCAAGATTCAATTTCAGGCCTGAAAAGTTGCCATAATCCTTTATAATCTTCAAGACTTCTGGCAAAGATGGCTTAGCCTCAGCCAAACAGTTTTAAACAGTTTTTTCACATAATCCTTGCCTCTTCATTCAGGGTTGCTCACCAAAAGCCTGAATCATAAAATCACATGAGCAGAATGCCCACTTTTAAGAGGACTGTCTCACCTTGTGTGTCCTTAGCAATCCTCAGTATGTGAGTCTCCATTTACTTGGCTGATTGTTGATGGAGATAGCAAAGTTGCTCACCTGTAATGGGGGTTCTTCATAGAAAGTAGGATAAATCAGCCACACAATCTCTCCCACCTCCCATACAGAGCTGATTGAACTGTTGAATGTATTAATATTGTACATTGCTTTAGGTGATTTTTTAAATCAGTAAAGTGATTCATAAATATTATTAAATAAATAAATAAATAACTGAGGTTGTTTGCACAGGACAGCTATGCAAGAACTTCCCATACATGCTCAGAAAAATTCTAGTGTTTTCTGAGCTCTGCGTGAAAGCAGAGTTGCTTACCTGTAACAGGTGTTCTCCCAGGACAGCAGGATGTAGTTCTCACAAGTGGGTGAAGTCACTGGCCGGAGCCGTATCATGAAAAACATTTCTGTTAAAATTAGAAACTTAGACTGGCACACTGAGCATGCCCAGCATGCCATGATCCCTGTGTTCACAGGGGTCTCCCCTTCAGTCCCGTTTGTAGCAAAAGATGCGAGCGAAAAAATAAAATACTAAAACGTTTCAGATCCAACTCCACGGAGTAGCGAGTG
Organism: Rhinatrema bivittatum; assembly: GCF_901001135.1. Lineage (NCBI taxonomy): Eukaryota > Metazoa > Chordata > Amphibia > Gymnophiona > Rhinatrematidae > Rhinatrema > Rhinatrema bivittatum. Next base: position 125,962,385 of record NC_042623.1, read on the forward strand.
GGTTTTGTGAGGACTACATCCTGCTGTCCTGGGAGAACATCTGTTACAGGTAAGCAACTCTGCTTTCTCCCAGGACAAGCAGGATGGTAATCCTCACATATGGGTGATTAGCAAGCTACAGGCTGACTCATTTTACAACAGGCCAATAGCAGACAACTCTTGCAGCAGGCACAATAATTGGGGAGCTATTGGCAATGATGAGGCAGCCTGAAATCACAGCAGGTGGTTGTGGAAGGAGTTGGGGATTATACTGGACCAAAGTTTTGCAAGACAGATTGGCCAAAGGCAGTCTTGACGGACTTCCTTATCTAAGCAGTAGAGGGCTGCAAATGTATGAGAGAGCTCCATGTTGCAGCCTAGCAGATATCGGCAATTGGTACTGAACGATAGTGTGCTACCGATGTTGCTATGGCCCCTACAAAATGTGCCTGCACTAACCCCTGGAGAGGAAGGCCTGCTTCCTCATAGCAGAATTCGATACAGTCTGCTAGCCAGTTGGAGAGAGTTTGTTTGCCCACTGGAACTCGCAGCTTGTCTTTGTCAAAGAAGCAAAGAGTTGGGTGGATTTCCTATGGAGTGCAGTGTGGTCTAGAAAGAATGCAAGTGCACGCTTACAGTCCAAGGTGTGCAATAAACTCTAGCCCTGGTGAGAAATGAGGCCTTGGGAAAGAGTGGGCAGACTATAGACTGAGTAAAGGGAGAGACTGTGTCCACCTTAGGAAGAAATTTAGGGTGAGTACGGAGGACCACTCGGTCACGGAGGAACCTAGTGTCGGGTGAGTATGTAACAAGGGCTTGTAACTCACTGACCCTTTTAGCAGAGGTGACGGCTATAAGGAAAAGAATTTTCCATGTTAGAATTTTAATGTTATAGGAATGCAAAGGCTCGAACGGGAAACACACGAGCCTTGTAAGCACTACATTTAGGCCCTATTCTGTAACCGGTGATTGTAGAGGAGGCTTAAGTTGTAGAAAACCCATGATAAGCCGACTCATAAGGGGTTGAGCCGTTAACAGGGCATCCCCTACTCCCTGGTGGTATGCTGAGATGGAACTGAGGTGTACCCGTGCTGAGGATGTGTGGGGACCAGAATCTGAAATGTATCCTAGATAGCCTAATAGAGATGGAGTGGGGCAGGAAAAAGGGGCCAATACATTTTTGTGCACACCATTTGGTAAATCTTGCAGATTTTGAATGGTAAGATTTACGTGTGGAAGGTTTTCGTGAAGCTACTAGTACCTGCGAATATCAGTGAGTCTGTGTTATGAGGTTGACCTGTGGGCAGGCGAATTGGTTCCTGGAATGATAGGTTGAGAAGTATGGGGAAGCATACTTGTCAAAGCCAGTACAGGTTATGAGAATCATTGAAAACCTATTCTGCTGTAGGTTCACGAGAGTTCTGGCTATGAGCGGTATCGGAAGAGATGCATATAGGAGGCCTTTGTTGCAGGGGCGAGCAAAGGTGTCCATGGCTAACGCATTTCGAAACCTGTGTAGGGAGCAAAATCTGTCCACTCTGTGGTTCGATTCAGACGCAAGTGTTCGAAAGTTGGTTGACCTCAACGCTAGAAGATTTTACTCACTACACATGGATTCAGAGACCACTTGTGGGGATGGAGACATCGATTGAGATGGTCTATTAGCATGTTCAGTATGCCTGTTAGATAAATGGCCCAGAGATGCATGCGGTGTGCAACAGCCCAGGCCCAGAACTGCGCAGCTTCCTGGCAGAGCAGATAAGAGCCTGTGCATCCCTGTTTGTTCGAGTACCACATTGCCACTATGTTGTCTGTCTGTATCCACAAAGTTTTGTGTGAGAGGCAGTGTTTGAAGGCATAAAGGGCATAATGCATGGCTCGAAGCTCTAGGAAGTTGATCTGAGACTTTTCATGGAACAGAGTCAACACATTTTCGGTTTGGAGGGTGTTGATACGAACTCTCCAACCCAAGTTAGATGTGACCATGGCCAAGATCATTTGAGGATTTAATTACTGAATCGGTGATATGGATCAGGCATGAAAGCTTACAGCCACTGAAATTTTAAAATCCACTGAGTTTTTCTCATGGCTAGTCTGGCCATAGGAGTGAAATGGATCGTGGAAACCATGTGGCCCAGCAATGGAAGAATTGATGGGCTGAGGCTATGTTGCATGCGCGCAGAGATGTGGACAATTTGATAGGATGTCTGTGCGGTTGTTGGGCAGGAAGGCCGTTGCGACTGTAGTGCCCAGATCTGCTCCATATGGGATTTATGGTAGTTGATCAGAATTCCCAATAAATGTAGTAGATTTATAGTGAGTCTTAGAGAATTTAGAGCTCCTTGTTTGGATTGACTCCTTATTAGGCAGTCGTCCAGGTAAGGAAATGAGTGAATGCTGCTGTTCTTTGTAGATGAGTGGCAGTCACTGCTAGGCATTTGGTGAAATACCCAAGTTGTCGAAGCTAGTTCGAATGGCAGAACTTGGTATTGAAAATGTTGTTGCTTCACTATGAAGCGTATAGAAAGTGCAGAGAATAAAGGCAACCCCCTTGCTGTAGTAAGGAAAGCATGGTGCCGATAGACACCATTTTTAACCTTTCCTTCTGAAGAAATTTGTTGAAATTTCTGAGGTCCAGGATGGGTGGAGGTCGCCTGTTTTCTTTGAAAGTAGGAAATAGCGGGATTAAAATCCTCTGCCTTGTTGTGTCCGGAGAATGGTATCCCGAGCCCTGATCGTCAGTGGGATGGACCGTTCTGTTCTCTGGCAAGGCTGAAAAATCCAGGAGCCTGCCCAACTGGCGGAGCTGGTGCAATCTGGATATCAGATTGCACCAGCTCCGCCAGATTGAGTGGGAGCAGTAAAAGGTCCTTCTAGCATCCCTCTTTGCTGTGCAAGAAACGTAGAGAGCTGTCCCAGGGTCTCGCGGTGGTCTTGCAATTGAGCCACTGTCTGCTGGACCTTGTGCACGAAGAGATTATCTGCAGTGCATGGCAGATCAGCTAGTTTATCTTGGACTTTGGGTCGTAAATCAGGAGCTGTAAGCCAGGTTCACCATCTAGCACTGAGTCCTGTTTCTGGCAATGGGAGGACATTTCGAAGCAATCCCATGTTACTCGAATTTCATGTGGATGGCAGAGAGGTTCCCTTGATGTTGTGTCAAATATAGCTGGTAAATAGCAATATGTGACACCAATATAGTTTTTGGAAGAAGTTATGACCTAGACCCTCCCAAAAACTTCTGGTTCTTTTTAGTGACCAGGTCGAAAGGGATGATTTCAGACACGTCCTTTACTTAGGTCTCGATGGGATCAGTGCCGAAGCGGGATTAGAGTGCCCATCGCCGTTCGAGGATCCCGGGATAGGTATAGGGGTCCGTGGAGGCTCGGAAGGATGAGTCGGCATCAATGACTTAGGCTGTCGTTGGTAGGTGCCACAATGAGGCGGTACCACAACAGTGCGAATATCGATGGCTCTGGTGTTAGTAGATTCCGGAAGGCATCGAGGACAGCCTGACGGACGAGGACGTCCAGCTCCTCCCTGGAAGCTGATATAGGTAGCGCAGCTACAGGGGGAGACAGGCTAGGCGTTACTGGCACTTCCACATGAATCTGTGGTGGCTCAGTACCCGGCACCCAGTGTCAGTGGGGAACACCTCGGGTGCAGAGAAGCATGGAGACTCTTGTACCCGGGCCCACTTTGCAACTGGCTCAATGGACATTGGTGCCGGTGCAGTATCAGTGCTGGCACCGAACGCGGAACCACATTGGTGCTGGCAACCATATTTCCCTCTGAGCTCGGCCCGGTCATTCTCCAGCATCAAGGAAACTGCCACTGATGTCCAGAATGGCATTGGTAACGGACGGTTACCGTGGTAGTAACAATGTTTCCCTCAGTGCTCGGCCCGGTCATTCTCCAGCACCAAGGAAGATGCCATCGATGTCATGTATGGCGTCGGTGACGGACGGTCACCGTGCCGTGACTATGATTCCCATGGTGCTCGGCATGGTCCTCAGGCACCGGTTGCATCACCGAAAACCAGATGTGGCCATGTCGGATGAAACAAAAGTGGCACAAACCGGAAATGATGGTGGCAGGCATCAAGGGCTGGTGGGCAAGAGGCACCGCCGCCACGGGGAATCAACCGTGAAAGGAAACTTACCAGAATTGCTGAAAACTCTGATTAGGAGCACTATGGGAAGGCATCGAGAGGAACCCAGAGATGGAAAAATATGGAGAAACAGGCAAAAGAGTGAGAAAAGGAATGTTTTCCACAAGGCCAAAAACAGCGAAAAATGAGCTCACTTGCACCGTGGGCTTACAGCTCTGGGAAAAAGAGAGACTGGAGAGGAACCCCACATGGATGCCTGGTATAGAGCACACTGGGCATGCTCAATGTGCCTAGTCAAAGTTCTAGAAACTTTGACATAAATGTTTCCGCTCGGGCATCCATCTGATGATGTCACCCATGTGTGAGGACTACCATCCTGCTTATCCTCGGAGAAAAATACAGATATTCAAGGGTGTGAAAACATGCTTGTGTTTGAGAGGACGTAATGAAAATGAGAAGCCTTCCATACTTGCTGACTTTAACTGAAGCTTCTTGATAGGATCCCCACCTCAAGGCAGTCACTGCAAAAACAGGTTGATCCTTCTTCCCCTGGAACATAAATAGAAAAGCAATTTTCACCACATATTCCTGCTGTTCATATACCCAGGAAAATTCCTTTCTACAAATACTAGTATAACTCGCTTTCAATTAAGAGAGCCTACACCAATACAACCATATCTACAGAATAGAGTAGCAGCCTAGATATCCATGCAAACTAGGGTCCAAATCCTGCAGATACTCCTCGTGATCTTGGGCAAGTCATTTCTCCCTCCACTACTTCCACTTCAAACTCGGAGTCTATTTACTAAGCCTCAGTATTTTTCCCTTCCTGAAAAGTACCACAGGATTCATGAAGCTGTACACGGAACTGAAGCTTTGTAAATACTGCAGGATCTGCCGAGAAAAGTACTGTTGCGAAGTACCCTGTAGAATGGCAGCCCCACAGCCTGGGAACCATTTCTTTTAAAGGGTCACACTGGCCCTTATATTGTACTGCACCCTCCCCAGCGGTACAGTAAAAACCTCGGGGGCCTATTATGACCCTCTGTCCTAGACTCCACCACCCCTTGTGGTGGTCAAAGATGAAAAGTACAAAAAAAAGGATAAGGTCCCCAGCCCGGCTTAGCCCAATTTCCAATCCCTGCTTTTTTAGGGAAGGAAAAAAAAAATCAACCTTGCACCTGCCCTCAGTACTTATTATAAGTCCCCAGTGGTCAGTGGAGCCTGGAATGCTCCACTGGATCACTGGTATCATCAGCCACATACTCACTTTTGTCCTATCACATGATGAGACAAAAGTATATATTTAGCCAACTAGTGCCATTTTTTAAAATGGGGGTGCTGCTGACTCCATTAGACCCCCAGGGACAAGTAGTAAGTACTGAGAAGGGGTCAGAAGGCTGGGGTGGGGATGGGCCAGGAAGGATTCGGGGGTTGAATTTTCCTACTCAAATAAGGAAGGGTTTGAAAAAGGGGGCAGACCTGGGCCAAGGAGTTAATGTTTGTTTGTTTTTTCAACTTTGGTTGGCTCAAGGAATAGCAGTGGTGGTGGTAGTTGTGGGGGGGGGGGAGGGTCAGGGGAAGACAAAGGGTTGCATTAGATCCCAGGGGTTTTTTAGACTACTGGGAGGAGGAGAGCAATCTGGCCCTGTTGTGGGTCATTGAAAACAAGAATGATTAAAGCCACTAGCTGTACAGAAAAAGGTTTTATTAACTGCTATAATATAATATAAATCTTAGACATTAAATAATAAGCTACCTTATGGAGAGGAAGAGTGCCAGGTAAGACACTAGCATATACTCCATCTCAAATGATTTTACTGATAACACAGCATTATATAGAATTTCAGTTGTATATTTCCAACCCCTAAATTAGTTATAATCTTGTCAACATTTCTATAATTGTCTTTCTATTACAAACAAATAATCTAAATGGCTGTATGGTAATTTACTTTCATTCTCCAAGTTAATTAATCTTCATTTCAAATGTAAATGTTTTCTTGGAATTTGCCAGCATTAGCAACCTTGTGCTTGTTCTAAGAATATTTTCTATAATCTTAGTTGGAATGTCAATGTTTTAGTTCTAGATAAGAACATAAGAACATGCCATACTGGGTCAGACCAAGGGTCCATTAAGCCCAGCATCCTGTTTCCAACAGTGGCCACGACACCATCAGGTCCAAGCTGGGAGTGCCCCACTGGCAACATATCAGAGCCAGCGCCTCTTCCGACAGCTCCCACTCCCCGGGGTCCAGTTTCTGCCGGCTGAGGAAATCCACCAGTACATTGTCCTCTCCGGCAATGTAAGACGTTGCGAGCATTGCTAAAAGCTGCTCCGCCCAGAGAAATAAGTCGTGATCTTACTGGGCTACTGCCCAACTACTGCCCAACTCCTGGTTCCCCCTTGTCAGATGATGTAAGCCACCATGGTCGCATTGCACGACAATATGCGCAGTGAGCAGACAGCTCTCAGGATAAAGCTGTCAGGATAAAGCTGTAACCTAGTAGCAGATGTGATTGCTGGGCAGACTCGGGAAACAACTGATATTTTCCGGCCCCTGATGAAGCTGACAGAAACACGAGCCGTGTCGGGCCAGCGCCAGTCAGATATTCCCGCTGCACACCTACTGCTACGATAAGTGTTATCTTACTGCCCTTAAAATTGATGAAATGACCATACCAAAATATGGAAAATGTTTAAAAAAATGTAAAAATTCTAAAAACTACCACTAGAGAAACCAATGATTAAACTATAGTGACGGTCCGATTTTTGACCGGTGACTGCACAATTATACCAGTGGCTTTTAGGGCTATTGAAGGTGAAGCCCGCCATTTTATATGAGGTTTCTCTAGTTCTCTACAATAGACTACATGGTATCAGCATTTGATATTCTTAGAACTATGATGTTGTTTTGAATTCAATGTATGAGAATACATCATATACATACAGTTTTTTGTTATAAGTAGCTGTAATACCCGACATTTAAATGCTCTAAGAACGGAGACATCAACGTCTTCATCGCGTTCTTGATTCCTGTATTTGTCCCGACATGTGAATGAATCAATTATGCACTTATCTTTCAACTTGCTCCAAAATGATGTTTCTACTCTTCTTGGCAAGACAGTGCCTCATAAAACAATATGTTTCCTCAGCCAACGTTGTCAATGTTTTGCTAATGCTGCATCAGGGCAGGTTTGTTATATGTTCAACCTTCCGTCTCAGATAGTCGGGCTTTAGTGGAGACAGAAATCTTTCTGCTTAGTTTAAGTAAGTCAGGAGTCTCCTGCGGTTACTCTCATTTCCTCTGGCAGTGCAAGGGAGGGAGCTGTGGATGGTTAGTGATGAGCTGGCTGGGAGGTGCAGTCTGCGCAAAGTAAGTCCTCATTGTGCATCCTCTCTCTCTGCTCCTCAGCATGCCCTGAGCTAGTTTTTGCCTCCTCTCCACACATTTTAACTCAGATATGTTGTATCTGCACACTTTTTAACTCCCAATGCATTAGCATAATATTAGCTTACTGCATTGGGAGTTAAATAAAAAATTAGCTGTGCGTTAGAAAACTATGTGCTGAATTGCAATGCACAGTTTAAACACACAGTTTCCTGCTTTGGCCTTTGAGTTAGCACTAGCAGCAGAATGCACTCCCGCTTCCACCATTGCAGATCAGATCAAACTCCTTCTACCATTGCTGCTGTGGGCTGGATCAAGCTCTTTTTATCGTTACTTCATCCAGCCCTCAAGCCATAGTTTGGGAATCCCTGATCTAGCCTACAGCTGTCAGATGTTATATGTTACAAAAACCTTGTCCTGAACAAAGCCTGTTCCATAACAAAGTCACTAACCCTTCCCATCATTTCTACACAGACAACAGACTCATTGGTCTGTAGTTTCCTGGATCACCCCTTAATCCCTTTTTAAAAATTGGCATTAAATTAGCAACCCTCCCAGTCTTCAGGTACCATAGGCGATTTTAATTATAGTTTACAAATTACTAATAGATTCATAATTTCATTTTTCAGTTCTTTCAGCACTCTGGGATATATACCATCTGGTCCAGGTGATTTGCTACTCTTTAGTTTGTCAATTTGCCCTATTATATCTTTCAGCTACACTGAGATTTGTTTCAGTTCTGCTGAATCATCACCTTTGAATATCATTTCTGGCATGTGTTTCTTTCTTGCAACTTCCTCCGTGAAGACTGAAACAAAGAATTTATTTCATCTCTCAGCTAAGGCATTGTCATCTCTAAGTGCTCCTTTTATCCCTTGATCATCTATGGTCCCTCACAGGCTTTTTACTTAGAATGTACTTGAAAAAGATTTTATTATGAGTTTTTGCTTCCACAGCAAACTTCATTTCAAATTCTCCTTTTGCGTTCCTTATCAATGCTTTGCATATAACCTGCCAGTGCTTTTGTTATTTCCTGTTTTCTTCATTCAGATCCCATTTCCCGAAAGATGTTCTTTTAGCTATTATAGCCTCTCTCACCTCACTTTTTAGAAATGATAGTTGGTTAGCCTTCTTTCCACCTTTTCTACTGCATGGCATGCATCTGGTCTGCACTCCCAAGATGGTATTTTTTTTTTTATGTTTAAGCAATTTTATTAGTTTTGTTCTTACATCAGAAAAATTTTCATAAACAAGGTCCATGCCTAATGTAAAATCAGGGACAGTAACTTTAAAACAATCACTGTTGCCAAGTGGCTTCAACATTTTTACCTCTCACACCAAATCCTGTGCTCCACTAAGCACTAGGTCTAAAATATTTCCTCTCTTGTTGGTTCTTGTATCAGCTGCTTCATGAAGCAGTCATTTATTTCATCTAGCGATTTTACCTCTCTAGCATATCCTGATGTGATACTGACCCAGTCAGTACTGCGGTAATTGAAATAACCCATTATTATTGTGCTGCTGATTTTTTTTTTTTAGCATTTCATTGTCTGTTTGTTCATTCTGGCCATGTGGTTGCTAATACTCCCCCCCCCCCCAACACTGCTATTTTACTCCCCTTTTCACCTGGAATTTCTATCCATAAAGATTCAAAATTGCATTTTGTTTCCTGCAGAACATTTATCCTGTTTGACTCAATGCCCTCAATACAAAGTGCCACCCCTCCACCAATTTGATCCATCCTGTTATTTCAACATAATTTGTATCCTGGTATTGGTTAACCTCCTTCCACAAGGTCTGTGAGAAGTCCAATTTAATCAATCTCTTCATCCTCTAACTCTCCCATATTATTTTTTAGACTTCTAGCATTTGTATTATAGTTATTCCATTTTTATATTCAGTTATAGCTCAATATTCAAAGCGGATGTATAAAGACATTTCTAAGTACGGTATATTTTTTGTTTGTATTAACAACCTTATCAGTTGACAGAGGTAATTTATTCTTTATTCTTTGATTTACATTCTGCCTTTCAGCCATTTCAAAGCAGATTACATTCAGGTATTATAAATATGTCCTTGTCCTCAGAGGGCTCACAATTTAATAGGGTCATTTATCAAAATGCGTTATGACGTTATCGCGAGCATTAGGGAGTGATTTTTATTTACTTAACGGATACTTTTCGTTACAAAATGTTCTAATCCATTCCATGTTTTTCAAATTGTCTTTAAAAATTAATAAGAATTAATCCTTGTTCATCTGCAAGAGTTTTTAGTTCTTTTATCATATTAAAATGTAATTTTTTCTACAGAAATATATATTCAAATGTAGTTGATTAAGATGGCGACAGAGAGAATGGCCTGCCCATGCGGAATGTGTTATATAAAAAAAAAGGCACTGCTCAGCTCAGAGCTTATCTAAATGTGAGTGAGCCCTTTGTGCTGCAACATAGTTGATGCAGCCTCAAGAATAAACCCACAAAGCCTACGCAGGCAGCTGGTGGACACGCTCTACAATGAGACAGTCTGAAGCTTCAACTTTACCAGTCACCTCCCCACTCAGGTTGAACCCTTGGGTTCTGGTGACTGACAGGACTTAGGCAGATCCCTAGGGTGATGAAGATAACTGAAGTCCAAAGGCACACCAAGGTCAGGGCAGGCAGCAGACTAACAGAGTCAGGAACAGACTAAGTTTGGGGCAGGCAGCTATCAAGAGTGGTCAGGTCCAGGTGGCAAGACAATCGTGGTCAAGTCCAAGCAAGAGAGTCAAGATCTAGAGAGTCAAGCCAAGATGGACATAGACACACAGAAAACATTGGACAAGACAGGCAAGATGGGCAAGACTGGACAAGGAAGGCAGGACAAGGGAGACGAGGCTGGACAAGAAAGACAAGGCACAGAAACACAGGAATCAAGAACGCTGGCAACATGCACTGCAAAGCAGGATATCCATTGCTGAGATGAGGGACTGCTCCTCTGACAGAGCCTTTTAAGGGGAAAGCTGGTGATGTCATCAGAGGACACTATGGCTATCTTCCTGCAGTGGGGCCCTTTAAAAAGGCACATGTTGGGTACACATGCACCTAAGGGGAGGTCGGAAAGGCACTGGCATGGCGGTGTCCTGGGCCGCAGCCGAGAACGGCGTCTTCTGCCTGAAATGGCAGCATTCTGCTGCAATAGGATGATTCCGCCAGCTTCAGGGAGCGATGGGGGTGCGTGTGGTGGCTCATGGAGCCGTTCCTCTTGTGAAATATCATTAGAAGTGGCTAAGTTCCAATTGACAAATACTTTTTTATGACATAAAAATCTTGGAAATATATTGAATTGTATTTAATTATATAAACATAGAAATGATGGCAGAAGAAGATCAAATGGCCTATCCAGTCTGCCCAGCAAGCTTTCGTACTTATTTTTCTCATACTTATCTGTTACTCTGACCGCTGAGGTCAGGGCACTTATTGGTAACTTTTTGGTTCTAATTTCCTTCCTCCCCCGCCACTGATGTAGAGAGCAGTGCTGGAGTTGCATCAATGTGAAGTATCAAGCCTAAATGGTTAGGGGTAGTAACCGCCGCAATAAGCAAGCTACTCCCACGCCTATTTGATTACCCAGCCAGTGCAATTTAGTCCTTGTTGGTTGTTGTCTGAATATAAATACTCTTTTCTTCATTCCCTCTGCCTTTGAAGCAGTGAGCTGCGCTGTATATGTATTCAAAGTGAAGTATCAGGCTTGATTGGTTCAGGGTAGTAATCGCGGCAACAAGCAAGCTACTCCCACGTTTATTTGTTTTTCCAGCCTGTGCGATTTAGTCCTTGTTGGTTGTTTGAATATAAATCCTCTTTTCTTCGTTCCCCCCTGCCACTGAAGCAGAGAGTTGCTTGGATATGCAATGAAAGTGAAGCATCAGGCTAATTTGGTTTGGGGTAGTAACCGCTGCAACAAGCAAGCTACTCCCACGCTTATTCGTGAATGCAGATCTTTTTTCCCACATTTCCTCTTGCCGTTGAAGTTTAGAGCAATGTTGGAGTCGCATTAATCTTGTGCATGTTTATTGAATAAGGGTAATAGCCATCATTCCCGCAAGCCACCCCCATGCCTCTTCTCTTCATTTCATTCCATTCACATCCTCAAGACTTTATGGATCCACAGCGTTTATCCCACGCTTTGATCATTCATTGATGTACTGGACATTTCTGTTTTGGTTAGATCAATGGGTTGGGTTTTTTTTTACATACCTTGATCATCATTTTTCCTATATAAGATAATTTTAAACTGTTTCTCATAACTATGGCCACCTCACAGACTCCCTTTCTGCAACTGCAAATGAACTCTATGCATATACTAAAAATACAGGACTGCCAATATTGTTTGATAATAATGGACAGAAGCCTACACTAAAATGACCATTGTAATAATATGATAAAAACTTCTCTGACCAACAGAGCCCTCAAGTGCTGGTGGCTGGTAGGACTTGGACAAAGGGAATTTGAAGGTACCCACAAGAGCAGGGTAGGGCTGTTGCAGGAACAGGAACCAGAAAGCAACCACTAAAACAAAAGGCACTCAGGACCAGATGAGAACACAAAGACAGACCAAAACAAACAGGGGCGAAAAAAACGAGAACACAAAACATGTCAAGCCACAAGTTAGGGACAAGCCACAAGTTAGGGACAACAAGGCCAGAGTCTAAAAGCAAGACTAGGGCAGAAGGCAAAACTATGACTTAGAACAAACTCTGGCAAGGTTCAGTTTGAGAGACTGAAATATAACAGCACCAGATATCCACAGCAGCATAAAGAGGCTATAGAGTTGAGAGGACTAAACTGTCAGTTCAAGAAACCCACATAGACCCTCTAATGGTGGGTGGATGGAACTGCCCTTCAAGTTTTCACACTCCTCTGATCTTACAGTCTGAAATGTGCAATTAAATGCTGAGTCCATATAACCCTTATCAGTGAATGCTTATTTCTGTACAGTTGCAAACCCGACATTCATGAAACTGTGAATGTAGTGTCTGCTCCAGTCTTTCCTGCAATTTGGCATCTTTACCAGTAAGTAAATCACAAATGTTAAAAAGCAAGTTTACCTTAATTTGTAGCACATCGAGTGGAACTGTTTCTCCTTTCAGGATGGCCAAGGTAGCATCTGTGATTTGTCTAAAACAAATCAAAAAGCAACAAATATAATTAGGAAGCATCTAGTTTAGATTCTGTGAGCAATAGAAATTATCTGAGTCAACCCACATCACCAACCAATAGTATACTTGCTTGCCTAAATGTGAAGTTGCCTACTTATAGCAAGCGTTCTAGTAAAGGCCTGGGTTACATCTAGGATTGTCTGCAAGTAATGCATCATATAGATCTGCTATAATATCAAGTGGGGCTGAAGCATAGCATTTAGATCAGGGTTTTCCATCCTTTTAGGATTGCCACAATGAATATGTATGAGATAGATTTGTATATAATAGATCTCCAAAGTATGCAAATCTATCTCATGCATATTCATTGTGGCAATCCTAAAAACCTGACAGAAAAGGTGCGCCTCTAGGAGAGAGTTGGGAAACACTGATTTAGATAATGCTTTCTCCTGAAATTGTCCAGGATAACATTCTCAGGGCACTGAGGAACAAGTTCTCACCTTTTCAGGCCACTTTTCAGGTCACTTTATCAAATGCTTTGAACTATAACTGGAAAAGCAGTTGATTTAATTGATATTGGTGACTCCTTTACCCTACTAATAGGGAATACCTGTTCCCTGCACCTTACACATTTTCATGAATACACTACTTTCTGATTTCAAGAACTTTGATTCAGAGGTCAATTAGCTCTCTTACTGGCAATATAGGATTTGTGTATCATACTCTATTGTAAATACAAACTGTAAATATGATTTAATCATAATTGGAAGCTGATCTTGCAATTATTGTTACTGTACTTCTAAGTTTGATTTAAATTGTAATCCACTTTGAGTGGACTCTTGGAAAAAGTTGGAATATAAAATATAAATAATTTTGTTAAGCACACTTTGGTATCATATCTGGGACTTTTCAAACCCTTCAGCTGCCTGGACACAATACTTCGTGCCCACCTCCTTACCAACAAGAAGTAATCTTGATGCAGTACTATAAGGAAGGTGTTTGCATGCTGAGTGCCCACGGACCCCTATAATAATTTGCCTCCAAGATGTTATTATCTGACTTCAAAATGTCTAACATCTTCTCAAAGGAGGAGGAAACAATTCTCTGCCAGCTCTGTGGTTCTGAGCAGTCTTGCAGGACCAACAAAAGTACTACAAAGGGGCCCAGAAAATAAGATGGTACAAGAAGAAACTGAGATCTCCCATGCTGCACCTTTTGCAGAGATGATTTCATTAATGAGAGACATTCTACAAAAGCTTTGCACTCAAATACACACTAATCTCAATACTTGTTTCCAAATAGTGGTGGACAAAGCAGCCCAGCTAGTGTCCCCAGTAAATGAAACCAACATGAGGATTGAAAATGTTGAGGAGAGGGTGGATGAAATGGGCAACTCACTAACAGTGACTACACAAAAAATTGAAAAGCTTGAGGGCTCTTTTAAGTATATGATGGAGAAGCACAATGATCTAGAAAATAGGAGCTGCCGCAATAATCTATGCATTATTGGTCTGCCCGAGAAGGTGGAGGGCTCTAACCCAGTACAATTCTTCTCAGACTGGCTGCCTAAGCTGCTCCAATTTACTCCTCCTGTGGAGAGCCCCAACAGGGCTGGTGGAAGCACTAGGTGGCCACCAGAGGACCACAGGTGCTGGGGGCAGCACAACAATGGCATCTCCTCCTTCACATCACCACAGCCCAAAAGAGGAAGTGGCAGCCATTGAAGCAGGGAAGAGGAGATTGCCATAGCCAGCAGAAACATCAGCGCCGCGGGCTACCATCAAGTCACCAGGTACTTGAGGAGGTCAAAAAGAGGTGCTCTGGGATGTTTGACCTGCAAATCTGCACAAAAACTGACAGATCTTAAGGATGAAATTTGTTGCCTGTTACTGGTGATGCCCTTATGAGAGCTCAGGAGCTCAAAGGAGTATTTCTCTTTGGAACAAAACTCCTAACAAAGAAACAGGTCATTAGGACTCTTCAGACTTCAATTTAGGAACTATTTTTTTTTTTATTTCTTTATTTAAAAAACTTGACATCACGTTACATTGAATAGAAACACAGAAGTAGAGCGTCTTCTCCTTTAACAATATTTGTGATCATCTATAAGACCTCATACTTGGGGGGGGACAATCAGAAGGAAACATTTATTTTTGTATTTAAGAATTTTTATCTACCACCTATTACAGACATAAGTATGAACTAAGCAGTTTACAACAATGTCAAGTGACAGAAAAATACATTAATTATAAAATAAAAAACATAATTACAAGGATAAAATGAAGTTACAAAGTAAAATAGAGTAATATAAATAAAAAAAAAAATAAAAAGGGAAATAAGGATCAGTTTTTTCAAACTAAAACATGAATAGGCAAGAACTAGAGAGGTTTGGCGCAGTTGAAGGCGATTGAACATAGATATGTTTTAATGGCTTTTTTAAAGTCTTTTTTGGTGGAGAAATCTGGAACAGAAAACCAAATCAAACATACTTGCAAATACTATGCTCACAGAATATTACCAAATTGGTCAGCTAATCTAGGAAGAAACAGGAACAGGCACTTCATGATTCTGAAGAAAACCCTCTAATTACTCTGGTTCAAAGAAAAGATATTTAGAAACACCTAATTTAACTGAACATTTACAAGGGAACTGAAGCACAAAAGAGGTCCGAAGGCAAGCACTCACTGCTTTTTTGATAAGAAAATCTTTCATCTCAACTGTGTTGCCTTGCGAACATCAGTAAACAGTGCCAACTGGTGGCCAAGAAAAGTTTACTCATGTGCACACAAAAAAACATTTTTATAGTCCCTACATGATCTGGTTCCAGAGCAAAAGAAACAAGCAGCATGGCTGTGCCTTGGATTTCTATTTGCAAATCCTGTAAAAAAGGTTATCAAATTCTCTAAAGCCTCAGACTGCAAAGGAGTGCTACTAATGGGCTTCACAGCCTGCCCTGATAGCAAATAGAAAGCTTTAGCAATTGGAGGAGCACAACTTAATGGAACTTTCAGCACTTCTACATAAAAGTTTTTTAAGCAATTCTAAAGGAGAGTGCCGAAGATTTAGGAAATTGAGTATACGCAAATGTAATCTTCTAGAATGGTTTTCCATCAATTCTAAACTATGGCGAATAGATTCCTGCCCTCTAATGAACAGAGCCTCACATTTCTGAAATGAAGCACTTTGTTTTTCTAAGGAAATAATTTTCTTGGTATTACACTGTATTAATTAATCATGAGTAGCAATCAATTTTACAGGCATAAGATTATCAAACCTTAAAGAAATGGACTGTTCCAATCCTATCCAAAGTATCTCTAATGTTATTTGAGTGAATCTCCCAAAATAAGGGGTGCTAGAAACAGTTGCTGTGAAGGCAGCTTCTCACAGAAACAACGTTCTCATTTGAAGCTACTTCCCCATGGCCAGGAAAGGAAGCCAATACACTTTGGGACTGGAACAAACCCCCATGAGATGTTGCACCAGCTTCTAGAAACATTCGGTGGCAAGCGCCAGGATTAAGGGAGATGAAATTTCCAAAAGCAGCATGGAAATCCATGTCAAGCTTAGATTTACCTGCTAGCAACTCTGTGCCCAAAGGTTGCATAAAGCCTTTGATAGATGGCTGGCTTATACGAGAAAATTCATGGGTTTGGATGGGGGCAACCTCACAGACACTTTTCACTTTTTCCCCATACAGTCAAAAGAAAGTAAGCCAAGAAATTGCAGAGAGCACTTACACCCCAGAGAGACTTCACAAGAAAAAATTCCTAAGGGGTGCAACCCTTTGGCATGCAGCTTCAGTTGTACACCACTGAGATGTTTTTATGCATCTCCTTCTGTCCTGGGTTGATGATATCAGACGCTCACCCTCAGGCAGGCCCCAGAGCATTTTGACAAGATGAAACCACCGCAGCTATCAGGAGGGCTTTTTCAGAGCAGACCAGGCACAGCATCTCTCTCTCTCTCTCTCTGCAGTCTCCAATCTGCACACCATTGCAATGTAAATTTATGCACCTCCTTCCATCCCAGGTTGATGACATCAGACGCTCACCCTCAGGCAGGCCCCAGAGCATTTCGACAAGATGAAACCACCACGACTATTGGGAGAGCTCTTTTGGAGCAGCCCAGACACAGTCTCTCTCTCTCTGCAGTCCCCCAAAATGATATGTTTAATGCATGTCTGAGAAAATGCAAACCTTTGAGAAAAGGAAAGTAATTATCCCCTTGTAACAGGTCCTTGGTGAGGCCTCCCCTGGAATACTGTGTTCAGTTCTGGAGACCGTATCTCCAAAGAGACAGAGACAAGATGGAGGCGGTCCAGAGAAGGGCGACCAAAAAGGTGGATAGTCTTCATGAAATGACTTATGAAGAGAGAATGAAGAATCTAAATATGTACACCCTGGAGGAAAGGAGGAGCAGAGGTGATATGATACAGACTTTCAGATACTTGAAAGGTTTTAATGATCCAAAGATAACGGCAAACCTTTTCCATCAGAAAAAAATCAGCAGAACCAGGGGTCACGATTTGAAGCTCCAGGGAGGAAGACTCAGAACCAATGTCAGGAAGTATTTCTTCACGGAGAGGGTGGTGGATGCCTGGAATGCCCTTCCGGAGGAAGTGGTGAAGACCAGAACTGTGAAGGTCTTCAAAGGGGCGTGGATAAACACTGTGGATCCATAAAGTCTAGAGGACGTGAACGAAGAATGGATGGCTCGCGGGAATGACAGCTACTACCTGGAGATAATACCCTTATTCAATAAACATACACATGGTTAATGCGACTCCAACATTGTTCTAAGACTCCAACATTGCTCTAAGCTTCAATGGGAAGAGGAAATGTGGAAAAAAGGATTTGCATTCACAAAAAAGTGGGGAGTAGCTTGCTTGTTACGGCGGTTACTACCCCAAACCAGATAAGCCTGATACTTCACTTTCAATGCATATCCAGCATAGCTCTCTGCTTCAACGGCAGGGGAGAAAGTCTGATACTTCACTTTCAATGCATATTCAGCATAGCTCTCTGCTTCAACAGCAGGGGGAATGAAGAAAAGTGGATCTATATACAGACAACAACCAACAAGGACTGAATTACATAGTCTGGGTAAACAAATAAGCATGGGTGTAGCTTGCTTATTGCGGCAGTTACTACCCCTAACTAAGCTAGATATTTCACTTAGATGCAGTTCCAACACTGCTCTCTACATTAATGGTGGGGGTGGAAGAGAAATAGAACCAAAAGGTTACTAAGAGCCAAGAGTAACAAATAAGTATGAAAAAAAAAGTGCGAAACTTGCTGGGCAGACTGGATGGGCCGTTTAGTCTTCTTCTGCCGTCATTTCTATGTTTCTATATGAAGACCTGCAAGACCTGAATGCTCCAACCCTGGAGCCAAAGACCAGTAGGCTTTTTGATTCTGACGTGGTGCAGACGGCACCAAATGCCACATGTATGATTATTTACCCATTGGTCAGAGGTTGTATGTGTGCGCCCAATGTAAAGAGCTCCTGGCTCTCAGAGAATGAGTCTGATCTCTGGAGGCTAGAGTGGCAGAACAGGAGTTGCTGAGGCAGAAAGTCAGGACTTTAGAGGAGACCTTCAGTGACATAATACCCAAGTCCCAACTCCAGTCCAGCAGCCCTTGTGCTGCTTTAGAGGAACAAGGTCACCTGATAGGACAGCAATATCCTGGTGTAGCAGGAAATGAATCTACAGCAAGGCCCTGCTCTCCAGCTGATGAATTATCTTCTCACATCGAGGATGAATCTCCAAGGTCTAGTACCCAGGAGGGAAGGGTTAGGTCAGCCATCATAACTGGTAATTTGATTATTAGGAATGTAGACAACTGGGTGGCTGGTGGACGTGAGGATCGCCTGGTAACTTGCCTACCTGATGCAAAGGTGGCAAACCTTACGTATCACCTAGATAAGATTTTAGACAGAGCGGAGGAAGAGCTAGCTGTCATGGTACATGTGGGCACCAATAACATAGGAAAGTGCTGGAGGGAGGTTCTGAAAGCCAAATTTAGGCTTTCAGGTAGAAAGTTGAATCCAGAAACTTCATTGTAGCATTCTCTGAAATGTTCCCTGTTCCATGCACAGGACCCGAGGCAGGCAGAACTTTGGAGTCTCAATGTGTGGATGAGCCGATAGTGCAGGGAAGAAGGCTTTAGTTTTGTTAGGAAGTAGACAACATTTTGGGGAAGGTGGAGCCTAATCCGATGGGACGGGCTCCATCTAAATCAGGGTGGAACCAGGCTGCAGGTGCTAAACTTCAGAAAGGAGAAAGAGCAGCTTTTAAACTTGAATATATGAACATATGTTTGGGAGATACCTGTTTCGGAAACTGTATTCAATAGTGATGATTCAGAAGAACTGAAACAAATCACTGTGAATCTAGAAATGTAATAAGGCAGATTGACAAACTAAAGAGAGACAAATCACATCACTCAGTGTTCTTCTTTTAAGATCATTTATAAATATATTAAAAAGTACTTGTCGCAGTACAGATATCTGAGGCACTCCACTGTTTATCCTTCTCCACTGCGAAAACTGACCATTTAGTACGCTCTGCTTCCTATCTTTTAACCAGTTCGCAATCCACAACAAAACATTGCCTCCTATCCCATGACTTTTAAATTTTCTCAGGAGCCTTTCATGGAGCACTTTGTCAAACACCTTCTGAAAATCCAAATACATTATCTATTCATATGTTTATTAACCCCTTCAAAAACAAATGTAGCAAATTGGTGAGGCAAGATTTCCCTTCTGTAAATCCATGCTGGCTCTGTCCCATTAAACAATGTATTTCTATATGTTCTGTGATTTTGTTCTTTAGAATAGTTTCCATGATTATTCCGAGCACTGAATTCATACTCTCCGGTCTAGTGTTTCCCAAATCACATATGGAACCCTTTTAAAGATCGAGTTTACATTGGCCACCTACCAATCTTCAAATACAATGGACGATTTTAATGACAGGGTAAAAATTAATAGTAATAACGCTTCAATTTCATTTTATAGTTTTTTCAGAACTCTGGGGTGTATCATCTGATCTGCTGCTCTTTAGTTTGTCAATCTGCCCAATTACATCTTCCAGTTTCACCATGATTTGTTTCAGTTCTTCTGAATCACCATCATTGAATAGTTTCTGGGCCAATGGTGTACATTAAACCTCAGCTTCCTTCCAACAGGAAGATCTTGAGTATGGGTACTGGGATGCAGACTATGCTCTCCACGATCCAATCAAAATCCCATCCCAGGAGGTAACTAGGGTGCAGGCAGTGGCTTAGAAGCTCACTGCTGCCTTGGACAGGCACAAGGGGCCTATTGAGTAAAGGTCTGAGCAAGCAGAAGATAGCGCCTCCTTGGCTGGAAAAAGTGCCTCCTCTGCCCTATCTTTAGATATCTCCAGGAAGAGAAAAGCAGGTCTGGAATGGCAGTAGAGAGTTGCTGAAGTTTTGCACAGTGTTTACGAATCTGTGCCACCACTTCCTTCACTCATCTCTGAAGAGGTTCTCTCTTGTTCACGGTACATCTGCAAGTCTTTCCTGGAACTCAGGTTGGAAGTCTGAGGCCAAAAGCCAGATGTGTCTGTGAATGCTAATCTCCATGATAGAGATTCTCGATGCCATCTCAAAAAAAATCAAAGGTCAAGCAGACCATGTATTTTTCGCACTCCCTTTTCCACCAGCCGCTGGAGGGTGTTGTGCTGCTTTTCAAGAAGCTGCTTGGTCATGTCCTGCATCTGTTTCAGTAAATCCCACATGTTCTGACCCATAAAGAGCTGATAGGAGGCTATGCAGGCATCGTGCACAGCTCCCTAAAAGTCTTTTATCTCAAGAGTGTCCAGGGATCTAGATTCTTTTCCCGGGGGTCTTAATCCTTTCTATGTTTCTATGCAGGCATCGTGCACAGCTCCCTAAAAGTCTTTTATCTCAAGAGTGTCCAGGGATCTAGATTCTTTTCCCGGGGGTCTTAATCCTCTTTGCCCTCTTGAGAGCAGATCTGACCACATTGTTGTGGTAGCTGCCTCTTTTCAATGAGAGTCAGTTACCACTTATCTTGTCCTTTTGGACGAAATAAGTCGTGTTCACCTTCTTGTTTACAACAGCCACAGAGATGGATTTTTTTTGTGAACTGAGACTGCCACGAATTCCTTAAGAGTCTCTATGAAGTGGAAAATTCCGTCATCTTGTTTCTAGTCTCATCCTCTGTTAGCGTAGTAAAGGGAATGGCCTCTGCCATCCTTCTAATGAAACCAGTGAAGGAGAGATTCTCAAGTTAGGACTTCCTGCCCTGTGGGGGAGGAGAGTGTTCAGAGGGGAGACCCTCCTCTTCAGAGACATCTGCAGATTTATAGCTGTACCCCCAGAAAAGTTCAGAGTCCAACCACCGACTTGTAGGCCAGAGGTGAAGATGTTGACCATGCCATTTCCATAGACAGGGCCTTAGAGAGAGGAACAACAGTCTGCTTAGGCCTGGAACCAGAGGAACTCCAGCACATCAAGAAAGCTTCTTCTCCCAATGAGCTGGACGACACCATCGTGGGAGCTGACCTCAACTGCCCGCTAAGAACTGGCATTGACACTGGTAGAAAGCCACTGAGCAGCTGGATCTTTTTGTCCAACTCCACCTCAAAGATGAACAATGCCAATACTAACTGGGAGGCAGGAAAGGTGGCCATATCTTCCTAGAAACAGAGATATATATCAGTGGCTGCACCTGAAACTCTGGAGACTGATACCGTTCCTGGGCCATAAGTGAGGATGAGCTCTGCTTTCCACAGGATCACTGAGAGGGTTCTTGGCTACTGCCAGCCTGAACTGACATCATGCACTTGGAAATTAATAACAGTGCTTCTTAGTCTTAACTTGATGCCTGGCATTGGAATGCCTCAATACCAGTGTTGAAGCAGTAGAACCCATCTTCTTTGAATGGGAAAAGGCAGGCAAGGGCCTAACCATCAAGTCCCCATCCATGCCAGACGTCAAGGGAATGAACTGCCCCCTCAATGAATTACCCTCATCTGATACAGCTTCATGGTCCTTGGATATCAATGTCTCCGATGCCAAAGCATCTGTCTTCCAATACCCAAAATGCTATCCATGAGTTCCAGCCAGGAACATCATTCCCTTGAGGTCATAGTTGTGCACAGGTGACATCTCTGGATATCAATGCAATGCCCCCAGGCACAGGACACATCTATCATGGTGATCTGTGATAGACATGACCCTGGTGGACCAAAGGCATCACTGGATACCACTAGATATGGCCGACCAGAAAAAAGGGAGGCAATATCGAATTTGATGGTGAGCCATCCTGACACTGAGATAGAAAGTTAACTTACAAAAAAGACTGAAAATCCAACCTAGGGAACTACTTGTAGACAAAAGATCATGCAGCCTCGTGATGAACGATCCTGCGAAACTATTAAAAAATGAATAGAATTAGATTCAGGAAAGTGAGAAAAGAAGAGACTGAAAGGACTCTCATATGGATGTGTGGTATGATGGCATGCTGGGAATGTTTAGTGAGACAATGTTCTAGAAACTCTAGACATAAAATTTCCGGGCTGGAGTCCATTAGATGATGTCACTCACATGTGAGGATTGCCATCCTGCTTGTTCTCATGGAAATAGTTTAGTTAAGCAAGTTAGACAGACCCTAGATGTTTAGGCAGCACCAAGTCCCACTCTCAGCATCTCTTTCAAGAATGAGACATAACACAACCTTTGCAGCCTCAGGAAACAAAAAGCCTGAGCCAGGAATCCAACCAAGGTCCCACCACATGGCAGCACACAATACTGCCACTGAGCCATCAGATCAGTCACAATAAATGTTTAATTCTTCTTTGCACTGCGATTTGCATGTAGAAGGGGTTGATTTGTATCTTATTCGGATTTAAAAGTGATTAATGATCTAGTAGATGGTCAGTTTCACTAGTGCAACTGAAAAGTATGTTCAAATCTAGGCAAAATCCCCTGCTTTTGCCATTATTCCTATGTGATCAATACAAACAAAGCTGTGTGTAGAGCCTACAAGAATTGATAGGCTTTAGCAGCTATGTTTTCCTTCAATGTTGATATAAAAAGAACGCTTGATATAGGCAAGCAATTTCTAATTAACTAATCTGCAATATGTGATGGTTACACTTTTATTTTAAATGCTAAAATGGTCAGTTAAGCAATAATGCATGAATCAGATAAAGAATTGTGAGAAGACATTGTCACATCCAGGAAGGGCAGAATAAATGTTTTGGCTCACTTTGTAATAATGTTGGTAAACAAAACCACTACTTACTTCACTTTGTTGCTGCTTTGAGGATAAAGTGTGTGGCTGAGAGTGCTGGTAGTTCCAAGAGGGATGAAACCAATAGGAACTTTGCTGAAAGTTGCCTGAAAATATAAATAACAGAAGAAGTCACTTCTAAAAGCCCAGAACAGAAGCAATTGCAAAGATACATGAAAAATGTGGCACCCCAAACTCTTAGAACATTTAACTTTAGTACTACCTGCTCAGTTTTAAATAAATCCTGATACCTAGATCAGTGGCACCTGCTCATACCCAGTTTTTATTTGACTCAAAATCAATCAATCAAGATCAGTAACCTCAAGGAAAGGTTACACATCAGTCAACAAGCAGGGCCCGCTAAAAAAAATCCAAAACTAGATTAAGACTCCACAAGGGCACTGGTAACCACAAGGGAGGATGAAGTTGCTGCATGCCTTTCAAGAAACAGGCCACATCCAGATGAGCCGACAAGGGCCCACCATTCACCTGATCTTGGAAACAGGCAAGAGCCATGTTACGGGTTCAGACCGTGCACACTAGTATTCTGCCCAGGGGCTCTGACCTTGGGGGGGGGGGGGGGGGGGCGGGTGCTAATCCCATATAAACACACACAATTACTGGGATTATACCTGGGGGCTTCAACCCAGGAGCTAATTCCCAACAAAAAGAGACACACACACACAAACTTTGATTCAGTACATCACGGTTCCAGATATTTAGGAAAGTGAGTTTATTTGAGCAATAGGAGCATAGAACAAAATAAAATCAGATTACACAAAAGAAGTAATGGTAGATGATAACAATTGCTTACATGTTTCCAAAGGATCAGCCTGTACCATCACATCCAGCGTGCTCTCCCCCTCTCACTGTCTCTCCTTATACACTAAAAATGTTTGTGAAAGCAGTGATGTTCCCTCCCTCCGATTTCTTATCAAATTTCAGGCACAACTGCGTGGCCTTCACTTTCTCTCTCAGGCTATAGTATAAGTTAATAACTACTACTTCTTATCATAGACCTAGAGGAATAACTAAATAAACAGACACTTGCCTGTTTGTAAACATTTCACAGTGCAGGAGTTCACTCAGATGTTGGCTTGTGGCCTTCAAACTAGTCTGTGTCTGGGTGAAAACTCTGAATCCTACCGCCTACTCTCTATATACATTCTCAGCAAAAGTAAAAAATTACTCCAACAAGCCACTACCTGTACCTTTAATGAGATAAGGGTGAACCCTTTACTCAATACATCCTGCAAAAATTCCAAAATGAGCGAAATCTTAACCGAACAAGGAAGAACCCCTCGATCTTCACGCAAACACTCGCCAAACATACACATAGGCTAAGGAAGTGGAGAACTTTCTCGCAATCACCACAGTAGAATACCCATTCTTTAGCAAGCAAGCCCTCTCAAGGTCCATACTGTAAGACAAAAATCAATTTGGATCTTTGTGAAGAACAGGTTCCTGCCGTAGCAGATCCCGGTGCGCCAGAAACTGGAGGGGAGAGTCCACCAAGAGCCTTCACAAATTTGCATTCTATTGTCTTCTGGGCCAATCTGGCTCCAGCAGAAGCACCATATCCCTGTGTGACCCTTGATCTTCCAAATTATTCTGCCCAACATAGGCCATGGGAGAAAGGCATACAGCAGCATGTCCTCTGGCCACTCCAGCACGAGGGTATCAATGCCTAAAGACCTTGTATCTCTTCTGCGACTGAAGAAGCAAGGGATTTTCGCATTGCGAGCAGTCACCAATAGGTCCATAAATGGAAGACCCCAACAATCCACTATTAGCTGAAATCCTCATTTGACAATTCCATTCTCCTGGATCCAGACTCTGTCTGCTGAAAAAAATTCTCTCTTATATTGTCTTTTCCTGCAATGCGTGAGGCTATCTCCTGAAGATGCACTTAGCCCATTCCATAAGCTGGGCTATTTCCTGCAACACTTGCTGGCTCTTGGTTCCTCCCTGCCGAATGATTTAAGCCAATGTCATTGCATTGTCCAACATTATTTGGACCGCTCAATCCTGCAATCTGTCGCTGAACTGTAAGCATGCCAACCAAACTGCATGGGCTTCCAGTTAACTGATGTTCCAGAGAGAATCTTCCGCACACCAGCGCCCTTGCGCAGTCAGCTCCTGACAACAAGCTCCCCAACCCTGGAGGCTCGCATCTGTTATGAGTACCAGCCAGTCCAGTGATCTTAGTGAAAACCCCTTTCTTAGATGATCTGCTTTTAACCACCACTGCAGTTGACTACAGACCTCCATTGGCAGGTAGAGCTAAATCGCATAGTCTTGAGACTGTGGGCTCCAACGAGACACTAGAATGCACTGAAGAGGACCCATATGTGCCCTCACCCACGCCACCAGCTCCAGGGTCGCCGCCATCAAAAGGAGCATCTGTAGATAGGACCACACTGATGGGCATATTGTGTTTATCAATAGATGCACCTGCACCATCAGCTTCTGAATACAGCCCTCTGGCAGGAACACGCTGTCCTGTTTCATTCTGAACTGAACAAAGAGATATTCTAGTAACTGTGATGGCTGAAGATTGCTTTTAGCTTTATGACCAAACCTAACTCCTGCAACATGGAGATCACCTTGCACAAGACCCAGAGGCTCTCTTCCAGGCTCTTCCAGTCGTCCAAGTACAGGCGTACTAGGATCCCATCTTTTCTCAACTCCACTGCCACCACCACCAAAACCTTGAAAAATGTTCTGGACATGGTAGCCAAACTAAAAAGGAGTGCTCAAAACTGATAATGATGCCCCAAAACGCAGAAATTGTTGATGCTCTAGCCACATGGGAATATGCAGGTACGCCTTGGACAGATCCAGAGATGTCAGGAACTCCCCCAACTGTCCTGCCATTATCACTGAGCGCAAGGTTTCCCATGCGAAAATAAGTCACCCGCAAATGATGGTTGACCCCTTTGAGATCCAGGATGGGATGAGAAGGGCCCTCCTTATTGGGCACAACAAAATAAATGGAATATTGGCCTGTATTTTCTTGAGATATGGGTACTGGAACCACTGCCCGCAGGCTGAGGAGTCTTGACAACGTACACTCCACTGCCTGTCTCTTCTGCGGAGAGTTGCAGAGAGACACCATGAACACATCCCGAGGAACACTGTGAAACTTCAGCACATAGCCATCCCTTATCACCTCCAGGACCCATTGGTCTGGCGTGATCTCGATCCACCTCTGATAAAATAGAGAGAGGAGACCTCCTATTTCCTGTTCCCAGAGGTTGGTTGGCATACCTTCTTTGGGAGGCTCGGGGTGATTCACTACCTGAGACTGTGCCCCGTCTGGGCTGTCAGGGATGAAAGAACTGAGATCTACCCAAAGGTCGATGCCTTTGAAAAGCCACTCCTCTGTAGGGTCAAAAACGTCTGAATCCCCTAGTACAAACTCTCGTGCTGAAGGATCACGGCGCCTGTTTCTTATTCTCTCATAATCGAGGAACTGGGGACTCACCCAATTTATTGGCTATCTTCTCCAGCTAACTCCCAAACAAAAGCAAGCCTTTAAAAGACAACTTCATAAGGTTAGACTTCGAGGGTGTATTGGCTGACCAACTTCTTAGCCATGCTGACGCCTAGCCACTATTACTGAAGCCACCCCCCCTCTGGTCAAAGTGCGGATCAAATCACAGCTCACATCTACCAAAAAGGCAGCTGCTGGTTCCATCACTGCTCTGGAATTCACTCCAGATTCATTGATCTCCTGAGAAAGCAGTAAACAAGAGCCAGCCACCAGGGACAACAGGAAGCTATCTGCAAATTCATTGCCATTGCTTCAAAGGCCTGCTTAATATAGCCTCAATTCTCCTATCCTGTGCATCCTTCAAGGCCGCTCCTCCTTCTACAGGAATAGTCTTCCGCTTGGTAACAGCACACACAAGCACATCCACCTTCAGAAAATGCAATCACTTTCTCGCAACTGGATCCGGGGGTACAGTCCTTCCAAGACTTGTCCCCCCTTTAAAATTAGCTTCCGGGGCACCCCATTCAAGATCAATTAATTCTTGAATGGCCTCCATAATAGGTAAGAAACATGAAGCCTTATGCAAGGAAATCAAAATGTCATCTTTCTTTGGCTCAGACATGGATTCAGCCTCAGGTAATCCCAGCACTTCAAAGTCTGGGAAATCAGAGCAGGTAACTCATCTCTATGAAAGAACTGCATCATAGTTCTATACGGCTCCAATCCCGGATGAATTTCCCCATCCTCCAGGCAGTAAGGATTGGCCTCATCATCTGTGCCATCTGGTTCCCTATCAGGAAGACCGGCTCCAGGCACACCCCGTTTACCCGTAGCACCAGGTGTGCGGGATTTCACTGCCTGCAACCCTGACCTATTAAGATTGGCTGAGACCGAGGACTGCACCTGAAGAAAGGACTGCTGCCCCTGAAAAAATTCTACCCAAGAAAAAGCAGAGGGATCCATGCCAAAATCAGAGGGCACCTGTCCTGTGCCCACTGAACTACAACGCCGTTGACATCCAGTTAGGGGAGCTCCAAAGTCAGGCAACACTTCTGACAGTTCTTTTTCCATTCTTGCACCAGGCTGGGAAGAACTAGGCTTAGTAAAATCAGATGGAGGCAATTCTCCCTCAGCTCCAAACAGCGCTCACACAAGTTAAAGGGAACGCCAGGCTGAGATGCCTGAATATGACAAGCAACACATAGAACAAGGTGCTTAGTCTTTTTTTCTATGGGCGCCTTCAGCCTGATAATATGCCCTAACAGGTGTCTGACAAAAGTGCACCCAAAAATTAGACGCTCACAAATAAGTCGCTCAACACTGTGCCTAGATAAGTGCCCAAACTGAGCTCCCCCAGGATGTTCAGAAAGTGCCCACAAAAAAAGTGTGTGTGTGTGGTCTCCCTGATAGGTGCCCAACTAGGGGCACAACTAGGTGCAAAATTAAGCGCACAAAGGGCGCACAGCTGGGCACACAAGCACAACCCAATGGACATTGAAGAGGGCAGTCTTTGGCGCACAAAAATGAGTGAAAACGCAGACATGGCCTACCACACAGCAAACCAAACGAGCCTGAGAGTGGAGCCTAGCCGCAAGGACTACACCACCCGCCAATCTCCCCCCATCCCCTGAATTCCACCGGAGGTGGGATGACCGTCTGATCACACGCCGAACATGGAGATCGGAAGGGGGAGAGGAATCCCTACTCAACTCCCCTTCTCTTTATCATTTAATCTTTTTTTTTAATTACTCATTACTTGAGCTCAACCTGTCTTGGCTGAGTATAAGGTTAGTCTCTGACTGCGGGGGAGAAGGCACAGACCTTAACTGCCGCACTTGGCTTCCTGCACCCGCTTGCCTTTCAGCTGTTTTTTTGTTTTTTGGGGTTTTTTTACAGCTAAGTCCACGCCAGTAGAAAACCAGCTTCTGGACCAAGGCTCTCATCTGAGGGATCACAGAAATCACCTCAGGAATGGGAAGAATCATAAAATATCACCATAGGAGAGCAGGGCAAATAATCCTTCTCTTCTTTTTTTTTTTTAAGCAATCTCCAGTAGGGAGATGCACGTCCACCATCTGCTGGAGATGGAGAATACTGGCTGGCTGATGTCGCTGCAGGGATATATATACTGTAATCTCAGCTTTGCTCCATCTCCATCTGCTGGTAGAGGTAAATAACTGACTAGTTTTGGATTCACCTGTTTGAACGCTAAGGAAAAAAAACTGCTGGGCAGATTGGATGGACCACTTGTGTATTTTTCAGCCGACATTTACTATGATATTATATAATAAGAGGTTTATAAAATCATGAATGGTATGGAACAAATTAATAGGGAATGCTTATTTATCAAATAGAAACAGGACTATGGGACACTCCATGAAACTAACTGGTAGAAGATTTAGAACAAATTTTAAAAAGTAGTTTTTCCATCAACTCATAATTAAACTGTGGAATTTGTTGCTGATGATATGATGTGAATAGTATATCTGGGTTTAAAAAAGGTTTGGACAAGTTTCTGGATAGCAGATGCAATAATAAATATTAGTTGGGTATATTTAGGAATTGCCATCCTTTATTTCCATGAGTAAGCAACAAAAAATGAACTTCCCCATTAGCATCTGCAGATACTTGCTATTGATCCATATTGGCCATTGCTGGAGAAAGCATGTTGGGCTTGATGGACCATTGGTCCAACCCTGCATTTGGACTTATGAGGAGACCAAAGAGGATCTGAGGCAGAAAAAGAAGACAGGAAGAGCTGAGGAGAGAGCAAGTGTGCAACAGATCATTGCATTATTTTTTTGGCTGTCATTGATAACATCCTGATATTGATGTTTAATGTGTTTTATTGTTCTGGGAAGGGGGACCCAGGGCTACGAATATATCTGATGCCATTCTCTCACAAATGTGCTGCTTTGCTGCAAAGTATTTTCTTGTAGGGTCTCTCCCAAACAGCACATTGAAATTTCTAGGATTAGCTCCAGGACGTGGCTGATTTCTTCTTGAATGAAACAAAACATCCATTGGCATGGTCATGCACCTGCCTCTATAGTACTGGATTCAGTCTACAGTGCCGGGTTCATCCTTCGGCTACGCTTCCTCCTCCAGCTCCTCTGTAATTTTCTCCTCCTCCATTTTTTCCTTTCCTTCTACATCCTTCACCTCCTTGACAGATATAAGAGGTCTGTGCTTTTAGGAGTCTCCTTCCTTTCTTTTATCCCATTTCTTCTTTCCTCGGTTGTGTGATCTGCATTACTCCAACCCTCTGCTAGACATCTAATGGGCCTGAGCTGATCTATTGGGGTGCCCTCCTGAACCCTTCTGGCCTCTTCCCTTGTTCCATGGCTACTTTCTCCTTGTTTACTTCCTTCCTGTAGCCTCCACTCATTTCCTAGCATTAGCAGCCCTCCCCCTCTCTTCCCTGCTATAATATCCATACTGTTGCTTTTACGCACCTTTCATGCCCTCCTACAGAGAGACTCGCTCACCAACCATGTAATGTTTCTCTTTCAAGAAGATCCTTACTAGCACAGAAGGCTGATAGACAGAAACACACACATATTCACCCTCTCACTCACAGACCTGGCACAATGGGCAATCAAAGGAAATGTGAAACAAAAATTATTTTTTCTATAAACTTTGCTTTTGTAAATGTTAAATGTCCTATCTATTTTCCTCCTGTTTTTCCCCTTCCCAGTGGCCTCTGTTGCTATCATCTCCCCAAAATACCTGGCCAGTTCAGGGGACCCTTGCTGGCTTGAGGTCTTGAAGGATCCTTTCCTAAGGTATAATCTCAGTATCATTTGCCTGGCTGGCTAAGCGTTACCAAAATAGCAAAAGTCTTCTTCCCTCTCTCCTGGGGGCCTGAACACACCACATCTCAATGATAATCCCAATGGACAAATTCAGGTCCAACCTTCTGTGCTACAATGCAACAGCACTATAGCCAAAGTCAAGGTAGCTGGCCCAAAAGTTTGAACTCTGCAATAAAACTCTATCACATGGATTTACTAATGTTACTTTGTATGATGTATACTACTGTCCCTTCCTTTTTCTCCTTGTTCACTTGTACTGTGGAAATGTTTGTTTAGTATCAATCTGATTTTCTTCCATTACTGCTGTGCATGCTTGCATATGCTTACTCAAAGAACACATTATTTCAAAATCAAACCAAAGCCCATGGAATACATACCTGGTCTGACCTACGAAGGAGTCCTGTCACCACCTAGAAGCAGCAAAATATGATTGTTAGCCTGCATTTCTTATTGCATTAACATCTTTAATTACAGTGCTACAATAAAGAGCAATCACTTACCTGTAACTGTCATTCTCCAAAGATACCACACTAATGGGGATACTATTGGGTCATGTGATTATACTGCATGGAAAAGTGCCCTTACAAGCTTTGGACCAACCTCAGATTGCCAGAAAAGAAAAAGGACAATGCCTAAAGGGGGAGAAGGAGAGCTGTCTCTCCATTAATGTGCTATTTCGAAAGAATGCTGTCAACCATGGTAATGCAGGGGCAGGGCACATTTTGGGGACAGAGAGCAGAAGAGCTCATTCACCAGTCAGAGTGACGTAGGAGTGGAGAGAACATTTCGGGGGCAGAAAACAGCCACTCATTTGCATACGAGCAACTTTCCTCTTTTATTATAATTAATTACTTTCCCAATAATTCCTAGAATTCTGTTTGCATTTTTGAAAGCTGCTGCACACTGAACTAAGGATTTCAAAGTATTTATTTAGTTATTTATTTATTTATTTAAAAGGAATTTAAGGTTCTGGGCAGGTTACATAAAAACATACATAGTTTTAACATAAAAGCAGTGATCAAATACATGACATCAATAAAACAAATGACTGCCCCATAGGAAACAGAAGAGTAGTTGAACTCCAGGTGTCACCACCATAAGAAAAGGACTCTAGGGATTGAAAGTTTGTGTAAACAAGTAGGATTTCAGAGCCTTCTTGAATTCCTTAGGACCTGTAACAGAATGGATTGCAAAGGGAAGGGAATTCCAGACAATTGGACCGGCAATAGAAACTTTCATTTTGCGTACTGTCCACACTGATTCTATGATCCTTTTCTTGAGTAGTAAGGATGTGCATTCATTTGAAATGAATGGGTATAATACACCAAGTGAGATCATTATTATTTCATTCGTGGACCCCCAAGAAAAAGGAGGGTGTCCATGAAATAAATGAACATTTTTGTTCCATGCATTTATGTTTCCTATTCAAGCCTATGGCTTATTGAAAAATGCTGCAGTGAGACTAACAAGCATAGCAACCAAGAAATTCCAGAGTGAGATAGTCGCGAGGATAGAGTTTAGGTGGGAGAAAAGGGCAAGTAGGCAGGATGGAGGACCAAGCAAGGTGAAGCTGCCCTATTCCTGACAATACATCTTGGAGCCTTGCTGTCATACTCCAGACTCCACAAATTAGGAGTCTTTATGCCACATTATCTTGCTGCTATACCACTTATGCTATATTTGAAGGTCATGATGCCACTCTGCCTAGTTACCATGCTCTTTCTAACACTGCCTTGCTGCTATACTCGTTATGTTACTCTTTAAGAGGTATTGCTGCCATACCTCTGAAGTACCACCTTGGGGATGTTGCAATCACTCGCCTTGCTGCCATACTCTAGACTCTATGCCTTGCAGGTGTTGATGCCACTTTGCCTTGATGCTCTACTCCTGATGTTGCTTTGTTTGCCTTGCTGTCCCACTCCTGACACAATATCTTGAGGATCTTACTACCATTCTGCCTTGTTGCCATCTATTCCCCCAATACTAGACCTTGATAATCTTGCTACTACTCTTTATTACTGTTATATGTTTTTGTTTAGCTCACGTCATTTCATTGGTAACTCAAGGCAAGTTATTCCCCTTATGCTACACCTTGGGGGTCTTGCTGCCAACTCTGCATTGTTGCTATACTTTCTGCTACACTATCTTGCTGCCATATCCCACACCTCAGAGGTCTTTCTGACACTCAGCCTTACTACCATACCACAGAATTTACACTCTGGTGGGTCTTTCTGCCACTCTACACATTAGGGTGTTTCTGCCACTGTGGACGGCTGCTTTGCACCTCTCATAGTGCTTTGTGTCTTCTTGCCATACTTTCTGCTGTTTTGAATCTCTATTGGGGCCTTGGAGGTATTTCTGCCACTTTTGGTGCTTTGCTCCACCTTCATGATGCCTTACGACATTCATGATATTCTTGGTGCCATTTCATCCCTTTTGTACTACCTTTGAGAGTTCCTTCCACTGTTATAGGTGCCCTCTTATGAAGCCTGAGGGTGTTCTTGACACTCTTGCAAGTTGCTTTGTTCCTCTGACAGTGCATTGGAGAACTCCTGCAACTCTGGTACCCTTTTACCCCTTTATGGTATCTTTGGCTATTCATATAACTTTTGGTGCCACTTTGCTACAGTATCAGTGCATTGCAGTTCTCTTCCCCTTCTGATGTTGTCTACCCACAAGTTTCATTATAATTGATTAGAAGCCCACAATTTTGAAGATCAAAATAGGCTGCATTGTTTCCTCCATTGACTTTAATGGCAAAAGAATGAACAAAAAAAAATCTCATTTGAAACTAACAAAATGAATGGAAATGACTATGAAACGAATGAACAAACTAAAAAATTTGCCTCTGCATATCCCTTCTGGGTACTTACTCCTAATACAGAACCCAGCACTGAGTACATATTGTTTGGATTATTTTCCTCTATGTGCACCACATTGCACTTGTCCATATTAAATTTCAGCTACCATAGTCTTGCAAGGTCTTTCAGCAGTTCCTCACAGTTGGCCTGTGTTTTAACTACTTTGAATATTTCTGTATCATCTGTAAATTTGATCACTTCATGCATCACAACTTACATGTAAAAAGTATTAAGACAGGCCATGAGAGAATTTGAGAAGAATCTTGCTAGAGAGGCAAACACTATTAAAAAATTTTTCAAGTGGGAGGCGCTCTACCAGCATGAACCAAGATGGCCGCTTAACTCAGGAGCTGTTGTGTCCACCGGTTCCTGACACTCTCTCTCCGCCCTCCTTACTTCTTTGGCGACTCCCTCTTCGACCGTGGGAAGATTGGCTGCCGCAGCGTCCTTCTGCCAAAGTCCTCCGGCATCCCCGGACTGGCTAGATGCTGCAACCCATGTTTCCTGGAGGCCTAGGGGCACGCGCGCAGCGTGGCCCCGACTGAAGTACCGGCGAATGCGCGAACCTCAGGGGCGTCCCCCTGAGATGACATCACCCGCGACGGATATATAAGGTCTTAGAATTTGCTAACAGATTGAGTTAGCATCGGGGTACTCTACCTAAGCTACTCTGCCTCCTCGGACTTACCAGGGGTACCCGCTCCTGGGGGGCCTCGTGCTCTTCTTTGTTTTTCAGGTGACAGTCTGGAACCGGTACTCGCTCCTCAAGGGCCCTCGTTCCCAGACTTGCTCCATATTCTCTTCTGCCTGGAAGTCATCACTGCCAACTACATCAGTGAGTTACCATCGCTCTCTCAGAGCTTTCCCTAGAACCAGGTACTCGCTCCTTGAGGGCCTATACATTCCAGCTCCTGGGCTTCTATGAGACATTGTGTGAGTGTTACCATCAGGTTCGGTACATGAACTCTGCATACCCTGTCTACTCACTATATTTCAGTTTCTCTACAGCTCAGCCTCCAGGGATCGCTGTTCCAGTATCTGGGGGACTACAGCCCAGCCGGGCTTGCCAGCTCACTACTGCCACCTCTGGTGGTTCAGTATACTGTCTAATAAAAGAACTAGTGTGTGTCTGTCTCCTAATTAAGCCTGACCGGTGGTCCCTCTCGGGATCTTCCCCCGGGGGCGTGGTCATCTGCCACTGGTCCAAGGATCCACCCACAACTCTCCTAAATAACAACAGATTGCTAACTCCCTAGCAGACTGCTAACTCCTAACAGATTGCTAACTCTAACAGGAGCTCTCTTCCTCTCACTTTTGAATCCACACTTTTGAGCGCTTATAACCCGTTCTTGGCTTTCTTGCTGTGCTTTGAGTACTTACTCCTCAGGATGGCTAATAGGAAAAGGGCGACCTATTTAAAGCACTTTTCCTTCAGTGAACATGCTTCGGAGCTGATCTGTGAGGACACGAAAACAGCGATGAATCCTGTGGACAAGCCGCAGCGGTTTTATCCACATTGTTGTAGCAAGAAGTGGAGTTTATGGATTTCCCTTCCAGATTGGAATTGCAGGAGTGGTTCCTAGAGATCCAGGGAGATATATGCCAGCATAAAACTGAATTCTTTACCTCTATAACGGAGGATCTCGCGGAACTGGGGCATCACATGCATGAGATAGATACCTGAGTTGAGAACCATGGTGCAGCCTTTATTAATCTCAGTGCTCAGCATAAAACCATGCAAAATGAGCTTGCTCTCTTAGCAGATAAATTGGAAGATCTCGAGAATCGTTCAAGATGATGTAATCTACGGATTAGAGGGGTTCCTGAGATGGATGAGAAAACTAACTGCACGGCCACAGTGGAAATGATCTGTGCCTTAATTCTTGGCATCACAGAAGGCCCGTGGACAGTTCCTGTGACCTGAACAGATAATCAAAATAGAGCAAGCGCACAAGGCGCTAGGCCCCAAGTGCGATAACAGGCCTAGCGATATTGTTCTCTGCCTCCACAGCTTCCTTCAAAAATCGACCATCGTTGTGGCAGCCTGGAAGAAAGCTATTTGGTGCTGGAAGGGCCTGGAAATTGCTATCAACAATGATTTAGCGCCATCCATGTTGCAAAAACAGAGCACTAAGCCAGGAGGGGTCTCCATTACCACTGGGCTTTCTCATTTGCTCTTCAGTTCCCGCACAAGGGGACGTCTTATCGGATCCGATCCCTGTCTGAAGCTGAGTTGGTCTTTCAACAAGCAGGACTGTCTGTTTTCTCCGTTCTTACTACAGCACCAAGTGCAACGACAGTGGACACGTTTCCAAGATGGCGTCCTGCGGGCCAGAGAGGAAGAGGTCTGCAGCGCCATTCTGAAGAGTCGTGATCAATACTATTTTTTATTTTATTTTTTTTTTTTTTGTGTATAATCTGTTTTTATTTGGGTTGCAGAGCTCAATAAGAAAACAGCAACATACAATAGAAAACTAACAGCAGACTGCCGTAGCCACTAAGTAGAAGACACAGCATAGTAAATAACAAACAGTATCAAAATGGCCAACCAAAGCAGCCCCGGCAAGTGCTCACAAAATATGTGAAGCATACTGCAAACACAAAATTACAAGATGAACATGAGAGCGAATAAACTTGATGTACCTCCCATCCCCCACCCCCCCTCCCCTCCCCACACTGGGTAGTGATAAGCAAAAGAGACAGAAAAGTGAAACTGGGAAATGCGGGCAAAACCCATAAGTAGTATTGTCAGGACTCTTCTAGAACAGCTAAGCCTACGAGGAAATGGATTCATCTAGCCATTTTTTATATAGGCTCCAGACAGCCTGGAAAGAGGAAAGACGATTCCGATGAACGGCAGTGAGTCTACTCAATTGATATATGGAAAATAAACGATGTTGCACTGCAGCAAGCGTTGGAATCTTAACCTGTTTCCAATGCAAAGCCAGCTCTGTGCGCGCCGCAATAAAGGATTGCAATAGCAGTTTCTGGTGTGTGAGAGTATATTCTTTCATAGGCACCCCCAAGAGAACATGCCAGGGTCGCGCCTCGCAGGGGACCGTAAGTATCTTAGATAGCCACTGGAGCACCTCCAGCCAATAACCCTGGATCTTGGGACAAGACCACCAAAGATGAAGATAAGTACCCTGGGCCCCACATTGTCGCCAGCAGCAGTCAGGAATATGTGGGTAAAACCTATGCAATGTGAGGGGAGTATAATGCCACCTATAAAGCAGTTTATATGAATTCTCTTGTAACCCCGCAGAAATGGAACATTTGCCAGCAGCTGAATAAATGGTATCCCAATCATGGTCATCCAGGGAACCCGGGAAATCTAAATACCAAAGTGCCCGATATTTATGAGTCACCAGGGATTTATTAATAAACATAGCATAAATTTTTGATATAATCCCCTTCATAATCGAGGCGTGTTGACATAATGTCTCGAATAGTGTGTTTTTGGTCCGCAGGGTGCCACGTCGCATCCCGGCGTGTATGAAGGAGGCTATCCTAGCATATAATAAGAAATCCAGATTGCTTCCTGGATGTAAGTCATTGAGTTGCGTTCGAGATAGCGGCGATCCCTGCTGTAGCATGTGACCGAGATAGAGGACCCCCGACCGTTGCCAGGCCTTAAGGCCCGAAGGGCGTTCAATTTGAGGCACTACCGTGTTAGTGAATAAGTGGGTCGATAAAGAATGCATTTCAGGGCCCACTAATTCCGTTTGCCAGCGGTGCCAAATTCGCAGTGTGGTGCGCAGGGCGAATGGGTAATAACCAAACTCGCCCCACGTGGCCCTGGGCTGCCAAGGGAGGGCTTGAAGAGGGAAATTCCCCACTAACCCTTGTTCAAACCTCACCCACTGAGGGATATCCTGGGTTCCATGAAGAGCCACCAGGGCCCTCAACTGAGCTGCGTAATAATACCACAATAAATTAGGCAAATGGAGACCTCCTCTATTCTTAGGCATATAAAGAATAGACCTCGCCACCCTAGGCGGGCGTCTCCTCCAGATGAACCCACACAGTAATTGCTGCCATTGTCTAAGCAAGGGGGCAGGAAGGCTAATGGGAATCGTAGTAAAGAAATCTAAGAAGCGTGGTAAAACGTTCATTTTGATAATAGCCAGGCGACCCAACCACGAAAATACCTGGCGATCCCAACGTCTCAGATTCTCCTTTATAGTAGTCACTAGAGGACAATAATTTAGTGGAAATAGTTGTCGAACGTGGGACCCAATTTTAACCCCTAGATATTTCAAATAGGAGGGGGCCCATAAAAAGGGGAATTTGGGCTTAAGGGCCTGAGCTACAGCAGCTGGAAGAGTCAAATTAAGTATCTCCGACTTATCATAATTGATACGCATACCTGAAACGGCCGAGAAGCTGTGTAGTTCAGCCATCACGCCATGTAAGGACGTTTCGGGATCAGATAACGTCAACATAACGTCATCTGCAAAAAGGGAAATTTTGGAGTGAACTGAGCCGCCCCAGATCCCCTGAATAGTTCCAGCCCCTCGGACTCTAGTGGCAAAAGGTTCCAAAAACAGTGCAAAAAGCAAGGGAGAAAGGGGGCATCCTTGCCGCGTGCCTCTCTTAATGTCAAAGAGGGGACCATATCCGCCATTAACCTTTACCCTAGCCAGAGGGCGCTCATATAATTTCCGTATCCACAACGTAAAAGCATCCCCAAAGCCCATTTTGCCCAAGACTTTAAACAAAAAATCCCAGTGAACGAGGTCGAACGCTTTTTCGGCGTCGAGAGCTAAAAGTACAGCTGGAATTCCTCGTTGATGAACCAAATCAACTATGTTGACAATCCGGCGCACATTGTCGGCCGCCAATCGCCCTGGGACAAAACCCACCTGATCATTATGAATCAGGTCTGGCAAAACCCCGTTAAGTCGGGCCGCCAGTACCCTAGCCAAGATTTTCAAATCAATGTTGATTAATGAAATAGAGCGGTAGGAGCTACATTTAACGGGATCCCGGCCCGGTTTAGCTAGCACCGAAATCCCAGCTGTATTGGAGTCACTCGTAAGGGACCCTCCCGCGAGTAAGGAATTAAAAGCCTTAGTGAGGGGTCCGGCTATTTGGTGAGCAAATTTGCGATAATAAGTTCCCGTGAAGCCATCCAGACCTGGTGCCTTTCCAGGCTTAAGTTGCTTGATGGCCGCCACTACTTCATCTGTAACTATGGGGGTATCTAATAGGGTTTGCCCTCTCTCACTAAGTACAGGTAACTGGACCGAGCCTAAATACTGGTCTATGGCCTCCTCCTGTAAGTGAGAATCCTGAGTGTACAAGGTGGCATAAAAATCGGTAAAGGCCTGTCTAATATCCTCCGACACAGTGATCACCTCACCTTGGGTATCCTGGATTTTGGAAATGAGCATTCTAGTTTGGGCCGCCTTTAACTGTCTGGCCAAATACTTTCCGGCCTTGTTCCCACCTTCGTAAAATTGTTGCTTGAGAAGCATTAACTGGTGACTAACAGCCGAGTCCTCCAATGAGCGCAATTTATCTTTAAGGAGTAATATTTGCTGATATACAGCTCCAGACTGGGTCCGGCTGTGAACCTGAGTCAGCCTGGTCAGCTCCGTTAGCCAAGCGCTGCGCTTGGTCTCCCTTTCCCGATTACAAAATGCAGCCCGTGCTATACACTCTCCCCTAATCACCGTCTTAGAGCACTCCCAGACGATCATTGGGGACATACCTTCAGTTTGATTAGTGGAGAAGTAATCCTTCATTGTGTTTACCAACTGATCTATAAAGGTTGTGTCTTTTAGCAGACAGTCATTAAGGCGCCATGGACGAAACCCCCTATTCAGGTCCCTAAAATGGCACAGTAGCCAAATAGGAGCGTGGTCCGACCACGTAATATTATCAATATCAGTTCTGGTAACTGAGTTCAATAATGACCTAGACATAAAAAAACAATCTATTCTTGTGTAGGTACCATGAACATGGGAATAAAAAGTATAGGCCCTAGATGTCGGATATCTAGCCCTCCAAACGTCCTCCAGACTCCAATCCTCCAAGATTGCATACCACAGTTGTCTAGTCTGGGGGTCCGCAACTTTCCCAGAACTTGAGTCACGCAATGGGTCTTGCACAAAGTTAAAGTCGCCTCCGATAATAAGTTCCCCTTCCGCATGCAGTGACAGCAAGCCCCTTAACTCCCGAAGAAAATGTGTTTTGTTAGCATTAGGGAAATATACATTAACCAGAGTAAAGACCTGTTTGCCCACTCGTATCCTAACCAACACATAGCACCCTAGTGGATCACAGACATGAAACAACTCCTCATGAGCATAAGTGGAGGCAAATAGTATACCCACTCCCGCATATTTAGAAGTTTTGGTGCTGGCTGCCCAGTGAGTCGTGGGATACTGCGCAAAGTGCAGTAACCGTTGATGATGTTTCCTAACATGCGTTTCTTGTATAAAGACAATGCCCGCCCCCTGACGTGACAGTTCCCTCTGTAATAAGGTGCGCTTGCGCGGAGTATTGAGCCCCTTCACATTGAGAGATAAGATCTTAGTCGCCATAACTAACAATCAAAGTCCCACCCCACATCCCTCGCACCAGAAACCAAGCATCGTCACCACTCACTGCCATCCCCCCGTTACATTCCTCAATCCCAGGCCAAGACCCGGATCCTCCAGCAAAAATAACAATAACAATACCCGCCTCACCCAGTATCCTACCACTACCAGTGTAGCCCCTATTGAGATCTATAGTATCCCACTCCCTCATGGAGAGATACTCCACCTCTGGGACCTGTTGTAGTGCGCATGAGAACGGCCCCTCTCCCTACAACCTCCCCTCCCCCCCACCACATCAAACCATGAACAAGGTAAAACAAGAATACATTAGAGAACCTAAATGCAATAAAACTCAGCATGAGAACAGTTCATGTTCCAGAAGCGTGAACTGGACCCCAGTAACCGCACAAGAGTCCATCCCGGCCACCAGGCACTGCTAAAGAAGTAATAGCCGCACTGCCTCTGTGTTAAAGAATCAGCACTTCCTGTTGGAGGCAAGTGATAGAAAAAAGTCATCCCTTGTCCGATGCGGCTGTGCTGCGTACTCCAGTTTGCCTCCTCAGACGTTTTCCTCCTTTCTCCGCTCGTTGCCATCTGGGTGCCTCATCACGCCGGGGCGATGGCTTCTGTGCAGCGGGCAGTTGAAAGCGAACCGGCAGCTGGGCGTTGGAAAAGACTCCTGGCGCCTCGTCTAGAGATGTAATCTTATACCCCACACCCTGGATCTGGAAAGAAAGCCCGAAGGGGTAGGTCCATCGATAGCAAATGTTCTCTCACGCAGCTGTGCAGTAACTTCCCGCAGTTCGAACCGTTTCTTCAGAGTGACTGGCGACAGATCCTGAAAGATGGAAATGTGATGGTTTTGCCATTTAAGGTCTTTGATGTTCCGAGCAATATTGTATATTTTATCCTTAATAGGGAAGCTGGTAAAACACAGCACAATATCCCTGGGTCGCTGGTCAGACCTGGGCCCTAATGCTCTGTGTGCCCGCTCAAACCGGATCTCCAGGCCGCTAGCGAGGTCCTGCGCCTCCCCCTCCGGCGCTTGCTGGAGAATAAAAGAACAAATTGTTGCCGCAGTCTCCGCTGCTACAGCATACTCCGGAAGCTCTGGCACACCTCGTATGCGCAGGTTGTTGCGCCTGCTACGATTTTCCAGATCCTCTACTTTATTTTGCAAAGTTAGCAAATCAGAAGAGCAAGTAGCTTGTTGAGAAATAAGAGAGTTGATAGATTCCCCGTGGCCATCCAGCCTGTTTTCAGCTTCATCCACCCTGTTCCCCATGGCAGCCAGATCCTCTTTCAAGTCTGCCATGGACGCCATTAAGGCATCACGATGCTGTTTTAAGTCTGCCCGAATCTCTAAAAACCAGGTTCTGGCCTCAGAACGGGTGAGTAGCTCAGATGGGTCTACAGGGGTGCTCGCGGGGCCAACGTCAGCATGCTGCTCTAGCTCCTCTCCCGGGTCGCGCGGTTCGCGGCTCGCAGCCTCGCCGCCATCTTGCCCTGCATCGCCCGATAATTTTTCATAAGAAAACTGTTTTAAGTCCGTGGTTTTGCGCTTGTGGGCCATCGCGCCGGGATTCCCAGGGGGTTACACTCACGATTATTAATAAAATCGCCGGTTTTGGAAGCCGATATCCGCAATTTAATAGGTCTCTAGGTGGGAGGGAGCCCGGAGCGGAGCCGTCACACGTCCTCACTCATGCGCGGCGAACAGCGCCCCCCTTGCGCGGCGAACAGCGCCCCCCGTGATCAA
Organism: Rhinatrema bivittatum; assembly: GCF_901001135.1. Taxonomy (NCBI): domain Eukaryota; kingdom Metazoa; phylum Chordata; class Amphibia; order Gymnophiona; family Rhinatrematidae; genus Rhinatrema; species Rhinatrema bivittatum. The sequence goes on from NC_042623.1 coordinate 126,003,764, forward strand.
TACTATCTGATCAGGGCTGAGACTATTTTACTGCAAAGATATTTACAGTGTGTTTTTTCTAATGCATAAAGTAGTGATACTTTGAAGGGTGTGCTCTAATCACTGCATGTTGGTCTTATTTGCTCTCTATATTTCTGAACCATAGTTTTTATTAGTGGTGTTGGTCAGTGTTAGTATTGGTTACTATTTGCTATGTTTTGGGAGGAGGGACAGTTGGGCGTTCATGTTGGTCTGCAGGTCTGTCCCCTTTATGGGAAGGAGTTCACTGACTAGGTTAGGTGGACCGGATATTGGATGGAGGAGGAGGGTTCGAGGGCCTGGAGTTTATTTTTTATTTGTTTATTGAAATTAAAAAAAAACAAACATACACAAAGAATCCACTTTGTTTCAGAAACATGATACATACAAAACACAGATAAAAGTTAAAGAAACATTCCAGTCACAATAATTCACTATCTATTTAGACCACAACCAGTGGGGGAGGTCAGCCAAATAAGGAGAAATAAAAGTAATCCTACAGAGGAAAGACTTAGCTTACTACGGCTCCCAAATTATTTATTAGATGTCACCTAATCTTCATTCCCTTCCAAGTGATAACATTTTCTTATAATCAACAAAGATCTTAAGTTGCTCGGGTGAGAAAAAAACAGTTATCTCTATTATACTTATTTAAATTTATATTATATTTATGGAAAGGAGTTCACTGACTGGGTTGGGTGGACTGGATATTGGATGGGGTAGGGGTGTTCGGGGGCCTGGAGTTTATTTTTATGGTTTATTTCTACCTTATTCTCTGTGCACTGTGGATCCAAATTTATATACTTATGTGTGGGATTGCTGGGGTTTTTTGTTTCTTTTTGTGCCATAGCGATTTTTTTCTACTATAATAACGGCTTGTATTTTATCTCTTAATGTTAAGGGTCTTAACTCTCACAGAAAACGTCATCTACTTTCCCAAGAATGGTCTCCCCGAAGGTAACCATTGCCGATTTGCAGGAGACACACCTCAGGAAAAAGCATGAATACCTGTTGGCATTCAAAGAGTATCCACACAAATTTTTAACTGCTGCTAAGGGAGCGAGATACTCAGGTGTGGGTATCAGCTCCTCCCACTTGGTTCATGATGTTCTATTTCAATCATCAGAACCCTTAGGCCGCTATGTATTATTAAAAATATGTCTGGGGCTGATGTCTTAACTTTGGTGCCCCTGTATGCCCCTAATCAGGGTCAAGAGCTCTTTCTCCATTCTATAAGGAAGCTTTTGGACTCCCATGCAGAGGGATTTCTAATCTTGGGAGGAGACTTTCATTTCGCTCCATGACCGAGCTTGGATAATTCCCAGCTTATCAGTGATTCCTGAAAGGGACTAGGAAACTATTGTCATCTATTATGGAGGATTGGAGTCTTACTGATGTCTGGAGGCAGAGGTTTCCAACCTCTCACTCCTACGCCTTTTATTTTAAGAACATAAGAACATGCCATACTGGGTCAGACCAAGGGTCCATTAAGTCCAGCATGCTGTTTCCAATAGTGGCCAATCCAGGCCATAAGAACCCTGGTAAGTTCCCAAAAACTAAGTCTATCCCATGTTACTGTTGCTAGTAACAGCAATGGTTATTTTCTAAGACAACTTAATTAGTAGCAGATAATGGACTTCTCCTCCAAGAAATTATCCAATCCTTTTTTAAACCCAGCTACACTAACCGCACTAACCACATCCCCTAGCAACAAATTCCAGAATTTAAGTGTGTTGAGTGAAAAAGAACTTTCTCTGATTAGTTTTAAATGGGCCACATGCTAACTTCATGGAGTGCCCCCTAGTCTTTCTATTATCTGAAAGAGTAAATAACCGATTCACATCTACCCGTTCTAGACCTCTCATGATTCCATTCTAAACACCTCTATCATATCCCCTCTCAGCCGTCTCTTCTCCAAGCTGAAAAGTCCTAACCTCTTTAGTCTTTCCTCATAGGGGAGCTGTTCCATCCCCTTTATCATTTTGGTCGCTCTTCTCTGTACCTTCTCCATCGCAACTATATCTTGTCTGAGATGCGGTGACCAGAATTGTACACAGTATTCAAGGTGCGGTCTCACCATGGAGCGATACAGAGGCATTTTGACATTTTCCATTTTATTCACCATTCCCTTTCTAATAATTCCCAACATTCTGTTTGCTTTTTTGACTGCCGCAGCACACTGAACCAACGATTTCAATGTGTTATCCACTATGACGCCTAGATCTCATTCTTGGGTTGTAGCATCTAATATGAAACCCAACATTGTGTAATTATAGCATAGGTTATTTTTCCCTATATGCCTCACCTTGCACTTATCCACATTAAATTTCATCTGCCATTTGGATGCCCAATTTTCCAGTCTCACAAGGTCTTCCTGCAATTTATCACAATCTGCTTGTGATTTAACTACTCTGAATAATTTTGAATCATCTGAAAATTTGATTACCTTACTTGTCGTATTCCTTTCCAGATCATTTATAAATATATTGAAAAGTACGGGTCTCAATGCAGATCCCTGAGCCACTCCACTGCCCACTCCCTTCCACTGAGAAAACTGTCCATTTAATCGTACTCTCTGTTTCCTGTCTTTTAGCCAGTTTGTAATCCACGAAAGGACATCGCCACCTATCCCATGACTTTTTACTTTTCCTAGAAGCCTCTCATGAGGAACTTTGTCAAACACCTTCTGAAAATCCAAATACACTACATCTACCAGTTCACCTTTATCTACATGTTTATTAACTCCTTCAAAAAGGTAAAGCAGATTTCTGAGGCAAGACTTGCCTTGGGTAAAGCCATGCTGACTTTGTTCCATTAAACCAAGTCTTTCTATATGTTCTGTGATTTTGTTATTTAGATCACTTTCCTCTATTTTTCCTGGCACTGAAGTCAGGCTAATTGGTCTATAGTTTCCTGGATCACCCCTGGAGCCCTACAGCCCTCACTAATGTACCTAGTGCTCAATCCTTTTCCACCTTTTTCCAGCTCAAGATTCATAATATTTGTTTGTCTTTTTCATTGATTCCAAATTGGTTCTCAGATCCTCCTCCTACCACGCTATCCTGGGAAGAATTTGATGTTGTCTCTAGTCTCGAGGTTGAGAATTTCATAACCAACCTGAATGACACTATCTGTCCACTTTTTCATTGCTTATCCTCCCTATTTAAATCTTCAAAAAATGTGTTAGCCCCCTGGCTCACCAAGCTAAACTACTTATCACTGGCTGAAGGTAATGTGTTATCACTTCTCAAGAAAGCTACTGTGCGCCCACTTTTAAAGAAATCTTCACTTGATCCCACTGACCCCAACAACTATCATCCTATCTCTTCTCTACCTCATATCTCAAAACTTCTTGAATGTGCTGTTTTATCCCAGCTTACTGACCATCTTGAAAAGCATGAGGTCTTGAACCCTCACCAATTTGGTTTCCGACGCTCTCTAAGTACAGAGATTCTGTTATTGTCCCTCACTGATTTCCTTAGACATAGTTTGGATAACAGTAAACAATTTGGGGCAGGTTAGATAGGGGAAGGGAGGGGAAGGTGGGGGGGGGGCCAGAAGGAAAGTTTCCGCCGAGGCCGCTCCGATTTTGGAGCGGCCTCGGAGGGAACGGAGGATTGCTGCGCAGCTTGGCGCGCACAGGCTGCCGATTTTGCGCAGCCTTGTGCGTGCCGACCCTGTATTTTATAACATGCGCACGGCAGCACGTACATGTTATAAAATCAGGAGTAGATTTGTTCGTGCCGGGTTGCGCGAACAAATCTACTCCCCGCGCGCACCTTATAAAATCTACCCCATTATGCGGATGACATTCAGTTTGTCCTGCAAATTCGCTCAACATGGCAGGAAACTCTTGAAGATCTTAATATCTGTTTTTCTACCCTAAAAATGGTTAAACCATAATAAACTTGCTTTGAATATTGCCAAAACAGAATTCATTGTCATTCACAGTCCGCGTATCTCCCTAACAAATCTCTCTGTTACAATTGATGATTCAGTTTACACCATCAAAAACCAAATAAAAAGACTTGGCGTCATTTTGGATAACACCTTATCTTCTCGCCCCCAGATCAGACATCATTTCTCAGGTATTCTATAGACTCAGAGTACTGTCAGGCCTCAAAAAATGTCTTCATCCCCCAGATTTCCACATAATTTTGCAAGCTTCCATCTTCCCAAATATCGACTATTGTAAGAGTCTTTATTTGGGAATTCCTTCTTCCTCTCTTCGTTCCCTACAGCTACTTTTAAACTCAGCCGCTAGACTCATTTCTGGAGGTGTGATCATATTACTCCAACTCTAGCAGAGTTGCGCTGGCTACCAATCAAAGAGAGGATACGAATGCTAGTCTTTAAGCTGCTGAATGATCACTCTTGCAGTTGGGCCAACTCGATTTTAATATTTTATCAACCATCTAGAATCTTGCGCTCATCCCAAAGGGGACTACTGGATATTCCATCTCCCCATCTCGCTCGACTCCATACTACCCACGAGGGTGCTTTCTCAGTTGCTGAACCAATATTTTGGAATTCACTTCCCATAGACCTCAGACAAAATGACTCACTTAAGAATTTTAGAAAATAAAGACCTTTCTTTTTAAGCTGGCTTATTATTAAGTTTACCTTTTAAGTTGGCTCATTTTAAGTTAACTTTTTTCCTTTTAATTGTGAAATTTATTTTATTTGTTTTATCACAGAGTTATATTATTTATTTGTTGTTTTTGTTGGTTTTATTTGATTTCAGTTTTTCTATGTGCTGTTTTAGTTTTGTTTTTATAATCATTTAATGTCTGTTTTATTTTACTTTACATACATAATCATAAAGATGTTCATCACCTAGGCCTTTTGTGTTAGGCAATCCAGAAATTCAAATAAATGTAAAAGTAAAAGTAAATAGTATCAAAATGATAGCGTGGATCAAATTGGTAGGGGGTGGCACTATATGTTAAGGATGACAGAGTCAAACAGGATAAAGATCTTGCAGGAAACCAAATACACGGTGGAATCTTTATGGATAGAAATTTCATGTATGATAGAGAACAGTATAACAGTGGGGGTATTCTTCCATGCACCTGGTCTGAATGGACAAATGATAAAATGCTAACAGAAATTAAGGGAGCTAACAAATTTGGCAACACAATAATAATGGGAGATTTTAAATACCTCAATAATGACGGAATACATTTCACATCAGGGAATGCTAGGGAGGTAACGTTTCTAGATGAAATAAATGCTTTGTGGAGCAGCTAGTCCAGGAACCTAAGAGAGGGAGAGCTATCTTAAGCATTATTAAAAGATTTGGTGCAAGAGGTAACAATAAAGGGGGAAACTTGGCAATAACAATCAAAACAAGATAAAATTTGACATAATAAATGGAAGGAGGACAATTATGAAAACTACTGCACTAGTATTTCACTTTCAAAAGGGAGACTATAATAAAATGAGAAACATAGAAAAAAAAAGTGCAGCTGCAAAGGTTTTAGAAAAGCGGAATTAAAAAAGGTACAGAGAAGAGCAACCAAAATGATAAAGGGGATGGAACAATTCCCCTATGAAGAAAAGCTAAAGAGGTTAGGGTTCTTCAGTTTAGAGAAGAGACAGCTAAGGGGAGATATGACAGAATATAAAATAATGAGTGGAATGGAACGTGTAAATGCGAATTGGTTGTTTACACTTTCAAAAAGTACAAAGACTATGGGACATTCAATGAAATTACTAGATGATACATTTAAGACAAACAGGATAAAATATTTTTTTACTCAATGCATAATTAAATGCTGGAATTCATTGCCAGAGGATGAGCTGAAAGCTGTTTGTGTAGCTGGGTTTAAAAAAGGTTTAGACAAGTTCCAGGAAGAAAAGTCCATAAACCATTATAAAGGTGGACTTGGGGAAAATCCACTGTGTATCCTTATGATAAGCTGCATGGAATCTATTGAACTTTTGAGATCCTGCCATGTACTTGAATTGACCACTGGGCTCAATGGACCTTTGGTCTGACCCAGTATGACAAAACTTATGTTATGTTCTTAAGAGTTCAAGCTATTTCAAGAATTCAGATGAAAATGTGTGCTTTATTAAAGAGAAGCTCCAATAGAGATAACAGTTCAAACAGTGTGCAGTTAAAACAGCTTGAATTTTTGGTTATATACTTTCCTCATGTTTTGACTGTGAGTGTAACGCTCGTTAATCCAGACTATACCTTGTGTATGTTCTTAAGAGTTTACATCAGGCATGGTCATTGCTTAATACTATCTCATCTGGTGATCAGAAGGACCTAATAAATTTAAGGCCTATGTATTCCAGATATCATGACAGGAGATGACACTGAAGACTGCATAGTAGCTTATAGGTCAATGCAGAAATGCTTAAGGCAGAACAAAATAGGTATAGATAAACCAGTTAAAACTGGAACTTATGTACACCAAAGAAGGGCTCAGTCTTACAGAATATAGAGAATTAACAGTTAGAAAATATTTTACAGTCATGAATAATCAATGAATAAATAAATAAATACAATGAAAGTGATAATCTTATTTGCTATGAAATAAAATGTAACCGTGCAGAGAGGAGAAGAAGGTATATAAGATGGTATTTGTATCTACATAGTCAGAGCTGCTTCCCCTTTTTACATGTGGATTTCTGTGCTCACAATAAAACAGAAAAGAGGAAGTAAAGCAGAGCTGCTTACCTGTACCGGTACAAGTACCAACAGCTTACCGATGCTGTTGGTATTAGAGGGAGAGGCAGACTAAACCCAAACAATGAGCCCTAGGTGGGAGAGTTGGGTTCTACATCTCAAACAGGTTCCAAAGGACAGATTGACTGAACCTATAGTCACGTCAGCCATCCTTATCCAGACTGTAATGAGAATGTGTAGAGGGAATGCCACGTCATATTCTTGCAGGAACTATTCACAAGTGGGCCACCGACGCTGCCATGACTCTGACAGAATGAGCCTTGACATGACCCCCAAGATGCAGTACTGCCTGGGCATACAGAAGGAGATGCAATCTGCTAGCCAAGTGGATAGTGTCTGTCTGACAATGGCAACGCCAAACCTATTCTTATCAAAAGAAACAAAAAGTTGGGTGGTCTATTTATGGGCTTCTGTCCACGCCAGATAGAAGGCTAAGGCTCGCTTGCAGTCCAAACTGTACAGTGCTTTTTTGCCTTGGTGCGAATGAGGCCTGAGAAAGAATATTGGCAGGACGATTGACTGGTTAAGATGGAAGTCCATCACTACCTTAGGCAGGAACTTAGGGTGCATAAGCAAGACCACCCTGTCATGATAAAACTTAGTATAAGATGAATAAGTTACTAATGCCTGGAGCTCGCTGACCTTGTGTGCTGAAGTGACTGCCACCAAAAATATGACCTTCTAGGTTAGGTACTTCATGTCACAGATATACAATGGCTCAAAAGGAGCTTTCATCAACTGAGCTAACACCATGTTGAAGTCCCAAGACACAGCGGGAGGCCTCAGGGGAAGCTTCAATTAAAACAGGCCCCGCATAAAACGTACAACAGTAAGCTGTACAGAGATGGGTGTACCATCTACACCTTGGTGGTATGCGCCAATTGCATTAAAATGAACTCTAACGGAATTGGTCTTTAAGCCAGCCTATGATAGATGTAGAAGGTAATCAAGCAGTTTTTGTGTGGGGCAGGAGAACGGATGTAGGACCTTCTGCTCACACCCATACAGAAAACTTCCTCCACTTCAGTCCATAGGACTTTCTAGTGGAAGACTTTCTGGAGGCCAACCAGGACCAGAGACACATCCTCTGAAAGATCAAGTGGCTGCAGGATTAACCTCTCAACATCCAGGCTGTGAACAACAGGGCCTGAAGGTTGGGATGCCATAGCCTGCACTGGTCTTGCACGATGAGATCTGGGGAAATACCCAGACTTATCGGTTTCCGGATGGGCAACTCCCGAAGGAGAGAAAACCAGACCTGTCTCGGCCAATGAGGGGCTATGAGAATCATAGTCCCTCTGTCCTCACGAAGCTTCAAGAGAGTCTTCGCCACTAAGGAAATCAGAGGATACACATACAGAAGACCCTTTCCCCAATGACAGGCAAGGGCGTCCGAGGCTGGTTTGCCATCTGACCTGTACAGGGAGCAGAACCAAGGCACCTTCCTTTTGCAGGGTGACATGAACAGATCAATGTCCAAGTTCCCCCAGAGGTGGAGTATCCAATTCGCTACCCCATGGTACAGGGACCACTCGTGTGGTCTGAAGGCTTGACTCAGCTTGTCTGCTACCACGTTCTCCATTCAAATCAGGTACATGGCCCTGAGTACCATCCCATGAGACAGGGCGCACAACCAGATCTGGACTGCTTCCTGACACAGGAGGTACAATCCCGTGCCTCCCTGCTTGTTGACATATCACGTAACTACTGGGTTGTCGGTGTGAATCAGGACAACTTTGTTGAACAGTCGATCTCTGTAAGCCCACAGCATGTACCTGATTGCCTAAAGTTCCAGGAAGTTGATTTGGCAAGTGTGTTCCTGGGAAGACCAGAGACCTTGGGTGCCGAGCCTATCTACATGAGCTCTCCACCCCAGGGTGGATGCATCTGTGGTTAGGACAATTTGGGTAGGGGAACTTCGAAATGAGATCCCCGTTCCAAATTTGAAAGTACCTGCCACCAGGACAATGAGCCCCGGAGAGACGGGATGACTCAGATGCAATCCTGGAGGCTCTGAGTAGCCTGACGCCACTGCAACCTCAGGGGCCTTTGAGTTCTGTGCACATGTAAACGTGTCAAGGGAGTGACATGGACAGTTGCGGCCATATAGCTCAAGAACCTCAACATGTGCCAGGCTGAAACCTGCTGGCTCTGTTGGATCTCTGCCACGACAGTCGTCAAGGTGATGGCCCTCTGGCGAGGCAGGAAGGCCTTGGCCTGATCCATGTCTTACAGGGCCTCCTATGAAATCCAATTGAAGTGATGGAATGAGATGGGACTTTGGGTAGTTGAGAACGAACCCTAGTGACTCCAACACCCAGATGGTCAAGCGCATGGACCTGATGGCCCCTCCCAGAGATATGCTCTTGACTAGCCAATCATCCAGATACAAGAAAACATGCACCCCCAGCTAGGCATTTTTTGAAGACCCAATAAGTTCAACTGGTACCCCTGTCGGATGATGGACATAACCCACTGGTCCAAGTTTATACTGGGCTAGCGGTTCACAAAGAACCACAGCTTTCACCCGACCGGAGGGTCCATCATCCCGGATATGGGCAACTGGCTTATGTTCCCTATGACCCAGTCCCCAGAGCTGACTGAAGAGCCGGCTTTGGCTTGGGGGCTCTCTGCCACCTGGGTCGGTCGTGGGAGCCCTGATAGTGTTGACAGGAGGAAGGAGGCGGAAGATAGTACTTCCTTTAGCGAAAGAAAAACTTCCTTGGCCCTGGTCTTGCTGGCCTCCTGGATGAGGAGGCAAGGTCCGGAGTACTGGCAGACAGTTGGAGGGTTTCGTGGTGGTCCCGAAGATGGGCCTCAACATCCTTCACCCTATTTCTGAAGAGATTCTCTCTAGTTCACGGCATGTCAGCGAGTCGTTCCTGTACCTCTGGTCGGAAATCCGAGGCCCGCATCCATGCCATTCTGCAGGTGCCAGTTCACACTGCAGATACTCTCGATGCCATCTCAATAACATCGTAGGTCACACGGACCTTGTGTTTTCCACACTCCAGGCCCTTATGCACCAGTAATATGAGGGTGTCTTGCTGCTGTTGAGGCAGCTGCTCAACCACCTCTTGCACCTGCTTACCAATTTCCCACGACTACTGACTCATGTAGAGCTGGTAGGCAGCAATGTGGGCAATAAGGATGGTGCCTTGAAATACCTTACTCCCAAGAGTGTCCATTGCTCTATGGTCCTTCCCTGGGGGCACCGAGAAATGAGTCTGAGAACATTTGGCCCTCTTGAGGGCGGATTCGACTTCCGACTAGTGGGGCAGCTAACGCTTATGGAATCTGGCAGCCTTCTGGATGAGGTAAACCCCGTCTGCCTTCTCATTGACTGGAGGCACTGTGAGGGGGTGTTCCCAGATCCTCAGCTGCAGCTCCTTAAGGATCTCGTGTAATGGGACTGCCTCGATCTCCTTAGGAGGCGCCATGAACTGGAGGATCTCAAGTATTTTGTTCCTGGCATCCTCCTCTGTCAACAACTGAAAAGGGATGGCTTCCGCCATCACCCTCACAAACCCTCCGAACGGCAAGTCCTCAGGCGGAGACTTCCTTTGCTCCTCTGGAGGAGAAGGATCTGAAGGGAGGCCTTCGGACCCCTCCAGGGCTTATAGGGTTCCTCATCCTCACTGAAAGTGACAGGGAAAGGGTCCCTAGTTGCTTGGCCTACATCCAGAGGTGCAGGCACCGGTAGAACTGGATGGGGGCAGCCAGGGCCGCCATCAGGAATTTTGAGGCCCCATACAGCAAGCAGACAGCGACGGCCCGCGCGCTTTGCCGGCGCATACTGTCTGACGCGGCGGTGACGTCACAGCCGCGTCAGACAGTGAACGCTGGCAGGACAGAGCGCGCGGACGAGTCTCTGTCTGCGGTGCTCTGTAAATCAATGCTATGCGTGTCTAAAAGACACGCATAGCATTGATTCTCTCCCTTCTCTGGGGCTCGCACCCAGGGCCGGCTCCAGGTTTCAGTAGGCCCCTGGGCGACAGACTGTCGGAGAGAGCCTCAGTGGGCCTCTTTGCCATGAACTAATACATCCCCCAAGCGCACCTGCCGCCTGGCGGCTGCGGCAGGCCCCCATATGTGGCAGTAGATCCTGGGGCCCCATACTGCAGGCCCAAGAATACTGCCCTGATGGCGGCCCTGGGGGCAGCAGGCCTCGGCGTCTCTGCCAGCCTCTGAGGAATCCTCCTCGGAGGAACTGGCAATGACCACCATATCGTTACGGAGAGGCCTCAGTACCTCACCGAGCACCAATACTGTCCCGGGAACAGTCGCCAACTGGGTCAGTAACACAACGATGAGCATGTTGAGCTTCTCCAGAAGTGGTACAAGGACAGGCAGCACCAGGTCCAGTACATTTGGAACCACAGGACCAAAACCCTATAGTGCCCAGCCCATCACTAACTAGACTTGATGCTCCATCTCCTTCTCAAACATTGCCGATGCCAAGACTGACTGGGAGGAAGGAGGGGTAACCATATCTTCCTCAGACCCTTGAGGTGGATTAGTGACTGGCATCAGGACTGGTGTAGACCGCCGTGGACCCCTGGCACCGATGGAAGGTTGGCACTCCTTGCCGCAGGGTTGCTTTGTGGCATTGCGGCAAAAGCCAGTGCATCCCTGAGCCAAGCACCATGTATCGACGGGGCCCAGTGCCGATGCTTCTTCGGCTTCCCTTGATGCTCAGCCCAGCCCTTCCCCAGTGTCAAAGCCAATGACAAGGAACCAGACATTCTCAGCCTGGAGGAGATCGATGATGGTCAGTCTCTCGCACCCCTGTCCACTGGCAACATCGATGGAACCGATGGTTCCGCCGATATCAATAGCTTGGTGTCCATTGGTGCGGTTCCCTGGTCCTTCAATGCCGATGACACTGATGCTGATGGCTTGGACTTCTTTGACCCGAAGAGTTGCTCCATCTTGTCAAAGTCAATGTCCCTGCGGGGTCATCTGGGTATATAAGTAGCAACCCTGAACGTCATGCAATGCCCCTAGGCAAAGGACACATGTCTCGTGCGGATCTGTAATGGACATGGGGCCTCAGGCACCAGGGGTATCGCCGAAAACTGGATGTGGCCATGACAGATGAAACAAAAGGGACACTATAAGAAGACAATGGTGGCGGGACGGTGATGGCCAGCAGGCACTGATGCACCACCACTACAGGAGAATCAATCAGGAAGGGAAACTTACCCAAATCGCCAAAAACTCTGACTAGGAGACACTACGGGAAGGCACCGAGAGGGACCCAATGATGGAACAATAAGAAAAAAATCAGCAAAGAAACATGAGAAAAACAGTTTTCCATAAGGCCAAAAAACAACCAAGTGAGCTCACTCACACCATGATGCTTACTTCTCCGCGAAAAAAGAGAGACTTGGAGAGGGACCCATGTGGACGTGTGGTACAGGGCATGCTGGACATGCTCACCGTGCCTAGTCAAAGTTCTAGAAACTTTGACATAAGTTTTATGCATTGGGGCTTCATCTAATGTCACCCATGCGTGAGGACTACCATCCTGCTTGTCCTCGGAGAATTACAGTGTCATGGCTTCACCTGCTGTGCACTCTTCCCATGCCAAGGTCCAGCCTGCTGTACAGTCTTCTCTTCCACCAGGAGTCCTCAGTGAGCTTTGCTCACTATCTTGCCAGTTACCTCATCAATAATTACACAACACCCAAGCCTCAGCCCTATTTAACCTGGCCTGTTCAGTATCTCAGTGCCTCTTTACTGAGTCACCTCGACTATCTGATCTAGCCACTTCTCTATTGCTATCCTTGCCTAGCCTTGTGGCCTCCAGGCCTTCTAGCTTGCCTAGCTTTGTGGCTTCCGGGCCTTCTGCCTTGCCTAGCTCAGTTGTTTCCAGGCCTTCTATCTTGCCTAGTCCTGTGGCCACTGGGCCTTCTGCCTTGCCTAGCAACCTCCGAGCCTCCTACTTAGCTGCTTCCAGGCCTTCTGTGTTTTCTGTTCTGGCTTGTTCTTGCCCTGCCTTGTTTCCTGTTACCTGTTTGTCTTGTCCTTGTTCGGTCCAGTCCTTATATGGTCTAGTCCTCACCCTGCCCAGTAAGGTTCAGTCCTTGTCTATTTCCCAGGCCTTATCCTTTGCCTCAGATTCAGCCCCAACCCCAGCTTGTGTACTGTATCCAGCCCTCAGCTAGTGCCTGCCCTGCTTGGTCCAACCAGCATTGCTTCATCCAGTCTGCCTTGCCTTGTGCAGCCTGTGCCTGACCTCAGCTCCCAGTCTGCACAGAAATTCCATGTCTGTGTCATGATGTTCCACAGAAGACAAATCCTACCGGCCCCAGAACCCAGGGGCTCAACCTATGGGGGAGAGGGTGGATAGGCAGAAGACCAGCTCTAGTCCTGTCCTTCAGCTCTGTACTGCCTCTGTGGGGTGCTCCCTGACTCCAGTCTGCCAGTCCATGACATACAGAAGCTGTCTTGGCTATATTTTTTTGTTTACATCTGAACAAAGGAGTAAACCAGGGATCTAAAGGAATAAACCCCACAAAATTTAGGTTTATTTCTACAATTAGAAGTCCAGAGCAGATGTATTCTACAAGTTTAAAAAGGCAGAAGGAAGGCCAAATGACTGCCAGCACAGTAAGGTGGAAGAGGCTGTTCTAAATAAAAACATCTTTCAAAAAATGGAGAGAGGATTCAAATGAAGAAAATAGAAAAAAGTATAAGCACTGGCAAGTTAGATGCAAATCATTGATAATGAAGGCAAAAAGAGAATTTGAAAAGAAGCTTTCCAGAGAGGCAAAAACTCATAATAAAAACCTTTTAAAATATGTGTGAAGCAGGAAACCTGCGAGAAAGTTGGTTGGATCATTAGATGATCCATGGGTAAAATGGGCACTTAGGAAAGACAGGGCTATAGTGGAAAGACTAAATTAATTCTTTAATGGGGAGATGCCCATTCTGAAACAGTATTTAATAGTGACAATTTGGAGGAACTGAAAAAAATCATAGTGAATCCAGAAGATGTAATAGGGCAAATTGACAAACTAAAGAGTAGCAAAGCACCTGGACACCTCAGAGTTCTGAAAGAACTCAAAAATGAACTTGCACCCTATTACTTTTAATTTGTAACCTATGATTAAATTCATCTATTGTATCTGAAAGATTGGTGGGTAGCCAATGTAACACCAATCTTTAAAAATGGCTCCAGCAACTGGGCTGGAGAGTAATGCTGATAGCTTACTCTTCTGGTGCTGCTGCCACAGCAATGCTGGAAACACTTGGAATCATGGCATACTATAATCTTGGTGCTGTAAACAGGGACCTCAAAGCAAAATTGTTAATGCTCGTTTCCTTCCATGCATTAATGGCGCCTCGGCGTTCAATGAATGCCGAGGCGCCATTAATGCATGGAAGGAAACGAGCATTAACAATTTTGTCAAATTGAATGACTAGCGTTGGAAAGGCTAAACTGTTTTTGGAGTTGTGATTAAAAATACAAGGCATCCCCTGAGGAAGACTGGAAACAGTCGAAACATGGCCCATGTCGGGACAATTGTGAAATAGTACATCTACAGTGGGGCTAAGTATAATTTATTCTAGGATTTCAAGGGTTAAAGGAAATAAGTAATGACGGTGGACAATTTAAGTAAATGGTGAAAGGGATAATGGTAAATTAATTGCGTTGATCTTAGAAAGGTTAAAAAAAATTTTTGTGGTTTGGGGTGAAATAAAATAAAATTATAAATTTTTAAATGGATTAGAAAATATTAAAAAACATTTTTTGAGTAAAAAGTGGAACTGTACCAAATGATTATAAATCTAGTGCTTGACTAATCGCTGAATTTGCCTGCGGCCCATTGCGTGGCGAGAGGCAATGGATTAAAGCCTTTTGCACTACTACTGATGGTACTGTTTCCTATTAACTGGTTTATGAGGGTAATTAATTAATATTTTATAAAAATGAAATAAAAAAAGATTAAGATACATCCTCCTTTTTTTGTATTAGGTGTTTAAATTTGTACCATGTAAAAGTGGAGTCAGCTTCTGTTCACTTAGAGATTCATTGAAACAAACAATTTAACCAGGATGTCTAAACTTTTGCATACAACAATTTGAATTAATGTACATTGCATTGTTACTTGTTTCCAATTTTGATTTTCCTGGTTGATGGGCTACAGTAGTGCTTTATCATACATATCACTCACCTGAAAACCCAGTTTCAGAACAAGTGCATTAGCAGATTTAGGCCTGAATAATATTTAGGGCAACATGAGGAGAATATGCTCCTCTATATATGTTTCCATATGACTGCATGAGCAGGTATTGCTTTGCTTGGGCTTTTCTTGCTAGCATTCTTATAGGCTTCTACAACTTCTATTCACAGTGCCTAGAAGGGACAATACTACTTTGGAGGGCAACATCTGTACGAATACTGGACAAAGCCAGCTGTGAAGACTCCACTACCTGCCATCTCCAATGCTGCAGAATGATTCAAGTAAGAAAAATGTTTACCTCTTGGAGTATTCCATCCCCTCCAGCAACAATAATGAGGTCAGTTCTTTCCAACAGCTCAAGTAGCTTCTTAGCCTGCCCTTCATAATCTGTCTGAGAAAGAGACACAGGGATTCACAGTCTACCTCTTCAGGATCTCTTTGAAGAAGAAAGTCAAGCACATGCATACACCAATACACAGCTGTTCAAGAAACTATAATCATTTTTTGTGGTGGGGAGGTGTTCTTCTTACACCTGGGGCTACCTGCATTAATATCATGGGGTATCATTCATGGCTACCCAGGCTTTTTCCCTCTTCTGGAGAAGTGCCACACTGCAGCAGCAATCCTCCAGCTGAGGGGAACAGACCACAGCTGCCTCTGGAACTCTCTACAAGTTTGCCCTTGAACTAGTCAAGTGTTTCCCAACCCTCTCCTAGAGGCACACCTAGTCAATTGGGTTTTCAGGATTTCAACAATGAATATGCATGAGATAACTTTCATATCCTGGGTTGCCCATGTATGCAAATCTATCTAAAAAATATGTATTATGGATATCCTGAAAACCCAACTAGCTAGGTAAGCCTCCAGGAAAGGGTTGGAAAACACTGAACAAGCCATTAGGTGTCACTACTGAGCAATGACCGGGACTCCCTTCACCCCATAATTGCACATACTGCTTCTACAGCACTATAAGCTCCTACAAGCCTGAGAAGCAGAAGCACTGAACCTGGGTCTACATTACAAAGTGCTCTTGGGACAACAGGCTTGCCCAAAATCAGTTATTTAATAATATTTTTCATCACGATTAAATATAGATTGCGTTATAGTCTAAAAATAATGCTCTTATATTTCTTACCAAATTCTGAAAGGAATTATCTTCATGTGGCCTAGAAAGATGATTTGATGTTCTAACATTCGTTCATTTTTCTCATGGACAAAGATATCATTGAGGTAGCTACTAGTCTCCCTGTTTAAGATGCTTCTTATTTATAGAAAAAATGTGCACCATAGGAAGGATATAATAAGTGGCAGCCACGGGGACAGTAAGCACAGCATTTGTATATTGTATCCCCTTCATCCCCTAAACTGGGCTTCCAGCTGTTGATTGCCTGGACTCTAAGCACCAAGAACAGAAAGGAGAAAAACAGCTAAGTTGCTCATCTGTAACAGGTAAAGAGAGTCAGCAGGATCAATTAGCTACACAAGTGAGCTGACATCATCCACAACGCCAAGACAGAAAAGTTCTCTCCAAGTTCAGAAAAACAAATAAGGCTTTTCAGATGCAGCAGCCAGCCATGCGAGTCTCTTCAGTCTTTGTACAAGTCAATCTTCAACTCTAAAAGGGGAGGTGGGAGGAACTGTGTGACTAATTTATACTA
This sequence comes from Rhinatrema bivittatum, assembly GCF_901001135.1. Classification (NCBI taxonomy): domain Eukaryota; kingdom Metazoa; phylum Chordata; class Amphibia; order Gymnophiona; family Rhinatrematidae; genus Rhinatrema; species Rhinatrema bivittatum. The sequence continues at coordinate 126,020,332 of NC_042623.1, forward strand.
CTATCTATGGAAAACACCTGTTACAGGTGAGGAACTTAGCTTTGTCTTGGACAAGCATTGATGCAAGTGGAGACACCCAAGCTGAGAGCTGTTAATTATTTTGTTAGTAGAATTTTAGTATATAAGTGTTATGCCAAGTTGCGTATTCTACTTCAGGTGAAACCATTAACAACTTTTGAGGACTTCCGTACTGTATTACAAACTCTAATCTCTTCAAACCTAGACTACTGTAACTCCTTACTACTAGGTCTTCCAGCATGTCAATTAAAACTACTACACTATTACAAAATGCTGCAGCAAGACTCTTATTAGGATCTAGGAAACGTGATCAGTTTACACCCTCACTTATGTCACTGCATTGATTACCAGTACAACCCAGAATCTACTCTAAAGTATTAACGATAATATCCAACATCATTCATTCCAATAGCACCTGCTTGTTAGGAGTGACACTACAACCATACAATCCACAGTGAACACTAAGATCTTGAAATAAAGGACTATTGACTATTCCCACAATATGGAGAACACATCTGATGCAAATAAGGAGATTGTGTGCTTTCCATAGCGGGTCCAAAGCTTTGGAATTCTCTGCCTGAGATATTTTATCAAATAGAAAGAGATTTAAATGTGAGCTAAAAACATGGCTATTCAAAAACACTTATAAACTAACTTAAAACAACAGAATATACTGAGCCACAAAGACAAGGAGGATAAAAGATAATCGAATCATGAAGAATAAATCAAATCAGAGAATATAAGATTCTCAAAACAACCCTCTAACTAAGATGTGAAAACTATAATTTCATTTTAATTTTCCATACTCTTTATCTTAAAACACAAGATCAATTATTAATATGTACTAGATAATGTCACTTAATAAATATTAATGCATGTCTATGAATACCACTTCTGTAACTAATCATTGTTTATTTGTTGAGTAATAACTATGAATGTCACTTTGTAAACCGTTGTGCTCTATATATGGAACGACGGTATATAAATTGTCTAAATAAATAAAAAGCCCATATTTACAGCATGAGGCTGAATCTGCTGTTTTGGAAGAAAGCATTTTCTAGCAGTAATGAGCAGTAAAGGTATGGATGGAAGACCAAGTAGCAGCTTTGCAAATATTGTCTATGGATGCAAACCAAAGATGTGCGAGGAAACTGCTTTAGCCCTAACATGATGGGCTTTCACTTTATTTTGAAGATTTGGCCCTCAATTGATTGTAGTAATAAATGATACAATAAGATATCCAGTCAGAAAGAATCCTCTTTGTAACTGAAACTCCTTGCTTAACTGGGTTGAAAGAAACAAAAAGTTATAAAACTTTTTAGAGGATTCTGTTCTTTCTAAATAGAATAGTAACGTTCTTCTGCAATCCAATGTACAAACAGCCTGCACACCTTTATGGACATGTGGTCTTGGAAAGAATGCTGGCAAAACAATAGACTCATTTAAGAGAAAGCAAAATTGCTTATTTGTAACAAGGATTTTCCATAAACAGCAAGATAAATCATCCGTAACCAAGGGGTTATGTAATTCGACAGTGCCGACATGGAACCAGTTATCAAAGCTCAGAAGTGTCTCTAAGCATGTTCAGGAGTTCCCAATTGAGAGAGGCGGAGAGCAGAGCAAAGTCAAGGTCCAGTCTGAGGTCAAGGTAGGCTGAAGGCAGGGCAAAGGTCCAGGTCTGATCCAATGTCAAATCAAGGTGAAGTCCAGATCCAATCTGAGGTCAAGGCAACATAATCAGGCCAGAGGGAGGACACAATGAGAAAGGAAAGAGCAGGAGGACTGGGACAGAGCAGGGTAAGGAGACATACATGGAGGCAGGACCAGGAGCAGCAGGAACACAGAAGGACAAGTTCAGGAACAAACGGAAGCATGCTGAAGCAACTAGCACTGAAAGGAGTAGGAGACCTATTGCAAAGGTGCCAGTTAGCAGTGAGACCGGGGTTTAAATCCCTTGACAAGATGATATCAGCAGGTGCCAAAAGAGAATTTTCTCTGTGGGGCCTACATATATTCGAAGTGCATGCACGCACATAAGGATTCAGCGAGCAAGTGACAGCATGGCATTCTGGGGTGAGTGAGGCCAGCCACGGTGTGGCTACTGCAGTCAGGCAAACAAAACACACTGATCACTCTTCTTTCTTCAGAATAAGTTTCATTTACTCACAGACATCTGTCAGTTAGCAAATTTGTAATTCATTCTGCTACCTTGGAACCCACTCCCAGGCTTCTCATTTTATTTAACAAGTCTCTATGCAGGATCGTATCAAAAGCATTACTAAAATCCAAGTAAATCACATGGAGCACTCTTCCTTCATCCAATTTTCTAGTCATCCAATCAAAAAAAAAATCAATCAGATTTCTTCAATAGGACCTTTCTCTGGTAAATCAATAATATTTTGGATCCTGTAACCCATTGGATTGCAGATAGTTCATTATACTTTCCTTTAGCAAGCTCTCCATTAATTTTCCCACCACTGAGGTAAGGATACCCAGCCAGTAGTTTCCACCTTTTCCCTGCTACCAATTTTGTAAAGTGGGATCACAACCACTCTTCTCCAGTCTTGCAGCACTACTCCCATCCTCAAAGATCTATTGAACAGATTCTTCAGCAGACATGCCAGCACTTCCCAGAGCTCCCTAAGTATGCTGAGATGCTTTTCATCTGATCCCATGGCATTGTCTACTTTCAGTTTTCCTAGTCCCACCCAAACACTCTTCTGTAAATAGGGGTACATCCAACCTACTCTCATCTATACTCTTGCTAGCCAACAATGGTCCTTCTCTAAATTAAAGAAATATTTTTTCACTTGGCACATAATCAAACTATGGACTCTGTTACCAGAGGAATTGATCAAGGCAACTAACATAGTGGGGTTCAAAAAAGGACTGGACAAGTTCCTGAAGGAAAAGTCCAAGTAGACATTTATTTATTTATTAGGCTTTTATATACAGTTATTTATACTAGCTGTCACAACAGTTTACAAACATTTCAAAAATATACAAATTCCAATAAAATATATTTAAACATAAAATGAAAGGCAAGCCAGCACTTATCCCTGGAAGTGAAATAAAAGAAAAAAGATCAGCTACTGGGGATCTGATCATTGTCAGAGACAGAATGCTAGGCTCGTTGAACCTTGGTCTGATCCAGCATAGTACTTCTTATGGTCTTATGTTCCTTAGTGAAAACTGAACTGAGGTATTTGTTTAATATTTCTGCTGTTTTTTTCATCTTTGACACAGTTTTGTCTGCTGTGCAGCCTCACTGTGCCCCAATCCTGTTCGCTATGTCACTTCCCCACCAGCAGAGGCCTGTAGTGAGCTCTGTGCCTAGCTACCCAAGCCAACGCCTCACTGGCCATCTGCCTGTGTGCAGCCTCCTCTCCACCAGAGGTCTTCAGCAAGCTTCACCTTCAGCCTTACCAAGGTCTGCCTTGCTGCTCAGACCACTCCCAAGCTCCAGCCCCATTTAACCCTGCCTTGCCAGAACCCAGATGCCTCTTCATAGAGTCACTCTTGGCTCTCTAACCTGGTCACTCTTACCTTGCTCCACTGCCTTGTGGCCTCTGGTCTTTCTTGAATCTTGCGCCTTATCTTGTGGCTTATCTAGGCCTCACTTTGCCTTGTGGCCTCCGGGCCTTCTGTCTCCTTGGACCTTGCTCTGTGGCCTACTCAGGCCTTACCTCAACTTGTGGTCTCCGTGCCTGCTCTTACCTTAGATCTTGCTCTATGGCAGGCCTCTCCTCGCCTAGTGGCCTCCAGGCCTTATGCTTAGTGGTCTACATGCCTTCTATATCACTGCCTTCTGGCTTCAATGTTCTTTGGTCTGTGTCGTCTTGTCTAGTCCTTGTTCGGTCCTGTCCTTGTCTGGTCTTGTCCTGCCCTGCCCAGTTCCTAGTATCCATTCCCTCCTTTGCTATTTCCTTGCCTTGCCCCAGTCTGTATCTAGCCCCAGTCTCTATTCAGTATCCTGCCCAAGCCTGTGTCCGTATCCAGTTCCAGTCCCTGCTCATTGTCCCGTCCAAGCCTTGTCTGTATCCAGTCCTCGTCCCTTAGTATCTTATCCAGTCTTGTCCAGCCTATTCCGGTATCCAATCCTCTGCTCCCTGCCTATTCGATACCCAGACCAGTCTGGCTCTGTCCACAATGTCCAGCCTGTCCCGCCTTATCCAGCCTCATCCAGCTAAGCCCTACCATTCTCCAGAACCCAAAAGCTCAACCTGTGGGGGAGAGGGCTGGCTAGGCAGAAGACCAGTCCAACTTCCAGCTGTGACCAGCCATGATATTCTGCCGCCAAAGCCAAGCCCTACTGGCCCACAGAATTTAAGGGCTCAACCTGCGGGGGAGGAGGCTGGCTAGGCAGAAGACCAGCTCTTGTCCAGTCCGGCATTCCTGTACCACATCCGAGGGGGTATATCCTAACCCCAGCCAGGCACCCCATGACACTTTTTCTACACCTTGCTCCTAGTCTCCTTTCAAGCTTATAGTGCCACCTCAGATTTTCCCTTCTTTTCTCTGATCTATCTGAAAAATGTTTTGTTACCATACTTAACCTCTTTGACTATGTTTTCTTCCATTCAAGCTTTTGCAATCCTGATTTCTTTCCTTGTTTTCTTTAGTTTCACCAGATATTCTTTTCTATGTTCCTCTTTTTGAGTTTCTTTGTATTTTTTTAATGCATATTTTTTTTCCTTTATTTTCTCAGCCACCACTTTGGAGAATCATATCAGTTTCTTCTCTCTTACTTATTTGCATAAAGGTTTATCACCTTTGTTAAAGCTCCTTTAAATTTGGCCCACTGTTGTTCCACTTCACCCATTTCTTTTCAGCCTTCAAGCTCCTCCTCAAGGTATGCTGCCATTTTACCAAAGTCAGTGTTTTTGAAATCCAGGACTTTGATCTTCATGTGACTTCCTTCCATCTTGGTATCATATCAAACCATACCGTCTGATGATCCCTGGTGCCCAGGTGGGCACCTACCCAGACATTTGAGATACTTCCTCTATTTGTGAGTACCAGATCGAGTACTGCTCCTCCCCTTGTGGGTTCCATCACTATTTGTCTGAGCAGAGCCTCTTGAAGGGTATTCACAATTTCTCTTCTTGTTGTAGATTCTGCAGCAAGGATGCGCCAATCCACATCCGGCAGATTAAAATTTCCAATGAGCAAAACTTCTCCCTTTCTTTCTACCATTTGGGTGTCTTCGGCCAGATTGCTATCCAGTTTTCCTGTATGATTCGGAGGCCTGTAGACCACACCAATGTAAATAGAAATGTTGTCATCTTTTTTAGTACAATCCATGTAATGATCCTGGCTGCCATGCGCCGCTCCTTCTTGCAGGGGTCATTAGTGAGCTGCGTAGGCTTGCTTGAAGGCACATGAGGCAGTCCTGCCACACCTTAAAATCCTGCCTCACTCACAGCCCACTGCATCATCATAGAGTCTCCCTTGATTCTTGCTGTGGCCACACCTATGCTTTCTTCTGCCTTGTCCTTGATTTCAGTGTGGCCTGTTAGAGGCCTTCGTGCCATCTTAGCTCCTGTTTCCTTCCCTAGCTCCTGTGGGGCCTTCCAGGGGTCCTCCCAGTGGCCCTCTTGCCTGTTTTCTGTCCTTGTTTGTCTGATTCCAGTCTTGCCCTGTGTTATGGGATTATTTCTGACTATTGATGAACTCAGAGCCACACACTGACAGAATGTACATAGGCATATAGAAAACTGCTTCTGGCCTGGCCAACTCAGAACCAGTTAACTTAATTTACACATGTGCAGGCACACAGAACTGTCTCTGGTATCTTATGCTTCCAAATAATTACTTCTTGCATAATTACTTACTATTTGCACATTCCCCAAACAATTGCTTTAGAGTTTAACAACCCTTTTTCCTAATGATCACAGCAGCGGGGAGATCTCTTAATGCATACGTTGATTAGAACTGGCTCAATTATTATTATTCCCAGACTGCTTAAGCCCTGAGACCTATCCCAGAGTTTCTGAAAGCTATAGACAGCATCCAGGCATGAAGGTACAACTGTGGCACCAGGACTGATAAAACCTTAGAGGGGGGAAATTCCCTCCTGCTTCAAGCAGTTTGCTCATTCCCAACTTATGCATCTCCCAATGTTAGATTTTTCCTGACAGATTTCTCACAAACTATATAAAGGTGAGCAAAGCTGTAAGGGAATTAATCATCACAGACTTCAGACTATGGCATGACAGATGGATCTTTTGAGCTCTTGTTTTCAACAATGGCTACGAACGTAAGCTCTGTATCTTTATATGTATATATGTACATTTAGGTTTCTCTGTAGTGGTAGCTATCTGCAATCAACCATTTAGTGTTGTTTGAAGCAATCCCCTTTGTCTAATTATTCATATAAGCTAATAATAAATTTTCGTTGTGCGGTCAGCTTTACCGCCGACCGCACAACGAAAGCAGGTCCCCGGAGCAGATAGGCGCTGGGAGAGAGGCCCGCGCAGCCGGCGCTTGAGCCCATCGGGGTAAGGCCATTAACTCTCGCCCTACCTCCGTGGGCCCCCGCTCCGGCCACGGGGAAGCTCCATACTTACCTCCTCCTGCTTCTGCTTCACATCGCGACGATCAGGATTACTCGCCGCTCGCCGCCCACCGCCGCAGGAAGCCTCAAGTCCGGCCCTCCTCAACACCAAGCAGACCGACGACGCCCCTGTCGCGCTGGTGACGTCAGCTATACGCAGCCGCGCCAAATTTAAAAAAGCCGGCTCGACTGCAGACGCCCGCTTTACCGCCGACCGCACAATGAAAGCAGGTCCCCGGAGCAGATAGGCGCTGGGAGAGAGGCCCGCGCAGCCGGCGCTTGAGCCCATCGGGGTAAGGCCATTAACTCTCGCCCTACCTCCGTGGGCCCCCGCTCCGGCCACGGGGAAGCTCCATACTTACCTCCTCCTGCTTCTGCTTCACATCGCGACGATCAGGATTACTCGCCGCTCGCCGCCCACCGCCGCAGGAAGCCTCAAGTCCGGCCCTCCTCAACACCAAGCAGACCGACGATGCCCCTGTCGCGCTGGTGACGTCAGCTATACGCGACCGCGCCAAATTTAAAAAAGCCGGCTCGACTGCAGACGCCCTCTTTACCGCCGACCGCACAACGAAAGCAGGTCCCCGGAGCAGATAGGCGCTGGGAGAGAGGCCCGCGCAGCCGGCGCTTGAGCCCATCGGGGTAAGGCCATTAACTCTCGCCCTACCTCCGTGGGCCCCCGCTCCGGCCACGGGGAAGCTCCATACTTACCTCCTCCTGCTTCTGCTTCACATCGCGACGATCAGGATTACTCGCCGCTCGCCGCCCACCGCCACAGGAAGCCTCAAGTCAGGCCCTCCTCTACCAATCACCCTCAACCAATCACGGAGAAGCACACAGGGATATAAACCCGGTCATCCTAGGCGTCGCGCGCCGAAGGAGCGCAACAAAGGGGCCCGCCCCTTTGTGCGCCCCTTCGTGCAGCTCCTGAGAGCCACGGAGCGCTCCTTTCTACTTACAACTTCCAACCAACATTGAGAGCTGGTTAAAACCTTCTATTACAACGAGACTCCCGAGCGCCCCAGAATCAGGACCGCTTACACCCTCCAGGTCAGCCCTGGGAACGTTCACATCTATACCTTTAAAACACATTCTTCGCACTCAAATCAGGACAACTCATCCGGAGAAAAACAACAACACATGTGCCTTCATCAAAGTACAGAGTACATCACTCATCAATCGTCAGCAATTCAATCTTATCATATCCCAGCAACCATCCCCACAGTCTACTGCAATGCCTCTCAGAAACTACTCTTTCATCCTGCATCAAACAAAATCCTGCATCCACACATCTACCTTACCATCATCCATTCTTTTACCATCCACACAGCAACCACTCATCTAATCGTCTCCTAACAGCCACCCATCTTTCATCCAACAAGCTACCAGACCTCCGTAATCTCAACCACATCTCCAGATTCCAAGAAAGGATTCAACTCAACACACCAGCACCTCAACATGCACCTTTCACCTATACCTACTATTCATTACACCCCCAAACTCAAACCCAATAAACCCAGGATTCTAGGCATACGACAACAGAGATTGATTCCAATCATGATCTCCCCCATTTCTCAAACGCTAGGATTAACTCTATTCACACTCACACTATTCAACGCCCAATCGATCTCAAAAAAACTCCACCTCCTCAATGACCACCTGACAGACAACAACCCCGATATATGCGCCATCACTGAAACATGGCTGAAACCCACAGACACAGTACTATTAAACCAGCTACCCAACCATCTTTATGACATTCATTCAATCCCTAGAATCAAAAAAAGGGGTGGAGGGATCCTTCTAGCCACAAAAAAGGGCCTAGGGCTCTCACTCCAATTATCTACCACAATAAACAATACTGAAATCGCCTTTTTCAATTCAGACCATCTACAAATAGCTTTAGTCTACTCACCACCTGGAACTTTAGACACAGACCCTTCAACACTAATTGAATTCACAACAAAACATTGCAAACAGGACAAACCAGCTATTTTGATGGGAGACTTTAACTTACATATAAACAGCACACCTCTAACCCATAACTGTGATATCCTTCTCTCAGCACTCAACCACCTAGGCTTCAATCAGATAGTTAAAGATCCCACGCACAAAGCGGGACATACCCTCGACCTGATCTTTCTCAACTATGGCATAACACCAACCAAGAACCCTAATTGCGTCCCAGTCCCATGGTCAGACCATCACGTCATCTCTGCAGAACTTCAAATTAAAGACCAGCCTCGTCCCATATTTCCAGCAACCACTATACGTTACAGGAAACCCTGCCCCATAGACAATCTTAGTAATATTCTTTCCAAAGAACTTGACCGACTGGATTTAACAGACGCTTCCACAGCTATCATCTCCTGGCTCAACATTACAAATGAGATCGCAGATCTCACATGTCCTTCTATCACCAAATCCTTAAAACCACCCCAAGCAAAAAGACAACCGTGGTACACTCCAACACTCAAAACCCTCAAACAAGAACTTCGGAAAAAAGAAAACAGTTGGCGCAAGTCTCCTTCCACCACCACAACACTAAACTATAAATCCCATCTCAACACATACAGATTAGCCATCCTAAAGGCCAAAAAAGACTTCTTTGCAAAAAAAATCCACAACTTTGCACTGGACTCAAAAGCTCTATTCTCATTTGTATCTTCCTTAACAAAACCCACTCCACCTATCATTCCAGATGAACAAGCAGCCAACAAAGCTGAGGAACTAGCAATCTACTTTGATAAAAAGATCACCAACCTCCTTAAGCCAATCTCCAACCAACAAACAACAGTACCACAGCTGACAACCTCAGCACATTACAAAGAATACAGCTTATCATCGTTCGAAACTCCTTCATCATTGGAAATCGAACTTATTCTCAAGAAGCTCAAACCATCTTCCCATCCTCTGGATACCATACCCTCCAATCTTCTCCTATCGACTCCTAACACCATCTCTAAATCAATAGCAGACATCATCAACTGCTCCTTAACCCAAGGAAAGGTCCCAGATCAACTCAAAATAGCCATTCTAAAACCTTTACTAAAAAAACCAAACCTTTCAACGGATGACCCTGCAAATTTCCGCCCTATCGCTAACCTTCCCCTGATCTCAAGAGTGATGGAAAGATTCGTCAACAAGCAATTGTCGGAATACCTGGAGGATAACAATATTCTCTCCCCTTTCCAGTTCGGCTTCAGGAAATCACAAAACACTGAAGCACTTCTAACATCATTATCTGACACCATCCTACTTAATCTCGAAAAAAAACAACCATACCTCCTTGCTCTTCTTGACCTATCCGCCGCATTCGATACAGTCAACCATTCCATCCTACTCGAACGGCTATCCGATATAGGAATTCAAGGAGAAGCGCATAACTGGTTCCAATCGTTCCTGGAGAACAGATTCTACAAAGTAAAAATCAATAATGAAGAATCGCATCCTATCAAATCAACTCGAGGAGTACCTCAAGGATCATCTCTCTCCCCTACGCTTTTTAATATTTACCTGCTTCCACTCTGCCACTTACTCTCTAACCTCAAGCTAAAACATTATATTTTCGCAGATGACATCCAGATCCTCATGCCCATCACAGAATCACTGCAAAAAACTTGGGCACATTGGAATAACTGCTTACAAGCTATCGACACTCTGCTATCCAGATTGAACCTCATACTCAATCCAAACAAAACAGAAATCCTCATCATCTCACCTGACGAAAACCATACCCTTACCAACTCCCAAAGCGCTACACAATTCTCAAAACTAACTATTAACCACTCCACCTCCGTCAGAGACCTGGGGGTGCGTCTCGACAACAAATTCAACCTTAAATCCTTCATTACCAACACAACTAAAGAATGCTATTTCAAACTCCAAGTGCTAAAAAATCTTAAACCTCTTCTTCACTTCAGTGACTTCCGGCTAGTAGTCCAGTCCATAATTCTGTCTAAGCTGGACTACTGCAACTCTCTACTGCTAGGCCTTCCAGCCTTATCCACAAGACCTTTACAGATGGTGCAGAATGCCGCAGCGAGACTACTCACTAACCCAAATAAAAGAGCCCACATAACACCTATTCTTCACAGCCTTCATTGGCTTCCTATAAAAGCTAGAATCACCTACAAGACATTATCAATGATCCACAAGGATATCATGGGCATTGCCCACCTAAATCTAAACTCACAACTCCGCCCTCACACTTCACAAAGACCCATCAGGTACAACTACAAAAGTTCCTTATATGCTCCCCCGATCAAAACCAAACGAACAAAACGAGCACTCTCCACAGCCGGGCCCACCCTCTGGAACTCATTACCGCCGGATCTTCGCCAAGAGACTTGTCATCCAACTTTTAAGAAAAACCTAAAAACGTGGCTTTTCAGGCAAGCCTACACAGAATCACAAGATCACTCCGACACCGGTCAAAGAGAAAAATAGTCCAACATCTGATCCTCGATCAGCCATACTCCCCTCAAGATCTAACCACGTCAGATCTGAACTACACACCTGTTTAAGACTCCTTCTCTCATTCATCAGTCTCCTTTTACTCATGCATAACTCGGACTTTGCACAGCAACAAGGTCTATGTACCCACATATCACAATTTAGACTACCCCTCTAATTATTCAAGATATATACTCATGCCTTAAACATCCTTTGTATTTATCCACGTCCTGTTGACGAGTTATTATTATTATTATTATAGTCTATGTAATATTTAATTTGTATTATTTATTTTTTTATATGATATGTTATATGTTACTCATATGTTAAGAAACGCTGTTTAATGTAACGCCTTTATTGCGACAGTTTTGTTCTTTGTAAACCGACCTGATTCGATACTTGTATTGAGAATGTCGGTATATAAAAATCCGAAATAAATAAATAAATAAATAAATACATTATTATTTTTACCTGGCACCAAGATGTTTTAACTGTGTATGTATGTGTGTGAGTGTATTACTAATGCAAGCCCTGTCAGTCACAAGCATAAAACGAGTGATCGGTCTGTACATGGCACACCCTGCATTCTATTTCTGTTTGCCCTGCCTTGGCCCTAAACCTGTACCTGCCTTCCTCAGTCCTTGTCCTGGCCTTGGTTGCTTGCATCTCCTTCCCTTAGTTTTCCTTGACCCTCTCGTGTCTTATCTGTCTGGTCCTTGCCTTGGCTTGCACCATGTTCCAGTTTTGCCCTTCCTTTGCTCTGTGCTTATTTTCAATGCTCTAATCTCCTCGTATGTCCTGGTTCCTGCCTACCCTGCCACTCCTCCACCTTGGACTGACTTCTCTTTCCTGATCCGGCCTGACCTTTGACCCTGCTTCGCTTGCTGTCTGCCCTAACCTCAGCCTGCCTTGTCTCTGCTTGTTCTCCTGCCTCAATAGCATCACCAGTGAAGTCCAGCCAGTCAGAAGGCTCAATCCAAGGGGGAGGTGGCTGATCAGGCAGAAGATCCTGCATTGCCCAGCTCTTGTGCCCTATGCTGCTCCTGCTGGGGTATTACCTTTAACCGGCCTGCATAGCCGTGACAGCATGAAGCCAGACGAACTCCACAGGAGTGGTTTCAGGAATCCCCTCAAGCCCAGTGAGTCAAGTGTAATGTTTGCTGACCCCACATGGAAACCAGTTATGAATGTGCCTGCCTCTGATTCTTTTAAAACCTGCTTGCCTAGCATAGTCCCTGGAATTTGGTTGTGCATTGTCAGATTCTTTCATTAACTTCAGCCCTAGCCCCAGTGAAGACAGTCCCTAGCCTTGCCCCCTCCCTGGGAGAATCAGTTCCAGCCTTAGCCCAGGGTATCTTACCTTCTGGTCCTGTGATTCAAACCCAGTTAGCTGTTACCAAGTCTCCTCCTATGACTCTAGCTCAGTCAGTTGGTTCCTGCCCACAAGCTTAGACTCCAGGGCAGTCAATTGTTTCAACTCATACCTTAACGAGATCTGCAGTAGCTCCAAGAAAGGTAGCTTGTGCCTTTCTACAGCCTCCTTGTCTGACTCTGCCCTGGTTAAACCTGTCTCAATCTCAGCGTCTAAGACTGCCTCAGTTCCAGTGAAGTCTGCCTCAGTCTTCAAGAAGCCAACATTTATCTATCTAGAGCTTTTTCCTGTGCCTGTTTCACCCAGCTTCTGTGCCTTTGTCCCAGTCAGCAAAAGATGTTCCTAGCCCTGAGGTTAATATCATGTCGTACCCTGTCTTTGTACCTGTCAAACTGAACTTGGTCCCATAATCCAAGCCGTGCCGTGTTTCAGTCTCCTGGTATCCAAACTCTAAGACCTGTGTCTGTCTACTAAAAGGAAGTTAAACTATGCTCCAGGCCATAGACTCAAGACGTGGCTGTTCAAGCAGGCCTTTCCTAACTCCAACATTACTTAACCTCCTCCAATCAACATTCTTCGCTAGTAATAGCATTAATAGCCACCTCTTATAATGTTATTATATATATATATATAATTATCTGATCTTCATTTTCCTTCTTACTCCTAGTTATTGATTCCCTGTTACATGTAACTGCTTTTCTGCACCATTGTTCAAATTGTAAAGTTTATTGCACCCCTGTTTCTTGTGAACCAGCATGATGGGACTACTGTCTTGAATGTTGGTATATAAAAAAACTTAAATAAATAAATTAAATAAATAGGTCTCATTCAGGCCAGCTTTACATACTCTAGTCCAGACTGCTCCTGCAGCACTTTCCAAGAATCTGGTCCAGGCTGCTACCACAGCACATCTAAAAACTCCAGTTCAGGCTGTGCCAGCAGTACTTCCAAATAATTCAGTTCAGGCTACTCCTGTGGTATTTTTCAAGAATCTGGTTCAGGCTGTTACCACAACAAGTCCAACAACTCTGTCTCAGGCTATGCTTGCAGAGTCCAAGACTCTCAGACTAGGTCCACAGCCTCACAGATTCTACCTCAGCCTGTGTCCACAGCAGACTCCAAGACTGTACCCCAGGTTGGACTCACAACAAGTTTCAAAACCTTGTTTCTAGCTGCTTCTCTTGCAATATCTAAGCCTCTGTTCCAGCCTTTCCAGATTCATATGCTCCACCCCAGACCTGCTTACAATAGATTCAAAGACAATTCGCCAGGCTGCTTCTCCTGCAGCAGCAACAGAGATTTCATTCCAGGCTGCTTCTCCACTAGCAGCATCTGAGACCCTGCTTCAGGCTACACGTGTCGTAGTGCCCAGGAAGATGCTACTCCAGGCTGTGCTCACAACAGACTCAAGAACGTCTGTCATGGCTGAGTCCTTTGCAGCACTCAAGAGTTCTCTCCAAGCTGCGACCAATGCAGCACCACAAATCCTCCTCCAGTCTGTATCTAGAGCATCCAAGCCCAGTCTGCATCTGTCTCAGTGCCAAGGACCTTTCTTCCAGGCTTTTTCTTTCAAAGCAGCACCAGCGGCCTTATTACAAGCTGCTTTGTCCATAGCAAACTGGAGACCTCACCACAGGCTGCGGTGCTCACCAATTCAAGACTTGGTTCGTAGAGATTCCAGCAGCTTCTGTCCAACCACCAATGAAGCCTGCAGTGCCTATGTTGGCTCTAGCTTTTCCTGTTCCTACTCTGCAGCAGGCTGAATCAGCCCCTGGCATGTCTCCACACCAGGCTGAGCCAGATACTGCCACAACTCCACACCAGGCTGAGCCAGATATTGCCACAACTCCACACCAGGCTGAGCCAGCTGCTGCCAGGATTCCGTTAGCAGTCACTTCAAGCCTGGACCTGCAACCTTCAGTCCAGTCAGTCCAGTCATCCACTGACCACTGTGAGAGACAGGATGCTGGGCTTGATGGATCATTGGTCTTTTCCATCATGGCACCTCTTGTGTTCTATTAATAACCATTCCTATCTTATCTGCTGAAAACAAATAAAACTAATATTATTTGAAAGCAGAGATGCTACTCTTCTCTATTTAACTGTTAGTTGCAGAAAAAATATTTGCTTATCTCATTTAGCCTGAATTCTTCCTTACTAATATAAGTTTCTTGTACACAAAGGACAACTCCTTGCCATGTGTAGCCCTCTTCAAACAGGACAATGTTTAAATGCATTGCAAAAAGTGTATCATGCTTGACCACATTGGAATTCCATGGGGTTTTTCCCTCATTTACTTCCTGTGCGGCAGAAGGGTCCTAGCCTATCAGCTAGTGATGAAATGTCAAGCTGGTAGGGCACAGCAAAGCAAATTTCAGAGATCATCCTATAGATAGTCTCTCTTACCTTTACCACTGTTACATCCATGCCAGCCAAGTGTAAGAGAGGCGCGGCATTCTTCTCAAACAGATTTCTGGCTTTGCTGAAAAAAGTAAAGAAAAAATATTTTATCAACCTAAGTTACACAATATTTCCATCTGTTAAATAAAAGCAACACACTACCATTTAACATTTGAGGTTACACAGAATTTCTGGCATCTCGATCATTATAGGAAAATAGGGCCCTCATCCTATGATCTACTGTGTGCCATAACTACTACTACTGCTAATTATTATTGGGTTTTTTTGTTTTTTTTACTGTTTATTGAGGATATAACTGTTAGACATAAAACAAATAATATGAATTACAATGGGTAGATTTTCAAAAAGGTTAATCATCTTTGGGAGTTGGCCAGTTAAGTCTCACCAACTAAAAACTTCCCACCTCAGACTATTAAATTTAACCAATTAAATGCACAAGACACATACATATAGCCAGTTAAAAAGGGTCTAGGTCAGGGATAGAATTCAACCAGTTAACACTGATTTTCAGATTAGTAACATAGCTAATTCTGAGCAGAACATAGCAGGACTAAATCTAGCTAGGTACATTTTGTCTACATAGATTTGTGAGAATTTTCTGCTGAAAACCTAGTTAGTTAGGTGTGATTATAAATCCCGCTACCTGGTTATCTTACCTGCTCAGTGGATTTTTGAAAATAGAACCAATAATGTACAGAGCATTATGACAGCTTATTTAGAGCACACAAAGATAAAGACACCCAAATATCTCTCATAAACATCAGGTTTCATTACGTCAGCTAATTTTTAGAAATGTATTATGCCTTATTATATGATAAATAGTCTAAATCATAAACTTTAAGCGGGTAATTTTTAACTGCCCACGTTGATGCAAAATCAACAGATATGTTTTACCAGTGGACTTTGCTCCAATTTTCACAGTGAAAGTTATGTACCTACTGTCACTTTCAAAATAACCTTGGGAAAACTATCCGCACACATTTACACCTACTAAGTTGTGCAAGTAGTTTTTCCGAGAAAACATAAGCATATACTTTTGAAAATTCAGAAGTATGAATATAAATGCAAGCCTCTTCCCAATCCTGACCCAGTATGGCATGTTCTTGTTGTCTGCTTTTAGTCTTAAATAACTTTCTTTTCTTTTAACCAAGTCTCTTGTCCTGTAGAAGTACTGTTGAGACTGGAATCTGAGGAATTCCTGTGCCAAAGGAATGAGCCAGAGATCACCATCGGTGTTTTCATAAGCTCCAGCCGGCACTGGAGTCTCCTAGGGTTCATGATCATAAAGTGACAACATCCTGGGACGTCATGCGAAGCTCCCAGGCCCAGGACGCATCTATCATGGGGGTCCATGATAGAAATAACCCTGTAACACCAGGAGCATTATCCAAAGCCACTAGCAGACTTCTCCATGGTTGAATGAAAAATTAATGAAGCAAAATCGAAGGACTCAATGTCTGCAAGTGCTCAATGCCCCTCAGTGCACTGGAGCCAGTACATTGCACAGGCACAATAATGAACAAAAACTTACAAAAGCAACTGAATAACTTACCTAAGAAAGACTAAAGGGGAAAAACAGACTGCAGACCTGGTAGGCAATCTTCAAAGACAAATACATGCTTAATTATGCTTTTGAAGGTTTGCTTATGTGGGTACATGGGCACAAAACTACCTGCAAACTTTGCATCTCCTTTTTCTGAGGGCAGAATAAATGAGGAAAAAGTAGGCACACAGATTTGAAAATGCCATTCTGTGTGCATACCTTACTCTCTCAGAAAAGCCCTTTTTTAATGTGCTAAAAGTATGTTGGTTGTGAATCCTGTGCATACCTTTTGGCTATCAAGAAAGGTCAGGTTACCCCTTAAATAGCTATTTACCTAGGTAAATAGCTTTCAAATTTCTCCTCTAGAATGGTTGTTCTGTCTATGTTAGAAGTATTCCATAGCATCTACCCATTGATGCCTGTTATATGTAAGGGCTCCTCCCAAAAATTATTTATATATTGCCTAGTTCATCATATTATATTATGTTATCTGTTATATGTACGGGCACTGCCCAATGGTTTTTTGTTCACTGTGAACCGATACGATGTGCGAACGGATATCGGTATAAAAGAAATGTTAAATAAATAAATAAATAAAATAAATAAGTACAGCCAGCAATAGAAATGTAAACATTAAGTCCTTAGCCCTTACCCTTTACAGGCAGCAGGGTTCAGAAACACAGTTGCCTTCTTCACTTGTACATTGGAAGGAATAACCTGGTTGCCAAATACCTGATGAACAAACATAAGGCAATGAGAAAGGGGAAGACAGAACAGAGTCTGAGGACGTTTAAAAAAAAATCACAGGTGTAAAAGATAGCGTAGTTATGTACCTGTAAACAGGGTTCTCCACAGAAAGCAGGACAAATTTATTTATGGATTTATTATTTGGATTTATTACCTGCCTTTTTGAAAACAAAATTCACACAAAGCGGTTTACAGAAAATCAGAATAACAGCAAATAGAGAGGTTATATGCAGCTTCACAATAAGAAAGATGTAAATAATTTAGAACTTCAGAAAAATAATCCCATTAATGCTTGGTAATAAAAATATGTGCCTTTGCACTAATATTAGAAAGATCAATTGACTAAACTCTGCTAACACCACAGCAGAGTTACTAGTAGCTAACTCAGAAAATAAGTAATCCCAGCAGCAAATCATTAGTTTTTAGCAGCATGTTTATGCCATATGAGATGTTGCCAGGCAGTTCTGTAGTCAGTTTAGTATCTTTGAATTCCAGATTGATCATTGAAAACTAGACAGTGGAATAAAGCAGAGTTGCTTACCTGTAACAGGTGTTCTCCGAGGACAGCAGGATGTCAGTCCTCATACATGAGTGACATCATCCAATGGAGCCCGGCATGAAAAACATGTCAAAGTTTCTAGATCTTTGACTGAGCCTCTCTGAGCATGCCCCAGCATGCATTATACCATGTGTCTACGCAGAAGAAAATAATAAAAAAACAAAACCCACAAAGTGGAGACCCAGCTCAACAGGGAGGCAGGTAGGTCTTGTGATGACTGGCATCCTGCTGTCCTTGGAGAACACCTGTTACAAGTAAGCAACTCTGCTTTCTCTGAGGACAAGCAGGATGGCAGTCATCATACATGGGTGAATCCCTAGCTACAGATGTCCCTGCCCCAACAAAAACATGGATCAACAAAACAGGTGCCAATGGGCACAACAACAACATTTTGTTGGTAACAGGAGGAGAGGAACCTGAACAAAAATAACAGGACCTAGACAGGAACAGAGTTGGGTTCTAAACCTCAAACAAGTTCCGAAGGACAAATTGGCAAAACCTACTGTCGCATTGGTCATCCCTATCCAAACAGTAATGTGACATGAATGAGTAGAAGGAACTCCACGTTGAAGTTCTGCAGATCTCTTTCAGGGGGACTGCTCGAAAGTAGGCCATCGACGCTGCCGTGGCTCAGAGTGAGCCTTGGCATGATCCCTAAGATGCAATCCAGCCTGGGCATAACAGAAGGAGATGCAGCCTGCTAGCCAATTGGAAAGCATCTGCTTGACAATAGCTATCACCAACTATTCTGATCAAAAGAAATAAAAAGCTGGGTGGACTTCTCTATGGGCTTCTACCGCTCCAGATAGAAGGCTATGGCTCTTTTGCAGTTCAAATATGCAGGGCTTGTTCGTCTTGGTGCAAATGGGGCCGGGGAAAAAATGTTGGCAGGACGATGGACTGATTAAAATGGAAGTCCAACACCACTTTAGGCAGGAAATTAGGGTGCGAGTGAAAAAACTTAGTGTAAGGTGGATAATTCACTAAGACTGCTGTTTTAAATACTCAAAATAATTGTTTGTCTTCTGTGAATTTGATCACCTCGCTTGTTCCTTTCTCCAGATCATTTGTAAATATGCTTAACAGGAAACCACTGAGCTCAGACAAGGAGTGAAATAACACTAGTCTAGGGACTGGACTGACACACAGCCACATAGTAGGACAAAAGTACAACCATCAGGCAACCAAGGGCGGGAAGGTGGATCCACCTATCTTCATTAAAGAAAAGGAAATTATCAGCTAAGTAGTAATTTCTCCTTTCTTTTTTTTTTTTTGGAAAAACAATTTTTATTGAGTGAATGAAAGCATGTAAATACCAATAAACATTGGTGACTCCTGCTCCAAAAACAAATCCTATACAATGGACAGCCATGCACCATCACTGAACTGTATCAACTCATTTTTGACCTTTACCTCACCCGCCAGAAACTCGGCCAGAGTCGGGCTTTTAAAATACATACGTCTCCACTTCAATAAACTTTTGAAAAAGGCTGTGGCGTCTAATCTTGGTTTTCTTCCTACCAGGTGTAGAGACTCTGACTTTCACTGGGTAAATAATCACAGCCCTTTGACCCAAGTTATGCAATTGGGCACACAATGGGGACAGTACCCGATGCAGCGCTGTCAGAGCAGATGAAAAGTCCTGAAAAATGAGAATTCTCTGACCCTAAAACTTGAGGGCTACCCCACGCCGCACAGCTTGCAGCATTTCCTCCTTGTGGGCAAAATTCAGGATTTTAGCAATAATCACCCGCGGTTTGTCTTGTTGCGCTCGCTTTTGCCCGAGGCAGTGAGCACTTTCAGTACGTAAAGGGCTGCAGTCGGTAGAGAGAGTCATTTCTTGTGTGAGCCATCTTTCTAAAATCTTGGGTAATTCTCGCTCCTCTAGGGTCTCTGGCAGGCCGATAAAGCGCAGATTGGAACGCTGGGACCAGTTTTCAAGGTCCTCCAGGCGTTCAGTGTGTAGTGCAACTGCTGCCTGAAGCGCCTCCATAGTAGACCGCGTGGTATGGAGGCCATCTTCGGTATCTGAGACCCGCTGTTCAACTCTGTGAGTCTCGCATCATACCCGGCTACCGAGGAGGTAAGATCAGCCAGTTGAGTAGACAGCTTTTGAAATTCAGGCTGTAAAGCCTCCACTACCGCCGCCCGAACTTCCGCCCAATTCGTCGGTACTTGCGTCACTGCGAGTCGGGTGGCGTCCTCCGCTCCGATATCAGTAGGCCTCGGTGGTTCTTTAGCCATTTCTTTCTCCATCCTGGCCACCCGAGTTGACATTTACCTACGAAATGTGCTCCCCCAAATATCAGCCACCAGACACAGATGCCCGAGCCCTCCGCAGAGCAAACTTGCATAGTAGATGGGGTTAGATGGGCAGGCCGAGAGCCAGCAAGGGCAAGCTACATCTGCTTCGCTTCACAGTGTCACGTAATCTCAATTTCTCTTTTCTTAACATTCAGATAGGTGGATCCACACCAGTGAGATGTACCAAAGCTACTCCTGAACAGGGCGGGAGGCTGCCTGCAGTCCAATCAATACCGCACTTGCCAAGGCTGTGTCCTCCCGGGCCTGCATATCCAGGTGGTAATGCCCAGAAAAGGTATTTAAGGAGGACTATGTTGCAGCTCGGGAAATCTCGATGGGAGACAGCAAACTAATCTCTGCCCATGACACTGCCTGAGCCCTAGTGGAATGAGCCCTAACCAGACAAGGCAATGTCTGTTCAGCATCAACATACCTAAGAACATAAGAACATAAGAAAATGCCACACTGGGTCAGACCAAGGGTCCATCAAGCCCAGCATCCTGTTTCCAACAGTGGCCAATCCAGGCCATAAGAACCTGGCAAGTACCCAAAAACTAAGTCTATTCCATGTTACCATTGCTAATGGCAGTGGCTATTCTCTAAGTGAACTTAATAGCAGGTAATGGACTTCTCCTCCAAGAACTTATCCAATCCTTTTTTAAACACAGCTATACTAACTGCACTAACCACATCCTCTGGCAACAAATTCCAGAGTTTAATTGTGCGTTGAGTAAAAAAGAACTTTCTCCGATTAGTTTTAAATGTGCCCCATGCTAACTTCATGGAGTGCCCCCAAGTCTTTCTACTATCCGAAAGAGTAAATAACCGATTCACATCTACCCGTTCTAGACCTCTCAATTTTAAACACCTCTATCATATCCCCCCTCAGTCGTCTCTTCTCCAAACTGAAAAGTCCTAACCTCTTTAGTCTTTCCTCATAGGGGAGTTGTTCCATTCCCCTTATCATTTTGGTAGCCCTTCTCTGTACCTTCTCCATCGCAATTATATCTTTTTTGAGATGCGGCGACCAGAATTGTACACAGTATTCAAGGTGCGGTCTCACCATGGAGCGATACAGAGGCATTATGACATTTTCCGTTTTATTCACCATTCCCTTTCTAATAATTCCCAACATTCTGTTTGCTTTTTTGACTGCCGCAGCACACTGTACCGAAGATTTCAATGTGTTATCCCACTATGACACCTAGATCTCTTTCTTGGGTTGTAGCACCTAATATGGAACCCAACATTGTGTAATTATAGCATGGGTTATTTTTCCCTATATGCATCACACCTTGCACTTATCCACATTAAATTTCATCTGCCATTTGGATGCCCAATTTTCCAGTCTCACAAGGTCTTCCTGCAATTTATCACAATCTGCTTGTGATTTAACTACTCTGAACAATTTTGTATCATCTGCAAATTTGATTATCTCACTCGTCGTATTTCTTTCCAGATCATTTATAAATATATTGAAAAGTAAGGGTCCCAATACAGATCCCTGAGGCACTCCACTGTCCACTCCCTTCCACTGAGAAAATTGCCCATTTAATCCTACTCTCTGTTTCCTGTCTTTTAGCCAGTTTGCAATCCACGAAAGGACATCGCCACCTATCCCATGACTTTTTACTTTTCCTAGAAGCCTCTCATGAGGAACTTTGTCAAACGCCTTCTGAAAATCCAAGTATACTATATCTACCGGTTCACCTTTATCCACATGTTTATTAACTCCTTCAAAAAAGTGAAGCAGATTTGTGAGGCAAGACTTGCCCTGGGTAAAGCCATGCTGACTTTTTTCCATTAAACCATGTCTTTCTATATGTTCTGTGATTTTGATGTTTAGAACACTTTCCACTATTTTTCCTGGCACTGAAGTCAGGCTAACCGGTCTGTAGTTTCCCGGATCGCCCCTGGAGCCCTTTTTAAATATTGGGGTTACATTTGCTATCCTCCAGTCTTCAGGTACAATGGATGATTTTAATGATAAGTTACAAATTTTTACTAATAGGTCTGAAATTTCATTTTTTAGTTCCTTCAGAACTCTGGGGTGTATACCATCCGGTCCAGGTGATTTACTACTCTTCAGTTTGTCAATCAGGCCTACAACATCTTCTTGGTTCACCGTGATTTGATTCAGTCCATCTGAATCATTGCCCATGAAAACCTTCTCCATTACGGGTACCTCCCCAACATCCTCTTCAGTAAACACCGAAGCAAAGAAATCATTTAATCTTTCTGCGATGGCCTTACCTTCTCTAAGTGCCCCTTTAACCCCTCGATCATCTAACTGACTCCCTCACAGGCTTTCTGCTTCGGATATATTTTAAAAAGTTTTTACTGTGAGTTTTTGCCTCTACAGCCAACTTCTTTTCAAATTCTCTCTTAGCCTGTCTTATCAATGTCTTACATTTAACTTGCCAATGTTTATGCTTTATCCTATTTTCTTCTGTTGGATCCTTCTTCCAGTTTTTGAATGAAGATCTTTTGGCTAAAATAGCTTCTTTCACCTCCCCTTTTAACCATGCCGGTAATCATTTTGCCTTCTTTCCACCTTTCTTACTTTTGTAGCTGCTCCTTTCAGTTTTTTTCTAACAATTTTTCTCATTTTATCAAAGTTTCCCTTTTGAAAATTTAGCAAGAGAGCCTTGGATTTGCACACTGTTCCTCTTCCAGTCATTAAATCAAATTTGATCATATTATGATCACTATTGTCAAGCGGCCCCACCACCGTTACCTCTCTCACCAAGTCCTGTGCTCCACTGAGAATTAGATCTAAAAATGCTCCCTCTCTCGTTGGTTCCTGAACCAATTGTTCCATAAAGCTATCATTTATTCCATCCAGGAACATTATCTCTCTAGCGTGACCCGATGATACATTTACCCAGTCTATATTGGGGTAATTGAAGTCTCCCATTATTACTGCACTACCAATTTGGTTAGCTTCCCTAATTTCTCTTAGCATTTCACTGTCCGTCTCACCATCTTGACCAGGTGGACGGTAGTATACCCCTATTACTATAGTCTTCCCCGACACACAAGGGATTTCTACCCATAAAGATTCAATTTTGTATTTAGTCTCATGCAGGATGTTTATCCTGTTGGACTCTATGCCATCCCGGACATAAAGCACCACACCTCCTCCCGAGTGCTCTTCTCTGTCATTGCGATATAATTTGTACCCCGGTATAGCACTGTCCCATTGGTTATCCTCTTTCCACCATGTCTCTGAGATGCCAATTAAGTCTATGACATCATTTACTGCTATACATTCTAATTCTCCCATTTTACTTCTTAGACTTCTGGCATTAGCATACAAACATTTCAAAGTTTGTTTTTTGTTTGTATTTTCATTCTGCTTTTTAATTGATAGGGATAAGTTAGAATTTTTTAGCTCAGGTGAGTTTTTAGTTACAGGCACTTGGACTACTTTTCTAATTATTGGAACCTCACTGTCGGGATGCTCTAATTCTAATGCATCATTAGTATCCTTTAAAGATACCTCTCTCCGAACCATGCGCTGCTGAGCGACTGTCGGCTTTCCCCTTTGTTCTAGTTTAAAAGCTGCTCTATCTCCTTTTTAAAGGTTAGTGCCAGCAGTCTGGTTCCACCCTGGTTAAGGTGCAGCCCATCCCTTCGGAAGAGACTCCCCCTTCCCCAAAAGGTTCCCCAGTTCCTAACAAAACTAAATCCCTCTTCCTTGCACCATCGTCTCATCCACGCATTGAGACTCCGGAGCTCTGCCTGCCTCTGGTGACCTGTGCGTGGAACAGGGAGCATTTCAGAGAATGCTACCCTGGAGGTTCTGGATTTAAGCTTTCTACCCAAGAACCTAAATTTGGTTTCCAGAACCTCCCTCCCACATTTTCCTATGTCGTTGGTGCCCACATGTACCACGACAGCTGGCTCCTCCCCAGCACTGTCTAGGTGACGCGTGAGGTCCGCCACCTTCGCACCAGGTAGGCATGTTACCAGGCGATCCTCACGCCCACCAGCCACCCAGCTATCTACATTCCTAATAATCGAATCACCTCTTTAATCCAGCAGGCTATTGTAGCCTGTGATGCCGGCTCACCCTGTTTACTCCCACCATGGAGTATAAACAGACTGTCCTTCTTCCTGAGAGGTTCAGAAACCTCTAAGTACCTCTTGACATCCAAGGACCATAACAGGCGATACTCATCCATATCTCTCTCCCTGTCCAGAGTCGGCAGGGAAATTGATAGATTCAAGTGAAAATCCAAGACCACCTTTGGCAAAAAGGATGGAACAGTACGCAGCTGTATCACCCCATAGTCACTCACAGAAACGGTTCCCAGCAAGACAAGGCCTGCAGTTCAGAGACTCTACTCGCAGAACAAATTGCCACAAGAAACACCGTTTTCAATGTAAGTAACCTCAAGGAAAGACCATGCAGCGGTCGAAAGGTTGGACCCACCAGAAAATCCAAAACCAGATTAAGACTCCACTAGGGCACTGGCAACCGCAGAGGAGGACAAAGATGCTTCACCCCTTTAAGAAACGAGTCACATCTGGATGAGCTGTCAAGGGTCCACCATCCAACTGACCTCGGAAACAAGCAAAAGCCGCCACCTGTATCTTCAATTAATAAAGTGCCAACCCTTTTCTCAATCCATTCTGCAAAAATTCCAAAATGAGCGAGATCTTAACTGAATGAGGATGAACACCTTGATCTTCACACCAAGCCTCAAACACTAAACCCACACATAGGCTAAGAGAACTTTCTCACTCATAGCAAGGTGGCAATCACCGCAGTGGAATATCCAAGCTTCAGCAACCCTTTCAAGGGCCATACCATAAAACAAAATTGAGTCAGATCTTCATGAAGAACAGGTCCCTTCCGTAGCAGATCCCTGTGAACTAGTAATGAGATAGGAGAGTCCACCAGGAGCCTTCACAAATCTGCATACCATGGCCTCCTGGGCCAAACTTGTGCCACCAAAAGCACCATCCCTGTGTGACTCTTGGTCTTCTAAATCATTCTCCCTAACAAGGAGCATGGGGGAAGGGCATATAGGAGCTTACCCTCTGGCCACCTGCACGAGGGCATTGATTCCCAAGGACTTTTGATCTCTACTGCGACTGAAGAAGCGAGGAACATTCAAATTGTGATATGTCGCCAGCAAGTCTAGAAACGGGAGGTCCCAGCAAACACTCTGAGCTGGAACGCCTCATTTGACAATTCCCATTCTCCTGGGTCCAGACTATCTGCTGAGAAAGTCAGCTCTTACATTGTCTTTTCCTGCAATGTGGGAGGCTGAGATCTCCTGAAGATGCACTTCCACCCATTCCATGAGTTGGGCTATTTCCTGCAACACTTGCTGGCTCTTGGCTCCTTCCTGGAAATTGATGTAAGCCATTGTCATTGCATTGTCTGACATTATCCAGACCGCTCGACCCTGCAATCAGTTGACAAATTGTAAGCATGCCAACCGGACAGCCCAGGCTTCCAGCCAATTGATGCTCCAGAGAGACTCTTCTGTACTCCAGCACCCTTGCACTGTCAACTCCTGACAGTAAGCCCCCCCCCCCAACCTTGGAGGGTTAAATCTGTCGTGAGTACTAGCCACCCCCTTCCTTAGATGGTCTGCTTGCAACCACCACTGCAGTTGTATGCTGATCTCTACCGATAGGTGAAGCCATATCAAATAGTCTTGAGATTGTGTACTCCAAGTCATCAGAGTGCGCTAAAGCGGGCACGTATGTGTCCTTGCCCACGGAACCACCTCTATAGAGTGGTCACCATCAACCCGAGCCCCTATAGATAAGACCACACTGTTGGGCGTATTGTTTCTATCAATAGTCGCACCTACGCCATCAGCTTCTGAAAGCAGCCCTCTGGCAGGACCCCCTGCCTTGCTTCGTGTCGAAGCGAACACCAAGATACTCCAGTGTCTGGGAAGGCTGTAGATTGCTCTTGGCCAAATTCACCACCCAACCTAGTTCCTGTAGCAAGATCACCTTGCGTTAGACCTAAAGGTTCTCTTCCAGACTCTTGGCCTGAATCAGCCAATCGTCTAAGTATGGGTGAACCAGAATGCCATCCTTTCTCAACAGTGCTGCAACCACCACCATAACCTTGGAAAAGGTTCTGGGTGTGGTAGCCAACATAAAAGGCAGTGCTTGAAACTGATAATAGTGCCCCAAAACAGTGAAATGCAGAAACCTTTGATGCTCCACATGGATGGGAATATGAAGGTATGCCTCCGACAAATCCAAAGACGTCTGAAACTCCCCAGACTGTACTGCCATTATCACTGAGCATAAGGTTTCCATGCAAAAACAAGTCACCCTCAAATGACAGTTGACTCTCTTGAAATCTAGGATGGGGCAAAAGGCGCCCTCCTTCTTGGGCTCAACTAAATAAATAGATTATCGGCCCATATTTTCTTTTGTGACATGGGTACTGGAACTACAGCCCAAAGGCTGAGGAGCCTTGACATTGTACTCTCCACCGTTTGTCTCTTCTGCAGAGAGTTGCAGGGAGACACTATGAAAACGTCCAGAGCGTAGCCATCTCTTATCACCTCCAGAACCCATTGGTCTGACATGATCTCGACCCACCTCTGATAAAGAGAAAGGTGACCCACCCCCTATCTCCTGTTCACAGAGGTGGGTTGGCACACCTTCATTGAGAGGCTCTGGGGGTACCACTACCCGAGCCTGCGCCTCTTCTGGGCTGCCTGGAACGAAAGGACTGAAAACTACTCAAAGGCTGAGTCCTCTGAGAAGCCGCTCCTTTGTAGGGTTGAAAGCTTCTGAAACCCCTAGCACAACCTCTCGTGCCGAAGGAATGTGGTGTCTACTTCTTATCCTCTGGTAACTGAGGAACCTGGACTTCACACCACTTACTGGCCATTTTTATCAGCTCACTCCCAAACAAGAATGATCTTTAAAATGCAATTTCGTAAGATTAGACTTCGAAATTGTATTGACCAACCAATTCCTGAGCCACAGCTGACACCTGGCCACTATTACTAAAGCCACTCCATGGCTGAACTGTGGATCAAATCGCAGCCTGTATCTAACCAAAAGGCGGCTGCCGGTTCCATCACTGCCCTGAAATTCACATCAGATTCATCAACTTCCTGAGAGAGAAGTAAACAAGAGCAAGCCACCAGGGAGCAACAAGAAGCTATCTGCAAATTCATTGCCATCACTTCAAAGGCCTGCTTAAGGATGGCTTCTTTTACCTAGTACATCCTTCAATGCTGCTCCACTTCTATGGGGATAGTCGTCCGCTTGGTGATGGCACACACAAGCGCATCCACTTTTGGAAAGCGCAATTGCTCTCTTGCAGCTCTTCTAAGGTTTGACCCCCTTTAAAATTAGCTTTCGGGGCACCCCACTCAAGATCAATCAATTCTTAAATAGCCTCCAAAATAGAGAAGAAATATGAGGCTTTACACAAAATCAAAATGGGATCTTTCTTTGGCTCCGACAAGGAATCAGCCCCCGGTACCCCCAGTATCTTCAATTTCTGGGAAATCAGAGCCGGTAACGCATCTCTATAAAAGAAACGCAACATAGTTCTATACAGTTCCAGCTCCGGAGGAATTGTCCCATCCTCCAGGGAGTAAGGATCAGCTTCTTCATCCATGCCATCTGGGTCACTATCGGCATGACCCGCAGCAGGTCTACACATACTCCGATGTTTACCTGCAGCACCAGGTGCACGAGAATCCGCAGCCTGTGATCCTGAACTGTTAAGATTGGTCGGGGTCTTTGACCGCACCTGAAGAAAGGACCGCAGCCCTTGAAAAAATTCCACCCAAGAAAAGGCAGCGAGGTCTATGCCAAAACCAGGGGATGCTGGTCCTGTGTCCACTGAATTACCATCTCCCACTGACAAACCAGTTAGGGGAGCCCCAAATTAAGGCAAAATCTCTGGCAGCTCTTTTTCCATTCCCTTATCATGTTGGAAAGAACGGGGCTTAGTTAAATCAGACAGAGACAATTCTCCCTGAGCCTCCAAACAGTTCTGACACAAGTCAGAGGGGACGCCAAGCTGAGATGCCCGAATATGGCAAGCAGCACAAAGAGTAAGGCGCTTAAGATTCTTTGCTATCAGTGCCATAGAGATGTCAGTATGCTCCAACAGGCGTCTGAGAATAGTGCACCCAGCTGTGTTCGCAATAGGCGCTTGAAAAAATAGCAGCTTAAAAATTAGGAGCTCAAAAATTAGGCACCTAATACACCATTCAGGCAGATGCTCAATTGTATGCAACTTGAGTACCTGCCTAGGCATTCATAAGCGCACCACTGTGCGTTCACCTAGGCACCCCTATGCACCCATCTGAATGCCCAAATAGGTATCCCTATGTACCCAACTGAGTGCCCAGCAAGATACACAACTAGATGCACAGCCAGGCGTGTAAGTGCGAACCAATGTACTTGAAAAGGGCAGCCTTGTGCACAGAGAAAAAGCATACAAACACTGCCGCAGCCTACCACATGGCAAACAATCTAAGCCTGAGAGCAGGACCTAGCCCAGAAGGCTGCTCAATCCGCCAAGCTGCCCGAGTCCCCAAGCTCTCCCGGAGGTGGGAACAGACATCGGATCAACGCGCCGAGCACGAGACCAGAGGGAAGAGGAATCCCTAAAACAACTCCCCTTTACCTTTTTTTAAATTACTCTTTACCTGAACTCAGCCCATCCCAGCCGAGAACAGAGTTGGTCTTCGGCTGTGGGGGGAGAGGGCACAGACCTTCACTGCCACACTTGGCTTCCTGCACCCGCTTGCCTTTCAGCTGGATTTTTTTTTTTACAGCTAAATCCATGCTGGCAGAAACCAGCTACCGGACCAAAGCACTCATCAAAGGGAGGAATCCAAAGATATTACTTCAGGAAGCTCAATTGAGGGAGGTGACAATAAGGTATCACCACAGGAGAGCGGGATAATAAACTTCTTTTCTCCTTCTACAACAAAACATTTTAACACAGTACCCAGTAGGGAGATGCACATCCACCATCTGCTGGAATACTGGCGGGCTGATGTCAGTGCACTGGTATATATACCATGACATCAGCTTTACTCCGGCTCCATCTGCTGGTTGAGGTGCATAACCCACTGGTGTGGATCCATCTATCTGAATGCTAAGAAACCTGACTTTTTTCGGGTGGAAGATAAAAGTAATTTCTAAGAAGGAAGAAAGATGGCTTAGAACCACCTTATCCAAAATTTTAGGGAAGGTAGGAAGGTTAAAGATGGGTCTAAAATTCTCATGAGTATCCATGTCTAAATAATGCTTCTTGAGAACCAGATGAACCATCGCTATTTTCAAACAATAAGGAAGAC
This sequence comes from Rhinatrema bivittatum, assembly GCF_901001135.1. Classification (NCBI taxonomy): domain Eukaryota; kingdom Metazoa; phylum Chordata; class Amphibia; order Gymnophiona; family Rhinatrematidae; genus Rhinatrema; species Rhinatrema bivittatum. The sequence continues at coordinate 126,049,627 of NC_042623.1, forward strand.
ATCCTTGAATCAAGTTGGGACTGATAATACAGGATAGATAAGGACAAAGTCCTAAAGTGGGGTTCTTAATTAGCTCAAATTGTAGAGTTGAGAAGTGAAGAAGAGGTCCTCATTTGTCCAAGTAAAAGGTGCAAACTTGCAGAAGTGATTTTATGGAAAGCTGAACACTTGCTATTGGTAACTGAAGAGTGTCTGGGGCAAGAAGAAAGAAAGGACATGAAATATCAGGTGTGGCGGGGCCTGAAGATGCTGAAACGTTACCAGCAAGTAGTTCAGCACTTATTTGATTTTGTGATTCGAAGGCATGGGGAAAATCTTCAGCTGAGTACTTGCTCAGGTCTATTGAATTGGAAGGAGGCCCTGAAAAATGTCTAAATAGATTAAACAAAAGCCTTGGTCTGTTATCAGCTTTTCTAAGAGAGATTTTAAAATAGTCTTTTTTTAGCATGTTTGACTTCACACGAATAGTGTTTTATACTGGGGGGTTTTTCACCTGTAATTCATCTGAAATAGAGGCTCCTCTGCCATATACTCTGCCCCATTAATCTAGATCTATCCAGATGGTCAGTAATTTTGGTCTTCAGAATAGCTTCTACCATTTTGTCTAGTACCAATGTCAAGCTCACTGGCCTGTAGTTTTCCAGATCACACTGAAACCCTTTTTTTAAAATGGGCATTATGTTGGCCACCCTCCAATCCTCAGGTACCACAGCTGATTTGAATGAAGTTCGAGATTACTAGTAATAAGTCTGCCATTTAATTTTTTAATTCTTTCAGAACTCTAGGCTATCATTCAGACCCAGTGATTTGTTACTCTTTAGTTTGTCAATTTGCTCTGTTACATCTTTCACCATGATTTACTTCTGTTCCTCTGAATCATTGCCTCAAAGAGTGCATCTCATATAGGTATCTCCACGATAACCTCCACAGTGAAGACCAAAGCAAAAAATTCATTTACTTTTTCTGCTATGGTCTTGTCTTCCCTGAGCACCCCCTTTTACCCCTTGGTCATCTAGTGGTCCAACCCACTCCCTCACAGGCTTCATGTTTCAAATATATCTGAAAAATAATTTATTTGGGGTTTCTGCCTCTTTGGAAATCATATTTACAAATTTCCTTTTGACCTGCCTTATTAATGCTTTACATATAACTTGCCAGTGCTTATGCTCTTTCCTATTTCTTCATTTGAATCCACTTTCACCTTACCTCACCTATGTGTAACTTCTAGAGGGAGCCAAAGTGCCTGGGCTCCAGCTAAGAAATATCACTGTGAGGGGATAAAAATAGAGAGAAAACTAAGTGGTTGCAAATGATTCATAATACTGTAGTACAGAGGACAGTTCCAACTGCATTGGAGACCCAAAAATATTGTTTTTCTCACCCCTCCTTCCAGTCTCTTTCTCCCCATTCCTTAGTCTAGCCTCTTCCTTTACTAGCCTGACCACCTCTGTGTGGTTACCTCAAGGTGCCCCAGGGCCAAGGCTCCTACTCCTTGCAGCTCAGCAACAGGAGGCTACCCAGAGTGCAACAGTGGTCACCAAGACATAACTTTTAGCCACCCAGTCCTGCAAACACATTAAAAAAATGTATTTATGCAGCCACTATTGGACTGATGGATCTATTAACTTTTATAATTTTGCATGAGTACAAATAGTAAGGGCTGGATTTCATAAAATAATATTAAGGTAAAAATATAAGAAATGCCAGACTGGCAAAGATTTATCAAACTTACCATCCTGTCTATGACAGTGGACAATCCAGGTCACAAGTACCCAGCAGGATCCCAAAGAATAGATCCAATATTTATTGCTCATAACCAGGAATAAGCGGTAGCTTTCCCAATTCTAAATTATTAGCCATGTAACCTGGAAAAGCCACTGTTTATCCCTAGTTATGAGCAAGGAGCACTGGATCTATTATTTCATCAAATCCAGTCATTATTTGCTTCAGTATCTTGTTAATCTATTTTTCTAAAACATTTTTAGTGTACTGCCCCCCTGTTCATTAACATATTATATGTGGTCTGAAAAACTGCCAAACAACACTAAAACTTCATGACAAAAGTTCTAACTAAATAATAAATTATGGATAGAATATAAATTAAAAAAACAGGAACTCAATTGGAAAGAGAGGTTCAGGAGGTTGAGATTTCTTTGACAGCAGCAAAAAGGAAGAGAGGACAAAGATTAGAATGTGGGAAGGGCACACTCAGACTGGGCACACGACAGGTCAAGTAGCCTATCAGCATAGATCAGTTAATCACGTGCATCTTTGAGAAAAAAAATACTAATACCACAATTACCTGGGCTTCCTGGCAGGCAGCTCTCCTCAGGAGGTTGTCACTGATACAGAAAAAAAAAAGAGATATTAACAATGAAAACAGAACAAAATGATTACTTGGACTATGATTCATCAGTTTCCTTCTGTAATGTCATTTCACAAGCAAACTTTACACTATATCACAGTAACAAAGAGCCTGATTCAAACTGTATGACTATGTATCTGAACTTTAGTCACTGGACAAAGCCAATTTTTCCAAAGGAATTAGATAAGTTTACCTTTTTTGTGGCATTTAACCCTTAATATTCAGCTAAAATGTGAATGCATACAAGATTTGAATGAGATCTTACTAAGAAGACTGAAAATAATACATATAACTTCATCTTACTTGCTCTTCTTTTGAATACTCAAATCATATTAACTGCCTAAACCTACACCAGAGACCCAAGACAGGAAACCCCCCATCACTCCCCAATACCCAAGCCATATTCCAGCCCACACCACAGACCTAAGCCAGCCAGCCAGCCAGCTAACTAGCGCACCTCTTCCCCTCAGATACCCAAACCAGGGAACCCCCTCCCCCTCAGATCCAAATCAGGAAGTCAGATCCATTTCAGAATATCTTTCAATACTGTAAAATATCTAAACAACAATCTTTCACCAAATCAAGGCAGTTAAACTCTGTTTTTTAAATAACCTTTTATAAAATATTAGTAATTAAAGCTCATCCAAGGATGGGGAAATACTGTGAAAGGTAGGAAGTGCCTAGGAGAGATGTGTAGTAGTACAGAACGTAGGCTGAGCTCGGGTGTACCATGTGGTAGTAGAGGGGATTGGTCAATTCAAAGAGAGGGGCAGAGCTGGAGAAAACAGCCAGAGCTTACTGTCCATATGTGGTAGAGAATGGATTGGACAATACAAAGAGATAGAGGTGGAGCCGGAGAGTGAGGTTGAGAGGGGCAGAGCTCAATTTCCATACAGAGAGAGGGGCAGAACTGGAAAGTACAGGGAGAGAGAGAGGTAGACCTCAATTTGCATACCAGCAATGCAGGTGCAAGGAAACTTTTCTCTTTATTGTTGTTAGTTTTTTTTCAGAATTTACATTAATCAATAACATACATATATAAACATTACATATAATATCTTCTATTTATTGCACATTAATATTATTTATATACTAGCCGTTAAGCCCGTAACAACGGGCTACATTTAAAACATTTTTTTGGTCCATTTCCTTCCCACTCATTCTCCCTTCCACCTCCCCTCCCCACTCTAATCTCCCTCCTCCCTCCCCTCAGTCACTCTCCCCTCAGTCACTCCCCCTCTCTCAATCCCCTCCCCTTTCAGCTCATCCACAACCCCTTACCTTGGATGGCGCAGACGGAAGATCTCCGAGGGGGTGGTCCATCCCTCGCGCGCGCTGCTGCTGCCACTACTGCTCCTCGCCACCGCCGCTACTGCTCCTCCCAGCACCATTTTTTTTCAGGCACGCTCCGCTCTGATCGACGTGCTCGCCCACGCATGCGCAGTAGAGCTGCTCTCTACTGCACATTTGCTGCACTTTGGTCAGGGCTCCCTTATCTAGTAGATTGCCATGGATATGAGTGAGTGAACTAAAGTTTAGATCATTTTATCTTACCTAATAAACTGAAGAAGCCTATGTTTAGGCTCCTTCAGTTTATTTATTTTATATATGATTGGTTTTGTTGTTGTTTAACACAGATCTCCTTTGGAACTACTCAACCCTAAGTTTTTGGGGGCAGGAAAGTGATGTACATTAACTCTTCTACCTATAATACTGCTTTAACCTCTTTGTGACCTATGACTGTTAAATAGCCTGTTTTTTGGACTTTGCTATAGTCATTTTGACTCATTTTTCATTTTTTGTGTTTTTGTTTGAAGAATCATGGTATTTAATTGCAATTCTTAATTTGGTTATCCTTTCTATCCTATGTTTATAACTAGTGCACATTGCATCTTGTACGTCATTTCAAGTCTGCAGGATGGGTGATAAACTAAGCTGAAATATACATCTTAATATAATGGCTTTCATCCTGGGAATCAGAACCCAGGGAAGGAGGGGTGCACAGACATCACAGCAGAGCACATGGCAGCAAGAAGCAGCCTGCTAAAATCAGAAAAAGTCAGGAATGAATGGGGCCGTATGCCACCTGTTCCTTGCTCATCCAGCAAAGCACAGAGCAGCTAGGAGTAAGCAGAGCTGTTTGCCTCCATCTAGCCACCCAACTGAGGAAGAAAGAAACCAAGTATGAATGGGGCCATCTGGCTCTTCCTCCCTGCCTGCCCGCTGAAGCAGAGCAGAGTCAAGGATAAGTGAAGCTAGGGCTGTCTGCCTCCTTTTCCTCACTCATATGACAAAGCTGAGTGAAACTTTACACTGGAAGCCCAAAAGGGAGAACCTTGTTTTGGAAGTGAAAGGAATCCACTATGCAAAAGAGATATTTCCAATGTGAGTGAAGTATGAGTATGCATGTATACGCATCTTTCAGATCCAGGGTGCACATTCAGTCTCCCCCTTGAATGAAAGGCAGCATGGTATAGAGGGAGTTCATTTTGAACTTCTCCCATAATAGGCTCTTGTTCAGACTTAGTAAATACAAGATGGGTCTCAACCCCCTGACTTCTTGGGATCAGGAAATAGCGAGAATAGAACCCACTGCCATGGTCTTTGGGCAGGACAGGTACTGTTGCACACTGGCTGAGAAGCAGTTCCACCTCGAGATGGAGCTGGGTTGAGTGAGATGGATCCAGATCGAATGCAGAACAATGGTGCAGTGCTGGTATGCAGGAGAAGCGCAAAGAGTAATGGATGGGCAGACTAGACAGGCCATAAAGTCTTTTTCTGCTGTCATGTTTCTATGTTTCTACAATTTTGAGGACCCAACAGTCCTCAGTGATCTTCTGCCACTCTTCCAGAAAAAGTTGAATCCTCCTCCCTACTGGAGGGGTTAAGGCCTGAGGATCGAATCCCATCATAATCTAGGCCCAGGCTTAGGCTGGACTTCTCTGCTTCAGCTGACTTCTCTCACACGGATGTCCTCAAGCAGAAAGCTGCTGTTGTGGAAACACAGGAGGTACATGATACTGCTAAAATTGGTGGAATAGGCATCTCTGGAAGAAGCAGCACTTAAACGTGAAAGCAGACTGCATAGAAGACGACAATTGTTCCGGTCCCGTCGAGAGAAAATTGGATGGCAGTATGTTATTCCTTAATTTGGCAACTGTTTCTCAGACCACGTTTCTGAAGAGGTTGTCCCCCAAATAGGACATATCAGCCAGCTTTTTATAAACATCCTCACATAAGCTGGTGGCTCTCAACCAAGACATCCAGTGCTACGATAGCTGCTACAGAAAATTCTACTGTGGTATCAAATGATTCATACACTATGTGAAGATGATGTTTGCATTCCTCTATTTTCACAAGATCCTGCTGATAGTCTGCCTGATCTCCATCCAGTGACTATCAGGGGTTACAGCAGGACTTCCCAAACCTGTCCTGGCCAATCAGGTTTTCAGGATAAGAACATGCCATACTGGGTCAGACCAAGGGTCCATCAAGCCCAGCATCCTCTTTCCAACAGTGGCCAATCCAGGCTATAAGTACCTGGCAAGTACCCAAAAACTAAGCAGCTCCCATGCTACTGATGCTAGTAATAGCAGTGGCTATTTTCTAAATCAACTTGATTAATAGCAGGTAACGAACTTCTCCTCCAAGAACTTACCCAAACCTTTTTTAAACCCAGCTACACTAACTGCACTAACCACATCCCCTGGCAACAAATCACAGAGTTTAATTGTGCGTTGAGTGAAAAAGAACTTTCTCTGATTAGTTTTAAATGTGCTATATGCTAACTTCATGGAGTGCCCCCTATTCCTTCTATTATCCGAAAGAGTAAATAACCGATTCATATTTACCCATTCTAGACCTCTCAAGATTTTAAACACCTCTATCATATCCCCCTTCAGCTGTCTCTTCTCCAAGCTGAACAGCCCTAACCTCTTTAGTCTTTCCTCATAGGGGAGCTGTTCCATCCCCTTTATCATAATGAAAATGCAAGAGATAAATTTGCATATCATGGAGACTCAGTACATGCAAATTTATCTGGATATCCCGAAAACTGACTGGTTGTGAGGCCCCCGGACAGACTTGGGAAGTCTGGGTTACAGCTTGTCAATACAATATTGTAAGTATTGCACCATGTAGAATTGGTGGGCCATGATGTAGGTGTTAAGCATTGACTTCTGAAAGACCGTTTCCCAAAATTATCCAAAAGTCAAGGGTCTTTGCCCAGTAGGGTGCTGGAGAAGATTATGGTCTTCTTAGCCTATTTTAGAGCTGACTTCACTATCATTGACTGGTATAGTAGCTGGATTACCCCAAACCCTAAAGTTTGTTGTACTTTCTGATTCAGATCCAGTTTCTTGGCTACCGGAAGGCAGATGCCAGATTCTCCCTCCAACATTGTCGTTTATAAATCCTGTAGGATCAAGTGAGCTGGGATTTCTGCAGGCTTGGAGTAGAGTTTCCAGAATCCAGAGAAGTCTAAAAGACCTCAGTGTGGGGCTTACTGTCTTTATGGGCATTGACTCCCATCACCTTACCAGCTTGTCCAAGAGTTTGGAATACAAGAAGTCTTCTGTGTTGAAGAATGCTCCTGTGGGTCAGGGAGCGAGTCAGAGGAAATCCCCGTAGACCTTTCCTCAGAACACAGAAATAAAGAGACATTAACCCACGACCTCAATGATGAAAAATGTGATCGGGACATGGACCTCAGTCATCTTGAATGGTAATATTCCCAGGGCAAACTCCAGACAGTGGTGTCCCATGCTACCTCCTCAAAGTGGTTAAATTCCTCCACAGAGAGGGATGATTGGAGGCTAGATTCTGTCACTGGAACTTTTGATAAGAACTCTTGAGGTGTGGAGGCGAGGAACTCCACCTTCAGAGAACAAATATGGACAGGAGAGGTTGAAGTGTGCTCTCCTTATTCCTTGCTCCCAGTGAGACAAAGAAAGTCTTCACCAATTCAGTTACCTACCGTAGTTTATGGCTGCTGTGCTCTCTGAGCAGGAGTTGGGGAAAAGAAAAGACATCATCTTTTAAGACCAGTATAGGCTCGTCTTCTTGAGAAGCTCCTAATTGACTTCAGAAAGAAACTTCCTCCTGGGTCAACTAAACTGGTGGATGCAAAGAGACCACCATGGAGCATATTGGATCTGGCAATTCAAGGAGACAGGGCAGAGATAAGGACATGGAAGGAGGTAAGTGCAGTGAATCATTCTCAAAGCCTCTCAACAATCGTTCCAACCTTGAATGTACTGACAGGACTGGAGACTGGTGCTCCAATTGCACTGGGGTGCGGAGCATCCATGGATCAGAGACTTAATACATCAGAGCAAATAGCTATGTTGGCTGAATCAAGGTCTGATGCATTGACGAGTACATGGGGTCGAGACATCAATAGGACTGATCCCGACCTTTTAATTATGCAATGAGCCCCACAGGGCCTGTAAAAGGCTCACAGACTCTTGTTCTCAGTGCTTCCACACCTTGCTGAATCCCAGAGGAGCAGCAAGTCTGGAAACTGGCACCTTAGAAGGAGAAGCTTTGCTTGAGGACCTCCTGCTCAGCTCAGCACAGAGGAAGTCCGAGGAGGCCCCTCTCCGAGAGAAGGAACAACTCTGGTTTTCCAACGACCTGCCAAGTTCTTCTATATTCTAGGCCCTGTTTCTCTGGGATCTCTGTGACCTTTGGCCACATCCTTAGCAGTCCAGTGTGTCGTGGTCTGTCCCAAGACATTTGTAACAAATATCTGAGTCATCAGTGATGGATATCGTCCAGGCACTCAAGCTATCTCTGAAGTCACTGGAGGTGGCCTTTTTGGAGTCAGACATGTTAAATTTTGTTTTTATTGACAGAACTAAAAAAATCCTGAAACACGGTCAAGTGTGCAAAAGATAGCACTTCTTCAGATTAAAGAATTGCCTCCATAATCAACACTCAAGAAGCTCCTAGATAACAAAAGTGGCTCAAAATTATTTTATTTTTTTAATTTCTGTGCCATATTATCTGAGGACCTAAGCAGCTTACATGAAACCATTCACAGATAAATAAAACAAACATACTCACAAACTAACTATAAAATGTGGCAGCAACAAATATCAGAAGCAATGAGATCTATTGCTTCTTTGACCTTCTCACCAAAAAGATTCTACCCACTGTATGGCACATCAGCGAATCTCTCATGCACATCCTTCTCAGAGGATTGAGGCTTGCAGCTAAAGAGACAACAGTTACATAAAAGAGGACCTGTTTTCTTAGATCCGAAAAGAGGGTATTCTTAGTTCAAATGCAGAATATGTCCAACTATAATTACAAAGAAAAATACCATAACTTAAATGAACGATTCCAATTTTTTTCAAAGGTACACATTAAGTGTGGGTGGCCTAGTGGTCAGAACAGGGATTGGGAATCAGAAAACCTGGACTCAAATCCTGCTTCTGCCATTCATTGTGCCTTTAGGAAAAAGTCATTTTATCTCCCCATTGCCTCAGATGTGCTTTTTGTCTTGCAGCGCCATGTGCCTGGCAAGGCCTTCCTTAACTGGTGCATCTTGTCTGGTCATATTCAAATCCTGCTTAAAACCCAACTCTGAGATTACTTTTAAATACAAAAATTCAAACTCTTCCAGCTCTTAGCTCTCCCATGTTAAATATGTTTTATTGTAATAAAGTGATTATTAGAATTGTTTGTCATATATGTGTCTCAACTAGATTGTCAGCTCCATGGAGCAGGAACTGACTCATATTATAGATATACACATACACACACACACTTACATACACACATATACATACATACAGTGCTGCATACAACTAGCAGCTCTATAGAAATATTAAATAGTAGTAATAACAGAAGATACTTACTTAAATTGTATGCTTTTTGAACATTGTATGTAATTTGTCATAAAGTTCCCAGATTTAGGATGCTCTATAAATGCCAACATAATAATAATGATTGTTTATGAAAGATATGAGAATGGCCAGTTGCTGAAATTGAGGCCTTGATAATTGATGCCACTAGTCACAAGTTTCAAATTTGTGCTAACCAAACATCATATTTTCATCCAGCAGCTTTCCCCTATTTTTTTATAGTTCCAGTTCAATCAGACCCTTAGCTAGAGTCTGTCCCATAAGCCTTTGTTTACAACTATATGCCAAGTTAAACTGGAGTTTCTGGGTCTCTCCTATCTTTGCATTGCTCCTACCTCCCTAACACTCCTTTCAAAGTCTCAGCTGGAAGACTCTCCAGCATTTCCCAATCACAAAGATCTAATCTTGGTATCCTCCTTTTATCTAACTCCATCCTGTTAACGAAATAATAACTAAGCCAGGAATTCTTGGTAAACAGAGCTGGCAAATAAAAGTAGCTACTCACCAGTGCTTGCCATATAGCCAGTTGCTTCCATATGCCAGCAGGCAGAACCCAACAGTGCTTTTCTTCCAGTGATTTCTTAGGGTTTTCAGTACTTTCACCACTCTTGCCATGTTGTTCCTCAGTTACCTTCCCTCTCAGAGACAGCAGGTTGTAAGCCCTAGGAGAACCACATTTTATTGCCATATTATTAAAACTCTTTGTCAGAACCAAGAAAGATCAGATATTGCACAGCCCTTAATCTTTCAGCCAGAATTCCAACTGAGAAAGCTATATGCAGAAGAAGTATGAGGTCCATATTCAAAAGCATTGAGCTGGTTAACTCAGACGTTAGCCAGCTAAATTAATATTTGGGCACTTATCCTGCTAAATTCTAGGTGGCTAATAAGTTAGGAAGCTAGAATTTAGCAGGATAAGTTAGGGGAGTTCCGGAGGCATAACTGGGTGGAGTTGAGTAAGACGGATAAGTTAATCAGCTAACTCCAGTATTCAGAGTTAGCTGGATGACTTAGGAAGCTAAGTCTGATCAGGCTAAAGAGCTATTCTAAAGTTAGGAAGATATAGTTAGCCAGCTAACTTTAAGATAGCCGATTATATCTCCAAAGTTAGCCGGATATGTTTATCCAGCTAACTGAATATGGACCTCTATAATATTAATGATGCATAATTAGCTAGATATATTTGTAAGATTAGAATTATATGTTATTGTAATGTAAGAGGGAAACATATTTTAGAGTCTGCTGCACCAGGGAATAAGACAGGCTGGCATTACTTACTCTACTATATATGCTTAATGAGTTTTCCCTCAAATTTAACAGGTGCCGCTAATCCAGTTGTCTAATATAGGAGTGAGGTCTGAGGTTTATCATTAACCCCAAACTATACAGAATGGGACAAACCCCCAAAAGAAATCCTACACCTCCAGTTCTGCAAAGCATATACTCCGTGTCTACAGAAAAACTAGGACATTTCCCCTTGCTACTCACCATACAAAAAAAAAAGACCATACATTAATGTAATGTGCAGGTTTTGTTTTTGTCTTTGTTACGTTTTGTCTTTGTTTTGTTATGTTTTTATTTTTTTCTGTTATTTTTAGATCATTGATGTTTGTTTTATGTTGAGTTTTATTTGGATTATATTTATGTTGGATGTATTGTTCTCATCCAGAGCCCATGTTGGAGAGGCAGTTTTATAAATGTGAGTAATACATAAATAAATAGAAACATTCAAATTCTCAAACTGTCACTCATTGTGACTTGTCCATTTTATAAATGCTTCGGGACTCATTACACCAATGGTTTCCTTTATATCTCTCATGGTTGTGTCGACTGGACACTATCAAAATGATGCATGCCCCCAGTTTGAATTTTATCTTTTCTATGATCCCTATCTTCTTTTCTAGTGATTTTTTATAAACAGGTTGATCGTATGCTACTTGGCTTTTTATGTCAACACAAGCCTTCAAAAATTGTGCTCTCTAAACTGAAAGCTGATAAAAGTAAAGGAAAATTGGTTCTTACCTGCTAATTTTCGTTCCTGTAGTACAAGGGATCAGTCCAGACTGCTGAGTTATGCCTCCCTTCCAGCAGATGGAGTCAGAGAAAAGCTGAAAAGCACCCCCTAGATAACCTGGTGTGCCACCTGCGATCCTTCAGTATAATCAATATCAAAGCAGAATGTAAATTTAACAACCAATGACTAGATCAAGCGAAATATTCTTCTTTTAAAACAATAACCTGTGAAAACTATGTATAAGTGTGTGTGCGACACTTCAAAGGCGTCTAAGATCTGTAAAGAGAAAAAAAAAAACAATTAGCTGAGTGGACTCTCCTGAATACTATATCCCTGGACTGATCCCTGGCGTCTGGACTGATCCTTGGTACTACAGGAACGAAAATTAGCAGGTAAGAGCCAATTTTCCTTTCCCTGTACATACCAGGATCAGTCCAGACTGCTGGGATGTACCCAAGCTGCCCTAAATGGGGTGGGACCCGGAGAGTCCTGCTCGAAGCACACTGCTGCCAAAAGAATCCACATCCGGAGCCCGGACGTCCAAACGGTAATGCTTAGCAAACGTGTGCAAAGATTTCCAAGTGGCTGCCCTGCAAATTTCTTGAAGCGACAAGCATTGGCTCTCTGCCCAAGATGCCGCTTGCAATCTGATGGAATGAGCCTTAAGACCATCTGGCACTTGTCGCCCATGACGTGTACGCCGAAGCAATAGCGTCCTTCAACCATCAGGCAATAGTAGTCTTGGAAGCCTTACACCCTTGATGATCAGACAATCGAAAAGCATTAGTCACCTCCAAGTACCGCAAAAGAATCCAGCGGACGTCCAATCTCCTCAGATCCTGGGCCTGAGGAGAATTCCTATCCACCTCTGGAAAGGCTGGTAACTCAACGGACTGGTTGACGTGAAATGCCGATACCACCTTTGGCAGAAAGGAAGATACTGTACAAAGTGAAACTCCAGAGTCCGAAATTCACAAGAATGGTTCTCTGCAGGACAACGCTTGAAGCTCCGAAACTTGTCTAGCTGAACAGATAGCCACGAGAAACACCGTCTTAAGTGTTAAATCTTTCAACGTAGCCCATTTGATAGGCTCAAAAGGAGAACCGCAGAGCCCACGAAGAACCAAAATCAAACTCCACGAAGGACATACCGCCCGCACCGGCGGGAGTAAATGTTTGGCTCCCCTCAAAAAACGTGCTACATCCGGATGCCCAGCAATGGAGGTACCATCAACCTTACCTCTTACAGCCTAATGCCGCTACCTGAACCCGGAGCGAGCTATACGCCAAACCTTTCTTTAAGCCTTCCTGCAAGAATGCGCACTATAGTGGCCTGCCACGGAGACACCTTCAACCCACTGCACCAGGAATCAAAATTTTATTTGTAAAAACGATATAGAAATGCTTTTAAATAAATAAATAAAATAAAGGTTAGATTGTAATTTAAAATATACCCTTTTCTCTGTTTTGTTTTGGGTTTTTTTTAAACTCAGCCACCAAGCAGGGGAATTACTGTCCCTGTGATCACTTTACAGGCCTTAGCACCCACCAGAGGAATGTCGTCGTCTCTGGACCTGAATAGGAGGGGGGAGAGGGACCGGCCCACCGGTAAACCCCCCTCCCCAAACTCACCAGGTTAAGGAACAATCTCCGGGTATAAAGGCCGTAGGGCACTGCTCAGCCTTGCCTGCCCTTAGGAAGTGCTCAGCACGCTTTTCCCCCCTTTCTGTATACTCCTGTTTTAAATTTTTTTTTTTTTACTTACTGTATATTGATCTAGTCAAAGGCTTAAGGTTTATTCAAAATACAAAATCTTTCTATAACTTAATAATCAATCACAAATTTTGTCAAGGATTAGGACCACAGGTTATGCCATTCTCTCATCTGCTGGAGTCAGAGAAATACTGAAGGATCGCAGATGGCACACCAGGTTATCTAGGGGGTGCTTTTCAGCTTTTCTCTGACTCCATCTGCTGGAAGGGAGGCATAACTCAGCAGTCTGGACTGATCCTGGTACGTACAGGGAAAAGGGGTTAACCTTCCTGATTTTTACAGTTATCATCAGGCTTATATATTGCAACAGGGATATCAGTGGATATCAGACATTCTGCAGAACCAAGACAATCCCAGAGACGGTTTGTCTCTCCTTTTCCATTTGAAGCTTTGCCTGGGATAACCCTCCCTCGTTTTCTATTTGATAATCCTATACTCTGCTCTACTCATACAGCATATTCCGAATTTGATCAGTTACTGGTTTCTTTTTCCCCCAAAATGGAAATTCTCTAAATTGGCTTGGTTTCATTCTCATATAAAACTTGCGGGTAAAAGTTTGAATTGGAAGATGTGGCAAGCCAGCAGAATTTAGTTTTTGTCTTCAATACAGCATGATCACAAACAACTAACCTTTTGACAATTTGATACGTCAGTTCTCTTTAGCTAAATCCTACTTTTATTCCTGGCTACAAATACAGGACTGTCTTGGAATCGATTTTTCATCCAAAAATGCTTTACATAGTCTCCCTAGACCAGAGCTTTCCAAACTTTTCATGTTGGTGACACACTTTTTAGACAAACATAATTTCACGACACAATAATTCAGACTACTAGCAAACCAGAGGTTAAAGGTTAAACGAACGAAATGTATTTTGACAATTTATGTATGTTTCCTTAAATATATAAATAAATAAAATGTTTCACGACACAACCTATCTCATGAAAACCTTTCATTTATATTAAAAATATATAATATTCCAAGATTAATGCTATTGTTATAATTTATGAGTAACAATAATAAAACAAATTGTCTGTCTCCCACACTCATCTCTCTCCCCCTCCAAGCACACATCTCTCCCCCCAAGCACGTCTGTCCCCATACACTTATCTCTCCCCCCCCCCAAGCACGTCTGTCCCCCACACACACTCATCTCTCTCCCTCCCCCAAGCACACGTCTCTCCTCCCAGCACGTCTGTCCCCATACACTCATCTCTCTCCCCCCCAAGCACACATCTCTCCCCCCAGCACGTCTGTCCCCATACACTCATCTCTCTCCCCCCCAAGCACACATCTCTCCCCCCAGCACGTCTGTCCCCCACACACTCATCTCTCTCCCTCCCCCCCCAAGGACACGTCTGTCCCCCACACACTCATCTCTCTCCCCCCCCAAGCATTCATCTCTCTCTCCCCCCAAGCACACGTCTGTCCCCCACACACTCATCTCTCTCCTCCCCAAGCACACGTCTGTCTCCCACACCCACTCGTCTCTCTCCCTCCCCCAAGCACACGTCTGTCCCCCACACCCACTCATCTCTCTCCCTCCCCCAAGCACGTCTGTCCCCCACACCCACTCATCTCTCTCCCTCCCCCAAGCACATGTCTGTCCCCCACACCCACTCATCTCTCTCCCTCCCCCAAGCACGTCTGTCCCCCACACCCACTCATCTCTCTCCCTCCCCCAAGCACGTCTGTCCCCCACACCCACTCATCTCTCTCCCTCCCCCAAGCACGTCTGTCCCCCACACCCACTCATCTCTCTCCCTCCCCCAAGCAGGCAACACACTAACGTGTCACGACACACAGTTTGGAAAGCTCTGCTCTAGACCGGCTCCATCCTGTTTATATCTTTTATATATAACCAGATTAACTTCTGGGAAAGTGAAGACCATTCCCATTTCCAGCCCTTAAATGGGACTGGCTAATTCTTTTTCTAGCAGAGGGTAGGGTCGGTATATGGCCCCCCTAGGCCAGAGAGTACCTTCCCCTCCAACATCTGTACATGCCTCCAGCCAAACTCAAGGGAACTATTTTCATGTAAGGCTTACTTAACTATTCCAGGATTACCCTCCCCCACCCTTTTCAGGGAATCAGATAAGGGTTCCCAGAATTCTCATAGTTACCTCTGATCTATACCTCCATGCAAAGTTGAAACAGTAAAGTCCCTGGAATGCCTTTTTCCAGTCAAGCATACCACTTTTCCTTTTGTCTTCATGAGAATTCTGTCCACAGCAGTCTCTAAACACTTGGACCTCTCAGATTTTCTTCTCCGACACCGTCTTTGTGGTCTGAGTAACTTCAGCTCCATGCTGTATAAGTTCTTATCATCCAGGTGGAGAGGCTTCCAGAAGA
This sequence comes from Rhinatrema bivittatum, assembly GCF_901001135.1. Classification (NCBI taxonomy): domain Eukaryota; kingdom Metazoa; phylum Chordata; class Amphibia; order Gymnophiona; family Rhinatrematidae; genus Rhinatrema; species Rhinatrema bivittatum. The sequence continues at coordinate 126,064,998 of NC_042623.1, forward strand.
GATGTCGCAATTCAGTTTGGGCTTGCCCAACTGGCCGTAAGCTGACCCCACAGACTCTCAAAACTGGGGTTAATCACACCCCAAAACAGCAGCTTATGGAAGCTTGGGAAGTATTCCCACATATGTTGGTTTGCCCAACAGGAATCATCAGTAGAACCTGACTTGTTGAATACCGTTGATGGTCACCATGTATGCAAGCGAATGTCTCCTTCTTCTTGTAACTGATATACCCTCTCTGGGCTAGCTCCTTCCTAATAAGAGTCTTTTGGCACCCTGAATCTACCAGAGCTTGGGTGGGGATCTTATCCAGCTCAACTGGGAATCACAAAACCCTAAATGAGGAATATCAATGAAACTACAGCTGTGGAGCTTCACTAGATTGCATGCCCACTCTTCATCTTCAAGCCAGGGACAGTTTTTGACAATGTGAGCTCTCTCGCCATAATAAGAACATGCCTATGGGGTTAGATCTGGTGGTCATCCCTTCTCTGGAGGTTTCAGCTCGCCTGTGCGAACTTTAGCGCTTGCTGTATCATCAGGTTGATATACATAGATTCACTCCCATTGTAAAGACAGCCTTTGGCCAAATGACTTCTTTCCACAATTAAAACAAGTTGGTGAGCCTGGGGTCTGTGACCGGAGTATGGAACATGCGCTGTCCTGCTCTAAGGATCATTGCTGAGGTCTTGCATTCTCACTGCTGCAACAGGGACCCTGTGCGGGTTGCCTTTCTAACTTTTATATTAGTTCTGGCATCAACTGAGCCTGATGAAAGGTGTTCACCAATTCCAATACAGTTTCCAGTCTGAGCCCCAGGTGCTGACACACCTGGGGCTCAGGAACTGCTCCAGGAGGACCTGGTTGGCTACTTCAAGGCCAGTTTTGCTTCTGGTTGTAGCCATTTCCATCTGGCAGCCTTTAGCCAATGAAAAAGGCTCCATGGACTTTTCCTGGGCTGTAGGGTGCCACGCCAGAACTGTTGCCAGTATGTATCCATAGCGTAATCCACCTTTTCCAGGATGTCATTTTTGACCTTTCTGAATAGCTGGCTCTTCCCTCTGGGTTAGCAGCCTGAAAAGCCACTTGGGGCAGATTCGCCAGGTAGGAGATCCAGGAGACTTCTGGCCAGCCAGCCAGCCAGCCATACAGATGGTTCTCTCAAAATTCCTTAAGAAAACATTAGGGGGGGGGGGGGGTTGTCTTCATTTTAAAGAAGACCAGAGGTAATGGTGGCTTGCATTGCTTAGGCTACCTATGCCAGCACCCTCTGTTGTTGGTTAAAGTGTTCATGCAGGGCTTGAATCAGCCTCTGGAGTTGCTGCTGCTTTTTAGCAAGTGTATGCACTAATCATTCCATGTTGGTTAATAAGCCTTGGCACCACTGAGCTTTACCTGCTACAGTTCCTTACTTTTATTCAGAAACACATGAACCACAACTTCCCCATGTCTCAGAGAGTAAAAATAGAAAAAAAAAATAGCCTAGCCTGTCCAGCTCTGATTGACTAAGTCCCTGTCTGTCCAGGTGGGGCTACACTCTTGGCCTGTTGTACTTAATAGTGTTGCTGCAGCCAGACCCCAGAAAAACTTTTCTCTCTTTTCCACTGCTGGTGTGGGTTCCTGTCTGTGCAGTCACTTAAATCAGGGACATCCCACTCCTAACACCATATGAAACACAGCATGAGCAGTCTTTGGATGCCGAAGGACAGAATAGAGAGGATTCCAGCTATTCTGCTATAGATTTTATTGTTTACAGGCAAAATTTAAAAACAGAGCGCCTGCTTACCGCAGGAGTGCTGGAAACAAAATGCAGTGGTTGTTAGATAAGTAGCTTTAGTAAAGCTCCTCATGTGTGCGGTCCACTATCCTCCATTGAACCTGTCTTCTTATCCCTCTCCCCAGGAGAAACACCCAGCAACCAGTATTCCCTTGTGAGCTGTCTTAAGGTGGACCCAGCTAAATGCCTGGACCTGGACTTTTAAGGACAGTCTAACACACACTCATGTACAGCGTTGCCAAGAATAGGAGTACATTGCCCTCTGCTGACTCGCACTAAGATGCAGCTATGGGTCCTTCCTTGTTTGTTCACATGTGCCACTGCGTGGCATTATCTGACATCACATTGACTGCACTCCCTTTGAGCAATGGGAGAAAGTGAAAAAGCACAAGCCTGATGGCTGTCTCTAGCCTGCTTCTCATTCACTGACATTCTTCCTTTGCTCATCTCCCTTGTGCCACCTGACTTTGGCAATACCCCCCATCCTTCTAGACTGGCATCCATGGTGACCATAATCCAGTCTGGAGGCTCTAGCGCTAATATTCTCAACAGACTGGGCAAATGGTTCCACCAGTCCAGGTTCTCTTGTATTTCTAGGGGTACCTGCAGACAGTGCTGGTAATCCTAGCAGGAAAGGGACCAGTGTGATAGAAAAGACTGCTGGAAGAGTTTCATGTGAGCTCTAGCCCATTGGACCAGATCCACGCTGCTGCCATAAGGCCAAGCATCTGGAGGTAATCCCATGCTTTGGGACCTTGAAACGTCTGCAACCCGTATCAGTCTGGACACTCTTTTTGGAGTTAGTGTGACTCTTTCTGCTTCCCTATTGAATCAGGCTTTAAGAATTCTCAGGTCTGGGTTGGATCTAAGTTACTCTTTGCAAACTTTTTTACCCATCCTAGCTCCTGTAAAAGTTGGACGACTACTCCTGAGAACCTGTGGCTTTAGATAAGTACATAAGAAATGCCATACAGGGTCAGACCAATGGTCCATCAAGCCCAGCATCCTGTTTCCAACAGTGGCCAATCCAAGTCACAAGTACCTGACAAGTACTCAAACATTAAATAGATCTCAAGCTAATATTTTTTATGAATTAATAGCAGTTTATGAATATTTCCTCTAGGAACTTATCCAAACCTTTTTTAAACCCAGTTACACTAACTGCTGTAACCACATCCTCTGGCAATGAATTCCAGAGCTTGACTAATCGCTGAATAAAAAAGAATTTTCTTCAATTTGTTTTAAATGAGCTACTTGCAAACCTAATGGAGTGCCTCCTAGTCCTATTATCTGAGAGATAATAACCCATTTACATTAATCTGTTCAAGTCCTTTCATGATTTTGTAGACTTCTATCATATCCCCCCCCTCAGACATCTCTTCTCCAAACTGAACAGCCATAACTTCTTTAGCCTGTCCTCGTAGGGGAGCCATTCCATGCCCCTTATCATTTTGGTTGTGCTTCTCTGCCCTGTAGAACTCCTCCTGGCTGGGGCTTGAGGGTGGCATCTGTTCCTGGACTGTGACATACTACAGCAGATACTCTCATGTCAAGGCCCTCCCCAGGCCTGCTGAAAGAGATGCATGGCTAAACCATAGCATGCTTATGACAAATGTCACTATGCTCCCTCCTGAGCTTCCAAACATAGGCATAGTTTCACTTCTTAATTTGGAAGATGGAAAGGGCAAAATGTAGAGAGGTCAGAGAGGGAATGGTGAACTTTATTACCTCTCTTACCTACTCCACCCAATTCAGATTGACATGAATTAGCATCTCAGTAGCAGCAAAATAAACTCCCTCCACTTTGTGGAGTAAAATAAAACCCTATCAAAAAAGTCACTAAGAACCTATAAAGCAAACCTACATAGAAATATTCACATATTACAATAATTAATGCACCTAAACGCTTAAGATGTCAGGCTGGAAAAGCTAATAAGGAGTGGAGACGACAAGCGGTATACAGTAATAGGTACAAGCCTCAATAGTAGATAGCATAGTGCTAGCCATGTTCATGGAACCCTGTCCCACAGAATTCAGTCGAAAAGACTTAGCATAGAATTAATTTTAACATATTCATCGTTTATTCACAATTGCTTGAAGAGAGCAGTTTTTTGGCCCCTCGACACGGACCGTGTTTTGCCACATGGGCTGCGTCGGGAGGGGCAGAAGCCCAAAGGATGAACGGTAAGGCCAGTTATGTAGGAGTGATGAATATGTAGAGGAGCCCTGCAGAGGAATCGGATGAGCTTACAGCAGTTAATAGGAAGTGCAGCGGCGTCTCCTAAAGATTATTGTCCCCAGTACATTGGATTTAATTTGAAAAACAATAATCTTCAGGAGACGCCGCTGCACTTCCTATTAACTGCTGTAAGCTCATCAGATTCCTCTGCAGGGCTCCTCTACATATTCGTCACTCCTACATAACTGGCCTTACCGTTCATCCTTTGGGCTTCTGTCCCTACCGACGCAGCCCATGTGGCGAAACACGGTCCGTGTCGAGGGGCCAAAAAACTGCTCTCTTCAAGCAACTGTGAATAAACGATGAATGTTAAAATTAATTCTATGCTAAGTCTTTTCGATTGAGTTCTGTAAGACAAGGTTCCATGAACGTAAATAGCCCTATACTACTATCTACTATTGAGGCTGGAAAAGATGGCATCACTGAGCATGACTGCTATACTTGTGCCACTGAGAAGTGGTGGCGTATTTTATGAATACCTTCTGGCTTATATTGTTGGTATAAAAGATCCATGTTGGTCCCCCTGAGGAAGCGCGTATTAGGATGAAACAGAGGCCTTTGTATGGGCTTTTACTATCTGTGCATATTATTTTGCAAGAAGTTTGTGGACACTAGTTTGTGAGTAATTGATTTTTGTTCCATATTTAATCAGTGGAACATTATCAGGCACACTAAGAGGAACATCAGGAAATTTGTATTCAACACTTTCTGCTTTACTTTGAAAAGAACCTTCAGAGGAAGGACTTTCTGGATTCTTGGCTTGATGGACCCTTGGTCTGACCCAGTATGGCATTTCTTATGTTCTGTTTAGTTCAGCGATAAAATGTATGCAAAGCTTTGTACATTTTATTATATTAATATAAATCATTGCTATCAATATCTTTATAATCAGTGTGCCGCAATATTTGTTTTTAATATTGTATGGATACAATGTTTCATTGTGAATGAGTTGCGTGAGTATGTGGGAGTGAAAGGGAGTTTTTTAGTGTTTTTAGATATTTGAAGGATTAGAAGTGACATTTATTCGATAAAATGTGTTATATTAAATGATTAAAGCTTTTGGGTATGTTGTATATTTTGATATTAGTTTCATGATGTATTTCTAGCTGAGATTTCATATTGACTCATATATAAAAAATGTTTTTTGAAGTAAGGGAATTGGGGGTTTTTTGTATTTGTAGTGTGTATAATATATATAGTGAAAACTTATAGTTGGCACAAATTCATCCTAAAAAGAAGTCTAATGCATAGATTGCTCCAAAACAAAAAACAGACCAAACTCCTATATCACATAACAAATTTCACAAATCCAAAATCTCATTCCATTCACTCCACGATTCATACCATATACAACACAATCTTCTGCAGCTGCTCCAGCTGCCTGAAGAAAGGAATAAGTGCCTGATTGGACCGCCGCTGCCAAACTTCCTCTCACTGTCCGGCATCTGAGCAAACCTTACTGGCTGCAAAATTGGGCAATTGGTCACCCTGTCTACACTAATTCAGTCATGTGGTTCACAGCTCAGATGAGGTCAGTTGTATTTGGAGGAGGAACATGTCAGCCCTCACTCCCCCTCAAACTCTGCCCATGGTTGTAATGCCTCCATGGGGCAGAGACAGGGCAGCTTTGTATTTTACATAGTACAGGGGAAATGCATTTCTCATGTATTTCAGTGCATATGGAGTCTGGCTTCTTGGGGCTTCCAGTTCAGTTTTTGTTTGCATATTTCTATTTCTAGTCTAGGAGTACTTATTTTGTATTTGGTAAAAATCTATCTGTATTTTGCATGTGTGACAGAGGTGAGATATTCTGCTAGTATGTATTTTCTGTGAAGGGATCTGTTGCAGCCCAGCTTGTTCTGTTTTCTAATCTGCACCTTCCAATAGAAGATATATTGGTGCGCTAGGGCAGAGGTATGTAAATGGGGGGCAGGCTCCCACAGGGTGGATGTGAGTGATCTGAAAGGGGGTACACCAGCTGACTAATGAAGAAAAAATGGCTGCGATATCAGAGAGGTACATTTTCTAGAGCTGACAGAGAAAACCAAAGACATCCCACAAAATAATAAGCAGCAAAAAGTCTATATAATCCTGGGGCAAACAAAAGAAACAGCAACTATAATAGCAAAATAATACCTACAGTACCTGAATGTAATCGGCTTTGAACTGCCAAAGAGCAGAATATAAATAAAAAATATATATGGTACACTGCCACCAGATCAGAAATGTACTTTGACGAGGGACAATAGACACCAGCACCAAAACCTGAGATTGTCTTTCTAATCGTTCTTTCTGTTGCTGTTATTTTGTAATTTTATTCTTCCCTTTTAATTCTTATGTATTGCTTTGGCAACACATGTAAAATAGTCAGGTCAATAAAGTTATCTGAATCTACTGGATGCCAAGTGCATGCCCTGAGAGAGATCCCGCCCCACTTTCACCTGGCTGTCTGCAGCTCCTGTCAGCCTCTTTCACTACATTGTGGTGGGCTGAGTGCCTTCCTCTCCTTTAACGTATTCCCTAACACTGAACCGTCTCCTCCCATGTCACCTCAGGTCCTTCTCTTCTCTTACCTTTCCATTCCTCTCTCTCTTTCTCCTACCCCAGCAGTTTCTCCCATTGTTTATGCTAACCTAACATTTCTAGTGCAGGAAACACAATAAACAGCAGAGAACCACCTCCTCGCTCTATACAGATATATGCTGCACAAATAACCAGGACATATACACACTAAGAACTTCCATGTACAAACCCCAACCTCTTACTTACTCTGTCCTACTTTCAATCCATCCGCTCCCTTACATCCAGTGTGACACGCACTGCAGCCCCACTGGAAACAACAATTGCTGTGCTCGAGTTCCGCCTGCGGGAGAGGACTGATCTTTGAGAATCAACTGTGGAATGCAGCTCCTGCCACACACGCTAAATTAAACTATAGATGTGTTTTGTATCAGCTGAAAAACTCAGTTCAGCTTTATGTTTACCATATTGTTTTCGTTTGTCAGGAAACTGGCTCAAGATTATTATACATGTTTTCAGCTGGGCGCTGTATCTTTAAGAACTGAGGGCTTAGCAAGAAAATAATCTTGCCAGCTGTTTTGGCCGCGCGGAGGGAAGCCGCCAGGTGGAGAGCACCGTCCGCCCGACTGGGGCTGAGCGGCGAGAGCACGGAAGAAATAGCAAGTCCCGAGGGGCGGGGAGAAAACTACTGACCGTGTGCTGTCGGCCCAGCAGTGGTAGCAACTTTATGCAGGCCGGCATTGCTGGTCTTGCCCCTGCCCCTGCCCCTGGGTGTGTAGAAGGAATTTAAAAAAAAAAAACCGCAGCGGAAGGTAGATAAGTAAAAAATGAAACAATGGGGAGTCGTTGCTGCTTTCCTGGGGTTGGGCGTTACTGGCACAGAAAAAAAAATAAAAATGTTTTTGCCGAGAAGGGAGAGGGAACACTAAGCCTTTTCAATCTGTTTGATTGTATGATTTTATTGTGTATGTTCATTTGTAATCCGCTGAGATTTGTGGATGAGCGGAATATAAATATGTAAAATAAATGTGTCCTCCATGCATCACTAGTTTGCTAATTTTAATGAGAGGTAACCAACCCTGCCTTCACGAAGCGCTCATCCTTTTTACTGCAGATTTGTAGTTTACTGGTATGTAAATGGAACTTTTCTGTTTGCTATTTATTTTTTAACTCATGATTTATTTGTATGTCAATAGTTTATTTCATCCCGTGAGGCTGCTGGTTTCTAACTTGTGTGCCAAGAATCAAACCTCTTCCAATGGAAAGAAAGCTGTAGAACTAGGTGGTCATAATATGAAGCTCCAAGAGGGTACACACCCAGGAGCAACATCAGGAAATATATTTTCATGAAAAGGGTGGTGGAAGCACATAGCATGCCTTCGTGGAGGAAATAGTGAAGATAAGAGCAGTAATGGAATTCAGAAGGGTGTGGGGATAATCCCAGAGGATCGCTAAAGGCTGGAAATGAAGAAAAGGGGTAACCTGTGTTAACTGGGGTAACTTGAACAGAGCAGCTGTAGAAGGCATGGGGTAACCTGCACAGAGCAGCAGTTACTTCCATACAAACAAAAACTTGCTGGAAAGATTGAATAGACCACTTGTCTTTTTTCTGCCATCATTTACTATATTACTGTGTCACACTAAAATTTTGTTCTGATTTTAACACAGGTTTTGTTACATTTAATTGATTTGATTGATTTTTATATACCGACATTCGTCGGAACATAATGCCAGTTTACATTGTAACAAAAATAACAAGATAGTGAAATAAACAGGGATGGGGAAAGGGGAGCAGCAATGAAAGAGGAGATAGGACAGCAGTAGGAAGGATAGGGAAAGAGAGAAATTTGATAGGAACATTTGAAGAAAATTAACAATAGAAACTTTGTACAGGTGGGCTGGTAGGAACCAGACCAGTGATGGCAGTAACAGGGAGATTGGGGGGGGAGGCTTAAAGGAGGGTGAGGGGAAGCTAATAACAGAATTTAGGCGTCATTGCTTAGGGGGAGAAACACTATATTTTGGAGTCTTTGCTAGGTGAAGAATAGGAGAGGCAGAAAGGAGGAGAGGAGAAAGGGTGGGCTGCGGGGTTAGAGTGCAAGCTAAGTTTGGTCAACATCTGGGTAAGCTAATGTAAAGAGCCAGGTTTTGAGCCCTGTTTTAATTTTAGACAGGTTAGGTTCTAGACGGAGGGCCATGGGCATGGTGTTCCATAGGGAAGGGCCGGCAATAGAGAAAGCCCTTTCTCTGGTTGAGGTGTGGTGAGCAGTTTTTAGGGAGGGGGTGTATAGGGTACCAGCAAGGTTGGATCTGGAGGGGCGGGTATATGATCACAGAGGGGGTGATGTGATAAAATCTGTGTCAATTTTTAGTGCTGGTTTTACTTTACTCGCCTGGTGGAAACCTGCAGTCTGGGAACCAGAAAGCCAATGCCATGCACATGCACCATGAGTAAAACAAAAAACACCACACTAAACTGAAAATTCACGCTAAAAAAGTGGCAGTTTACCTGAAAGCTGCCACCCAGCGAAAGGATCTAAGCATCATTTTGGATACTACGTTGAAATCCTCTACTCGCATTGTTTCAGCAGTCAAAAATCAAATGTTAGGAATTATCAGGAAGGGAATGAAGAATAAAACAGAGAATATCATAATATTTATGTATCATGCCATGGTGTGACTGTGCCTAGAGACAGGGGCTGTGGAATGCCTTTTTGATTGGGAGGGCCGACCAAGTTCCACCCCAACTCTGCTGCAAGCTCCGCCCATATTTCCACTGCCAATTTTTTTACATTACTTTTACAGTTATTCTATCTTATGTAAATTCTTTGCATAAATCATAGAGTATAATAATTGATTCCCAGACCAATTAAATGCTTAATGTTAGAAAACCTGACATAGTGGTAAAAGAGGAAACAGCATTACTAATAGAAATGTCGGTACTAAGTAACTATCACATGCGCTCTCTTGTTTGTAGTATGCTAGTGACCTTCTGCAGCCCAGGGTATGCAACAGGTGCTCTCTTGCATTGCTATGTGGTTTTGGAAAAATGTAGGAACAGCAAATGTCTGATTAAGGTGGAACGCCGAGACCACCTTAGGCAGGAAAGATGGGTGGGTTCGGAGGGTTACTTTATCTGGTGAAACTGCAGATAAGGTGGGTAATGAACTAGTGCTTATAGTTTGCTAACTCTTCTAGCAGACATCAAAGCCATGAGGAACACCACCTTCCAGGTTAAATATTTCATATGAGAACCTTCCATCATTTCGAAAGGAGGTAACAAGCTGTTCTAGTACCAGATTCAGGTCCCATGGCATGGGAGGCTTTGCCACTGGGGGCCCGAGGTGCAGGAGGCCCCTCATGAAACGAGAAACCAATGGGTGAGACAATACCGGGAGACCATTGTGTGGGCAGTAATAGCCTTCTATCGTACTGACATGTATTTGCACTGAGGCCATTGCCAAGCCTGATTGGTAAAGAGAGTGTGAAGATAATCCAGCAGGATTTCAGGCGAACAGGCAAGCAGGTCTACCGTGTGCTGCCAGCACCAGATGGAGTATAGTTTCCACTTGAGATAAGGTCTCCACGAGTAGGAATTATGCAAGATCAGGGCATTCTGGACCTTGTGCGATACCCCTTGCTCAGTCAGTAGTGTCCTTTCAATCTCCATGCTGTAAAATGGAGAGAGGACTGCATGGGATGCCAAAGAGATCCCCCCTTCTGCAAAAGGAGATCCATGTCGTGGCCTAGTGGAATGGGAGGAGCTATTGACAGATGAACGAGATAGTCTCACCAACTGTGGTATGCCTATGCTGGGGCTATCAGGATTAAGTCGGCGACATCTTCCATACACTTCTAGATAGTGCACAATAGGAGTGGTATGGGAGAAAAGGCCCTCCAACCAGGGGATTAGGAAGGCGTCCTGTGTGGATCTCAGTAGACTCAGAAACACGGAACAGAATGCGTATCTTTCTGTTGTACACGGTGGCAAATAAGTCCACGGTCTGGGTACCCCCACTAGGCAAAAATGTCATCCACCACTTTTTGGTTCAGCGACCACTCGTGTGGATGAAAGATCCTGCTCAGACGGTCTGCCTGCACGTTTGTCATCCCCAGAAGATAGGCGGCTTGCAACGTGATCAAGTGCTGGACCGCCCAGTCCAGAATGGTTGTCGCTTCCTTGCACAGCATCTCCAGGAGGTTTATCTGCTGGGCTCGCTCAGACGGTGAACATAGGCCTTGCATTTGCAGGAGGCCTATGTGAGCTACCCATCCCATATGCGAAGCATCCGTGGTGAGGATTACTTCATGAGATGGGAACTGGAATAAGGCATCCGTTGTGAGCGTTCATGGGTGCAGCCACCAAGCTATGTCCCTGTGCATGGCTTGGGTGAAGCAGACTGACAAGGGTTGCTTGTTTTGAGTCTACCTCGCTTTGAGACACCACTGCAGTCGACGCATGTGTAGTCTGGTGTGTGGAACCATGTAGATTGCTGCCGCCAAGAGCCCTAGAATTGTGAGGATCTGGTGGGCAGAAGGCCTCTGAGTGGCTTGTAATCATCTGGCCAATGTGCATAGACTTGGCCAGCATCTCAAAGGTTTTCAGTATCCCCAGGACCTCCATCCTTGGGTCTGGGACCTTCTTAATCTCAATTTTAAGCTTCGCTCCCACCTTTTCAATGAACTTCAAGACAGGTCCTCTGGTGGGGAGGAGGGTTCAGGCAGCTCCTCAGGTGGGTCTGATGGCATTCCTGTGGTAGAGGGGGGGGGGGGGGGGCAAGTCCTGCAAATGCAAGCTTGGCTGGGGAGAGAATTGGGGTGGAGGTGAACGTACTTTCCTTGGAGAATTTCCCCCTGGAACTTGTGCCTCATCCTCAGGAGGACCATCCCCAGATGACAGGCTAGTCAGAGGTAGTGCCTGGTCACTGGGCTGCAGGGATACAAAGAGTCCAGAGAGGACCGCTGAGATCTGAGAGATTGCTTGCTCAGCCAGAACTTTCCTGTTGGGAACGGAAGGGGCCCGCGGCTTTGGCTGCTTGTCCTCCGGCTTAGAGGGAGTTAATTGGCCTATCAGAGTCCAGTCCCCGGGGCCAGTAGGTCAGTAGGGTATCACCTGCAGAAGGCGTTTCCATTTTGTGAACAGCTCCTGCAATTGTGGGGACCTCCTCTTATGTTTGGATATGGAGAAGATATCTAAGTACACACGGAGTGATGAGAAGGAAGAGACCTCAGAGTCCAGATAATCTGACAGTGATATAACGTCTGAGAATTCCTTACTATGCATCTAATCTGTGGTGGAGATCCCCTGGGGAATCTATGGTCTCCTTCCCAAGCCATGCTGATGCTTGTGCCTTGCCAGCTGCGTTGAGGAGGAGATCTTTCAGTGTGACATGGTATGAGTCGAAGCCGGATACCACTGGGTGTCCCTCAGCGTGTCATGTGACTGTGCCGTGTCTCGAAGCACTGCACCATACGTTGGTGCATCAATCTCCTGACGCATGTGTGGAACGATCTTGCATTGGTGTTGATGTCCTGGGCCGGTTGGTTCACTTGGGCTCCTGCTTCGGTTTGTTTCAATGCTTTCAGCTTCGCATTGGGTGGATAGCACTCTCATTCTCGGCCCCTCGACGTATTGTCTAGGCTCGTGGTGACTGCCATGGTGGGCCAGGTAATGTAGGCACGGGCATCTTCGACTTTTTCATGCCTTACCCTTGAGGTCCCAGTGAAGAGGCTCTTTTTCTCTTTTCAGCCACTTCATGCTTGTTCCTGGCAAGGAGTGGGACTCAGACGGCGGGGCATAGAAGCCCCCATTGTCCTTTCTCAGTAGCGCCATTTTTAGGGGACATGCGACCACAGTCACGGCAAGCCAACTGGTCATGGTCCCAGGTAAATGTAACAGTAATTGTGGCCGTCTGTGATTAGCATCACCTTGCTGCACTGGCAGTATTTGAAGCCAGGTGGTTTCGGCCCCATCATAGCACTGAAAAGTGCTGTTGGTTTTCTTTTCTTCTAGCGAGAAATACCTGAAGGGAGTAGGAGAAAAAAGCTCTGCGTGCATTCAGCAGCGCAGAAAAGACAGACAAGGGAAAGAGGACACTAGTTCATGCAGGAAGATGCGGGCAGCCAGACAGAACAAAACTCTGTACCAGCTAGGAGAAGCCCCGCCTTGAGGCTGCCTGGAAGAAATGTCGGTTCCACAAATTAAATACTAAATGGTGAGTTGAAACAATGAGCGGATCTTGAAGGGATCTCTACACATGGGAGTCATGCTGGAGTCAGCTCCTGCGAGGAACAAACTGGTCTGCAAGTCTGTACCAAGCAAAAGAATCACAGTTTAAAGACACAATCTGACATCCCTGAGGTGGTTACTGAAGGCAGTGATCCATTTAGACTGCTGTGACTCCATGAAAGCCATGCCAAAATGGACTCATTAAAATGAGTGAGTTCCTTTGGGATCTCCAGTTAGAGTTTTATGCTGCCAAGTATTTAGGCTTGGAAATTAGTTTTTCTAACTAAAACGATACAGCTATGGATCGCAGAGGCTAGTTTTTGAAAAGAACTGGAATTTTGTTGTATGACTTTGTTTCTGAAATACCAATAAAAATGAATAAAATCTAATATCATAGCTAATGGTCACAAGTCCGCTGACTTTCATGTAAAAAGGGGTGTGCATCAGGGCTGTCAATTATCTCCTTTGTTGTATATTTTATCCAATGACCCCCTGTTAAAGAAAATAGAAAGTGACAAATCTGTTCAAGGGTTTGTACAGCAGGGCCATTCCTTTAAAATAGTGACTTTTGCCAACGATGTATGATATTTTTGACCAACCCTAGGAATTATCGAAAATGCTACATCATCAAAACAAATTTGGAGAATTTGCAGGTTTAAAAATAAATCAAGATAAATGAGAGGTCCTAGATGTTTTGGACACCTTAAAAGAAAAATGGAGTACAACATTTGTTAAATAGAGAGGGGGAAATAAATTTAGGGATAAAAATACCTTCTGACATGGGAAAAATATGACGTAAATGTTCCACCCCCTTCTATAAGCTACGGTAAAATCTTTAAATCAATGGAAGTCTCCACCTCTTTTCCTAATAGGAAGGATCCAAATACTAAAAATGATAACTGTCCCCAGATACTTCTTATTTGGCTACAAAAGAAAGATATTATTGATATTAATAAGAACTTCAAAGCCTTTCTATGAAATGGGAAAATGGCAATAGTCTCTTTGGAAATACTGACAAGACCCCTAGATAAAGGAGGATTGAAGTGCCCAAACATACATTTATATAATTTGGCCTGCATGCTAAGGCACGTTATAGATTAATGACTGCTTGAAATATCTGTATTTTCTCCTTCGCAGTTATTACAAGGATGGCTAGGTCATTGCTGTCTGAATTAATTGATCCAGGGGGCAGAGAAAGATGTCCCTGGGGAAGTGAAAGAGCTTTTAATAGTGTGATCATGTAGAAGGGCCTGGGCCTTATGTAAATTAATGAAAACAATAAACAAAGTGACCTCTTTTATATCCATTTAAGGTAACCTACAATTCAAACCAGGGATGCATAACCAGTTTTCAAGGTTGGGAGCATGAAAGATCTGAGACAGCTCAGACAGTTGCTCATAGGAGACACTAATACAGTCTATGCGCTTCAGGAGCTACAAACTAAATTTCAATGACCACACGGAGATTTTTGTGTGTACCTTCAAGTAAGACATTATTTATATGGGAGTATTAAACAGCACCCGGATTTAGGGCACAATAAACCTCTGGAAGAGATGATTCTGGGCAATAAGAAAGGAAAAAATTAATGTGCTAAGTTTAATAGGGCATTACAGTCAAAAAGGATAAAGATTTGAAGGAAGTTATGGATAAGTGGAGCAAGTGGTCAGAATTTACAATGATGGTATAAGATATGAGGCAATGTTTCAAGAACATTGAGAAAAATCACTGAAAATGTTACTTCCAGAGACTCAATTCAAATTTCTGAGTCAGGCATTCATATTACAAGCCAGAGCAAAACTCTGTGATTCTGCCATGTGTGTGAAATGTGGGGTAGCGATAGGAGAACACATCCATGGGTTTTGGGACAATCCTAAAATTCGGAAGTTTTGGGAAGAGTTAAAAAACTTATTTAGAAGGGCTGATTAGCATACCTCTGACACTAAGGCCAAAACGGTGGCTTTTTGGTATGGATGAAAATAGTTCAGTGAAAGCTAAACTGTGTCAAATTATTTTTTTAAAAATCTGCTCTAATAAAGAAAAAGGTCATTTTAATTACTTGGGTTGAGAGAGTGCCCAATTCTCTTGAAGTGGAAATCAAATATGACTAAACTCCTGACATTTGAATACCTAACAGCAAAATATCTCAGGAAAAAAATGCAGGAAACTGTGCTCCAATCAGATAGGAATATGAAAGTCTGACCTCCTTGGATCTTTCTGTGGCATAAATTCCCACGACCGCATGGCCATTATCACAGAGTGCAGTTTCCATGCGAAAATGAGTTACCCGCAAATGACGGTTGACCCCTTTAAGATCCAGGATGGGGACAAAAGGGGCCCTCCTTCTTGGGCACAATGAAATAAATGGAATATCAAGCTGTATTTTCTGAAACAAGTGTACTGGCACAGCCCTCAGACTGAGGAGCCTTGACAGTGTACACTCCAGTGCCTGCCTTTTCTGTGGGGAATGGCAGGAAGACACCAGGAACACTGCAAAACTCCAGCGCATATCCCTTTCATATCACCTCCAGGAACCACTGATTCAAAGTAATTTCGATTCACCTCTGATGAGAGAGAAGTCCCCCGATTTCCTGTTCCCAGAGGTGGATCAGCAAACCTTCATTGGGAGGCACAAAAGGACAGAGATCTTCCAAAAGGTTGAGTCTTCTGAAGGGCACCCCTCTGTACAGGTGAAACCGCTTGGAACCTCTAAGGCAACCCCTCATACAAAAAGGGGTGCAGTGACTGCTTATCATCCTCTGGCAACCAAGGAACCAGGGATTTCTCCAACTCATTCCCAAACAAGAGCAAGTCTTTAAAGGGCAATTTCACAAGATTAGCTTTGGAGGTCGCATCAGCTGACCAATTTCTCAGCCATAACTGAAGCTTGGCTGCTATTACCAAAGCATGCACCAAATCACAGCCTGTGTCTGGTAAAAAGGCAGGGGCAGGTTCCATAACTGCCCTGGAATTTATACCAATCATCAACCTCCTGAGAGAGAAGCAAACCAGAGCAAGCCACCCAAGAACAACAAGAATCTATCTACAAGGTCATTGCCTTGCTTCAAATGCTTTAAGAATGGCTTCAATCCTCCTATAATACACATTCTTCAAGGCTGCTCCTCCCTCCAAGGGGATAGTCGTCCATTTAGAGATGGCACAGACAAGCGCATCTACTTTCAGAAAACACAGATGCTTGCTCACCACAGGATCCAGAAGGTACAGGCCTTCCAAGGTCAGACCCCCTTTGAAATTTGCCTCCAGGGCGTCCCCTCTCAAGATCAATCAATTCTTGAATGCCCTCCATAACAGGGAAAAAAAAAAACCAAGAGGCTTTTCGCAAAGAAACCAAAATGGGAATTTTCTTTGGTTCAGACATGGAATCTGCCCCAGGTACTCCCAGCATCTTCAATGTTTGGCAAATCTGGGCCAGCAGTTCATCTCTATAAAAGCTCTGCAACATAGTCCTATATGGTTCCAGTTCAGGAAGAATTTCCCCATTTTCCAGTCAGGATCTGCTTCCATCTTCAGTGCCATCCAGATTCCTATCTGGAGTACCTGCAGTCAATCAAGATGTACTCCTGTGCTTAACAGTAGTACCGAAAAGGGAGAGGCTACCACCTGAGAATATGACCTGACAGGATTATATGGGGCCGAGGATTGCGCATGAAGAAAGGATCGCAATCTTTGAAAAAAATTCTACCCAAGAAAAGGCAGAAGGATCCATGCCAAAAACAGGAGGCACTTGAGCAATACCCATTCAGCTGCCTTCCCCTCCTGAGGAACCAGCCAAGAGAGTTCCAAGGTCTGACATCCCTCCAGATATGCCCTTAACCAGGCCCTCATCAGGCTGGGAAGAACCAGGCTTAGGAGAATCAGAGGAAGATAATTCTCCGAGCCTCTATGCAGCACTGGCACAAGTTAGAGGATACTCCAGGCTGAGATGCCCCACGGAAGCAGGAAAAAATGTTGGAACAGCACATCTAGCATGGAGATTGGAGGAAGTCTTACAATAATCCCTCTGACTTTTAACAAAAAAAAACCCCCACACTTACCTGAAGACAGTCACCGCCGCGCTTGACGTCCTGCATCCGCTGCCTTTCAGCTGTTAAAAATCAGCTAAGTCCACACTAGTAGAGAAGCCAGCTACCAGATCAAGGCACTCATCTGAGGGACCATGGAAATCACCTCAGGAATTCTCAACCGGGGGAGGGACCATTAGGTATCACCGCAGGAGAGCGGGGCAACTCAAAGCTCCTATTAATTCACCTCTAAATTTCAAAGTAATCCTCCTGTAGGGAAATGCACGGCCACCATCTGCTGGAGACTGAGAATACTGGCAGGCTGATGTCACGGCAGGACTATATATACTGTGACGTCAGCTTGCTCCATCTCCATCTGCTGGTAGAGGTGCATAACTCACTGGTCCTGAATCCATCTATTCACATGCTAGGAAATTTACAATTTCAATTCAGACTACAGAAATAGCCCCTAGCTAGAACTTCAAAGGCAGGAAGCCTGGAAATCCTTAAAGTATAGGTTTAAATTACAAAAAAACAAACCACCAAAACAAACTTTAGGTGCAATATAAAAAAAAAAACAAACAAAAAAACTTTACACAGCATGAAACCACAACACTGAAACATGCACCATTAGCTCTGCTGCATTCTCAAAAGAAAGACACACACATGGACAAGTGTCAAGTATGGACAAATGCAACTTTAATATGGGAGTTGAAACATATCATTTCAGTAGCAATTCTAAACACACACACCCCTATAAAAATAGATTTAAACTTGCCTCAAAATTATAAATAGTATAACAATTTAACCTTTACATTTCTCTCCCTTCATTGTCAGCTACAGACCTCAAGTATTTCATGTAAAAAGCTTAACCACTCAACATTTTCAGAACTATTTCAGAGCATTTGCCCTAATCACTTTCTAAATTAGAAGCTGCTTTTACCAGTGTGTGAGAAATTCAGTCTTACAACTACTAAGAATTGCAGACTAACATATAATCCAGTAGGTTTCCTCTCCCCCCTGAAATAATAGCATGCAGTGCATGTGTTATTTTTTTAGCTTTTTGGATAAAGCGCTGAAAAAATGTTTAAAAAAAAAAACAACCAACTTCAAGTAACAAAAAAAAATTTCACAGTACAAAATCTATAAATACCCATTAGATCGTGTGTGCGCACATACACGTGTATGTGTATGTATGAATTCCTGGGCATGTGTGTATATTTATATATAGTTTCTGAAAAACATACTAGTGACTTGAAGCATGTAGCAATTTTTTTTTAGATTACACATATGTAGAAATTAAATGAAATTCAGAAATTCAGCATGCTGAATTACAAAATGGAAAGGCATTCCCTGAACTAGCATTAAGGTGTCAATTTATAACTGATGTGACTGAAGTCTCACACATACTACATTGTTACATGTGAAATAAAACCAAACTATTTTGGATTTTGCTGTGAACTATAGAAATGATTGTCATTTATTCTGGCTATTTATTGCATACATCTCCTTGGATGTACCAGGTAATGACAAAAATAGCCTTTCAATAACAGTGCTGACACAAAATTGCATATTAAACTATTAAGTAAAAAGGCACAAATCTCAAGATAAAGGAAAATCTTATAAGAATTTTCCAAACATACACCAGATATTACCCAAGTGCTGAAATATTCCTTAGGAATTAACAAATGTACAATTTCATTGTCCCTGAATCTTAAATTCATTTCCACCATTCAATGAGCACCAGCTTTTGGGCCATCAAATTTTTGGTATATGGTATTCAACAGTTATGGCTTTTATTCTGCACTTACATTTCTTTGGTTTCTAGTCATGTGCAACTTTATAAATATTTCCATATAAAAACAATGATTCACTGCAGTAAAATACATAACTATCTCATCTACCTGATAAAGTTTAACGCTTATAAGATTCTGTATTTCTGTTCTGGGGCCATTTTTAATAGATAGGTTATTGTGTATAAACATCTGACTATTAGCTAGTATACCCCAAAGATGTTGCTCAGAGCATATTCAGAATCTCATGCTTACAGTAGGTCATATCTAACAGGATCTTATTCTGCAAACCCTTCAGAACTAGTTTCCCTGCTAATTTTTACACTTTTACTTACTCTTCCAGACAAATATTTGGCTTTAATTAACTGCTTCATGCACACTTACTTTTGCTCCATTTTTACTAATGGATTATTCCAACAGTTACCAGCCAAAACACTCTCATGCTTATACAACCAGCTTCCCTGTCCTTAACTGTGTGCACTTCTGCCTCAAATTCCTTCCTTTTAAACAAAATTCTTACAACTCTTACTTTTTTTCCCACTTGCTTTATACCTTCTCTATTATATCTTTGCAAACGTTTCATAAATTCATTAGTTAGGATTCACATTCCTCCCCTTTATAGCACTCCATTCTCTAAACAGAACAAACCGACATTGCAAAAGGTCCTAGATATACTGATTGGCATCCAGAAACCATCTAACTCCTCCCCCTCCTGGCAGGTGACTTCAAAGTACTGTACAGAACAAACAAGTCTGCAGGATCCTGTGAAGAGTTATGGGTACATGTAAATTAAAGTGATCCAGTTCATGGGATTACATCTACAGATAAGGCACAAGTACCCAACTATTACAAAATAAATGTCTTAGACATTTGTCTCTTGTTGCTATCTTGAATGCTATATTGGACTGGGTAGGCTACATGAAAGAACTAGGAAAGTAACATGCCAGTTTCCTAGTTCTTGTGGTCCATGCTTTATCCTGATTTCCACATTCCATTCAAGGCTTCTTCTAGCTTTTCTTTATAAGATGAATACTGCCTCTTTAAGACTTGTAGCTGCTCCTCCTCTTCTTTGTCCAATATCTTCAAGAAGTTCCGGAGTTCTGGAAGACTAAAGGCTTCCCACTGAAACAAAAATGTTGCATATTAATGAGGATCATTGTGAATCAGATATACTGAAAAGTTACAAGAAATGTAAAGTTCCATTCTTCATCAATGATGGTTTCTTTGATTGATTGTATCCTCAGTGTCATTCCTGTCACTTTGTTATAAAGGTTTCTCTCATTTTTATACTTCCTGGAATAATGGTGCATGCATGCATCATTTTATTATGGAAATTCCCCTCTTTAAAAAACCAAAAAAAACCTTCTATAGTTTACTCTTTAACTATGTTTCTTGCTAAGCTGACTTTTTATCAGAACCCAATTCATGTATAATACTAGTATATAAAAAGATTGATAAAGCACAAAGATTCAACCATGGTGGGAAAGTAATCTGTTAGGAAGATGTAAGGAATAAATGTTTGTGGAACTCCTAGAACATAATGAAAATCAAACAGCAGTATGCTCTCCCAACCACCAACTTTAGTATTATCTGTCAGCATTCCATAATAGTGCAGCAAGACCTATCGGAATAACCAATACAATCTTTCTTGGGGGAAAAAAAAAAATAAATGCCTGTACTCCCATGCAAAATGCATTTATTTTGGGACTACAGGGCAAATCAAGCAAGTGGAGGAAGGAGGTGAGTACTGAGTATCTGCACAAGTATCTCCTGAAAAGCAGCCCTGAGTCAGCATTTTCTGTCAAATTTTGAACTGCTTCTTCCCTTGCCCCCGATCTATTTGTCCTTGGCAATGGGCTCCTCAGCAGAGGCTGCTGGCATTGATGGGTATGATAATCCATGGAGGAGGATCCAGCTCTATTCCTTTTAGTAAACTGATAGACTCCACTATCCCAGGCTTAGGGTTAAAGGGAGATAAGCCTCAGTTTCTCGACTGAGGATCACCGGGACAAGTGGGACTTCTGTAATGGGCCCAGCGGACCAAATCTACTGTGGCTGTCAAGAGCCTCAAATGGTGGAAATAATCCCAAACTCTAGGCGCTTTGAGGTAAGGGTAACTCGGCCCTGTGCTATGTTGAAGAGTGCCTCTTGACTTTTTTTTTTATTCTTTGAGTAAGGTAACTGTCTCTTTCTTGCTCTGACGGAAGGTGACTGGCAACTGCCTCAGGCCCCACCTCCCTTATAGCCAGACATGTCACAAGGGAGAAAAGAAAAGGTGAGTCTTCTGTCTCCAGCAGCTGTGGATAGGGAAATTCCCATAACTAAGGTCTAGTCTAGCAGGACTCAAGGAAATTATCAGGTAAGCTTAAATTTCACCTTGGTGAGGGTTTGTCTGACAAAGATGAGATATTTCTCCCTAAGTATTCCAGGGATTGGATAGGGCACAAGCAGCTTCTTGCATAGTTTACCACTCTTCATCAGTGGATCATTTTAAGTATAGCAAAATCCACAATTTATATAGTAGATCTTACGATGTTAGTTGCATCTAGTATCAAGCTGCATCAAAATAGGAGCAAGTGTACTCTAATAAAGCGTCTCGTTTTTACTAAAGACAAACCAGTATTTTATATACACAATGCAGGCAATAGGATTACAAGTGTACCATTAAGACATAGAAAAGTCTTGTTTATAATACATAGAACAGACTATGCCTGGATTCTTCACTATAATAAAGGTAGAAGTCAAATTTATTTAAAAAATTGACAGATCATGTGACGCTGTGGGCAAGGCAAGATTTAGGGAAGCTTTGCTCTGGGGGCTATCTTCATCCATCTGACTTATACCTATACAGACAATAGCCTAAAAGATGTGATTAGCAAGATTATCTTCTCAGTACAAATCAATGGTCTATTGAGCTATGAGTACTAGAGCTGCCAAGAAGGTCAGAGGAAAAAAAAAAGTAGTCCTTGCAAGATCAAGATGGCCACTGGAACAGTGAACCTGGAGGCTCCTGCTGTGAGTACAGCTGTGTCTGAAATGCGCCAGGCAATGATTAAATGTTTAGAGCCCAGGTTTGAAAAAAATAGATAAAATATAAAAGTTAGAAATGATAGTAATTTGCTAAAGGTATTAAGAGAATGGATGAGGTGGAGCAGCGGATTTCTGATGTGCAAGATGAGATATGCAAAGCTACAGGTGATCTTACATCGATGCAGGCCGCACTGCAGATTTGTGAAACAAGACGAAGATTTGGAGAACAGATCCAGATGCAATAATCTTCGGTTCAAAGGGCTACCAGAGAGTCCGCTAGATGGTAAGCTTTGCAGGTTTCTTGAAAAATGGATGCTGGCTGAGTTGAGCCTGGAGGGAACAAGCAGAGGCATGCTGGTGGAGAGAGCACACAGGCTCGGGCAGAGGAGGGCTGAAAACACAAAATCCTGAGTCATCATAATCAGTTTCCTAAGAACATAAGATACGCCATACTGGGTCAGACTGGGTCATCAAGCCCAGTATCCTGTTTCTAACACTGGCCAATCCAAGTCACAAGTACCTAAACAGATAAAATCACAAGCTACTATTGCTTATTAATTACTGTAATAGTTTATGGATTTTTCCTCCAGGAACTTATCCAAACCTTTTTTAAATCCAGTTACATTAAAAACTGTAACCACATCCTCTGGTAATGAATTCCAGAGCTTAACTATGTGCTGAGTGAAAAAAATTTTTTTGATTTGTTTTAAATGAGCTACTTGTTAACTTCATGGAGTGCCCCCTGGTCTATTATCTGAGAGCGTAAATAACTGATTTACATAAACTTGTTCAAGTCCTTTTATGATTTTGTAGACTCATGTGTCCTCTCAGTAGTCTTCTCCAAACTGAACAGCCCTAACTTCTTTAGCCTTTCCTCATAGGGCAGCCATTCCATTAATTTTTCCACCATCGAGGTGAGACTAAACGGCCTGTAATTTCCAGCCTCCTCTTTTTCCACTCTTGTGAAGCAGGACCACCATTACTCTTCAAGTCACTCGGCACCACTCCCGTCTCCAGGGATCTATTGAACAGGTCACGCAGTGGAACTGCCAGCACATCTCTGAGCTCCCTCAGTATCCTGGGATGAACCTCATTAGGCGCCTTTACTTTGTCCACTTTCAGTTTTTCTGTAAATTGAGTTTTGTCTAGTCCACCCCCTACCACAGTTTTGTTAACTAGTGACTGTCCTTCTCCCATGTCTTCTTTAGTGAACACCTAGCTGAAGGATGTTTAGTATTTCCGCCATTTTTTTTTTTTCCTTTCCCCACACATTGATCCTCATCACCTTTCAATTTCACTATACCACTTCAGACCTTTTTCTGATAAATCTGAAAAATGTTTTGTCACCTCGCTTTACCCCTTTGGCTATCCTTTCTTCCGCCTGTTTTCTTGATTTGTCTCCCTCAGTATCACCAGATATTCTTCCGTTTTCACTTTTTGGGATCAGTTATATTTCTTGAACGCTATTTTTTTGTTTTTATTTTGTCAAGTCACCTCCCTTGAGAACCAGACCGGTTTCTTATTTCTTACTTTTGTTTAATTTTCCAACAGATTTGTTGCTTTTGTAATTGCTCCTTTTAGTTTGGACCACTGTTCCACCTCTCCCATTTTCTTCCAGTCTTCTAGTTCTACCTCCAGGTACGTCTCCTTTTCAACAAAGTCCGTATTTTTCAAATGCAAAACTCGGGTCTTCATGTGACTTCAGTGTCAAACCATACTGTTTGATGATCACCGATGCTGAGGTGGGCACCCACCCAGGCATTAGATACATTCTCACTGTTATTGAGTGCTAGGTCAAGTATAACAGCCTCCCTCATGGTTTCCAGTACCATGTGTTTGACGAGAGCCCCTTTGCAGGGCATCCACTATCACTCTGCTTCTGGTAGATTCCGCAGAAGGGATTCTCCACTCTACATCCAGCATATTAAAGTCTCCAACAATTAGCATTTCTCCTTTCCTTCCCACATTTTGGATGTCTTCAACCAGATCCTCGATCATGTCTTCCATGTGAGTGAGGTCGATGAACCACTTTTTTTTTTTTTTTTTTTTATAAGGACAGCGCATAATGCTTCTCTTCTACCCCACTTTCCTTGCAGTTCAGTTGCTTGGATATTGTTTTTCACCTACAGAGCTACTCCTCCCCCTTTTCTGACCTCTGTCCTTCCTTAACAAGTTACAGCCCAATATGGCCGTATCCCAATCATGAGAATCCGTGAACCATGTCTCTCTAACAGCAACAATGTCAGAGTCCACTTCCACCATTAGGGCCAGCAGGTCTGGGATTTTATTGCCCAAACTACGATCATTTGTAGTCATAACTTTCCAATTTTCCTTTGATTTGTTGCACTTTGTATGCACCTTTTCTGATTTTTTATGCTGATTGATTTTGTTATTTTCTCATCCCACGACCTGTAATGCTTGGGGGTAACATGTCAATTTCATTGGCCATCTTCTGCCACCCTCATTCTTTAGTTTAAATGTCTGATAATATATGATCTGAATTTCTCACTTAGTATCTTCCTTCCTGCTACAGAAGCAATGTAGGCCATCCTTACCATATAGCCTTTTATTGATCCATAAACTACCCCAGCCTCCAATATATCCAAAACTAATTTTCTGTACACCAGGTTTTGAGCCAGAACTATTCCCTTGGATTGTTGGTTTATTATGTGCATTATCTCTCCTCCATTTGCAGGTGTAAGAGTCACCATACGCTGCATATCGATGTCTGTGCATTTTCTTTAATAAATAGTTTAAACATAAAAAAAAAGATTGGCTGCTATAAACATACTGTACATGAAATATTTGTTATTTTTTATTTTATTGTACTCTCCCTTTAAGATATGGCTATGACTTACCATAAAATCTTCCTTTTCATGCTCACGTAGAATGAAGGCCAAATTTTCTGTACTAGGTCCAGCCACCAAACGCAAATAGAGTGGATGTTCTCTGTCTGACAACTTGCATAAATACTCTGCACACAATACAGAACCACAGTTACCTTCCTGTTTTCTGGCAATAAGATGCAAATAAAATGGAAATAAAGGACACTTATACCATAAATTGAATCAGGAGGAATTTGTGAATATTCAGAGCTCTAGAGCAAATTAATGGTAATCAAAGTGTGAAGTAATACTTAATGACACTGAATCTAAATTTAATTCACACACAGAATTTCAGGTCAGTGATTTTATGAAGGCAAACAAATTGGTTCAAAGATATGATTACTTAAATTACATAATTAGAATTGTTGAATGATGATCAATAAACAATTTTATACAAAATAAAAAATGCATTTACTACATACTCATTTAGGGATAATTTAAAAAAAGGATTTACATGCTTAAAAATGGGTTTTGCACATGTAAATGCACTTTACATATATAAGTGGACTTTTGAAAATTGCTGCAATATATGCCACTGAATTGCCCATGACACTTTTTTTCTGAAATTAAAAAAAAATATCTACTTACCTGGTTATCTCCTCCAAAACTAACAGGCCGACTCAGTAAAGTCTGCGGGAGAGTGGACGAATGCCCGCTCTCCCAGCGTGTGCACCAGCCCTTCGCCGATGCGCGAGATTCTGTATTTAAATTAGGTGACGCGGTAAAAACGTGGAAAAGGATGCGCTAGGGACACTAGCGCGTCCCTAGCGCCTCCTTTTTGACAGAAGCGGCGGCTGTCAGCGGGTTTGACAGCAGACGCTCAATTTTGCTGGCATTGGTTCTCGAGCCCATTGACAGCCACGGGCTCGGAAACCGGACACCGGCAAAATTGAGCTTCCGGTTTTCGGCCTGACAGCTGCAGGACGAATTCAAATTTATTTATTTATTTATTGATACACTTTTTTTTTCACTTTTTGGGACCTCTGACTTAATATCGCTATGATATTAAGTCATTCCTGGCGCCAGAAGGTCGGCGCTAATTTCTGAAAGTAAAAATGTGTGGCTTGGCTGCACATTTTACTTTCTGTATCCCGCACGCATACCTAATAGGGCCCTCAACATGCATTTGCATGTTGAGGGCCCTATTAGGTGCCGCGGGTTGGACACGCGTTTTCCTCCCTTACTGAATAAGGGGTAAGGGAAAACACGCGTCCAATAGCAGGCTAACAGTGTGCTCCGGAGTGCACTGTACCGGCCTGTAAGTAAACGATAAAAAGCGTGGTTACAACCTCACTAGCAGGCAGATATAGTAAAGCGCGGCCGCAGTTACCCTGCTTCTAACTCACGATTTGGCCGCGTAAGTCCAACCCGCGATTCACTATCCCTTTTAACTCATCCTTACCGCTTCTTTAAATCAACCGGTAACCCTTTCCGCCCGCAGCATGTATATGAGATGTAAACGCTCCGATTAGCTATTCCCTCCCATACAGCAATGTGCGCCCCGATTATCTCCTTTTTAACCTGTAGTTTTGCCGCGCGTTTAACCTGCTAACTTACCGCTTACCCTTACCCCTGCGTTAGTGTGGAGCGTCAGGTCAGAGAGACGAAATTTCATAGGCAAACGACCCCCTCACCCCCGGGACCCTTATTCCTGGCGTTAGTGTGGTGTGACAGCAATAGGCAGGCTCTGGTCAAAATCCCCCCCTCCCGAAGCAAGGCGCAGGGCGAAAATCGGCTCGACATGTCATTAAAACAAAAGTAAATAAAGTATGATAAAAGTAAACTTACTGCATGTGAATTTTCTTTGAACAGTCCTCTCTCCCCTCCTCCCGAGGCGCGGACTGCGGCTCCCCTGCCTCCCGGGGGGAGCCGGCGGTGAAAGCGAATGAATGCCCGCCCGTACGCTGCGGGAGCGCATTCATTCACTCACCTTCGCCGGCGGGCGTGCATGCATCCATCCAGCAGAGGGAGCCGGCGGCGAAAGCGGCTTCCAGCAGCCCCCGCCGGCGAAGGTAAATGAATGTGCGCCTGTGCGTGCAATTTGGGCGCTCAAGGCAGTGCATTAACGAACGCCGACGTCACGCCTTGAGCTCCCAAATTGCACGCACAGGTGCGCATTCATTCACCGCTGGCGGGGGCTGCTGGAAGCTGCTTTCGCCGCCGGCTCCCTCCGCCTGGATGAATGCACGCCTGCGAAGGTGAGTGAATGAATGCATGCCCGCCGGCTCCCGCCGCATACGGGCATGCATTCATTCGCTTTCGCCCGCCACCGGCTACCCCGGGGAGCCGCAGTACGCGCCTCGGGAGGAGGAGAGAGAGAGAGGACTGTTCAAAGAAAATTCACATGCAGTAAGTTTACTTTTATTATACTTTATTTACTTTTGTTTTAATGACATGTCGAGCCGATTTTCGCCCTGCGCCTTGCTTCGGGAGGGGGGGGGGGGGGAGGAGGACTCGCAATCCCCCCAGTACCTGTCATTTCAAACATCATTTGAAATGACATTTGAAATGACAGGTACCAACGCACCCAGGATACTGCATAGGCGCTGTATAGCGCTCTATACAGTAACATGGATTGCGTGGGCCTAATGCTTCATGGACGCAACTTGCATTTGCAAGCTATTTCAATACAGTATCGAGCAGTAGGTGATCCGAACTGTGCGTGCGGCAAACGCGGGTGCGCCCAGCCGTAACACACCTCTTCCTACCGCTCCTTACTGTATCTGCCTGCGGATAATTTGGTGTTTAATTACAGCTTTATTGTTTTTTTGTAGGGAACTGCCCTGAAGCAGCTTTTTGTGAAATGATGACCGTTTGCTTTGGTTTCGCATTGCTACTGCAACTGCATAGCTGAGCCAAATTGAAAACCATTGCAGTGGAAGAAATCAGATGAGTTCTTCCTTGCATTTTTTTTTTTGTAATAGTTTTTCTTCAGAAAAAGTTTTAAGTCTATGTTGTGATTGCATCAAAGCTAACTGATTCCCATTGCAGTTATTGCGATTAAGAACATAAGAAATTGCCATGCCGGGTCAGACCAAGGGTCCATCAAGCCCAGCACCTGTTTCCAACAGAGGCCGAAACCAGGCCACAAGAACCTGGCAATTACCCAACACTAAGATCATCCCATGCTACTGATGCAATTAATAGCAGTGGCTATTCCCTAAGCAAACTTGATTAATAGCAGTAGATTTTAATAGCAGAAAATAAGCTTTGTTAAATTATAGTTACTATAAACACTAAGGAAAAGAAAATTAAGAATGGTGGTTGGAGATATTTTGACTTACGATTAAAGCATGATGCTTTGAGCTTTTTATAGCCACCGCATCATTTTTCTGAGGTCTTTTCTTCCATTCTTAAAATCGAATATTACAAAGAGTGGTTTTCTTTGCAATGATCAATGCACTTTTGAAAATTGCAATATACGCCACTGATTTGCCTGCAACTTAAAAAAAAAAATGCACTATTTACCCAGATATCTCATAGATTTCTTCCTCTGTGAAAAGTAAAGTGGATAGGAAAACATCATGTATGGATAATAAGGGCCAATAACGACGGATTATGGAAACAATTGCCTTGCTGTGAACAGAATATGGTAAAATACAATTTATACCACCATCCGAAGATCTAAATTGTGGTATAATCAGTCGTTATTGGCCCTTATTATCCATACATGATGTTTTCCAACATCCTATCCGCTTTACTTTTCACAGAGGAAGATTTCCTGGTTCATTTGGAATTACGCTCTTTAGATTATCTCCAACCTGTGCTTAATGGTTATAGCCCTTGCGAAGTATGCTCAGTATGTCCATTATCACTATTCTTTAACCTCTTTTACCGAACCTCAGTCTAATAAAACTTGTGCCCTCAAATTCAATTCTAACTGTCTAACATCTGGTGTCACTTAGATTTTTTTTGGCACAGGCAGAGAATAATGTATGTAGGCAAAACTACGAGACCCATAAAAACTAGAATAATTGAACATAGATCCAGTCTCCTGAATCTTCGTGAAAACGCCCCTTTAGTTCCTCACTGGGTTGAAAAATCACATAACATCTCCGACCTTGTGTGATCTCTCCTCCGTATCGAGGGGGAAACTTTTCTGAAATCCTCATCCGCAGAGAACAAAGATGGATTTTCAATTTGAACAGTTTAACACTTTATGGGCTCAATAAAGAAATTGAATGGCACTATTTCACCTAATTCTGTCTTCAGGTTCTCTTACTGTATCAGTTTCCTTGCATGTTGTTCTAATGTGCTAAACTATTTAAATTACTATAATTTGCATGTTAGCACTTTTTATAATGTTTAAGATGTCCTATTGTTCCAATATGGTTAAATATATTTTTGACTCTGTATAGCGCTAGATTACATGAGCTGTCTTAGTTTTCTTTCACGTCTTCCTCTTATCTTTAATATTGCTGTGCTAGTCCTCCGTAACGTCCAGTTTATAGAACTCTTATTTGATTGGTTGCTGAAATTTCACGCCAAAAATATTGAAGTTACATGGCCACCATTTTCATGTTAGCGTTGCACTCCCAGTGATGCCGAATGTTGAATTGAACACAGGTATGTTTAAAAGAGTTTTAACCATTTAAAAGTTGCCGCCTACCATCTTTTGTTAGCCACCCTTGTTTTAACATTCTGGTTTCTAAATGTATATTATGCTTTCATTTTTAGAACACAAGTTTTGTTTTGTCCCTCACGGCGAAACATGGGTCATTGTCGGGGGGACCCACTTTGTACTCAAAATTGCTATTACAAACACTGTTGAGTTGCTGGTTTGAATGAATACACTTTATTATTGAACTATGGTGGACATTGAATTTTTCCCTGCACATTTCTTTGGTTGATGTTAGTAAAGAGAGATCATGTGTGAGTGATTGAGAGCTGTTTAGGTGAGAGAGGGAGAGAAAGCATGTGAATGAGAGTGTGTGCGCGATTGGAAGCCTGTATGTATAAGCATAAAAAGACAGACCGCATTTGTGTATATATGTGATTAAGAGCCTATATAAGTGAGAGAGAAAAAGCATGTGCATATGTGAGCGATTGAGAGCCAGTGAGAGAGAGCTTGTGTGTGAAGAGAGAGGAGAAAGTTACAAGCAAACCATCCCTCCTGCTAATTCAAAACAATCTCAGGGCACCTGGATATCAACCATTCCCAGGTATGCAGAGCAAAACATTTTTTGTATCCTTATTTTTCATTATTGGGCCTTTGTGTCTGCTATTTTGAAATATTTTATTGGTATCTAGAAATTTTTGATATGAGTTTTTAATTACTGGACATTTCATTCACCAGCCGTTTCGAAATAATCTGTTCTTTTTGTTAGTATGGTTTTGCTGCTATTGATTTTATATTTCTTGATATGAACTGGTGGTGTTTTTCTTTTTCCTTTATTACACTGCATACAGAGACCCTGGCTTGTTGCAGTTTCCAATTCAGTTTTTGTCTGCATGCTTCTAGTTATGCGTTTTGGTCTCTTTATTCTTTGTTAGGTGAGGGTCAGCACATGTGATTCAGGCGAGGTTTTCTGCTGGCGTGTAGTCTGGCTTATTCCATTTTCCTAATAGGAGGTGTATTGATGTCTTAAAGCCTGGTGTAATATTTTCAGTGTTGCCTTTTCTTAAGTAAGGTGTTTACTGTTTTGAGTACTGGAAATTGGTGCTGTTTTGGTGTGAGATGTTTACTATTTATGCAATTTCTGTTCAGACAATATGGGCTGGATTTTAAAAGGGTTACGCGCACAAGGTACGTGCGTAACCCTTTTAAATCCCCTCTGCGCGCACCGAGCCTATTTTGCATAGGCTTGGCGGCGCACGCAAGCCCCGGGGCTTGCAAAAAGGGCGGTCGGGGGCATGGCCGAGTGCCCCAACACAGCGGCCTGTGTTGGGGCACATATCTTAAGTTACTACTGCCCGGAGGCAGTAGTAACTTAAGATAAAGGTAGGGAGGGGGTGAATGGAAAGTTCCTTCCTTCAGAGAGAACGGGCAGCGTGCACAGGGCTCGGCGCACGCAAGGTGCACAAATGTGCGCCCCCTTGTGCGCGCTGACCCCAGATTTTATAGACTACGTGCGTATCTTGTAAAATCTACCCCTATATGTATCTTTCCCTTGTGTCATTCTTAACAATAAGAATACTGGGCCTTTATTTATTTTTTTTAATTTTATTTCCGCCGTGAATTGTAATTAATTTTTATTTTATTTAGAAACTTTTATATACCGGTATTAGTGGGGACATCATACCGGTTTACATTTGAACAAAAGGCTTGAAAATACATATTAACAGGGAAGAAATGAACTGGGAGAAGGGATTAACCAAGATCAGCATGGAAGGATAGATTAACGTAACAAAAACAATTGTAAATGAGCAGTGTGTCACACATGTGAGTGTGGTCTGTCAGGTATGTCATGATGGGGAAAAAAGGTTGAGAACCACCGGTCTAAACGATAAATATGGATACATAATATATATCTTGCTTCCTCTATCGCTAATCAAATTATGGAGCAATAAAACAGATGCTTGTATTGAGTGCCTGTTTTCATAAACAGGCATTCAGCCATAGCTCCCCTGGGCACCTGATGCTTTTGAGTGCTAGGGATGCACAATTTTTCCTAGCAGGTACTTAGCACAGCAGTTCATTTACACATTGCATCGAGCACCCAAGGGATGTGGTTGTGAGCCTGTTAGGAAAAAGGGGGCTCAACACGAGTGCCCGTTTTAACTGCGCACTTTTATTGCATCGGCCCCAGAGAAGGACAAAATCCAAGACAGGAACAATTGAAGGCCAGAACAAGAAGCAAAGGGACTAAGATAAGGCTGGGAGTAAATAGTGAGGCAGGATTAAATAGGCATGGCAGTGCTGCAGCATGGAGTCTGAGGCCTGAGCAGCTCAGCTTGTGGCCCACTGAGGGACCCCTGCAGGCAGCATGGCCACACTGCAGCCAGGGTCTTTACAGATACTTTAAATCAAAATACACTCAAAGATCAATTTAATAAAACCCGTATAAAATGCCAGTTAGCTCTCTTGAATGTTCACCCATTAAATTGTGTATTTAATATAGAATACTTATTTATCCATTCAAAGAAATACTACAGTATAAAAACTGATAAAAAGCTATTGATTCCTCCAGGCAATCTGAACATCTGAAGAAAAATGCTTTTTTTGCACTTTACCCACAGCCCCCTGCAGATTACTCACATTGTGCAGGGATTTTTTTTGGTTTGTTTTTAGCAGCATTAACCAGATAGCACAATTTGTTTGTGCTAGCTCAACTGGAACAGCCTCCCCTATTCAGTCAAGCCATCACAATGGTCCTTGGATGAAGATCATTAAACTGTAGCTCCTTCTAAAACTCAGAATGTGGTCTCTAAGTCTGGACACTGAGTGTTACCAATTAACAATGGCTAATACTTCTTTCCCCCGTCTGTGAATGTTGCCCCTGCAGCATCCTTAGACAGCCTGAAGAGCAGAAACTTAGCCTGTTAATCAAACCTAGGTCTCCGGCATGGCAGTGTATAGCATTTATTGTGATTACTTTTTTTTCCCCCCCAAAGTCAATGATTATTTCAAAATAAATGTAAACACTACGTCAATCGGTTGTTTAAATATTTCAAATTTTTCAAAAACAAGATCCCATTATTTATACAATCGGGTGTAAATTGTTTATAGACCTTCATACCATCCCGCGGTCTTTTGAACATCTCTGCTCTTTGCTTAGGCCGCTTATGGGATCATCTTTAATCATAGGTCTTTTTCACCCATATCCAAATTTTTCAAAGCAATTTTCGTTTGTATAAAATATACTATTTCAAAGCAAGCTATTGAGATCCTCTTATCATTTCACTCTTACAGTGGTAAGTTCAAGGTACTTTCCTTTCGGTGGTAACAGAGTAGGAAGCATCTCCCGCACCGCAACGACGCAATGTATACGTTCGCGATTTAATGAATTAAAACGCAACTAAGAATATCCCATTAACAATTGAGAGTTAACCCACTATCAGAGAAGTTCCTGAGGCAGCTTTGGACACGAAACGTGATCACGTTGAACTGTACTCTGTTACCACTGAAAGGAAAGTACCTTGAACTTACCACTGTAAGAGTGAAATAAGAGGATCTCAATAGCTTGCTTTGAAATAGCTTATTTTATACAAACGAAAATTGCTTTGAAAAAACAAAAAATTTGGATACAGGTGAAAAAAGACCTATGATTAAAGATGATCCCATAAGCGGCTTAAGCAAAGAGCAGAGATGCTCAAAAGCCCACGGGATGATATGAAGGTCTATAAGCCATTTGCACCCGATGTATAAATAATGGGATCCTGTTTAATGGGATCTTGTTTTTGAAAAATTTGAAATTTTGAAATTATTTGAACAACTGATTGTTGACGTAGTGTTTACATTTATAGTGTATAGCACTTGCCATTGAGTCACTATGCTGGCCCTAGCTAAACACCTTATTTAAATTGTTTTTACAGGTAAACATTCTAAACAGGATTACACATGGTACACAATACCTTGGTCTTCCTTCTGGCAGCGCTTATAAAGTGCAAACTTGGCAGGGTCATTGGCAACCAAGAACTTCTTCAGCAAAGCTTCAACAACTTCACGACAAGTGTTAGCACTACTGATGTGAAGCGTGTTCGTGCAGCCTTTAGGCAGGTAAAACGCAGCCTCATTATAAACATGGATTCTTGGATTTGCAGGAGTTTGTAGAGTGATAGGTCTGCTTAGCTCCAACTGAACTTTAATAAAGCCAGTGTACATCCCATTGGAATGCTATCAAAGAAAAACATTTATAATCTGTAATTTACACCTGTAAGCACACATCATACACAATAGAGATCACCATGGCTTACAGCAGTTCTATACAACTTGCTTGTAAAGGAGTGCTGGTGCAGAACAGGCAAGTTGCTCCCCTTTTTTTAAATTGTATTTATATTCCGCCTTCTATAACTGGTTATCCGCTTCAAAGTGCATTACAGTCAGGTCCTGTCCCCAGAGTGCTTAAAACTTGAAGCAATGGAGGGTGACATGACTTGCTCAAGCTCACGAGTGTCAGCAGGATTTGTACACTGGATGGATTCCCCTTTCATAGTGGCAAGTCCTGATATATTGCTATGAATACCCATGTTATATGAATAAATTCATATCAATTTCCATCACACATGATATTTACTGTTCTTAATGAAGGTATAAAAGAAAAGTTTATATAGCATTTCTATCTGTTACTTAATAAAAGCGAAGAGGTCTGCATAGCTCTTACCAAGGTCATCTTTAATTTATCTGTAACAGTCAAATTGTAGTTGTGGATCTTCTCTCTGGTTTCTTCTTTACTAAGATAAGAATGGCTCTCTCTTTCTTTTTCAACATCCTGAAATAAGCACGAGACTTCAGTTAAAAACTGACAGAACAAAAAGCTTCATCAAATTTGCCAAAGAAGCTATTTCCCATTAGGATCAGTCAGGTACTACCAAGTGATCCAGAATGGCCACTTTTGGAGACAGAATGCTGAGCTTGATGGCTTTATTACATTTTTTAAGTATGCCAAACAGAATGTATTATCCAACCTAAGAAAAAGGATACAGATTAAGACTAGTATTTGTAATGTATGGCTCAGCTTTCCTTCCAAGGATCAACTTGCCTCCCTGAGAACAAGAGAAAACCTGGTTCATATATCTGATCCCACCAATTAAGTATATTTTTCAGTCCTCACAAACATTGAGTCAACATAAATGCCCAATACCAAACATGATGCCATAGATTCTACAATTGCACTGCATGGTCACGTGGTTCAATGGAATGTACTGCCTGCTCTCCTGGTCTCTATATCTCATAATAGAAAAAGGATAATCTAACATTTCAAATAGAGACCTAGAATTGTAACATTTTATTACAAAGAACAAATGTTTAAATATTCTTAAATTCTATAATAAAAGGACTAATAACAAAATCATCTTCTAGTTGTACCAAATTAAAATATCCTTGTCTGGTGTAGTAAGTGGGGCACATTGATATTCGCTTCTTATGCAGGGTGCATGTCACAGAATTTAATGACTGGATGCACGTAACAGATGAGGACCCTATGGTGATGTTGTCTATCATATGCCCTCTCAATCATCTCATCTCCAAAACTGAACAGTCCTGCATAAGGAAGCCATTCTATATCATTTTTGTTGTCTAGATAAATTTTAGGACAAACATTATCCAGCTAACTTTAAGATAGTCCTATGGACCAAACAGAGTTAGCTGGATAAGTTATCCAGCTAACTCAATTCCTCCCAGTTATGTCCCTGGAATGCCCTTAACTTATCTGGTTAAATTCTAGCCTAACTACTACAATTTAAACAGATAAGTGGCTGAATATGCCAAAAAATGCTATTTAGATAACTTGAGTTCTCTAAATGACTTGAATATGAACCTCTCTATTCTTACCTAATCACTTCCTAGCACAGATATCAGATTCACTAGTCCAAAGGTTTCCTGGATCACTCCTGAAATCCTTTTTAAAAATTGGCATTATACTGGCTACCTTCCAATTTAAGGACTAACAGATTTTAATTATAAAAGTTACAGATTACCAATATTAGATTTTCAGTTTCATATTTGAGGCTCTTCAGAACACTGGCGTGAATGCCATCAAGTCCTGGTGATTTGTTACTATGTATATTGGCAATTTATTCTAGCACTACATGCATATTCACACCCAAACACCCTTTGCAGTGGAGACTGAAGAAAAAAAGAAATGAAGTTTTTTTTTTTGCTGTGGCCTTACCCTCCAAGTACCCACTTTACCTCCTGGTCATCTAGGGCTGTGTTTCCCCAAGGCTCTCTTGGAGGCACACCTAGATAGTAGGATTTTTAGGATTGCCACAATAACATACCCAGGAGAGATTTGTATACACTCGTTCTCCAATGTATGCCAAATTAAGTACATTCACTACAGACAGCTTGAAAAACCACACCGGTTAAACATGCCTCCGGGTCAGGGTTGGGAAACAAATGACCTGGGGGCAATTTTCAAACTGCTGCTATTGATGCAAAGTCTATGTATAATTTTTACCCATAGGCTTTTCACCAAAAGTATGTGCATGCTTTTCCTTTGAAAATTGCTACAGGTTCAGGAGTACATGCAGACAGACAATCACGCTTGCTTTTTCTTCAGGTACTTTATCCATAGAAAAAAAAAAACATTTGCGGATTTGAATATGCAATCTCTACAAGTTATTTTACTCTCCCAATCTAACCACCACCTCAGTGTGGGTAAAAGTATGCATATTGTGAAACAGTGTGTGTATTAACTACATAAAGGGATGGCAATTTTAAAATAGCTCTTTTATAGAAGTAAATGGCTTTTGAAAATTGGCCTCCTAAAAGGTTTACCAACTCCTTTGCAGGCTTTTTACTTTTGAAAATCAGTTTTCAAAAGATTTCACATAAACATGTTCACCCATATAAAACATGTTTTTGAAAATTGTCCAATGTGAATACATTTACCTATGGGAAAGAGGCATTTCTAGGGGTGGGAGGAGGTCGAGGGAGTTAAAATATGTATGAAGATTTGGCAAGATTCTCTTCAAATACTCTTGGTTTGTATTAATGTTCTATGTGTTAAGTTTTCCAGTACTTAATCTCATTCCTATTTTCTTCACTTGGACCTACTTTGTGTCTTATATGATGCCTTTTTTACTTAGAGTCCTTCCTAGCACCATTTCACCATCTTGGTAGGTGTTTGGTCTTTTTTTTTTTTTTTAAATTTGTGGAATATATTTTACCTGAGCTTCTAAGATGGTATTTGGAAACCAGAATGTATAAACTCTTTAGCCTGAGATTATGGTCCCTGTCTAAATGGCAGGCCACTGTCAGAAGGGGGATCTCCTCAGAGCTCTGGTCAAACAATGCACAATAGGAAGGAAAAAGTGCTATACATCTCAAGCCAGCCTGCAGCAGTAACATCACTTCCTCTTGTAGGCAGGCAGATGTGATGTTGCCACTGCAGTTCGGGACACATGCTGATGCAGGACAAAAAGGTGCATGCAGGCCAGAGGAAGATCAGGAAACTAATATCTGCAAGACAGATATGACCCATCCCTGTTTTAAACAATCTCCACATCTCAAGCAAAATGTAATCTTCACAAATGCTCTTTCCTAATTTCCTCATAGTTGCAGCCCCTGCTTTCCTACTGCAGATTAAGATTTTTCAGCAATTATGTGACAAATTTGTATTCACATAAAGTTTCACATCTCTCTCAATGCAATTTATTGAAAACCTTTCACAGGAAAATACAAAATGTATTATATAGAAAAATCAACTATTTATCAAATAAAGACATACAAATTACAAACTTAATGAAATTTCATTTTTGTTTTAGACAAACAATGCAACCATCCTTTTCATATTTTAAGAAAGCCCTCATCTTTCTGCAGACTGGAAGGCTCATCCGCATACTGTTCCCAGTATCCTCTGGGAGAGGACTCCAGAGGATACAGTGAGTGATCCAGGCTTTGCACTCCACAGCCCCAGCTTCCAGAGGCCTCTCACCCTTTGCAGTAGAATAGGACCAGAAGTGTGCGCCATTAGGCACGCAACACTCAAACCTCTCAATCCACTGAAAGAAGACTAACTTACTGATCCTCTTCAACCACCAGCAAGTATAGCTTTGGGAAATCTTAGAACTTAAAAGGTTTGAAGAGAAGCTAAATAGTGGTGTATATTGTTTCGAGTGTGTGTGTGTGAGATAAGCAAGCCAGAGGGAATTAATTCTAGTTTGTCTTTCCCTCCCACCCACCCCTAGTTCATCCCTCGATTTAAAGATACGAGAAACACTAAAAATCAGTCAGGATCTTATCTAAATCACACTATTGCACCAGCACTTACTGAGAGTTTAATCATCCCCTTGTAGGTCACTACTAAATTAAATTAGTGAATATACCTATACATTTAAAAGACTAATTATACACATTCCAACTCCTATAGCAACCTAAACTTAGCTAGGAACTCAATAGAATTAAGATTAAGGCAAGCGTCCAGCAGCAAGACAGGGGCTTAGAACAGAGTGTTACCTGTATGATTTTTTTACCCACCAGTGAGAGGTTATATCTGTATACCCAGTGCAAAAAGCTCCTGGCTCTCAGAGAACAAGTTCACTCTCTGGAGGCTAGAGCGGCAGACCTGGAGGAGCTGAGACAGAGGTATATTAGAGGAGACTTTCAGGGATATAGTAGCCAAGTCCCAAATTTAGTCTGGCAGCCCTAGTGCTGCCTTGGTTCAGAAAGGTCTCCTGGTTGGAGAGCATCACTCTGCTGTAGCAGGAAGTGATCCTGTAGCAAGGACCTGCTCTCCAGGGGATGCATTGCCTCTTGCACAGAGGACAATTCTCCCAGGGCTACTGCCCAGGAGGGAAGGGTTACGTCGGCGGTCATAGTCTGATTCAATTATTAGAATGGAGATAGCTGATTGATGTGAGGATCGCCTGGTAACTTGCCTAATATGAAGATGGCAGATCTCACGCTTCACCTAGATAAGATTTTAGGCACTGCTGGGGAGGAACCAGCTGACATGTGGACACGACAAAAAAAAAAAAAAAAGTGGGATGCTCTGGTAGCCAAATTTAGGATTTTAGATAGAAACCTGAAATCCAGAACCTCCAGGCTGGCATTCTCTGAAATGCTCCCTGATCCACATGCAGGCAGAGCTCTGGAGTCTCAATTCATGAATGAAACGATGGTGCAGGGAAGAGGGATTCAGTTTTATAAGGAAGTGGATAACCTTTTGGGGAAGAGGGAGACTTTTCCGGAAGGATGGGCTCCACTTTAATCAGAGTGGAGCCAGGCTACTGGTGCTAGCTTAAAAAGGATATAGAGCAGCTTTTAAACTAGAAGAGCCAACAGTCACTCAGTAGTGCATAGTTTGGAGGAATGTATCTTTGCTAGGATACTAATGAAACAGGAGATTTAGGGCATCCCAACAGAGGTTCCAATAAAAGCAAAAATTAGTCCATGTGCCTATACATAAAGAATAACCTGAGCTAAAGGATTCCAAATTATCCCTATCAACTGAAAAACAGGTTGTTAAAAAAAAGTGACTTGTTTGAAACTTTATTATATAGTCAGTACGTACAGCAGGTGTTATGACAATGAGAGTGAAACAACCAATGTCCCCCAGTCTGCAAAACAAAACACAGGCTATCCGCCGATAAGGAAAAAAATTAGAAAGTTATAAAAGTTCCAATATGGGCCCCAAATTGAATCATTACAGTCGAACCTGATCATGCAGCATATAGGTCAGCTTTTCCAATAGTGCCTCTGAGTGCAGCTGCGTCCTCCAATCCCCTAAGGTGGGAACTGATTTCCATTTCCAAGCAGTAACAAAACGAGCAGTGTGTAACATCTGCTGCACTAATCTTCTACAATATCCACCCACTCGTGTAGCCCTCCATAATCCCTAGAGGCAACGTAGTGGAGAGATATCTCGTCATTCAGGGCTATGCATTCTAACTCTCCCCTTTTATTTTTTGGACTTCTGGCATTTTTGCATACACACATTTGAAGGTTTTTGGGTTTTTTTGTATATACAACCTTCCTTGCAGTTGACAGGGATAATTTTGAATCTAAACACTCAAATCTGCTCTTTACTTAAAAGAAGCCTAGGTTACTTGTCTTTATTGGCAGCTGAAATTCAATGCCAAGTATTGCAGAGTCATACATTTGGGGTGCAGTAAATCAAAAGAACTGTGATGGAGATGAAAGACTGATGTGCACAGACCAAGAGATGGATCTTGGGGTAATAGTATCTGGAGAGCTGAAGATGGCAAAGCAATGTGACAAGGCAATAGCTAAAGTCAGAAGAATGCTGGGCAGCATAGAGAGAGGAATAACTAGTAAGAAAAAGGAGGTGATAATGCCCTTGTACAAGACTTTGGTGAGAGCTCATTTGGAGTACTGTGTTCAGTCCTGTCTGAATCTCAAAAGGGACAGACACAGGATGGAGGCAGTCCAGAGAAGGGTGACCAAAATGATGTGGGATCAGTACTGGAAGACTTATGAGAAGAGGTTGAAGGATCTAAATATATATTCCCTGGAAGAGAGGAGGTGCAGGGGTGATATGATACAGACCTTCAGATACCTGAAAGGTTTTAATAAGGACTTCGAACCTTTTCCTTTGGGGGGGGAAAAAACAAAAAACCCCAAAACCAGAACTAAGTCACGAATTGAAACTCCAAGGGGGGACGACTCAGAACCAACATGAGGAAATATTTCTTCATGGAGAGGGTGGTAGATGCCGGGAACCCCCTTTCGGAGGAGCTGGTGAAGATGAAAACAGCCAAGAATTCAAGGAGCATGGGATAAACACTGTGGATCTCTAAAGGCTAGAGGACATAAATGAGAAAAGCGTGCAGAGGGGTAACTTACTGGTGCAGTGGTTACTAATCTTAACAGAAGGCATGGAGATCACTACCCTTAACCAAATATGCCTTGATGATCAGGGCAAGTGCAAGGGGATTAAGCATCCTGGGCACCTTGTGCCTTGCGCCGCCCCCCTGGTCGCAGCACAGAGTCATATCTCCAGGGTGGAGACCACATGCCGCCCCCCCAAATTTAAATAAAATAACCCCTCCATCCTCCCATTCCCCCCCCCCCTCCAAGACTCAAACCCCTGGTAGTCCAGCTGGGGGGCCCTGGAGTGATCTGCCGCTCCCAGGCAGTCAACTGCCACTAACCAAAATTGTGCTGGTGGCCTTTAGCCCCTACCATGAGACGGGGCTACTGGTGCAATTGGCCAGCCAATATCACATGGTAGGGACAGTGGATGACCAGCGCCATTTTAAAAAATGGTGGCTGGCAATGGACGGCCAATGGCGTGGGCAGTCCATTGCCCCTACCATGTGACAGTGGACGACCAATGGCACTGGTAGCCCCTGTCACATGGTAGGGGCTAAAGGCCACCGGTGCCATTTTGGTTAGTGGCAGCAAACAGCCCGGGAGTGGCAGATCACTCCCGGCCCCCCCGCTGGACCACAATGGGTTTTCGTGAGGGTTGTCAGGAGCGTGGCGTGACCGGGGGGGCGTGGGGGGGGAAGGCAGGGTGAGCCGAGGGCTGGACAGAATTTAGAAGGGGCACTTTTTGCCACTTCAAAATTCTGCAAACTGAAGCAGCCACCTCACCGGCTCACCAGCGACGGTGGCACCCCCTAAATGTTGGCACTTTAGGCCCAGGCCTAGCTCGCTTAGTGCTTCCGCTGGCCCTGTTGATTTAATGCAACTGCACATTGCTCCCCACTTCAATGGCAGAGGAAAAGGGGAATAGAATACAGACAACAACCAAAAGGGCTAGACTGCTATGAACATAAGAACATGCCATGCTGGGTCAGACCAAGGGTCCATCAAGCCCAGCATCCTGTTTCCAACAGTGGCCAATCCAGGCCATAAGATCCTGGCAAGTACCCAAAAACTAAGTCTATTCCATGTTACTGCTGCTAGTACTGATACGCAGACACATAAGGGGAAAAGCACAGGACTGCTTCTATGGACTAGTCCATAAGCAAAGCACATCAACTAACACTGTTTGAATTTTCAAGAAATCTCACCACTCAGTAAAAATATATTGCTAACTGCAATTTTTATGGGTATCATTAGGCTTGGAGATAACTGTACAGAGTGATAGTTACTATCCTTAAGAGACACATTGGCGTAACCTGCACAGAGTGGCAATTACTACTTTAAGAATCTTGAGCAGACTGGATGGACCATTTAATCCTTTTCTGCCATCATTTCTATGTTATTGAAAGCTCTGTTGAGATGCTCTGACTTCCCTGTTTTTAAGCATCTGTTGAAGATACCACTCTCCAAACCATGCGCTACTGAGCAACTAGCCATTCCCCCCCCCCCCCATGTTCTAGGTGAAAAGGCGCTCTCTCCCCTTTTTATACCTTAGCACTAGCAGCCTGGTTAAACCCTGGTTAGGGTGGAGCTTTTTGAAATACATACCATTTACTTTGATTCCATCTGATTTTATGTAAACCCTACCTTCCCTCTTTAACCCAGGAAGAATGGCCAAGTAGGTTCCAGAATCCTTTTCCTGATTAGGAGACTTGGTAGGAAGGAGAGCATTTATGATTGGTCTCTAGATGTTATGAACAGGGGTAGCAAAGTCTTAGAACATCAGAACCAATATTTAACACAGGCACAGATAGCCGGAGGTTCACTGTCCACGTGGGGTTGGGGCACGTTAGAACCTTTGAAACAAAACCAAAACATTTTTTGTCTCTGCAGATGCCTAGTGTCCTTGCATCCATAGATGAACAATCACGCATATGGACATATCCTAGGGGCCCTAAGGCATGCCAACACTTTTTTTATAAAGAATAAACTAGCTAAAAAGGAGACATTAAAAACTAGATTATGGGGCAAAACAGTTACTCTGGAGCACAAGGCTCAAAGTGAGATTTTCAAATGATAGTTTTAAAACTGGGAAATTTAGAGGATATGGAAAGTTGCAGTACCTCAGGTGGATTTAAATAAAGAGCAGATAAATACTGTATATAAATGATTACAAATTACCTGATTTACTTAAGTGGGTTATGAACAGGAATAAAATGAAAACCCTTTGATGAAGCCCATCCTTTCCAAATCAGTTCCCCCCTTCCCCAGTTCCTGACAAATCTAAAGCCCTTGCAAGCATGGTAGCTTCCTTTAGGTGACCGAAGTAGCATGGGAAGTTTTGGTGACTACATATGTACATACCAGAAATTTAAAAAAAAAAAAAACCACACACCAAAACTGGCAAATGTATGGCACTCAATGAAGATATAGACATAAGCATCATCTCAGATTGTACAGCTTGCTCTGCTAGGGATCTTGAACTTGGGTATAATAGTGGATGGATTTTTTTATTTATAAAATTCTTATATACTGTCATTCAGACAGGCCACTGGTTTACAACAAAATGCAAATAAAAGTACAATTAAATTTATATACAAATACACCTCAAACCCCTCCGTCTCCTGCTCTCCAATACCATGGTCAGACCATTATATCATACAGTGCT
Organism: Rhinatrema bivittatum; assembly: GCF_901001135.1. Lineage (NCBI taxonomy): Eukaryota > Metazoa > Chordata > Amphibia > Gymnophiona > Rhinatrematidae > Rhinatrema > Rhinatrema bivittatum. The sequence continues at coordinate 126,107,531 of NC_042623.1, forward strand.
AAACAACTCTCAATACAAACTACAAAGTAAAAAAAACCAAAAAAAAAAGAAAACAACCCCACCTTCTTCAAATACAGACCACCGGAAGAACTCTAGAAGCAACTAAACATAGAACTTTCCAATTCCAACAATTTACAATCATGGCTGCAAATTAACAGAAGTAGCCAGCAACATAAACCCTGAACGAACAAAGAAAGCAAACAAAAAAAGATACAAACCCATGGTTCAAACCGAAAGACACCAAAGCTAACCTAAGAAAAAAAGAAAAAGAATGGTGCAAAAATAAAATGCCCATTAATGCTAGCGAGATATCGAAATCAACTCGCACTCTAAAAACCTGATAAATAAAACAAAAATGTGAATACTACAGCAATAAAATCCAAAAGTTCTCAAACACCCTATTCAACATAGTAAAAAACGTAACCTCAGACATACATCAAAACAAAAACCTCAGCCAAGATCTAGCAATCTTCTCAAAACAGAAAACTTAAACATGTTATTCAACTTGAACCTAACCATGAATGTCTCAGCTACATGGTCCACATTCGAACCTGCATCCACAAAAGAGAGTCATCATTAAAAACACTAAACCCAGCCTGCCATGAACTCAACAAAATACCTACTCAAACCCTAAAAGAAATATCACTAATAGTCACCCCAACCATCATGGCAATTATTAATAAATCATTTGAGGAAGGAGAAATCCCAATCAAACCAAAAAAAAAAAAAAAAAAGACGAACCTAGACCCGAATGACCTAAACTGGCGCAGACTAGTTTCAATATTACCCTTTCTAGCAAAATTAACTGAAAAGGTAGTTCTCAAACAACTAAACGATCACCTGGAACAAAATAACATACTACAGACAATGCAACATGGATTCCGAAAACACTTCAGCAGGGAAACCTTATTAATAACACTATCAGACACAATCTTAAGAAGCTTTGATAACTGCCAACGCTTCGTACTAATCTTATTAGATTTATCAGCAGCATTCGACACTGTTGAACACAAATTCCTATTATTAAACAGACTGCATGAAATAGGTCTGACTGGCAAAACTCTAAAATGGTTCACATCCTTCCTACATAACAGATCATTCCAAGTAAACATCAACAAACTACCTCAGAACCTATCAACCTAGAGACCGGAGTACCTCAAGGATCAGCCCTATCTGCTACCCTGTTCAATATTTATCTCCTCCCCTTATGCCAACTACTCTCGAGTCTCAGAATCACATACTTCATGTATGCCGACGACATCCAGCTAGTGATCCCAGTATCTAATAACTTAGAAGATACCCTGAAACTAGCAGCTACATATCTAAACAAAAAACCTACTAAACCAAATGAAACTCTGCCTCAACATGGACAAGACTGAATTCATCCTGCTCGAAAGAAAAAAAAAAAATCTGGAGAACCCTCATGCAAAACCATATTAATAGACAACACCAACAGCAATCCCAGAGAAAACGTCAAAGACCTGCACATTTGGATCGACACCGAATTGAACCTCAAACACCAAAGATGAAAATGAAAGAAGGATTCAAATGACTAAAACCCCTTCTTAGTCCACCAGAATTTAGAACCATCCTTCAAGCCCTGATCCTCTCCAGCTTTGACTACTGCAATACCTTACTACTTGGCCTCCCCAAATCCACCACACGACCCCTCCAAATATTACAAAACGCCACTGCCAGAATACTCACAGGACACAAAAAAGTGGATCACATCACCCCAATACTAAAAGAACTACTCTGGCTTCCCATAGAAAAATGAATACAAAACACTAACCATCCTACACAAATCAATATACGATTTCAACTGCCTAGATAACATACTACAAAAACAAGCCTCAATGAACCACCAAATCAATTAATAAAGCTCTATTTGAGATACCCCTAGTGACTCATACCAAACTTAACCACCATAAGACAGAGAGCCTTTTCAATAGCTGGACCCCAACCCTTCCAGAAAACCTAAGACTACAAAATAACACAAAACTTTTCAAAAAACAATTAAAAACATGGATATTTAAACAAACCTACAAAGACTGAATTGGATAAATATCAACATCTTACGAAACAGTAATCCCCTTTCAACTCTAAATATACTATTTATATTTATTATTTAGCTATTAACATTGTTCTGTTACCACTTGGTACTATTTCTCTCCTTTACCTCAAACTCTAAGTTCCTACTAAGTTAGCCATGTTATTTATACCCAATCGTTGGATGTAATTGTATATTTGTTTAATTGTTCAATCTGTTTGATGTAATTTTCTGTTCCTTGTTCTGTGTAAACCGAAGTGGTATGCACTAGTGCATGAACTCCGGTATATAAAAGCCTTTAAATAAATAATAAATAAATACACCCGAAACAGAAGTCACACCCTAATTCCCTACTCATGAATGCCCCCTCATCACCTTCCCCTCCGGCACAACTAGACGAAAAACCTTCTAGAATAACAGTCTAGAGAATACAATGACCACCCGATACTGAGAACAGATAATAGTAGCATCCCTCCTCAGATTGCATAAAAACGAAAGTAGACCATTAATTGGTGCTTTCCTAAGTCACCACCTTCAAACAATCTAACCACAATTCCGCATTATGTTGCTGATTCTCAAAGTAAATACCACTTTTCTTTTGTCTAGAGTTTAATGTACAAAGTTCAAATGATTACTTACTGTTTATCACGTTCTCAAATGTTATTGAATGTAAAATGTTGGTTTTAACTATTGACTGTAAGAGGTTGTTTTAACTGTAAACCGGAGTGAAGGCTTTTGCCAAACCTTTGTATAGAAAAAAACTTAATAAAAATAAATAAAACATCTAAATTTTTATAAAAGAAAATAGTCAGATAATATAAAATCACCTCAGTAAAATAAATTGAACAAGAACTAAAACATAATAAAATGCGTTGATATAGATCAAATCAAGACAAATTCATAATTAAGTAATTTTTTAAATCTCGTACTCAGTTGTAAAATAGCTGCTTAGTCTATAAAATATGATAAAAACAGTTCTTAGTTGCTCTCTTTAAACTTACAATAATAAAATAGTTTTCAATTTGTCTCTTTAAACGCAATTCCGAAAAGTCAAGTTTTTGTATCTGTTTGGATCCTCAACTCAGTTGGCAGCTCGTTCCACAGCTTAGGGCCGACCAAGGAAATGCTTCTCTCTCTGACCCGACTTAGATGGGCTTAATTTACTGATGGTATTGCCAGAAGGCCTTTGTTAGCAGATCTCAAATTTCTTTGGGGTTTATGTAGACGAATTGCTGCATTCAGCCAGTCCGTTTGTTCTCTATAAATAATTTTAATTAGAATGCAGAGTACTTTATATTGGGTATGATATTTTATTGGTTATCATAGGACAGGGTGGGTGCTCTGGATGGGAGTCTTCACCTGAAGTAGCTGCTGTTCCCTGCGGTTTAAGCCCTTGTGTTCAGGTGGTCACCAGGTCTTTTCAGGCGCTTGCAAGCCAGAGCTCTGGAGAGCACCAGGGAACCAAGGCAGGACAGCAGGTAGCTAGGCAGGGCCAGATCAGGAGACAGAAGCTGGAGTGGGAAATCAGAACCAAGGAAGGCAGGCAACAGAATACAAGGTGCAAACTCAGCGTTGGGCTATTGGATCAGCAAAGGTGTGGCCAGTTTGGCTTCCTTAAATACTGTCATCTATTGGGAGCCACATCTAATGCTAGTCCAATAAGAGGTCTTCATAAGTGGGCCTCTAACATTTCTCATCTTGTTATTTACCAGGATATCTGTGTTGCTTCAGAGTCCCTGTGGCTCTGTCACCAAGTCCTCTGGCTCAAATCCCACTGACCCTGACAGAGACCTCATGGAAAGAGGATAGCCAGTGGGACACAAATACCAGGGTATAGAATTTACCAAAATGAGGGCAGCTCAAAATTGGTGGTGAGGCAGAGTTGAGTAAAAGAGTTCTGCAGGAAGCATACTGCATTCTGGAATCCCCATGGTTAGAAATTGTGGGCATGACAAGAAAGAGCACATCAGTGGGGATATACTACTATCCACCTTACCAGGATGGAGAAAGATTGAAATGCTAAAAGAGAACAGACAGTCTACTAAAATTGGAAACACGGTAATAGTGGTAGATTTCAGTTACTACAGTACCAACTGAGCAAAGTTTTTACATGTCATAAATGGCAACTTGATGCAACAACTGGTCCTGAAACCAATGAAAACAGGACCTGCTTTAGATCTAGATCTCATTGGAACTCAGGATCTGGTGCAAGGGGTAATGGTGGTGGAATAACTTGGCAATAGCGATCACACAAATTTGGCAATAACTAGAGTGAGAATAATCCACTACAGTACTATTAACTTTAAGAAAAAGACTTCTGATTGGGGGCACTCGCAAACCAATGAAAAATAAGTATAGTATTCTTTTATAGATTCTTATTTGGCTCCTAAGAGTTGCTTCCCACAATCTGGAAGATGTCTGGATCTAAAGGAAATAAAATTAAAGGCGGTCTTTTCTCTAGCCTTGGGCACTAAGAGATGTAAACATGATCCCCCATCCATGGAGAAGACATCCAGGAAGGCCGTGACCCCACTGGATCAGATACTTTTGAAGCTTCAATATCTGAGAGAAATGTGGTGAGGAAGAGATCTTATATGGCCAGAAGTAGCAGCAGCTAGGGAAGCACTGAAAGCACCAGTCTCCCTTCCAATTTTTTAAATCAGAGAGCAAGAGGCAGTAGATACACATGAACCCATCAGAATGAACCAGCATCCTCTATAAGCAACTGCAGGAAAGACGGGAGAAATTAGTGCAGTATGGGCCGTTAAGAGCTCTTTCATATCTGCTGCTCCCAAACACTCAGTGCACACTTTCCTTGTCTCACTGAGCCTGGAGATAATAAAGATGCTAGGACTCTGAAGAGGAGGTGCTGTATGATGGGCATTTGTTGCACAAAGCAGGGCCCATCCATCCACACCTTGCATGCTGCCCATTAAATTACCACACTCTGAGGCGCATATCTAGCTAAGAGGAGGAGGCGTTCTCAGAAAGGAGTTTCTACACATCTAAAAGCCAATACTGGTGTCTCTTGTTGCAGAGAGGTGCTAAGAGCACAGCATCAGGCAGTGGCGACTTCTGTGGCACACCTGATCAAGTCTGAAGGTACAAGATGGTACCATGGCAAACTGGCAACACTGACCTGAATTCCCTAGGTAGCTTGTCAGATAGACTGCCAACCTAGCTAAAGAGAATGTAATTAGACCTGTCCTCCAGAAACTTTCCAAACTTTTTTTTTAAATCCAACTATGTTATTAACTTTGAATAAATCTCCCACAACAAATTCCATGGCACTGTTTAAATTGTGCATTCACCGAAATAATGAAAAGAAGAAATTAAATCAGCAAGACAGAAAAACTAGAAACCTTTTTGAAAAAAATAAATCTATAGTAAGTTAATACAGCAGATATAAAAAGACATACATAAGTTATTTTTTAATTTGAAATGTAGGGTCATATACACATGTTTAAAAGATGTGTACAGGAGAACTCACTCTTGAGATAAAAAAAAACTGGAGGGAATGTTGAGGGCTGGGGGGATGCATTTCAGTTCAGCCCATTCAAGTTGGCAAAGATGAAATGCATCTTCTGCACACCTACTTGCTACAGTGTAATTTGTCTTCCATCAAAACCTTTTGTATCTTTATATTGGAAAGGATGCCCACACTCAGCTGTGCAGATTTACTCTGCAGGGTGGTTTACTGGTTACCAAGGTATTTAAGCACATGTTTTTAATTAGCCAATTAATTGTGCTACGGAAACTAGGGGTTCACTTACTATTTCACACACATTATTTGTGAATTTGTCTTACTGCTCCTATTTTATACAATGCGTCTCAAGAAACAAAAATTTATACCCTGGAACGTCCCTGGGCCGAAACCACGCCCACGGCGCAGCCCCCGAAACATCGCATCACCTGCACCACGCCCCCGAAACGCCGCATCACGACCGCCACACCCCCCGCCTCTCCATGCAAGCCCCGGTTCTTACGTGCGTCCCGGGGCTTGCGCGCGCCACCAAGCCTATGCAAAATAGGCGCACGCGGGGGGGGGGGGGGGGGTATGCGCTCACCCCTTTGAAAATCTACCCCTAAGTAGCATAAAATAACTCCACAACGCGAGATGGCTGAAGGGAGGATCTCCTGCCTTGAAAATGACTTGAATGCTGCGACAAGGAAAATAGAATGCTAGAAAAACAAAATTACTGCCCAGGAGGAGAAAATTGAGGACCTAGAAAATAGATCTGTCTGGTACGCATACCTGAATCGGTTCAGGATCGTAACAGAGGGGTTCCTGGAAAGCTGGATCCCTGAGGCTCTCAACCTGCATGAGTTACAGGGTTCCCTGAAAATAGAAAGAGTGCATCGTTTGGGAACAAACAAGCTGGGGAGGAATGGCCTCGCGTTATAATTGCTAAATTCCTGAACTGGGCACATAAACAGCAAGTTTTGCAGGCTTTTCATAAAATCCGTGAGGTGAAATACCAGAGCAAACAGGTCCGGTTTTTTCAAGACTATTCAGTGAAACTAGCTAAAATACCACAGTTTAGCCTGCTTTGTGGTATGCTCGTAGAAAATAACCAGAAATTTGCCCTGCAATACCCCACTCATCTGAGAATCTGGCATGGTGGGGAAAACTCATGAGTTTGAAGATTATGCAAAGGCCAAATCCTTTGAGAGCTTACCTTAAACTCAAGGAGTTCTTTTTTTGTAGATCCTTTAAGAGTTGCAAAGTTTATTGTTGCATTTGGTTTTTACAAATGGTTGTCCAGCTAGAACAGTCCTAATAAAGTTATTCGCTGCCGAGACAACGTTCATGTCATGAGGTGCTCGCGATATGCAGCTCATTTGTTCATTTCTGTAAAGGATGTTTGCCATTTCTGGTCTGCATCTCTCAGGCAAGCACACAGAGATATTATCCTTATGAATCTTTCAGGTGTGTGTTGGATCTCTGTGGAGAGAGCCTGGGCTGGTAGCCAGGATGTCGATCTGGGGCAGATCTCTCCTAGCTGGCTGTTGTGACAGCTGAGCGGGTTCTCAAGGTGATCTTAACACTGAACGAGCAGTTAACATGGTGGGTTAGCTGGCACAGAACGCGAAAGTTTAGAGTCATGCCGGAAATTACTTTAGGAGCTGGCCAAACGGCATGGTTCTTCATGGTGAAGATCAGGCTTAGCTCTGGAAGGAACTTTAAGTTAAATGAGTCATATGTGGAAAAAACTGGTTGAAAAGATTTTGATTTTCTTTCACTTACTAGATTTATCTACATTCATGGGGATGGATATCTCTGCACTATTTAAAAAGAGTAGTGGGGCCAATAGCATTTTGGGCTACAGTTTCATAACTTAAGAACATGCCATACTGGGTCAAACCAAGGGTCCATCAAGTCCAGCATCCTGTTGCCAACAGATGTCTTATGGAGGCGTTGGTCTAATTTTACACGACCTTCTTACACAGATGGTGTGATTTAAGAGTCATGTATCATATATTAGAATCTAAAAAAAATAAGCCAGCTTACGACAAACTGGTGTGGAATAGATTTGGGATGGTTCATTTCCAATGCTCATGTCACCCATGGCTGGTAAACTCTGGGTCTCTAGGCTGGGGGACCTGCCAGAACAGGATGCAGTGGATCTCATTTCTTATTCTCTTTTCACTTGAGGGTGGGTGTTGATCTTAGGATAATCTAAACGTGAATGGATTAGGTACCCCCATTAAACGAGCAAAAATGCTACAAGAACTCAAAGACACAAAGTAGACATGGTATGTATTCAGGAAACTCATTTAAAATCGGCCTTAGAAAGCAAAAAAAATTGAAGCGGTTGAATTGGTTCTTGTTACTACTCACAGGCAAAAGGGAAGAAAGCTATTTTTCCATAAAAACATTGTTTCAAGTGATTAAGGCGCTCTCTGATGCTGAGGACAGGTATTTGATAATTGTGGGCAAACTGAGCGGCAAAGACATCACTATCTGTAATTTATGTGGTACTAATGTTTACACCCATAGTTTTTTCGAAGAAATAGCACATCTCACATCAAATACGTGGGCTTTTCTTTTCATAGAAGGGGATTTTAATTGTTCATGATCCCTCTTAGGGAGAGAGAGGAGAGAGGCCGGCAAGTTCGGCAGCCCACTCGCTTTGAGAGAGTCCCCGGGACATTCTTTTTTGGGACTTTGAAATTGAACATCTACAGCCCTGAGGTTTCGGCCAGGGCGTTTCCTCATTGTGACGTCATCGGAACACGTCTGCCGCTATTTCAACAAGCGGCAGACGGCGCATCGTGCCGTCGGTGTGCTGCCTAAGCCGCGCGCTCCGTAAGGGGCGCGCGGCTTTAACCGGCGAAAGAACTGCTCCGGTTAAAGGACTGGGAAGTTCTTCTCCAATTGGCATGGATAATCCCGGGATCTCAAATGCTCAGCCTGTACAAATTGAGGGAGACCCCTTTGGAGGGGATATAAATAATGTAGCTTTGGGAATGATATGGAACGCAGTAAATGTAATTCATAAGGATATAGGGAAGTTGAATTCAAGTGTAATCGATGTTCAAAAAGTAATATCTAATCTGAACCCCTTGGTGGTAACTAATGAGTTAGCAATTAAAAAGGTGGAAGAGGAAATATCTCAGCTGAAGCAAGTTCAGACAATGGTTATACAGGGTGAAACAATGCTCAACAGGAAAGTAGAGATGTTAGAGAACAATATGAGACAAGCTAATTTGAGGATAGTCAATTTTCCTAAGTGTAGATTGACCTCCCCAAAAGAACAGCTGAAAAACTATTTTCAGGAGATTTTATTGTTATCTTTGGAGAAGTTTCCTAAAATAGTGAGTGCCTACTTTATAAACTGGAAAAATACTGAGGAAGTATTAGACCAACAGGATACAACATTAAATGTAACAGCTTTGATAGAAACATCCTTTAGTGCACAAGTTGAAAGGAGGGGTACATTGTTGGTAAAGTTTTCCCTTTCATCTGAAAGGGAAAAAATATTGAAAATGTTTTTGGAAAAAAGGTCCTCCTTATATCTTGGCCAAAAGATATGGGCATACCCTGATGTAGCTAGGGAAACTCAGTTGAGAAGGAAAAAATTTTTAGGATTAGCTAACCAAGCAAGAACATTTGGAATTAACATTTCTGTTAGATTTCCATGTAAAGTTGTAATGTATGTTGATGGTAAAAAGTATATATATTTTGAGCCAGAGCATCTTGAAAAATTTCTGGAGGAATATCGTAGTCAAAAGAGTGAAGATCAGACCTAATCCAATATTGGGTAAAACTTTATTCCTGTGAAACCCTTATATTTCCTTATTTTAGGGTACTTTCAATTTTTTTCTCTAGTTTATATTCTTGCTTAACTTTCTCTCCTTATATATTAGTTTAGTATTATGGAAATAAGGAAGATAAAAAAAAAATTTTATTTGGAAATTTATATGATGTATGTAACAAATACCTTATCTCCTTAGTGAAAGTTCAATTGTATTATTGAATTATGTATTGAAAATGAGAAATAAATATTAAAAAAAAAAAAAAAAATTGTTCATGATCCCTCTTTAGATAGGTTACCAAGCCACATACAAGGGCTGGTTGCATATAAAACCAAGGGAATAGCATTCCTTTGTAAAAAAAAAAATAATAATAATAATTTTTTAAACCCTCTACAAGTGCTAGATGTTTGGTGTATTTTACAGCCTGAAGTTAAGGATTATACTCGCACGTCCAGAGCTCACACATCTCTTTCTAGATTAGATAATATTTTGGGGGGCGGTTTGGAATCCTTTTCCCAATTGGAGTTTCATCAGACAGTCTGTGTGGGACATTTCTTGCTGCAGTGTGAGTTATTGCCTGCTGAAAGATTTCTTCTTTGAATTCGGTCGCCAGTGGGAGGAGCTAGAGGCGCGCATAAGATCCGCGCCCTTGTGGCGCCCCGCTGCCGCCGGCACTCCGCCAAAGCCACGCGCGCGGCTTTGTATGGATTTTAGGGCTGGTAATTTTCTCTTTTTTAAAGGATAAATTTTTATTCTTGTTTCTTGACTAGGAAAACTCCAAACCTCTCCATAAGAGCTTTTCTGTGTATTAGCTTGTTTGTATAAGAGCTAACTCAGGATTTTAGGTTAAGTGTTAGAAAATTTCCTTTTAAGATATGCCTCATAAGAGAAAAGCCAAGGTAAGGGTTTTTCCAGCTGAACCCTCTCCCTTGTTACAACAACGCCTAATTCCTGAATATGCATTATCAGCCATACCACAGGGGAGTGCTAGTCCCATTGGTGTAGCGGGGGTAGGGACACCGCTATCACCGGGCGAAATATCTTTAAGGCCCCCAGAACCTCGCCAGCTGCTTACAGCTTCCCCCCTAATACCCTCCATGGTTGTTGTTGGAAATGGAGATATTTCTACCACAGTACAAACAACAACTGGAGACCATGGAGAGGATTTAGTGATAGTTAGGTCCTCTACACCAGAAGGCAAATCTGGGGTAGTAGAGGATGAAGTGATTAAAGAACTATCAGCTGTAACCATAGAGTCCTTGGCAGACATGATCAGAAAGCTGTCTGTTAGCATTCAAGAACAATCACTAATTTTAAGAAATGTTTCCCAAAAGTTAGATTTCGTATCTCAAGACCATCAGAAAATTCTTACAGAACAGTGTGTGCAGATACAATCTCTAGGAGAAGAAGTAAAGGGATTGAAAGATTTGTCATCAGTTATTTCCCCGAGATAAACTGGCAACATCTAGAAAAATGGAGTTTTTGGAAAACACCATTAAATTTCTGAATATCCGGGTTTTAAATTTTACAAAAATTAAAGAACCACTATTGCTTATTACCTTTAAGAAATATTTGATGGAAAATTTAAAAATGCCATCAGATAAAGTTCCAGATATAAAGAAAATTGTACAATTATCTAATAAGCAATCTTCCAATGATAATGTAGAAAGAAATCCCATAGATTTTCAGAATTTAACAAGATTTCTAGAAGAATCTCAAGTGGAGATACTCACACACATTACATTTTTGATTACTTTTCAATCTGAACAGGAAAAGAATTTAGTGATGAAAGCATATTTTAAAAATATGGATATTAATTTCCTAGGTAATAAGGTTAGGTTATTCCCCGACCTAGCAAGGTGTACCCAGGTACGCCGAAAGGCTTTCCTATTATTAAAGCCTGCAGCTGAGGCATTAGGTGCTATAATGAAAATAAAATATCCATGCAAATGTATGTTAAAACTTCGAGGAACAACATACATTTTCTTTGAAATAAATCAGTTAAAAGATTTCTTGAAAGCAAAACAACAGGTTCTGAATGAAGGAAATGGTAATGAGGTTAATAAAGAATAATGGCTGTAATCTTATACAATTCTTATTGTTAGAATATTCCTGGATATCCCTATCTAAATGTTACACAGAAATCTCTTGCAAGTATTACCTCTGATGTTTTAGCAATGACAAGCACAAAGATAAGATAGTATTTTCTGAAATTTATATTTGTAATTGTACTGAATAATATCATTGCATTTTGTCAGCTATTGTATTTCACTACAAAGTGTTAAATTATCTTTGTAATTTGTTAAAAAATGTAATAAAGAGAAATTGGAAAAAAAGATAATATTTTGGGCTCTCAAGAGGTGTTCTCATATTAAAATTGGCCATACAGGAATTTCCAGCAGTTTGCAGCTTGCCCCGGTAAGGGTTGAAATACATTTTAGGGAGAGAAGGTGGCCCAGCTATCTGGAAATTTTCCACTTATCATCTGAGGAATGATAAAGCATTTCACAGTTTCCTTCAGAACAAGTGGAAGGACTACATGTTACATAAGCAACATATCAGTAATTTAACCCTTTTTTGGGAAAGTAAGGCAGTGTTATGGGGAGAAATTATTTCCTTTGTTAAAGGGAGAAATTGTCTCACCAAAATGATATTACATTTGGAGAAACAGCTGAGGCTGGCTAAAGAAAAAATGATTCTTCAGCTGTCAGCGAACACAAAAAGATTACCAATTAGCTTTAGAAAACCTGAATCTTTGTCTCCAACAAAGAATACAAAAACACACTGCAAAAATCCCAGCATAATTTCTTTTGTTATGCAAGAAGCAGGAAAATTGTTAACCAATGTGATAAGGGTTTGGCAAGGGAAGACTTATAGAAAAGTTGAAAACATCTAATGGTTCTTAGCCTCACAAATTTCGGGATGTTCTGTGGACCATGTGCTCCTTTTATGAATCATTATACGGTACTCTGAGGATAGAACTAGAAGTGCACATGAGGAAGATGCCTTCTTTCAAAATCTCTTTGCCTTGTGTCTCTCTGGCTCAGTTGGCATCACTTAAACATCCTATAAGTAATTTGGAACTATGATAGAAGTCTAACAAAGCCCTGGGTCCAGATGGCTTTTCATATGATTACTATAAAATTCTAAGAGATCATACTGTGGAACCAATGGGTGGATTCTAAGGAAGCGCTTGTGAGGGGCTTCTTTCCAAGATCCAAAGGCAACGACAAACCTTTACCATAAGAAAAAAATCAGCAGAACCAGGGGTCACGATTTGAAGCTCCAGGGAGGAAGATTCAGAACCAATGTCAGGAAGTATTTCTTCACGGAGAGGGTGGTGGATGCCTGGAATGCCCTTCCGGAGGAAGTGGTGAAGACCAGAACTGTGAAGGACTTCAAAGGGGCGTGGGATAAACACTGTGGATCCATAAAGTCAAGAGGCCGCCAATGAAGAGTAGGTGACTCACCAGAATGATGGCTACTGCCTGGAGACAATACCCTTATTCAATAAACATACACATGGTTACTGTGACTCCAACATCACTCTAAGCTTCAACAGCAAGAGGAAATGTGGAAAAAAGGATTTGCACTCACAAAGACGGGAGTAGCTGGCTTGTTACGGCGGTTACTACCCCAAACCAAATATCCAAATTACTACCTCCACCTTCCTCTATTCCTGATGCCTTTCAACTAGCTTGATCACTCCATTCTTATACTTCACTTTCAATGCATATCCAGCATAGTTCTCTGCTTCAACAGCAGGGGAGAAGAAAAACTGATACTTCACGCATATCCAGCATAACTTCAACGGCAGGGGAGAAGAAAAAAGGATTCACACTCACAAAGCGGGGAGTAGCTGGCTTGTTACGGCGGTTACTACCCCAAACCAAATGTGCCTGATACTTCACTTTCGATGCATATCCAGCATAGCTCTCTGCTTCAACGGCAGGGGAGAAGAAAAAAAACTGATACCTCACGCATATCCAGCATAGCTCCCTGCTTCAACGGCAGGGGAGAAGATAAACAACCAATAAGGGCTGTATAACATAATCTGGGTAAAAACAAATAAGCATGGGTGTAGCTTGCTTATTGCGGCGGTTACTACCCCTACTACCTCTAATCAAGCTAGATATTTCACTTGGATGCAGCTCCATCACCGCTCTCTACATTAATGGCGGGGGTGGAAGGGAATTAGAACCAAGAGCTAAGAGAAACAGATAAGTATGAGAGAAAAAATGAGGGAAGCTTGCTGGGCAGACTGGATGGGCCATTTGGTCTTCTTCTGCCGTCATTTCTATGTTTCTATGTTTAATACAGTTTATATAATTGCATTGGCCGAGCCAGGTAAGGATCCAGTTTTCCCTGTATCTTATAGGCCTATATCTTTAATCAATTGTGACTTAAAAATCTATGCTAAAGTCTTAGCAGATAGACTAATCGGTGCTCCCTGAGATTATATCTTCTGAACAAGTTGGGTTTGTTAAGGGGAGAGCAGCTGGAACACACTGTTAAATTGACCTCTGCCATCTCATATTGCAAGCTGAAGAAGATCCCTGCATTGGCAGTAGGATCTGACTCAGAAACGGCTTTTGATGGAGTCTCTTGGGATGTTTGGACTTTCGGGAAATATTATTAAGTCTATTATGCTTTTGTATCATAAGCCTTTTTCACATATTCTAGCCCATGGAGAAAGATCAAGTGCATTTTTGGTTAACAGAGGGGTAAGACAAGGTTGTCCCCTGTCTCCTCTGCTGTATATTATGGCCATAGACCCCTTGCTTAGGAAAGTTCAGTGGTAAATCTATTCCAGGATTGGATATTGGATGCCCCACGGTCAAGGTGGCAATTTGACGACGACGATATTCTTGTATTCCTGACAGACCTAATGAAAGCTCTTGATAAAGTTTTGGCTCATCAGATTGATTTTGGGGCCTTTGCAGGCTTAAAAATTAATAAAGACAAGTCAGAGGCTTTGGAGGTCATGGGGAGTTTGAGGCAAAACTGGGAAGTCACTTTCCCACAAGTGGGTGGTGGCTGAAATGAAATATTTAGGTATTATGATTCCGATTGATATTCAGGACTTGTATAGAGTGAACATTTCCCCTCTTTCCTGTTCTTTAAAGGCAAAGGTAAAGCAATGGAACTCGCTCCCGTAAGCTCTTACTGGGAGGATCCACCTGAAAAATGGTAGTACTGCCTAAGTGGTTATATATTCTACAGATGCTCCCCATTTGATTCAATAAAAGTTTGTCCTATTTCTTATAGAGTGTAAAGAGGACCAGGCTCTCCTTGTTCTATGGCCAAATTTAAACAAGCCATGGTGATACAGCTTTGGCAATCTTTCATTAATACTTTACCATCAGAAATCAAAAACTCACTTCATGTACTATAAGGATGAGTATGGGCTAGGGCAGGGGTCAGGAACCTATGGCTCGGGAGCCATATATGGCTCTTTTGATGGCTGCATCTGGCTCGCAGACAAATCTTTAATAAAAAAGTAAAAATCTAACAAAATCCCCCACCCTCCTGAAGCCCCCCAAGACCTCCAAAATTAATTTACTACAACCCCCACCCTCCTGACCCCCCCCAAGACCTGCCAAAAGTCCCTGGTGGTCCAGCAGGGGTCCAGGAGTGGTCCGGGAGCAATCTCCTGGACTTGGTTGGGCTGTCGGCTGCCAGTAGTCAAAATGGCGTCGACGGCCCTTTGCCCTCACTATGTCACTGGGGTCGACCAATGGCGGCAGTAGCCCCTGTGACATAGTAAGGGCAAAGGGCCGTCGGCTGCCAATAATCAAAATGGCGTCGACGGCCCTTTGCCCTTACTATGTCACAGGGGCTACCGCCGCCATTGGTCGACCCCAGTGACATAGTGAGGGCAAAGGGCTGTCTGCGCCATTTTGACTACTGGCAGCCGACAGCCCAAGTCCAGGATATCACTCCCGGACCCCCGCTGGACCACCAGGGACTTTTGGCAGGTCTTGGGGGGGGGTCAAGAGGGTGGGGGTTGTAGTAAATTAATTTTGGAGGTCTTGGGGGCGTCAGGAGAGTAGGGGGTTGTAGTAAATGAATTTGGTAGGTCTTGGAGTCAGGAGGGTGGGGGGTTGTAGTTAGTATGGCTCTCACGGAATTAATTTTAAAATATGTGGCGTTCATGGCTCTCTCAGCCAAAAAGGTTCCTGACCCCTGGGCTAGGGAGATACAAGTCCTGAATCCAGAGAATATTGGCTATGAGCTTAAGATTCTTATGCTCTTTGAAGAAGCGATGTAAAAATGTATAGGGGTGATGAAACTGAGCATATAAACTAAAGTACAAGCATACATGGTAGCATAATCAAAATTTTCACCACCTCTACAACTGAGTCAGGGACACCGCCATCTCACTGATAGGAAACGCCATCTTTAAAGATCTCATGGTGCAAAATCAGCTATCAACCGCCATTAATTATGTGAAAATTCATAGAAAAAAAAAAGTTTTTAATAAAAATTGCCACTGTGTTCTATTTAGTCCATTGGGAGTGAACCACATTTAATAAAAATCCAATGATTCTCTTCAGTTCAGTAAAAACGAATGATCGCCTCCCTGCGGTGGTACAGGTACATATTCTAACAGTCCAATATAAATCCTGAAACCTATATCCCATTTCAATACAGTGGTACTCTATTTAAAAAAAAAAAAAAGAATTTTGTATGCATTTTCACATAACAATTGTAGTTGGTTGACTGACCACCGATTTCGCACCATGAGACCTTTAAAGATGGCATTTCCTGTCAGTGAGACAGCTGTGACCCTGACTCATTTGTAGAGCTGGTAAAAATGTTGATATGCTACCATGTATGTTTGTATTTTAGTTTATATGCTCAGTAATAGTGTAATAAATATTCTGGGGTTTTGTTTTTTTTTTTATACAATTTGGTCATTTCATGCTGTTCTAGAAACTAAGTGGTATAATATGGAGACGCAAAAGGAATTTTTCATCTCCCGAAGAAGGATGTTTATCCGAAACATTGCAATGTCAGGGTAAATTCAAGAATAGCACGGAAGACAAGAGTTGTCTGTGCGCACAAGCACCTCAAGTCTATTGCTGCCACCTTCGAACACAGCATACTCAAGATAAGTTAAAAATATTTTTGTTTGCAAAAGAAAATATAAATTTGTCACTATCGATGGTTCACGTTCTCAACAGTGGGCCAATTCACAGTGACCAATGATTATACTTTAGCACATCTTTCCATCAAGAATTTGAAAATATTTGTGCCTGAGAAGTACAGTATGAAGGTAACTCATAACTTAAATTGTTGTGACATTTTCAAAGATATTTCATATCAGAGTGAGATTATTATTGCATGTTATCTCTTATTCTCTCCCTCTTTGGTTCTTTGATTATCAGTACCTTTCCAATTCTATGCACCCAAGTCATATTGGGGAGGTGTACTAGGCTGAGTGTATATTTTTGCATATATATGTACACATTTTTTGTGTTAGTATGCATTTTTTAAAACCCTGACGCATTTACATACCATTAGTGTACTGCATTAGGAATTAACTCACTTTTCAGTGTGTAAAGGAAATGTACACTTAAAATTTAGCACACTTTTAAAATCAAGTTTTATTGCATCAGCCCCAAGTCTTTTACTTTTCCTAATGCAATCATCTTAGATTTGGGGGGTTTTTCGTCTCACCATCACATTTAGTTAAAAAAAAAAAACAAACCCACATCCAATCTTGAAGAAAGCCTCAGTGCAATTACTTATGGCATTTTCACTTTATACAGGATCCCAACAAGCCTTAATCTCGTGCCTCACAAATTTAAAGCAACCACATCTGAGATGGATGAGCCAGAAATACAGTTTGGTGACCACCCTACATGAAAGCTTCCAACGGGATGAGAGGGAACAATGATGTCATGCAGCTGTACCAAGACCGAGTAGATGCCTTAATTAAAACTAGGGCAAAGAAAAGCCACACACTATAGTCAGCAGGCGTTTCATTTTGGACTAACACTTTACAAAAGTTAGTTGGACTAACCTATAAAGTTGTCTTACAGAATCTGATTGAAACCATGCTAAAAGGAGGGGGCAAAAAAAGTCCAATTGCAGCTATGTCAATAATTCACTGAAATCAAGCAAGATTTGAAGAAAACGCATGTAAACCAAAGAAAAAAGTACAAAAATATCTAGCCACTTAACCCAGGACTTTCCGTCAAACTGAATGAAAAAAAATTATAATAGAATAGTCCCGTCTTTAAAAATATATTATGGGAACGCCACACAACTACACCTTAAATGACTTGGCACATTTATAGGTTTGGGTTTTTTTTGTCATCTGAACCATCAATAAAATTCCTGATTACACCCTTTCAATTCTCAATTACCGCAATTCAGATTTCAGACGAAGCAAACCTAGACGGCAGCAGCATATGCTAACAGCAGACCCACCTCTCTCTCCGGGACAGCGAAAGCCACTGCCCGGTCCCTGCGTGTCCACGGCCAAGCCGTGTTCAAAGCGAGGGGGGCGGGGACCCCCCCCCGTGACAGCCGGCGAATAAGGGGCGGACCCCGTCCGCTTCCCCGCGCGGCCTGCAGCCCGTACTTACCTGCTGGACGCGGGAGGTTTTGCCCGA
The DNA here is from genome assembly GCF_901001135.1 of Rhinatrema bivittatum. Classification (NCBI taxonomy): domain Eukaryota; kingdom Metazoa; phylum Chordata; class Amphibia; order Gymnophiona; family Rhinatrematidae; genus Rhinatrema; species Rhinatrema bivittatum. Next base: position 126,125,465 of record NC_042623.1, read on the forward strand.
GCATTTCCTGAAGAAGGAAGTCCTGGCGGTGAAGAAGAGCTCGTCCGAGTCCTCCTCCAGGCTGCTGTAGCCGCTGCTCATACTGCTGGTCCACGTCATCGGCGGCCCCGAGGCCCTCGCCACAACGCGCCTCACCTGCTTACACCGCAGCCCCACATAAACATCCTGCAGCGGATTGGGGGGGGGGAGGGGTACGGGATTTAGGACTCGTCCTTTCAGGCTACCAACTTCGGAAACCTGGGCCGCAGCAGCAGCAGCGCCATCCGCCCCTCCCTCCTGACCAGTCACCCCTCCCTTCCCGGCTAAGACAGCAATCTGAGAACTGCCCCCCAGCTGGCCTAGAGCCGACTAAATCTTGAAACACAACGGGGTCTGGTCTCTACTTCCGTAGGGGCCGCGCACTAAGCGCTCGGCCTGTTTACAAAGCGGACCAATTTTCCTCAGCCGCTGTGGGCCAATCTGTTCCCCCTTATCAGTCCAGTGTGATGTGATGCGATTGCCTCCCTTGCAGGATAGCTGCTGATTAAATCATAATTATGGCTTTGGCCTCTGCCCGCGTTCGCTTCCTGCTAGCAGCTGCTTCTCCGCCCTCTGGCAGCCTCGAGGCCGCTCCCAGCAATCAGAGAGAAGATTGCTGCTCTTTGTAGCAGCCCTAATATAGACACGCCAAGGAAAAATAAAGCAAAAAAAACCACAAGGGAAGGAGTGCTATTCATAATACTACCTGCTGTTGCTAAAATGCTTCCGACAGTGCCTACCTAGGCTTTTACTTAAAATCTCATTAACAGTCACTACAAAACTACCTTTAGGGGGTTTTTTTCTTTGTTGGGTTTTTTTTTTTTTTTTTCAGTTTTCTTTGGCAAGTGAGTGAAGCTGAGGGTCATCTTAATTGCTCACCTGAGCCGCCAAGTTATCACTTATGGCATATAGTTGGGAACTTTGTTTATAATGATAAAAACATGATGGCAGAAAAAGACCATGGGGCCTATCTAGTCTGCTATCCACACTAACTTTGCAGCTTTGTAGTCCTTATCACTCCCTTAGAAATCCTCTGTTTCTCCAGGAGCAGGATGGCAGTCCTCACACATGACTGACATAATCAGATGGAGCCTGGCATGGAACTTTTATGTCAAAAATTTCTAGAACAGAACAATAGGGCCGATGCAATACAGTGCGCTCAGTTGGACACTGGTTGTGTAGGTGTGTCTACAGCCTCTTATGCTATAAGGGGATTAGCACCTCCAATACTGAGCAGGTGTTAATTTCTGAATGCCCCCAAAAAGTTATACAGAAAAGCAGTTATACAGAATGTACAGAAAATACTGCTTTTCTGTACATCCTCCAACTTAATATTGTGGCGATATTAAGTTGGAGGAACGAAAGATTTTTTTTTAAAAGTGCCACTGGTCAGGTTCAGGAAACAGATGCTCAGTTAACCAGTGTCCGTTTTCTGAACCTGTGGCTGTGTACCAATTAGAAAACGACACTGATAAATTCAGCGTTCGTTTGTTTTCTTAACTGGCAGACAGCCTTGGATAGTCAACCTCTCCTGGCTGCCCGCTGTCAAGGAGATAGTAGGGGGTGTGCAAATCGACCATAGCACCTCCTTGACAGCACGACCCCTAATTTAAATATTACATGGCACCCCTAGGAGAGGTGCCTGGGGGCACATTAGGAAAGCGGGTGCTGAACACTCAGTGCCTTTCAGCGCATTTTTTTTTTTTTTTTGCATTGGCCCCTTTGTGCTTCATTGAGCATACCCATGCAACTACTATTATATATTGATTTATTTTTTATGTAAACTATTCATTGTTTTAGATTTTTATTTTTATTATATATTTTTGTAATTTTGAGCTTTTATAATTTGATAATCTTTATGTTCTTTTAAATTTAAATCTTTATTTACATTTGTTTTTTATTTAGTTATGTAAACCGTTTTGATTAAACACTGTTTGTAAAGACAGTATATAAACACTTTTAAATAAAATAAATACATAAATAAATAAAACTACTATACAGTGCATTCCTGCAGGGTCCCCTTCTGTAGTTCTTCTATGGAGCCTCTGGTTGTGGTTTGCTGCTCCTGTTTTAAGCTTCTTTTTCAGATTTTAAAAGGATAGTTTGTTATGGGGCTCTGCGGACTTCTTTCTACTTTCTTACTCAATAGCTTCCTTAGATAGGTTTTTCAGTCGTTCTTAAGTTTGTTATTGTCTCTGTGCTGGACTGGTGTGTCATCAGTGCCTAGGGGGCATCGATCCCCATAGAGCAGAGTTTTCCAAAGTGTGTGTCGCGACACTTTAGTGTGTTGTCTGCAGTGTGCCACGCAAGCCCGGTGCACGTGACACACCGGCAAGTAGGAGCCAATGCGGCCGCCGGTGGATCTCATCCCACTGGCGGCTGAACAGTGAAGTATCGCTGTGCTGTGTGCAGGAGATGCACAGCAGGAAGATCGGCAGGGCCATAGTGGCGCTCACATCACCACGGCCCGAAGAAAAAGGTCACATCTAAACGTGCAGGTGCTCCTCCTCCTTCCTGCCCACGCGGCCCCGGAAGAAAAATGTTGCCGGAGCCGCACGGGCAGGAAGGAGGAGGAGCATCAGCAGCGTGCAGAAGAGGAGCAGCGTTGTTGCAGCGGGCTGAGAAGAGGAGGAGGCCCGGTAGCAGGGTCCCCACCGCGGATTAGCCTGAGAAGATCAGGGCCACCACAGATCGGCCTGAGAAGATCAGGGCCGCTACAGAGCCCAATCTGCAGCGACCCATGAAGAGGATGCACAGAGGTAAGAGAGAGGCTGAGGGCCCGTAGAGTGTGTGTATGAGATGAGTTGAGAGATTGTGTGCGTGTATGAGATGAGTTGAGAGATTGTGTGTGGGAGTGAGGACCTGAATGTTTGCAGAGACAGCATGTGAGAGCCTGTGTGTGAGAGAGAGAGACAGCATGTGACAGTGAGAGCCTGTGTGTATGAATGATTGTATGAGAGAGAGCATGTGACAGTGAGAGCCTGTGCTTGAGCAAGACAGCATGTGGGAGTGAGAGAGAGCCTGGGTGTGTGAGAGTCAGACAGCATGTGCAAGAGAGAGACTGTGTATGAATGATTGTATGAGAGAGAGCATGTGAGAGTGAGAGCCTATGTGTGTGTGTGTGTGTGAGAGAGAGAGAAAGCATGTGAGAATGAGAACCTGACTGTATGTTTGAGGGAAGAAGATAGATGGAGAGAAAAGAAATAGAAAAAAAGACAATATGAAAGGAATTGGCAAAAATAATAAGAAAGGGGAGGTGGAACAAAAAAGCCTGTGACCAACCGATTAGAAAACTAAGATCAGACAGCAAAGGTAAAAAAAACCAAAAAAACTTTTTACTTTTTGGCAAATGTAATCTTTGATAATGTGCAAGAGTAGCACTTTCTCTATGCGGATCTCACAGTGTATGAGATCAACATGGAGGAAGTGGAAACCCACGGGGCCTGCACAGAGGAGGCAGCAGAATGGGCTTCAGTGCCAATAGCAGCAATTAGCACCTCCCCAATAGCCATGCGGCAGCAGTGACAGTGGCAGCAGAGGAATGAGAGAGGCTCTGAGGTTGCTGGCAAAAGAAAGAGAGGGGGTCTGCCTTTAGTGTGTGCATGTGTATGAATGGGAGTCTGTCTGGGGGTGTGTGTATGTGTGTGAATGCATGGGTGCCTGCCTGAGGGTGTGTCTGTGTATGAGAATGTATGGGTGTCTTCCTGGGGTTTGTATGTGTGAGAATAGGTGCCTGCCTGTGTGTGGTGTATGTGTGTGTGTGAGAATGAATTGGTGCCTGCCTGGGGGTCTGTGTGTGTGAGAATGAATGTGTGCATGCCTGGGGGATGGTGAGGGAGTGGTGTGAAAATGAATGAGAGCCAGCCTGGGGGTCAGTTTCAGTGTGAGAATGACTGGGAGCTTGCCTGGGTGGGTGTGTTTGTGTGAGAATGATTGGGAACTTGCCTGGGTGTGTGTTGTGTGTATGTGAGGGAGCCAGAGAAAGTGAGAGCATGAGTGTGTATGAGATAATCCAGGGGAGTAAGAGTTTGTGTGTGTGGGGGGGGGGGTGTGGAGGGGGAGAGAGTGTCTTAGAGCCTGAGAGTGTGTCACAGTGTCTGTGAGAGCGAGAGATTATGGTGGGTATAAGAGCATGAATGTGTATGCATGTGACATTGTATGTGTGAGAGAGAATGGACATGTGACTATGTGTGTGAGAGAGAGAGGATAACCTCCTAATCCTTGACAATATCAGGGTGACTGGAAATCAAGAGCTCCCATGTATGGACAGCAGGAGCTTTTTAAAATCCTTATTAGTTTTAATTATTGGGTGTTATTTGATATATGTGCTGTTTTGAAACATTTTATTGGTGTTTGGGAAATTGTAAAAAATGTAAATTATTTTAATTAATAGAAATTCTATGTATTAGTAGTTTTAAAATATTCTTTTATTAGTATGGTTTTACTATTATAACTGATGCTTTATGTTTCTTGATTTTATTTGTTTTATGAGGAATGGTGGTTCTGTTTTTCCATTGTTAATACACAGAGTCTGGCTTCTTGGGGTTTCCATTTCAGTTTTTGTCTAATTTGTGCTCCTTTATTCTGTATTTGGTGAGGGTCTGTCTCTGCTCTGTGTGTGTGACCATGATGAGAGATTCTGCTAGCATAGGGATCTATAGCAATCTGGTTTGTTTCGTTTCCTCAGTAGGTGGTGTATTGGTATTCTAGAACCCAGTGTAATATTTACCCTTGCTTTTTCACAGGTAGGGTTATTGTTGTTTGAGTCCTTGGTGTTATTACTGTTATGTTACAATGGGATTGCAGTATAGATTTTGAGTGTCTTTTTTGCAAGGTTTTGTGTTAGTTCACAATGTGCCTGGCAGTGGAAGGTGTTTGTGCTGCTGTTACTGTGAGGTGACACCAGAATTTGAAAATATCTTTTAGTATGATGAGCTGTAAGGGAAACATCCAAGCTGAATAACACAATAACTTTGTTTTATTATTGTTACTCATAAATTATAACAATAACATTAATCTTGGAATATTATATTTTTAATATAAATGAAAGGTTTTCACAAGATAGGTTGTGTCGTGAAACATTTTATTATGTATATATTTAAGGAAACAAACATAAATTGTCGAAATACATTTCGTTCGTTTAACCTTTAACCTCTGGTTTGCTAGTAGACTGAATTACTGTGTCCAGAAATTAAGTTTGTCTAAAAAGTGTGTCACCAACATGAAAAGTTTGGAAAGCTCTGATCTAGAGAGTGGGAACCACTGTGCCTGCCTCAATATTTCTCTCAGGGATTATTTCCTGTCCCATTAACTCCTTTCAGCAGGACAGATTCTATTTTAAGCAGCATGAGCTGCCACCCTGGGAGAAAAGGGGGATGGGAGAATAAGTAATTAGTATCCCTAGGCTACATAAATCTGAAAGTTAAAATCAGCTAATGTAAAAATAAACTGTGATGTAAACTCTGAAGAATGTATTAAAGTATTAACGTTGAAATTCTTGACAAAGAAAACACATGTATTACCTGATGGTTGTTTGTTTGGTCTAAGGTATCATAGGTATAGTTACATTCCATTAGTTTTCCATTCTGTTGACAGTGTAGGTGCACCAGATCTTGGCAGTGGGAGTGGTATGTGTATTTGCAATCTAAAATGGAACAGATTAGGAAACAAGCAGTAAGCATATTAGTTAAACCAATATGCAAGTCAGATACTTAATGCAAACTGAGGGTATACTGTGCCTTTATCAGCTGGTAACCTAGATCTTACAATTAGCAAATATCAAAACTGGCTCTTGGTTTGTGAGCTGCAAAGTCACATTCTTTATCTTAATCATGGAAGAACAATCTGAGCCACTGAGAAAAATGCTAGTAGGTCCAGTTCATAGCTTTTCTGGCTGCATATACATGGCCATGCAAAACACCAAAGGGAAATCAGATTGAAACATAAATCTTTTTCTACCAGATGAAGTTTTATGCCTCAGGAAAGGCAAAGAGGCTGGTCAATTTGGCCTTTTCTGGCATACAATTAGGGTCACACAAACAGCTTCATTTTTTCAGGGTTGACTAATCTTGATCACTGCATACGTGAATTGTACTTTTGTATTCTTTTTTTTTTTATTACAGATTTATAAATGTTTAACAAAAATAATGGTACATCTCTTATAGTACATGAAATGGTACTTAGACAAACTAAAGAGAAAAAACATTTCAGAAAAACAATTTCACAATACAGCTCCACATAAATTACAACTACAATAAGAGGGGTAGCGCAAGATAGGGAAAATGAATTAATTTATTTGCATGTATTAATTGCCTCTATTTATCATTTGAAGTGATTTACAAAAGTAATAAAATATACAAAATGGCATAAGGCACCTATACATAATAAAAGTACAAAAGAAATCTATCTCATGACATAAATAAAAACCCAAAAGCCCAATCAATCACCCCATCTATCCACCTATCCTACAAAAACACCACAAACTTCAATTTTATTGAAAACTGCACTGCTGTTTCTGAAATAGGTTTTCATATAGGGAGATAAGAGGGGTTAACATAAGAACAAAATAAATTGCCATGCTGGGTCGGACCAAGGGTCCATCAAGCGCAGCATCCTGTTTCCAACAGAGGCCAAACCAGGCCACAAGAACCTAGCAAGTACCCAAACACCAAGAAGATCCCATGCTAGTGATGCAATTAATAGCAGTGGCTATTCCCTAAGCAAACTTGATTAATAGCAGTTAATGGACTTCTCTTCCAAGAACGTATCCAAACTGTTTTTGAACCCAGCTACACTAACTGAACTAACCACATCCTCTGGCAACAAATTCCAGAGCTTAATTGTGTGTTAAGTGAAAAAGAATTTTCTCTGATTAGTCTTAAATGTGCTACTTGCTAACTTCATGGAGTGTCCCCTAGTCCTTCTATTATCCGAAAGTGTAAATAACCGATTCACATCTAGTCGTTCAAGACCTTTCATGATTTTAAAGATTTCTATCATATCCCTCCTCAGCCGTCTCTTCTCCAAGTTGAACAGCCTTCAGCCTTTCCTCATAGGGGAGTTGTTCCATCCCCTTTATCATTTTGGCTGCACTTCTCTGTACTTTCTCCATTGCAACTACATCTTTTTTGAGATGCGGCGACCAGAATTGTACACAGTAATCAAGGTGCAGTCTCATCATTGAGCAATACAGAGGCATTATGATATTTTCCGTTTTATTAACTATTCCCTTCCTAATAATTCCTAACATTCTGTTTGTTTTTTTGACTGCTGCAGCACATTTCAAAGTATTATCCTAACAGTGTGTAACTACAGCAAGGGTTATTTTTCCCTATATGCAACACCTTGCACTTGTCCACATTAAATTTCATCTGCCATTTGGATGCCCAATCTTCCAGTCTCGCAAGGTCCTCCTGTAATATATCACAATCTGCTTGTGATTTAATACTCTGAATAATTTTGTATCATCCACAAATTTGATAACCTCACTCGTTGTATTCCTTTCCAGATCATTTATAAATATATTGAAAGGCACCAGTCCAAGTACAGATCCTTGAGGCACTCCACTGTTTACCCTTTTCCACTGACAAAATTGACCATTTAATCCTACTCTCTGTTTCCTGTCTTTTAACCAGTTTGTAATTCACAAAAGGACATCACCTCCTATCCCATGACTTTTTAGTTTTCTTTGAAGCCTTTCATGAGGGACTTTGTGAAATGCCTTCTGAGAATCTAAATACACTACATCTGCTGGTTCACCTTTATCCACATGTTTATTAACCCCTTCAAAAAAATGAAGCAGATTTGTTAGGCAAGACTTCCCTTGGGTAAATCCATGTTGACTGTGTTCCATTAAACCATGTCTTTCTATATGCTCTACAGGAATCTTAACTAAGCCCCCTCTGAATAAAACTGGAAAAAACATTTTTCTTAGCATCCAGTCAGATGAATCCAGAACAAGTGGGTTATGCAAATGGCGACAGAGCAAACTGATGTCTCAGTTTGAAAAAGGAGAAATAAGGAAAATAAATTCTCCCCGCTCTCCTGCAGTGATACCAAAAGGTCTCTCCCCCAGTTGAGAATTCCTGAGGTGATTTCTGGGGTCTCTCAGATGAGTGCCTTGGTCTGGTAGCTGGTTTTTCAGCCGACATTGACTTAGCTGTTAAGTAGCTGAAAGGCAGTGGGTGCAGGAAGCTGAACGCAGCGGTGACAGCAAATGCCTTCTTCCCCCGCAGCTGGAGACCATCTCTGTACTCAGCCAGGTAAGGCTGAGCTCAGGTAAGTTTTGAAAGAAAACAATACAGAGACAGAGAAGGAGGGTTTTTTGGTGTAGGGCTTCCTCCTTCCCCAGTCTCCGTTCTTGGTGCGCCATTCCGATGTTCATCCCTCTCCATGGAAGGTCGAGGGATGTGGGCAGCCTGGCAGGTTGAGCAGCCTTTGTTGGCTAGGGCCTGCTCTGAAGCTTTTTCACTGTGCGCCGCATGGTGGGCCTCAACGGCATTTTGTGTACTTTCTTTAGGCTGCTCTCTACAGGATTGTTGGTTCGGTGTGTGCGTCTAGCTACGCATCCAAGTTGTACATAAAGTTTTTGGGCGCTCAGGCAGGCCTTGTAGTCTGTGTGTCCAAGGTAAGTGGCGTCTTAAGCGGCCATCCACGTACCTGTGCGCACAAGTTGAGCGTTTCTATGCGCTTAACTTTTTTATGGCAAGGGATTCCTAAGTCTTGGATGCTTAGGCATTGGGACGCCTAATTTTTTGGATGCCTAGGTTGGACACCTAGGATTTTTGGGACATCCTAAAAAAAAAAAAAAAAAAGCAGCTAGATGCATGCCTCCAGCCACAGATCAGCATGCTGCCAGTCTAATGGCACCTATATCTAAGAAACCTAAGTGTCTTTCTCTTTGCATTGCCTGTCATATTCAGGCATCTCAACCAGGAGTGCCCACTGACTTGTGCCAGTGCTGTTTGGAGGTCAGGGAGAATTGTCTTCCTCTGATTTCACTAAGCCTGGTTCTTCCCAGTCAGAAGTAGGTCTAGGTAAAGACATTTCAGGTGGGGTGCCTGATTTTGGAACTCCCATAACTGGTTCTTTAGTAGGAGAAGGCAGTTCAGTGAGTACACCTCAGGTACCTCCTGGGCTGGATACTTCTACATTTTCATGGGTAGAATTTTTCCAGGGATTGCAATCCTTTCTTCAGGCGCAGTCCTCAGCCCCATCCAATGCTCCCAGAGCAGAGTCGCAGGTGCAAACCTTGCTGGGATCTACTGTTAAGCGTTAGAGTACTCCTAGAGCAGCAGCAGGACTGCCGATAGAAATCTGGATGGCACGGATGATGATGCCAAATCCTGACTCTCTTGAGGATGGTGAAATTCCTCCAAGATTAGAACCATATAGGACTATGCTATGGTTCTTCCATACAGATGAACTGCCAGACCTGATTTCCCAGACCTTAAAAATGTTGGGAGTAGCGGGGCAGATTCCATGTCTGAGCCAAAGAAAAATCCCATTTTGGTTTCTCTGCATAAAGCCTCTTGTTTATTTTCCCTGTGATGGAGGCCATTCAAGAATCGGCCACCATTCACATGACCTTTTCCAAGGTAATGGTGGTAGTTGTGGCAAAATTGAGAAAGGATAGGATCCTAGTACACCCATATCTGGGCAACTGGCTGATTTGAGCCTTGTCGCTGGAAGAAAGCCGCCTGGAGCTCGGTTGGGTGGTGAACCTGGCCAAGAGCAGTCTTCAGCCTGCTCAGTTATTGGAATACCTTGGGGGTTTGGTTCGACACGCAGCAGGACAAGGTTTTCCTGCAGGTTTCCTCCCTTCTACAGTGGTGGCTACAGCCGGATCATCTAAGAACATCATCTAAGAAAGGGAATTTCCTTAGCACCACCAGACTGGCTAGTACTGACAACAGATGCGAGCCTCCATGGTTGGGGAGCTCACTATCAGGAGCTGACAGCGCAAGAGAGCAGGGATAAGAAGAGTCTTTCTGGAACATCAATTGTTGGAAGCCAGAGCAGTCCAGCTGGCATGGTGCAGTTCAGCAATAGGCTGCAGGGTCAAGTGGTCTGGATAATGTCGGACAAAGCAACAGCTGTGGCTTACATAAACCATCAGGGTGGAACCAAGACCCAACAAATGTCGCAGGAGATAGATTAACTTATGGAATGGGCCGAACTTCATCTCCAGATAATCTCAGCCTCGCATATAGCAGGAAAATACAATGTAAGAGCAGACTTTCTCAGCTGAGAAAATCTGGACCCAGAAGAATGAGCGTTATCAAATGAGGTGTTTCAGCTGCTTCTGGATCGCTAGGGTCTCCCATTTCTAGACCTGCTGGCAACATCTTGCATTGTGAGATATTGCGTGATTCTTCATTCGCAGGAGAGCTCCAAAGTTGTTGGGGATCGATGTCTTGGTGCAGGAATGGCCAGAAGAAAAGTTGTTATACGCTTTTCCTCCATGGTCCATGTTGGGTAGATTAGTCTGAAGGATTGAGCGCCACAGAGGGATGGTGCTCTTGGTTGCTCCAGATTGGCCGAGGAGACTGTGGTATGTGGATCTGCAGCAGCTCCTGGCAGAATCTCCCCTTTGGCTTCTGGCACACAGGGATCTGTTGCGGCAGGGTCCTATTCTTCACGAAGATCCAAATCGATTTTGTCTTACGGTATGGCCCTTGAAAGGGCTTGCTTTCTGAAATATGGATTTCTAGTGTGATGATCGAAGTACTCTTCCTTGTTCGGGCAAGAACCCACTCATTTTGGAATTTTTGCAGGATGGCTTGAATAAAGGTTTTGCACTTAATGTTTTAAAGGTACAAGTAGCAGCTCTTGCCTGTTTCATAGGTCAGGTGAATGGCAGATCCTTGTCGGCTCATCCTGATATGGCCCGTTTCCTGAAAGAAGTGAAACATCTTTATCTTCCTTTGTGGTTTCCAGTACCCTTATGGAATCAATTTGGTATTGGATTTCTTAGCAGGTCCTATGTTTAGACCGATGCATAACCTGACCTTGCAGTTGCTGACCTTGAAAACAGTGTTTCTTGTGGCAATTTGTTCTCATAGGGTTTATGAACTTCAGGCCTTATCTTGCTGGGAACCATGCCTCCGGGTGACTCCAGGGGCGGTACAGCTATGTACTGTTCCTTTCTTTCTATCAAAGGTTATCACTGACTTTCACTTGAATCAGTCCATCCCCCTGCCATCTCTGGACAGAGAAAGAGATGTTGAGGAGTATTGTCTGTTGTGACCCTTGGATGTCAAGAGGTATATTGTCCGGTATCTGGACCTTTACAGAAGATGGATCACCTGTTTGTCCTTCACAGCAGTACTAGGCAGGGACAGCAGACTGTGGGCTATCATAACACGCTGGATTAAGAAGGTAGTCATAGCTGCATACGTTGTTGCTGGGAAGCTGTTACCTAGTCAGGTCAGGGCTCAATCCACTAGGGCTCAGGCAGTGTCATGGGAGGGCATGAAATTGTTGACTCCTGTCAACATTTGCCAAGCTGCAATGTGGTCCTTGTTACACACTTTTTCCAGGTATTATTGTCTGGATTTGCAGGCCCAGGAGGACACAACCTTTGCACATGCAGTTTTGACTGGACCGTGGGCAGCCTCCCACCTTATTCGGGAGTAGCTAAGGGACATCCCACTTGTTATGGATTCATCTGACTGAATGCTAAGAAGTGAGAAATTACTACTTACCTGATAAATTCCTTTTCTTTAGGACAGTCAGATGAATCCAGCTTCCCTCCCTTGGCTGACGAATGGTCCTCCTCCATGGCCATGTATTTCAGGGGTTATTGGTAATTGTTTGCCAGTCCCTAGATTAATATTAATGCATTCTTGTCTGAGCTCAGTGTTGCCTGTTGGCTGAGTATTGAAATGGTTATCGGTTTAATCAAGTTTTGTTAGTCTGTCCATGGCTGTTTTTGAAGAGAATACTGGTAGGCTGATGTCACTGCAGGGATATATATTCTTGACGTCAGTTTGCTCCGCCTCCATCTGCTGGTAGAGCTGCATAACCCACTTGTTCTGGATTCATCTGTCTGTCCTAAAGAAAAGGAAATTATCAGATAAGTAGTAATTTCTCATTAAATTTCAGTAAAATTGAGAACAGTGGCTGAAGACTTCTTCTAAAGATGTAGTTCCCGATTGTCACGTGAATTATACCGGCTGCCTTATCCAAGAAATCCATGTCTTAGGAGTTCCTGCCAATCCAGCTATAGAACCAGCTTGTTGAGAACTATATTAAGGTAGAACTGTAATATAATTTAAAAATCCCCAGCATCCCTTAGCCCGACCTAACTAAAATAAGATGGCACCGAAGAGAAAGGAAAAGCCAACAGCAGAGCAAGTGTATTTATTTAAAATGTTTCTAGTCCACCACAATGCAACTCAAGTTCCTTAGCATTCAGGTAGGTCAATCCCAATGAGTAGGTTATGTACCTCTGCCAGCAGATGGAGACAGAGATGTCACAGCTAGATACTCCTACCCAACAGTCCACCAGTATTCTCCATCTCCAGCAGATAGTGGACAGGCATTTACCTTCGGGGAACTGTGTTTGAATAAAAAAAAAAAAAAAGAAAAGAAGAAAGCTTTGTAACATTGCTTCCCTTCTGAGGTGATACCATGCAGTTCCTCCCTCAATAGACTGCCTTCAGTCCAGTAGCCTTGTCTGCTGTGGACCTAAATTCCAATTAGCAGTTGCAGGCCAAGAGAGGCTCGACGGTGAAGGCTTTAGTCCTCTCCCCTCGTAGTCTGAACCCGTTCCTGCTCTCAGCCAGGGAGGGCTGAGCTCAGGTAAAAGTTTTCTTACTTTAGAAAAAGGACATAAAAAAGAAGACAGCAGGAGAAGGGTCTGGTTCCTCCTACTGTCCCGCTCACGTCTCTGGGGAGTTCTGTGAGGCGAGGAGTATGTTGCGATCCTGGACCGTGCCCCAGGATCTCCACTCACCACCCGGTCCGCGGGAGCTCCCCTCCGGCCTGCTAGACCCGAGACGAGGCTGTCCTGTCCTGAGACACAGCCTACTGTGGCGTTCTCCCTGCGAGGGAGACGCTGCCGGCGAGCCGCTGCTGGCCCTGCCCCCTAGGCGTGCGCGCAGGGGCTCCAGATTTAAAGGGACCAGCGCAGGAAAACAGAGGACGCCTCCCTGCTGACGTCAGATGCTGCCGAGTTATTTAAACCTGGCAGTCACAGCTAGCCAGTGCCTTGCAACGAGGTTGACTCTTTGGAGTAGCTAGTTGTGCTTCCTGCTTCCCGGTTCCTGCTTGTTCCCGACATCTGATTCCTGGCTCCTGACCTTGCTTTGTTCTTCGACTTCAGCTTCTGCTTCTGTCCCTGGTTTTGGCATCCGACATCTGATTCCTGGCTCCTGACCTTGCTTCGTTCTTCGACTCCGGCTTCTGCTTCTGTCCCTGGTTTTGGCATTCGACATCTGACTTCTGGCTCCTGACCTTAGCTTGTTCCTGGACTTCGGTTTCGTCTCTTCCCACTGCCGCAGGTACTTGTTCATCACCCGCCCGGAGGTTTCTCCTAAGCCCCAGAAGCTCGGGTCCTCACAGGCTCCTCCCGGGAGGACCGCGGGCTTCCAAGGGTGAAATCTCTCCTGACCTCCTGGGCGCCATCTTAGCGTTGGATTACCTCGGCAGGCTGCTCTTCTGATCCTTGGTCCCTACGGGCTCCTCCTGTGGGGACCTCGGGCTTCCAGTGGTGAAGCCGTCTTTGAAGTCTCTCCTCAGCGCTGCCTCCCGGCTGCGACACCCACTGTGGGTATCCACAGCACGACACCTGCAGTCTCAGCCGGCCCAAGGGGCCACGATCCTAACAGTGTGAGTGCAGGCTCGGCGGGTTGAGCAGCTGTTTGGCTAGGCCCTGCTCCCAGGCTTTTCCCATTTTGGCACGTGGTAGGCTGCGGGGTAGATTTGTGCATTTTTTTGCAGTAGGCTGACCCATGTGGGTGTCTGTTCTCGCCTGTGTGTCCAGTTTGGGCATTCTTCCTTCTGGACACACAACTTGTGCGTCCAGTTTAGGCATCAATGCTGGACGTCCAGTTTAGGCACCCAGTTGGACGAGTGGACACACATTTTCTGTGCGTTTATTTTGGGCACGCTTATACGCGTGGTTAAGCTAGGCGACAGCCTTCCTCAGTCTGCAAGGTTAGAGAACAGCGCCTATGGCAAAGAAACCTATGCACCTATCTATCTGTGCTGCATGCCACATCAGGGCCATTCAGCCGGAGCTTTCTTTAAGCCTTTGTCAGCGCTGCCTGGATGTTCGGGGAGATTTGCCTTCTTCTGATTTTGCCAGCAATAATCTATCTCCTTGGTCTGAGGGGAGTGGGACTGAGGGAGACACAGTAGGGGGTTCCCCTCCCTTGTTTGATCCACGGGTTGAGTCTTCAGGGGACACAGGCTCAGGTTTGAGCCTCTGAGACCTGGTATAGACCCATCCTCCTTTTCCTGGGTGGAATTCTTCCGATTCTTCTCGATTGAATGTCGGTATATAAAATAAATAAATAAATAAACAAATATTTCTACAGGGTCGGTCTTCTGAAGCAGCAGTACCTACTAAGGTAGCTCCTCCGCCTATCTCTATGGTCAAACGCTGTGGTACAATGCAGTCTGACAGAGCTTGAATGCAGGTGGATCAGGATAATACTGATGATAATGGGGGTGACTCTTTTGGTGAGGAAGGGGACATTCCCCCAGATTCGGAGCCCTGTCAAACTCTTCTTCTTCTGATATCTGAGATCCTGAAGACCCTCAGAGTGACTGGGCCTGCCTCCTTGGGGAGGGAGAAGAAGAATAGAGATGTGAATCGTTTTCCATATCGTCTTAACGATAGAAATCGTGTGGCAGGGCAAGAAAATCGTGTTAGGCACGATTTTTTAGTTAAAAAATCGTTAAAAATCGTTTTTTCCGATTAGTGCGCACTAACTCAAGTTAGTGTGCACTAACGGGAGTTAGAGCGCACTAACTGGGAGTTAGTGCGCACTAACTGAAAATGATACAATTTGACACTTTTCAGGTCAGTTAAGGTCAGTTTAGGAATGAATATGTATTCCTATTGGCTGCCCTCTTATTTATTCATGTTACCAAGCTTCCCACTGACAGTATATGGGGGATGGGAAATGGAAACAGTTGGTAGCTTGACAAAACAAGTAATGTGATCAGTCAATGTGACTAGAACTTGTGCCCTAACCCTGATACCAGGGGTATTGTGATCTTCCTGCACACAGTGCCCTATCCCTATTAATACCAGGAGTGTTGTGATCTTCCTGCACACAGTGCCCTAACCCTGGCACCAGGGGTGTTGTGATCTTCCTGCACACAGTGCCCTATCCCTATTAATACCAGGAGTGTTGTGATCTTCCTGCACACAGTGCCCTATCCCTATTAATACCAGGAGTGTTGTGATCTTCCTGCACACAGTGCCCTAACCCTGGCACCAGGGGTGTTGTGATCTTCCTGCACACAGTGCCCTATCCCTATTAATACCAGGAGTGTTGTGATCTTCCTGCACACAGTGCCCTAACCCTGGTACCAGGGGTGTTGTGATCTTCCTGCACACAGTGCCCTATCCCTATTAATACCAGGAGTGTTGTGATCTTCCTGCACACAGTGCCCTAACCCTGACACCAGGGGTGTTGTGATCTTCCTGCACACAGTGCCCTAACCCTGGTACCAGGAGTGTTGTGATCTTCCTGCACACAGTGCCCTAACCCTGGTACCAGGGGTGTTGTGATCTTCCTGCACACAGTGCCCTAACCCTGACACCAGGGGTGTTATGATCTTCCTGCACACAGTGCCCTATCCCTGGCACCAGGGGTGTTGTGATCTTCCTGCACACAGTGCCCTATCCCTATTAATACCAGGAGTGTTGTGATCTTCCTGCACACAGTGCCCTATCCCTAATACCAGGGGTGTTGTGATCTTCCTGCACACAGTGCCCTATTCCTGATACCGGGGGTGTTGGGATCTTCTTGCACACATCCCGGTATCAGGGATAGGGCACTGCATGCAGGAAGATCACAACACTCCTGGTATCAGGAATAGGGCACTGTGTGCAGGAAGATCACAACACCCCTGGTATTAGGGATAGGGCACTGCGTGCAGGAAGATCACAACACTCCTGGTATTAATAGGGATAGGGCACTGCATGCAGGAAGATCACAACACCCCTGGTATCAGGGATAGGGCACTGTGTGCAGGAAGATCACAATACCCCGGAGGAGTGAGGGTCAGGCAGCTCCCCCCTGTCTGTGAAGCCAGCCTCTCACTAGTAATGCAGGGAGGGAGCTGTCTCAGACTTCACCATCCTCTCCCCCCCTCCCCCACACACCATTCACTAGCTGGGACATGGGGGAAGTCAGGAGTGAGGGTCAGGCAGCTCCCTCCTGTCTGTGAAGCCAACCTCTCACTAGTAATGCAGGGAGGGAGCTGTCTCAGACTTCACCATCCTCCCCCCCCCTCACCCACACACCATTCACTAGCTGGGACATCGGGGAAGTCAGGAGTGAGGGTCAGGCAGCTCCCCCCTGTCTGTGAAGCCAGCCTCTCACTAGTAATGCAGGGAGGGAGCTGTCTCAGACTTCACCATCCTCCCCCCCCCCCCCTCACCCACACACCATTCACTAGCTGGGACATGGGGGAAGTCAGGAGTGAGGGTCAGGCAGCTCCCCCCTGTCTGTGAAGCCAGCCTCTCACTAGTAATGCAGGGAGGGAGCTGTCTCAGACTTCACCATCCTCCCCCCCCCCCCCTCACCCACACACCATTCACTAGCTGGGACATGGGGGAAGTCAGGAGTGAGGGTCAGGCAGCTCCCCCCTGTCTGTGAAGCCAGCCTCTCACTAGTAATGCAGGGAGGGAGCTGTCTCAGACTGGTATCAGGGATAGGGCACTGAGTGCAGGAAGATCACAACACCCCTGGTATCAGGAATAGGGCACAGGTTCTAGTCATATTGACTGATCACATTACTTTTTTTGTCAACTACCAACAGTTTTCATTTCCCATCCCCCCAACCATCACCTCAGTTGCAACCTTGGTAACATCAATAGATAACAGGGCAGCCAGCCAATAGGAATACATATTCATTCCTAACTGACCTTTACTGACCTGGATAGTGTCAATAATTTGTATCATTTTCTGTTAGTGTTCCTGAGTTTCCATTTCCATTTCCCATCCCCCCAACCATCACCTCAGTGGGAACCTGGTTAACATCAATAGATAAGAGGGCAGCCAGCCAATAGGAACACATATTCATTCCTAACTGACCTTTACTGACCTGGAAAGTGTCAATTTGTATCATTTTCAGTTAGTGCGCACTAACTCGGAGTTAGTGCGCACTAACTCCCGTTTGTATCATTTTCAGTTAGTGCGCACTAACTCGAGTTAGTGCGCACTAACTCGGAGTTAGTGCGCACTAACTCCCGTTAGTGCGCACTAACACGATTTAACGATTTTTAACGATAAATCGTTAGAATTTCTATTGTATCGTGTTCTATAACGATTTAAGACGATATTAAAATTATCGGACGATAATTTTAATCGTTAAAAAACGATTCACATCCCTAAAGAAGAATCCTATTTTGGTCACCCTGCACAAGGCTTCTTGTTTCTTTCCCCTCTTGGATGCAATCCTGGAGTTGATTGATCTGGAATGGAGTACGCCAGAGACGTCTTTTAAATGGGGTTGAGTCTTGGCAGGTTTATACCCCTTGGATCTGCAAGCCAGAGAGCAATTAAGTTCTGTCATGAAATGTACCACCATCTCTGTAGAGAGAGATGTGGCACTGAAAGATGCTCAGGATAGGAGGATTGAGGCTATCCTGAAGCAAGCCTTTGAGGCAGTGACAATGAGCTTCCAAATTGCTTCTTATTGTGCCTTGGTAGCTTGGGCTACCTTGCTTCTTTGTCAAGAATCTGGTGGCACAGAGTCTGATTTTGGACCTATGATAGAACCGGGGGCAACATTCTTGGCTCATGCATTCTGTGACTTAGTATGTTCAGCCGCCAGAGGAGCTGCTTCAGTTATTGCAGCCGGGCAGCAGCTGTAGCTGTGTAACCTGTCCATAGATACTATTTCAAAATCCAATATTACTAAGCTGCCCTTCAAAGCTCACTTTTGTTTGGCAGTGAATTGGAAAAAATGGCAAGTAAATGGGGAGAGACCCAGGTGTCTTGTTTGCCAGAGGAAAAGAAACCTGTTGCCCAGGCTTTTCGGGCAACTGGCTGCTGTCAAGGCTACCAGTGAATGTTTTTCCTAGAGATCCTGTCCCTTCTGCAGGTCTCATGCGTTTTGTCCCTGATATCCTCAAAAAGATGTGGGCTCTGGAGATGGAGCTTCCTGGTCTTCCCAATGAAGGTTTGCAGGCTCACCTGGTGCTGCAGGAGATAGGTGGTCACCTATCCCGGTTTTATCACAAGTGGGTCCAGATTACTTTGGATCAATCGGTTCTTGAAGTGATTTGGAATGGATATGCTCTAGAATTTCTTTGCATTCCTCTGGATGCCTTCATGGGCTCTGTATGCAACTCCCCTCAGAAGAGGGTAGAGTTTTAAGTGACATTACAATGGCTTATGAATCTGAAAGCGGTGATTCCCATTTCTGAATTGCAATGAAATATAGGACGATAGTCCATTTATTTTGTCGTGCCCAAGGAGGAAGGGTCATTTCAGGCCATACTGGATCTCAAGGGCATCAACCGTTATCTACAAGTCAGGCATTTCAGGATGGAAACTGAGTGCTCTGTAATAATGGCTGTCCAAGCAAAGGAGTACCTTACGTCTCTGGATCTGATGAAGGCGAATCTGCATCATCCCATCTAGCAGGAACATCAGTAGTTCCTCCAATTTGCTATCTTGGATCATCATTACCAGTTTCAGGTCTTGCTTTTCGGTCTAGCCACGGTGCCCATGAACTATTCCAAGGTCATGGTGGTGGTAGTAGCAGCAGTCCTTTGCAAGGAGGGCATTCTAGTTCACCCCTATCTGGACAACTGGTTGATTCAAGCCAAGACTTTGAAGGAGAGTCTTTGCACTTCCCACAGGATTGTTTCCTTGCTACAGGAACTAGGGTGGGTGGTGAATCTGGCCAAGAGCAATTTACAGCCTTCTCAGACCCTGGAGTATCTTGGGGTGTGATTCAATACAAGTGTTCTGCCAGAGTCTCAGATCCACACATTGATGCTGCAAGTTCAATCCCTTAGGAACTGTTTTTATCTGTCTGTGTGGTCTTATCTACAGGTCCTGGGTTTGATGGCTTCCACATTAGAAGTGGTTCACTGAGCGAGGGCACATATGCACCCTCTTCAGCACACCTTGCTCTCCCGTTGGAGTCCGCAGTGGCAGAAGTATGCAGTGAGGCTACTCCTCCCATTAGAAGTGAAATCCCAATTGGACTGGTGGTTACACGTGAACCATCTCAGGAAGGGAATTTCTCTGACAACGCTGGATTGGTTGTTACTCGTGACAGATGCAAGTCTCCAGGGCTGGGGTGGGGAGGGGGCTCACTGTCAGGAGTTGGTGGTGCAAGGGCACTGGAATACAGCAGAGCAGCAGTGGAACACCAACAGACTGGAGCCATGAGTGGTTCAGTTGGCATGCCTGCAGTTCGCCGAGTGGCTATAGGCTCGGGTGGTCTGGATAATGTCCAACAATGCGACAACACTGGCTTACATCAATCATCAAGATGGATCCAAGAGTCAACAGTTGTCAGGGGAGATAGATGCACTCATGTTGTGGGTGGAGCAGCATCTCCTAAGCACATCTGCCTCCCACATTGGTGGAAAAACACAATGTCAGAGCTGATTTCTTCAGCAGGAGAAACTTGGACCCAGGAGAATGGGAGCCGGTGGAAGGGGCCTTTCAGCTCCTGGTGAACTGCTGGAGCCTACTGGATCTGTTGGTGAACTTCAACAATGCAAAGGTTCCACGCTTCTTCAGTTGCAGGTGGGAACCAAAAGCAATGGGCATCGATACTCATGTTCAGGATTGACCACGCGTTGCCCTTCTCTATGTGTTTCCACCCTGGCCTATGATAGGCAGGCTGGTTCATAAGATTGCAAGTCAATCCAACACCATCCTTTTAGTGGCTCTGGATTGATCTGAAGGCCGTGGTATACTGATCTTCAAAGTCTTATGGTGGGCAGTCCCCTCAGGCTACCGTCTCAGCTGGATCTCTTACATTAGGGGCCCATTCCTACGAGGATCCGGGTTGATTCTGTCTTACGCTTTGAAAATTAAAAGGGCTCAGTTGTTTAAGTGGGACTTTTTGCCTGTGGTAATTTGCACTCTTCTTCGGGCCCGGAAATTGTCTACTTCTCCAGCCTATGTTAGATTTTGGAGGGTCTTTGAGGCTTGCTATTCTGAGTGATGTACTCAGCCTCTCTAGGTGGATATTCCATTGATTTTGGAATCTTTACAAAATGGCTTGCTTAAGGAGTTGGCCCTTAATATCTTGAAGGTCCAAGCTTGTTATAGATGAAGAATCAATGGAGGGCCTTTGTCTTTCCATCCAGATGTTTCCCGTTTTCTGCAGGGATTTAAGCATCTTTGCCCCCTGCTGCAGCTTCCGGCGCCTCTTTGGGATCTTAACTTGATCCTCTAGTTTTTGGCAGGTCCGATCTTTAGACTGCTGCGCACTCTTTCCTTGTGACTGCTTAAATCGAAGACAGTGGTTCTGGTAGCAATCTGTTCAGCACATTGGGTCTCAGAGCTGTAGGCTCTTTCCTGCTGTGAACATTTTCTCCGTATGACTCCAGATGTGGTTCAACTTCAGACTGTGCGCTCCTTTATGCCCAAAGTGGTTTCGGACTTTCATTTGAATCAGTCCATTTCTCTGCCTGCCTTTGACGGGAACAGAGATGAAGCTGAATATTTATTTATTTATTTATTTATTTTTAATTTTTATATACCGATGTTCCTGTATAAAATACATATCGCGCCGGTTTACATAGAACTGAACTGTCGCCTCAAGGGCGGAATACATTAAAACAGGTTGACAAAGAACTTACAGGTAGACAATCAACAAATATGATAGACTGCAACAAAGTACGAACTCAAACATATGTACAGTGGCATAGATACCGTCTATCGCTTCTTGTGATCTTAGCTCTCAGGGAAGGCTTGGGTGAATAGCCAAGTCTTTAGCTTCTTTAGCTTTCAGGAGCTAAAGACTTTAGCCAAGTCTTTAGCATCTTTAGCTTTCAGGAATACCGTCTTTTGCGTTCCTTGGACGAAAGCATCATTTACTGCGGTACTTGGACATGATTAAGCTGTCTGGAAATCTGATCGCTTGTTTGTACTCCATGGTGGCAGTAAGCCAGGAGCGCCTGCCATGCAGGCAACAATTGCCTGCTGTGTTAGGCTGCTGTAATGACTTCCTTATGTGGCCACTGAGGTTGCCTTACCGAAACATTTTAGACCGCATTCCATGAGGCTCAGGCGTTATCATGGGTAGAACTTCGTTTGTTGTCACCTGCTGAAATTTGCCAAGAGGCGACATGGTCATCTTTGCACACCTTCTCCAAGCATTACCACTTGTCTTTCAAACAATCACCATAGGATTCCCCAGATAAGTAAATGTGCGCTAGTATCTTAATGTTCCTAATGTATATCAGAGTTCTGGATTTGAGTTTGAATAGTCAAATGTTTAATATACTTTATTTGTGAGCTCATGGGTTTTTCTGATAGGTGGTGGTAGTCTTCTCTAATGCATTGGACTGATCAATACTGCACTGTACCCATATGATGGTTGTTCTCCAGCCTCTTGACTGGCCACTGAAGATCAACTAGAGAGGACGCCGCATCTATCTGCCCTGACAACTAGGGAGGATGCCACATTTGATTGGGTGGTATTGACTGGACCATTGGCAACCTCCCACCCTCTCACTCATTGGGACTGACCTACCCAAATGCTAAGAAAGGAGAAATTACTACTTACCTGATAATTTCCTTTCCTTTAGTGAAGGGTAGGTCAATCCCAGACCCCTCCTCAACTGTTGGTGTTTGAATTTGTGATTAGCCTTTCGTAGGGTGAGCTATGCAGAGTATGATTCCTGATTTTTGTTGACAACTGGTAAATGCCTTCTCTAGCCCTTAGTTTCGTTTGGCTAAACTCAGTGTTCCTATTGGTTGAAAAACATGAATGGTTGCTTGTTGCTATTAATGTTCAAGTATAATTAGTTTTGTCCACAGTTTGGCTTTTCCAGAGAATACTGGTGGGCTGATGTCGAGCTAGGACTATATAGCCATGACATCACCTTTTGATCCGTCTCCATCTGCTGGCAGAGGTGCATAACCACTTGTTGGTATTGACCTACCTTTCACTAAAGAAAAGGAGATTATCAGGTAAGTTGTAATTTGTCATTGTTCTAGATGGATTATAACATAAATCCATCAAAATTTACAAGACAATCATAAATTGAACAAGACAACCATAACTAATACATGTTACACTAAACACTACAGGAGTCATATCAAAACATCCCCAAGCTCTTCCTTAATTGGCAAGTGCTAAAGTCTGCATGAATAAGAAGGTCTTTACTTCCTCTGAAGACCAAAGGAAGTGTATTCACATTGTGGGGCCAGTGGAAGAGAAAGAACGGTTATATGTACTTTATAGGCATATTTTTATAAAAGAGGGGACTTCTTCCCCGCAGAACAGAAGGCCCAAGACAGGGCATAAAGCAAAATCAGATATTTCATATATTTAGGGCCCTCTTTTCTAAGAGCTTTGTAGACTAAGTTAAACAGATTACATTTTGCTCAAAAAGCATCAGGCAGTTAGTGGAGGTCTCTCAGCCTGAGTGTAATGTGATCCCTTCAATCCCAGCCTGTTTCCAATCAAGCAGCAGAATTCTAATCCAAATGCAAGACCCTCACTTGACAAGAGAAAGCCCCAAGTAATTAGAATTGCAATAGTTAAGGAGACTCAAGGTCATAGCTTGTACCACAGAACAAAAATCATCAGCAATAAGAATATATTTAAGATGCCTTACCAATCAAAGTTTATAAAAAAAATAATTCATAACACTATTCATTTTAGATTTAATATAAAGTCAATTATAATACCAAAGTCCTATAATTTTTCCACTGATTTCCTCCCATTTTTGATTGTTATAATAAACACTAAAATTCCCAGGAAGAATAAAAACTGAAAATCAAAGATCCCTACTAATACAGCAGACCAAGCAGTCCAGATTTAAACAGCTTTCAGGAAGAACAGTCTCCCACCCTTACCTTTTGGCTCCAGCCTACAAGAAATGACAGAAATCAAAATAATGTGACCCTGTCAGCCCAGGCAACACAGGGATTCCCCGCCTGTCACGGAGCCAAGGAGTAAGTTGTTAATGTAAGATATTATTTCTGGGCCTGACCACTGTAAAATAGAAGCTCTTCCACCTTGTCCTAACTGTAAGACGTAAATCCTACGCCTGACTACAACATGATAAGAGTTCCTTTCACTTTGACCTCCATTAATGTTCCTCTCTCTCGTTAACCATTTCCATGTTCCATTCATATCCCTTGTTAACCACTTCCATGTTACAATTGTTCAATGTATTAGACAAAGGAAACGCCCGATTTCCTGCATTTTTTGGTTGAATGTAAACCGATGTGATATGTAAAATCGAACACTGGTGTAGAAAAATAAATAAATAAATAAATAATAGTGATTTAACTGTTGTGAACTTGAGAAAACCTGAACACCTACCACCTTTCCCTGCCATTCTACCTCTCTGCAGGCTAACTTAAGTAATGGGTAATCCAATCCTGCCAAAGCAGGTAGAGAGGAGGAGTTAGGATGCGTAAAGAAAAAAATATTCTCCTTTGAAAGTAGGAGGATGCTATGTATGTATCTGTCTCAAGAAAAGACAAAATAAATACAACACAATTTTATTTCACTGTACCTAACGCTGGAAGAAGGAATTGGGTTTACAAAAAGAAGAGAGAACTTGAAATAGGTAAATGCTTTTTCTTGCTTATAATAATGATCAAAAAAAAAAAGTTAACAGATAAGTTCAGAGTCTGACCTAATTAAAAGATATATAATCAACTTTCAAAATGCTTTGATCCCCAGATATATATATGTACTTTTAACACATTTATCACCCATTCCTTCTGTCTTCCAGGAACCTAAGAATATGGTGCTCAGTATAAAGTACTACATACAAAACCTTTTCAAAATTTAGCAGAATTTTCTGTCCATAAGTTCTGATTCTTTTTCCAGAATTTGTCTACTTTTTTGTCTTTCAAACAATCACCATAGATTTCCCCAGATAAGTAAATGTGCGCTAGTATCTTAATGTTCCTAATGTATATCAGAGTTCTGGATTTGAGTTTGAATAGTCAAATGTGTAATATACTTTATTTGTGGGCTCATGGTTTTTCTGATAGGTGGTGGTAGTCTTCTCTAATGCATTGGACTGATCATAGCTGCACTGCACCCATATGATGGTTGTTCTCCAGCCTCTTGACTCTGGCCACTGAAGATCAGTGACTTGACCTGTCTTCCTATTCTCAAACAAAATTAAAAAAAGAAACCCATCTTACATTGTTGCATCCTTCTTCTGAAATCTAGATAAAGAATGTAAGCCCTCACATTATCTAGATTTCTTGGTGAAAACTGTATTCTAGCTAAGAAATAAAAAATAATGTTACCCTGTTTCTATTTTGAATGATCCCAGCAAATGTGAATTAACTCTCAGAGGCACACCTTCCACTATTCAACTATTGTGTAAAATGTAGAATATTTTAGCGTTATCTCAGTTTTGGATCAATGTTCTACCATACTGGCTTTAGAGCAATAAGTTTTCTCTTAGAACAGAAGACTTGCCATATTGGGTCAGACCAAAGGTCCATCAAGCCTGGTATCCTGTTTCCAACAGTGGCCAATCCAGGTCACAAGTACCTGGCAGGATCCCAAGGGGTAGATAGATTTGAAGCTACTTATCCCAAGAATAAGCAGTGAATTTCTGCAACTCTACGTTAATAATGTTCCTCCAGGAACTTGTCCAAATCTTTTTTTAAACACAGCTACACTAATAGCTTTTACCACATCCTCTGGCAACAAATTCCAGAGCTTAATTATGTGTTCAGTAAAAAAATATTTTCTTTTATTAGTATTAAATATATTACCTGGACTTTGTTAATTTCAAAAGAGTAAACAACTGATTAATGTTTACTCATTTCATTCCTCTCATTATTTTACAGACCTCTATCATATCTCCTCTCAGCTATTTTTTCCCCAAGCTATAGAGTCCTAATTTCTTTAGCCTTTCTTCATAGGATAATTGTTCCATAAAATGTATTATTTTGGTTGCCCTTCTCTGTACCTTTTCTAATTCTGCATTATCTTTTTTGAGATATAGTGACAAGAACTGCACAAAATACTCAAGGTTGTACCATGGAGCAATACAGAAGCATTATAATATTCTCTGTTTTATTCTCCAGTCTCTAGCATTCTATTTGCTTTCTTGGCTGCTGCTGAATAGTTTTCAATGTATTTTCAATGTTGGCACCTAGATCCTTTTCCTAAGTGGTGACTTCCAATATGGAACCTTGCATTGTGTAGCCATAATTTGGGTTACTCTTTCTGAACTGCATCACTTTGCACGTCCAGATTAAATTTCATTTACCATTTGCATATCCAGTCTCCCAGTTTAGCAATGTCATCTTACAATTTCTCATAATCTTCTTGTTATTTAACAAGAAGATTGGGTCATCAGCAAATTTGATCACCTCACTTGTTCCTTCACATTTCCAGTTTGTTTATAAATATATTAAAAAGCAGTGGTCCTAGAACAAATGTGGGTCACTTCAATATTCACCTTTCTTCTTTGGGAAAATTTACCATTTAGCCCTTTTTTCTGTTTTCTATCTTTTAACCAGTTAGCAATCTACAGCAGGACACTGCCCTCTAGCCCATGACATTTTAATATCCTAAAAAGCCTCTCATGAGGGACATTGTCAAATACTTTCTGGAAATCCAGATACACTATATCAACTGGCTCACCTTTATCCACATGCTTATTTATGCCCTCAAAAAAGTGTAGCAAATTTGCAAGACAAGACTTACCTTGGCTAAATCCATGTTGGCTTTGTCCCATTAAACTATGCTTATCTATATGTTCAGCAATTTTGTTCTTTATGATAGTTTCTACCATTTTGCCTGGCATAGACATCAGACTCACTGGTCTGAAGCTTCCTGATCTGCCCCTTGATCCCTTTTAAAAAATCAGTCTTCAGGTACCATAGATGATGTTACTGATAGTTTACAAATTTCTAATAGCATGTCCACAATTTCATTTCTCAGTTCTTTCAGCCCTCTGGGATGTATACCATCTAATCCAGGTGATTTGCTACTCTTTAGTTTGTCAATTTGCCCTAGTACATCTTCCAGGTTCACTGAGATTTGTTTCAGTTCCTCTGAATTATCACCTTTGAATATCATTTCTCTCATGGGTATATTTCTAGTAGACAAAAACAAAGAGCCACAAAATGATCCTGCATGCGAGACGCCAATAGTACAAAAGCAACCTTGATGTTGCGAAACACCGGCCGCTGTCAAGTCAATTGTAAGACATCCATTCATGGGCACAGACGGACATATTTATAAAATAACTTTCAGAAGCACCTTTCAGTGATCCTTTATAGTCTTTATAACCTCAAATGATTGAAAAGACTGGACGGCTTTGAATCACACTAAGCACGTCGCCAGACTTGCTGATGCAGTTTTGACATACATCTTAATAACAAATTGTTGAGTTGGTGAGGAGCATTTTTGTACATAGTTGGCAGATTCCTTTTGTACTATGGGTATATTTCTTACATCTTCGTCAGTGAATACCAAGCAACGGATTTGTTTAGTCTCTCTGCTATGGTTTTGTCAGCCCTAAGTGCCCCTTGATTATCTAATGGTCTGACTGACTCCCTCGCAGGCTTTTTACCTCTAATATGCCTGAAAAGGTTTTTTTATTATGAGTTTTGGCTTCCACGGCAAGCTTCTTTTCAAATTCTCTCTTTGCCTTCCTTATCAATGCTTTGCATCTGACTTGCCAGTGTTTATGCTGTTTCCTCTTGACTTCATTTGGATCCCTTCACCTTTTAACCACACCAGTAGTCGTTTAGCCTTTCTTCCACATTTCCTAATGCATGGAATACATCTGGTCTGTGCTTCCAAGATGGTATTTTTAAACAATGCCCATGCCTAAGCTAAACTCGTAACTTTTGCAGTTGCTTCTTTCAGTTTTTTCCTAACCATTTTCCTCATTTTATCATAGTCACCTTTTTGAAAGTTAAATGCTGTCACACTGTTTAACCCGCAGTTGGACACGGGTTGTGTAGGCACAAGCTAATCCCCTTATGCAATAAGGAGATTAGTGCCTGTTGATGAGGCTATTAGTTACTCACCTGAAATAAAAACAAAACCAAACAAATGGGCATCCAATATGCACATTTCTGAGACTCCCAAAAGTTGTACAGAAAATCAGAAAATACTGCTTTTTTTTGTATATCCTCCGACTTTGTTGGAGGAACAAAAAAAAAAATTTTTTTTAAATGTACTGGCAGTCGGTTCGGGAAACGGATGCTCAATTTACCAGCATCTGTTTTCCAAACCCGTGGCTGTGCGCCAGTTAGAAAAATGGCTGCCAATAAATTCAGCATCCATTTTCATTACCGGTGGACGGCCGTGGACAGCCGGCCTCTCCCGGGTGCATGCTGTCAAGGAGGCAGTAGGGGCGCACAATCAACACTAGCGCTTCCTTAACATCACGACCCCTAATTAGAATATGGCATAGTGCTCCCAGGAGGGGGATGCCTGGGAGCGCGTTAGGATAGCGGGCGCTGAACACTCAGTGCCCCCTTTCTGTGTGTTGTAATTGCATTGGCCCCAATGTGCATCTGTAGTATTTCTTTTGCTGCACAAACAGCTCTAAATACATAGTTGATCTCCCTTAACGACTGGCTCTCTCTGTCTCTCTCTCCAAACAATCAATGATCACTGTGTGTGCAAGCTGCAGTCCTTCCCTGCTTCTGACCACTTATGGTGAATGAGCTGTGACTCAGCTCCCAGATGTTTATTTACTTGTCTTCTTTGTACACCTTGCTTTTTTTTCTGCTGGATCTGGGTGCTGCCTTGTTTACATTTTCTTTTCGCAACAACCCAGGGAGAGGTAAGTAATTAGTATTCCCAGGCTACAGTATGATGACACCTTCTACTCCAGTATGTCAAGCAAAATACAATAGGTAAGTGTATCAAAAGCAGCTGAGATGTCTAATAGAACAAGAATGACTGAACCACCTTTATCCAATTCATGCAGAAGAAAATCTAACAGACCAGTAAGGTCTCACTGCTGTGGCCTTGTCAAAAGTCACATGAGTGGATATCAAGAATCCTGCAAGTGGCATAAAACACATTTCTAAACAATTTTTCCTAATGAAGGAAGATTCAAAATAGGCTTAGTTGGATCCGGGGCTGGATTTAAGATGACAGCATCCATAGGTAGACAACTTTAGGCAGGAGGCTCCATTCTTCTCCTCCCCCCACAGAAAGTAGAAAGCAACTGAGGCGAGTCCCAGGTTTTGAGCATCTTCATAAATTGGCACCCACATGCCTATGTTGTCTATGCCTAAATCCAGCCCTGATCAGATCAGAAAGAAAAAGTGAAGGATTTTTTTTTAATTATTATTGGGGGGGGGGGGGGGGGGGAGTGGGAGCTGCAATTTCTATGTGCTGTTGAAATGTAACGGTTCTGCAGTTGGTTCAATAAAAAGCATTTGAAATATTAAAAAATAAATAAAAGTGAAGGATTTTTTTTTAATGCTGGTCAAACTACTGCCTTTTTGAGCAGCTCAGGAAATACACCCTAAGAAAGAGGCATTAGCAAAATTAGCTATAGTTTCTGAAAACATATATTTAAACTGTGCACAGACCAATAAGGACAGAAATCCAAAAGACAGGACAAAGACCTCAAGGATAATAATAAATCTGCCACTTCAGAGGAAATAGAACATAAGAATTGCCAGGCTGTGTCAGACCAAGGTCCATCAAGCCCTGCATCCTGTCTTCCACAGTGGCCCGTCAGGGTCACAAGTGCCCAGCAGTTCTCGTGAAGTAAGACTTATTTCCATTACTCACTCCCTGGGATAGCAATAGCTTTCATTAATCTTACCTTGCTAAATGGTGTTTTATGGACTTTTCCTCCAGGAACTTGTCCAAACCTTTTTTAAACCTTATCATCTTAGTTGCCTTGACCACGTACTCTGGCAACAAATTTCACGGTTTGACTGTGCACGGAGTTAAAAAGCCCTTTCTCTATTTGTTTTAAATCTGCTGGTTGTTAGTTTCATGGAGTGTCCTCTTCTTTTAGTATTATTTGAAAGGGTAAATAATTGTTCTTCATTTATCTGTTCCACCCAATTATGATTTTATAAATTTGTATCATGTCCCCTCTCAGCCATCTCGTTTCCAAGCTGATGAGACCTAACCTACATGGCCTATCATAGGGGAGCTGTTCCAATCCCTTTATTATTGTTGGCGTCTTCCTCTGCCCCTTTTCTAAATCCACTAAGTTTCTTTATAGATGGGGCGACCAGAACTGCACATAATACTCAAGGTGCAGTTGCACTATGGATTGATATAGAGGCAGTATGATAACTTTGTTTTATTTCTTTTTGGATCATTCTTCACAATATCTGCAATGATTACTGTCGCACACTGAGCTGAGGAGTTCAATGAATTGCCCTTTTCCTAGGAGATAATTCCCAATACAAAACTTAATATTGTATATCTGTAATTGCGATTATTTTTCCCTTTCTGCATCACTTTGTACTTTTCCACATTAAATTTAATTTGCCATTCAGATGCCAAATCTCCTAGTCTCTCAAGTTCCTTCTGCAGTTTCTCACAAGCTACTGCTGTTTTAACAGCATTCGACCCCCTCACTTATTCTCTTTTTCAGATCATTTATATATTAAATAGCACAGGTGCAAGTACCCATCCTTGTGGTACTCCACTAATCACCTTTTTCCATTTGGAAAATTGATCTGTTTCCTGTCTTTTAACCAGTTATCAGTCCACAGTAGGAAACTGCCTCCTATCACATGACTGTAATTTTCTGAGGAGTCTCTCATAGGGGATTTTGTCTCATATCTTCTGCAAATCCAAATACACTATATCAACTGGATCACCTTTATCTACATGTTTATTTACACCTCTAAACATTCTGAAATATTGGTAAGGCAAGATTTCCCTTTGCTAAAACCATGTTGGACTGCTCCCCATTAAACCATGTCTATCTCTATGGCCAGTGATTTTGTTTTTAAGAATGGTTTCTACCATTTTGCCTGGCACTAATGTCAAGCTCAGCAGTCTATAGTTTCCCGGATGAACACTTGGCATCAAATTGGCCACCTTCCAGTCTTCAGGTATTGTGGCTGGAGGAGTAGCCTTATGGTTAGAGCAGCAGGCGGGAATCTTACTGCTGCTCCTTATGACCTTGCACAAGTCACTTCACTTCAGCCTTTGCAGTCAGGGACATATCTACAGTACCTGAATGTAAACTGTAGTGAAAGGCAGAAAATAAATAAATTATACAACTTAACTCATAGGACAAGGTTCTATAACAAGGGTACCTAGCCCCATGAGCATGCATATGTCTCCAGTCTGAGTAAAGACATATGCGGTCACCATATACCTTGTAAGCCTTGCTTCATGTAATTCTCGTTTACTGTTGCTTTTTGCTGAATTCATTATTTCAAACTGCTGCGCTTACCATATATTTTGTAAGCCCTTTACCCCCCTAATTCACCGAGCCCTCTGCCCTACTCCATGTAATTATCGTCTACCTTTAACTTCGCATTTTGGTTACCTCATTTTTGTTAATGCTGCTTCTTTCTTACACCTTGTAAAGCCTTTACTTCTGAGGCCCCTGCCCTGTTCCATGTACCTTTGTCTTTGCTGTTAACAGTGTTCGATGTAAGCCGGCATGATGTACCTATATGTAAGGGCTCCTCCCTATAATTTATCTGTATATATCCTGTTTTATGTAAGGGCTCTGCCTAAAATTTCTTGTTTTATTGTGAACCGATGCGATGTGCGAACGGACATCGGTATAGAAGAGACTTTAAATAAATAAATAAATAAATAATAAATATAAAAATCTTAAATAAATAAATAGTACAGGGACTTTAAGTGACTTAAAATTGAACATAAGATTTGCCATACTGGGTCAGACCAAAAGTCCATCAAGCCCAGGATCCTGTTTCCAACAGTGAGCAAGCCAGGTCACAAGTACCTGGCAGGATCCTAAGAGATAGATTCCAAGCTGCTTATCCCAAGAATAAGCAGTTGATTTCTGCAACTCTATCTTAATAATGATTAATGGACTTTTCCTCCAGGAACTTATCCAAACCTTTTTTGAACACAGTTACACTAATAGCTTTCATACTTCTCTGGCAATGAATTCCAGAGCTTACTTATGCATTGAGTAAAAAACTATTTTCTCTTATTAGTTTTAAATGTATTACCTAGTAACTACATTGTGTGTCCCCTGGTCTTTGTACTTCTTGAAAAAGTAAACAACTAAGAACATAAGAACATAAGAAAATGCCATACTGGGTCAGACCAAGGGTCCATCAAGCCCAGCATCCTGTTTCCAACAGTGGCCAATCCAGGCCATAAGAACCTGGCAAGTACCCAAAAACTAAGTCTATTCCATGTAACTATTGCTAATGGCAGTGGCTATTCTCTAAGTGAACTTAATAGCAGGTAATGGACTTCTCCTCCAAGAACTTATCCAATCCTTTTTTAAACACAGCTATACTAACTGCACGAACCACATTCTCTGGCAACAAATTCCAGAGTTTAATTGTGCGTTGAGTAAAAAAGAACTTTCTCCGATTAGTTTTAAATGTGCCCCATGCTAACTTCATGGAGTGTCCCCTAGTCTTTCTACTATCCGAAAGAGTAAATAACCGATTCACATCTACCCGTTCTAGACCTCTCATGATTTTAAACACCTCTATCATATCCCCCCTCAGTCGTCTTTTCTCCAAGCTGAAAAGTCCTAACCTCTTTAGTCTTTCCTCATAGGGGAGTTGTTCCATTCCCCTTATCATTTTGGTAGCCCTTCTCTGTACCTTCTCCATCGCAATTATATCTTTTTTGAGATGCGGCGACCAGAATTGTACACAGTATTCAAGGTGCGGTCTCACCATGGAGCGATACAGAGGCATTATGACATTTTCCGTTTTATTCATCATTCCTTTTCTAATAATTCCCAACATTCTGTTTGCTTTTTTGACTGCCGCAGCACACTGAACCGACGATTTCAATGTGTTATCCACTATGACACCTAGATCTCTTTCTTGGGTTGTAGCACCTAATATGGAACCCAACATCGTGTAATTATAGCATGGGTTATTTTTCCCTATATGCATCACCTTGCACTTATCCACATTAAATTTCATCTGCCATTTGGATGCCCAATTTTCCAGTCTCACAAGGTCTTCCTGGAATTTATCACAATCTGCTTGTGATTTAACTACTCTGAACAATTTTGTGTCATCTGCAAATTTGATTATCTCACTCGTCGTATTTCTTTCCAGATCATTTATAAATATATTGAACAGTAAGGGTCCCAATACAGATCCCTGAGGCACTCCACTGTCCACTCCCTTCCACTGAGAAAATTGCCCATTTAATCCTACTCTCTGTTTCCTGTCTTTTAGCCAGTTTGCAATCCACGAAAGGACCTCGCCACCTATCCCATGACTTTTTACTTTTCCTAGAAGCCTCTCATGAGGAACTTTGTCAAACGCCTTCTGAAAATCCAAGTATACTATATCTACCGGTTCACCTTTATCCACATGTTTATTAACTCCTTCAAAAAAGTGAAGCAGATTTGTGAGGCAAGACTTGCCCTGGGTAAAGCCATGCTGACTTTTTTCCATTAAACCATGTCTTTCTATATGTTCTGTGATTTTGATGTTTAGAACACTTTCCACTATTTTTCCTGGCACTGAAGTCAGGCTAACCGGTCTGTAGTTTCCCGGATCGCCCCTGGAGCCCTATATTGGGGTTACATTTGCTATCCTCCAGTCTTCAGGTACAATGGATGATTTTAATGATAAGTTACAAATTTTTACTAATAGGTCTGAAATTTCATTTTTTAGTTCCTTCAGAACTCTGGGGTGTATACCATCCGGTCCAGGTGATTTACTACTCTTCAGTTTGTCAATCAGGCCTACCACATCTTCTAGGTTCACCGTGATTTGATTCAGTCCATCTGAATCATTATCCATGAAAACCTTCTCCATTACGGGTACCTCCCCAACATCCTCTTCAGTAAACACCGAAGCAAAGAAATCATTTAATCTTTCTGCGATGGCCTTATTTTCTCTAAGTGCCCCTTTAACCCCTCGATCATCTAACGGTCCAACTGACTCCCTCACAGGCTTTCTGCTTCGGATATATTTAAAAAAGTTTTT
Organism: Rhinatrema bivittatum; assembly: GCF_901001135.1. NCBI lineage: Eukaryota > Metazoa > Chordata > Amphibia > Gymnophiona > Rhinatrematidae > Rhinatrema > Rhinatrema bivittatum. Next base: position 126,158,980 of record NC_042623.1, read on the forward strand.
ACTGTGAGTTTTTGCCTCTACAGGCAACTTCTTTTCAAATTCTCTCTTAGCCTGTCTTATCAATGTTTACTTATTCCATTCCACTCATTATTTTATAGACCTCTATCATATCTACTCTCAGCCGTCTCTTCTCCAAGCTGAAGTGTCCTAACCTCTTTAGCCTTTCTTCATAGGGGAATTTTTCTATCCTCTTTATCATTTTGGTCGCCCTTCTCTGTACCTTTTCTAATTCTGCTATATCTTTTTTGAGATGTGGTGACCAGAACTACACACCAGCTGTTTTTAATTTTCATGTATGGAAAGCATCCACCAACTATGACAGCACTTCACTGAAATAAATAAGATTAAAAGAAAGAAAACCTGCAGAGAACTGACTATGAATGTGGAGTAAACGTTCATTCTCTCCCCCCCCAAGACAGCCGTGCTAAACTGCTCCAGGAAGTGTGTTGGACCAATGGGGAGCCTCAGGACTACCTTGGAAACGAAGGGACTACTGTCCAATGGGGAGAGAGAAAAATACAGACACAAGCTTTTGCTGGGAAAAAACCACCAGAGAGAACTCAAAGCATCAGAGGAATGGAAGGAAAGTCAGAGACCAGGTACTCTAAAAACTTCACACAGACATTAGGAACTTTGCTAGCAGAAAGAAATCCCGGGAAAGGAACAGGAAAGAATCTCTCAGCAAGGGACTGGAGTCAAGTTGAAAATAAGCTCTCCTTGGCTACCCTCCCTGATTTCAGAAGACTTCAATTTCAGCATCTATGAATGAGGTACTACTCTACTACAGAACGAATCAACTAAGATAAGTAAAGCAAAAGAAATCTAAACTTCCTTAGCGTTCAGGTAGGTCAATACCAACGAGTGGGTTATGCATCTCTGCCAGCAGATGGAGATGGAGCAAAAGCTGACATCATAGCCATATAGTCCCACCCCGACATCAACCCACCAGTATTCTCCGACTCCAGCAGATGGTAGTCATGCATTTCCCTTTGGGGGATTGCCTGTATGTGAAAAAGAAAATAAATAAAGAGAGAAGAAAGGAGTTGGAAAGGAGATGTCTATATAACACCACTTGCCTCCTGAGGAGATACCATGCGGTCCCTCCCTCAGTAGAGTGCTTCCAGTCTAGTAGCCTTGACTGGCATGAACCTAAGTTCCAATTAGCGGTTGCAGGCCAAGAGAGGCTCGGGGGTGAAGGCTTTAGCCCTCTACCCCCATAGCCAGGCCCCGTTCCTGCTCTCAGCCAAGGAGGGCTGAGCTTAGGTAAAAGTTTTTAACCTAATCTGTTTAGCCTTTCTTCATAAGGCAGCCATTTCATCCCCTTTATCTATACCTTTTCTGGACCCATTCAGTTGTCTTTACAGATGTTATCATCTACAGATGGATTGAATCACAGCTATTGAAAAGCAATAAAAAGGAGGTGACGAATGATTGGTGAGTGTGCATGTAGTATGTATGGGGAAGTATGAGTATATAATCAGAAAAGACAGGTTTAGTGTACCAGGATGTGCATTTTAATTTCTGCTCATTGTTTATTTGAAAATAGGAAGCTGACATTCTCTATCAGTGCGGTTTTGTTTCTCATCTATAATTTATCAAATGTTTATACTGCAATAGCATTTGCAGCATATAAGCATGATCCTTAACTTCCGTCAGAGTACTACAAAGGCAAATATCTCAGAATGGTAAGACCATAAAAACGTCATTCCATCTAATGTTTTGATTGTAGCATGGGATTCTTGAGTAAATAAAATATTACCTGTTTGACAGAAAAGCGGCTGGCATATTTTACCAGTTCCCAGTTTATAAAGGACTATTTTGTTGAAAATATAACACAATTTACACAAAAGTCTTGCTAGGATAGACTGCATTGTACTGTGAATGTCCTTCATAAGCATTTTGTTTACAAGCCAGTCAATTATAGACATTCCATTTACAGTTATGTACAATAAAATGTACAATTGCAAATGGTTGTTTCAAGCATGAAATAAAAATAAATCCAATTACATAAACTATGCTACTAAATGTATTAGAAATACTTCTATTAAGAAGAATTTTATCTCAGTAGTAAATGTAAGATGACTTGTAGCATAATTCCATCAGTCATGATTAAAAAAGCATAACATTTCCAACTACTGCATTCTACTTTCATATAAAATATAGGAAGATAGACATTATTGGTGCAGTCCCTACCTAATTGTTTCTTCTTCACCTGAAAATTTATTTTGCTCAGCAGCTTGTATATAGCTGTTCCCATCACAGGATCTCTTCCACAGGGTTCCGTAGCAGCCAGAGAGCCGAACTGATCCTGCAAAATGCAGACTTCAATTATTGAGCTTCACTGACTCAGATAAAAGCCGGCAGACTGCTAATGCTCCATGACTCTAGCAACTCATTTGCTTTAATGTTGGAAACTGGTACTATGCCAGTCAGTTCTGCAGATTTGACTTTCAAATAGAGCATCATTCACTGTCTGTAGCCTATCACAGGTACCTATATTTCATGAGTACTATAAAAAAAAAAAAAGGTGAATTTTCAAAGAGTTGCAAATGGAAACAAAAAAGGCAGTATAAATGAGATTATGGTCCTTCTTCATGCAACTCATTTTAAAAAGGGGCTGCATACACATCTATGCGCAGACTGATGTACATGCATAAAAAAGGGGCATGTCAGTGTTTATGTGTACACATGTAGATAGATAAGGCCATACTGGTTGATAACTAGGAACTACAGATTTATACTGGAGGTTAGAGGAACAGAATGAGGGACATTTAAAGGGCTAGGGAAATGGGAGTGTATGTTACTGGGGGGGGGGGGGGGGTGAGTGGTGGAGAGTACATTTTCACTATGACTCTAATGACCCTATGGGTACTCAGGTCTATAAGATTGAGGAAGTAAAGAGAGCAGAGGAAGAAGAGGAGGAGATATCCCTTACAGAGTCTCTACAGAACTAAGGCACAGTTTTTGGATTTGTCTGAGGAGCAAGTCATGCACAGTTTCAGGTTCGACAAAGAAACCATACTGTACTTATACCAAAAGAGCGGGTATAAGTACAGTATGGTTTCTCCTGACCACCCAAAGAGGCCACGCCTTGACAGTACATGTCAAGGTCACTACCGCCCTGGCATTTTTTGCATACCTTGAGGGGTCACAGCTGGAAGCAGCCCGTCATCCACCTCTATGTGTATAGATCAGACTCTGGCTGCCTTGCTCAGGAAAACACTACTATATATCCTTCCCTCTGAGCAGATGTCAACAACAACAAATCATGACTGATTTCTATCAACTAGCATGTTTCCCTGTCTTGGGGCTAGTGATTGCACTCACATCCCTATAAGAACACCAGGGGCAGATGAGGGCACCTATTGTAACCGCAAGGGCTTCCACTCCCCCAGCATGCAGGTGGTCTATGATGCCAAGGTCATTATCCTGGATGTTGTATCCAGGTTTCTGGGATTCACTCATGATGCCTACATCTTCTCACAGTCAGATATTCATGACTGATTCCAGGAAAGACATCACTGAGGTCTGGCTTCTAGGTATGAATGCACCCATCACTACCACTACACACCAGCTAACCTCTTCTTTGTTTCTCCCTCATAGCTAGTTGGACTGACAGCTTTGGGCCAGGAGGACTGCTCTGACCCTGTCCCGTGAACCATCCCACTGCCCAACCCAAAAGCATATCTAAATTTTTTTCTGACTCCTCGCCTACAGGAGATAGAGGATATCCACTCAAATGCTGCCTCATGATCCCGCTGGCTAACTTAAAGCCTGCTCCAGAGGCTCTCTACAACAGTACCCTCTGGCAGACTGGGACAGTCACTGAGAGAACTTTTGATCTACTGAAAATGTCTCTACTGCCTTGACAGATCTGGGGGATGTCTTCTCTAACTGCCCCCCCCCCCACCCAAGATCTTTCTAGCCTTCTGTGTGCTTCATAAACTGACAAAACACAGATGTTTGCCTCCTCCAGAGGGACTAGAAGAAAATCTGGATGAACAGGACAAGGAGGAGGAACAACAGGGGTTGAGTCAGGAGAAATTGCAAGACATATATCACCAGAGATAACGACAAGCTACAGAGGAAAGGAACACTGATACAAAAACATTTTCACAGGTGATTGTGCAATTTATTTACATAGGGTGCAGTAGATGATCAATATTATTATATGTTAGTGCTTCCATGGCTACCCTTTTTTTTTGGGAGGGGGCTCTGGAGCCTTATGGACACCAATTTTGGCACTTCTCCGCAGTGGTGTGCGGTCGCAGCTGATGCTGTCTTTAGATAGCTATGGCCTAGGAGGTGAGAAATCACTGAGCTTCTGGAGGGGTCTGATATTGCAGGCTGCATGGCTAGAGGTGTTGGTGGTGGTCCCATAAGAGGTGGTGGTAAATTGATGAGTGCAGGAGCTGCAGCCTGGGGAGGGACCATTCAGCCTAGTGGTGCAGCAAATGTTGGTAGTGGCTACTTCCAGTGGGCCATTAAATGGTAGGGAGCTGATAGTGGCTGCGAGTGCAAGAGGGGCATTCTCTGCAGCATCTTCCTCCACATTACAGTCTGGGCATCATGAATGCCCTACATTTCATCCCTCACCATTTCCTGCATCTCCTTCCTTACAATTTCTCACAAGCCCTGCACCTCTGTCCAGAGTCCTGCTACCATCTCCACCACTCTGTTGTTAATGTCCAGTATGCTGCTCTCTACAGGAATGACCTATAGCTCCTCTTCCGCAAGTGAGACAACCTCCTTCTCAGAAAAGTTGGACTTCTGCTGGCCACTAGCTAGCTGCCTCAGATCAGGTGTGCATGAGAGTATAACCACAAGCTGGGTCTCCTTCTCCAGCCTCATGGTGTGCTGCTGTTCTTCTGCAGCTCCATCTTCCACCTGTGTCTCTGCGGGGTGATTAGGCAGCACCTGTGTGCGGTGCCTTGTCCTTCAGAGGCCATTAGGACCCCCCCATAATAACGGATTGATTGAGAGTATATAACAAGGGGTATAAAGGACAGCCCTGTCTAGTTGCTTGTTGTAAATAAAATCTGAGGATATATAAGAACATAAGAAAATGCCATACTGGGTCAGACCAAGGGTCCATCAAGCCCAGCATCCTGTTTCCAACAGTGGCCAATCCAGGCCATAAGAACCTGGCAAGTACCCAAAAACTAAGTCTATTCCATGTAACCATTGCTAATGTCAGTGGCTATCCTCTAAGTGAACTTAATAGCAGGTAATGGACTTCTCCTCCAAGAACTTATCCAATCCTTTTTTAAACACAGCTATACTAACTGCACGAACCACATTCTCTGGCAACAAATTCCAGAGTTTAATTGTGCGTTGAGTAAAAAAGAACTTTCTCCGATTAGTTTTAAATGTGCCCCATGCTAACTTCATGGAGTGCCCCCTAGTCTTTCTATTATCCGAAAGAGTAAAAAACGATTCACATCTACCCGTTCTAGACCTCTCATGATTTTAAACACCTCTATCATATCCCCCCTCAGTCGTCTCTTCTCCAAGCAGGGTTGGCAGGTAATCATGAAAGAACAAGCACCTTTTGCCAAAAAAAAAAAAGCCCAATACACATGAGATTAAAATTACTTTTATTAGAAGTTATTTATACACAGAAAGCACTTAAAAATACTTGTGTGAGTGTAATGAAGAAAATACAGTGGTTTGGAATAGTATTTTACCCCCTAAAACGTCCATCAGATTTTTGTGGATTACATGACATTACACAGATTGTTCCAGACAGTATGTGCTAAAAGTACATTTTCAAACTCACAATTCATTATTCAGTAATAGCTTCTATCTAGCCACCCTTCCATGCAGGCCATTTGTATGGTTGACTGGTGCACCACCATTCCAATCTCAGCCACTGAATTCTGTAGCTCCTTCAAAGTGAACAATAAAAAAAACAACCAACGGCCCCTCACACTCATTCCCCCAACAAGGACATGACTGGCCTCCTCACACTCATTACCCTCCCCACCTCCTCCAAGCACATGACTGGTTCCCTCACACTCATTCTCCCTCCCTCCCTCCAAGCATGACTGGCCCCCTCACACTCATTCCCCCCCACACTCATTCTCCCCCCAAGCACGTCTGACCCTCTCACACTCATTCCCCCTCCCAGCACATTCATTCCTCCCCCTCCAGGTACCTCTTCTTTTTGATTGTTGCCAGTTGAGTGCTTCACTCCCTCCAGCATTCAACCTGCCATGCTGCATAAAATCTTCCTCGGTCACCAGACGCTGTTGCTTGCCATCAGTGCCTGTCTGCCCATGTGCTCTTCTGATGGTGGACAGGTCTCATTGGCAGCAGCAGCCAATCACCATGATACCATGTTTTGTACATGAACTGCCATGTATCCATTAACTGTAAGGAGGAGCATAGATATGCAATCCCTTTACCTGTTCCCAAACCTGGGTTTTTCCCCCCCGACATTGATTTATCTAATACCATTTAATTGACACAATTGTAATCTCAAGCTAATATCAGGTGTCCCTTCCCATTGGCCAATAAGATATTGGCTATATTTGTAAAAATAAATTGGGTATTGTAACATCTTTTTCTTGAATTTTCCCAATCACTATTATAAATCATCCCTGAGAGTCTACTACTTTCTACATTAGTTGGAATTGGACTCGTTTATAGTTAAGAATCGTGACTTGTTTTTTTCCCTAATTCTGGAGATTTAAAAAAAAAAAAAAACAAACCCAAAAAAACCCCCACAGTCCCTTACCCACTCTGTTTAACCTTTTGCTCTCATTACTAGTCAAATATGTTTCCTGGATGCATGCAGTCAATACTTTATGTCTTTGCAATTCTTGAAGACATTTTTTTTTAATAGAGATCCAAAGCATCCACATTCCACAAGATACATCTTCAAGATCCCCCCATAATGTCACATTAAAAGCAGTACTCTGATATGCCATATCTTTATTAACCACCAAGAAGGAAGCAATGGCCTCCAGCCTAAGCCACTAGCCCAGTGTTTCAAATCAATATTATAATGTATGATGCCCCATTGCCTCAACTCCTTCCCTCGAGGCCAATCTTTCCCACTTAAGCTACAGATCATAGGATTTTGGTCTTCTGTGTGCATCCCTTGAAACCCCTCTAACCCCCCCTTTTCCCTCCCAATTAAAAGAACCCCTTCTAACAATAAAACATCCATCCCAAACTCAAACAGTCCAATGGTAAGCTGAGATTTGCACATAGGCGTTCAAGTGCCACACTAACAAATGCAACCCTAGAAAATATTAAATTTTGTCCATACACAGCATGTTTATTTCAAAGGCAAAAGCATTGTAATCCCAACATCAATCCCTCCAGCAAATTACAATATTTACACATGTTGTAAGAAAGGCGCTCTCCTCGTTCCACATAATATTTCGGTATTCGCAGGTGGCCAATATGAAACCGCTCATTAGTGCTAACAGTTTGCCTCCCATGCTGATTTTTCTTGAACTCCTCCATTTTTTAAAATGAATACCTCTGCAATGGTCAAATAAGAGACCCTCATAGAATGCATAAACTATTCAAAAGTGAAAAACGTAATGAAACTAGCCAATATCTATTACTCCAAAAAGATTATGCAGTCCCTGATACCAGCAATCAAGTGCTCCTTCATCCTCTCTTGCTAAAGTGCACGTGAAGAAACATTGCATCTCACTGGCTCCGGTGTAGGCTATGCTGCCACGTCATATACTTAAGCTGTTTTTCACAAATATGCAGCTATTGTAGGCAATTCGAAGAAACTCATTTTCCCCCGTGCCATATTTTGAGTGTGGCCAGGTACTAAATGATGAATCTTATATTTTTCTTAATCAGGGCCCAAACAATTGGCATAAAGGCTCATTGCTTCACGAATACCTGACTTGAAAAATCAGTATTTTATTTTTCTTGTAACTAAGATCTTTAATTTTCCTGGAAGCCAGAATAATTGCTGATTTTTGTGCGTAGTTCAGGAAGCAAACCAAAACTACTGTGGGCCGCAAGCCTGCTGCCATTTTCAGGCCCACCAATGCTCCCTTTTCAATAATTTCCTGCCCTTCCATGCCCAGCAGTTTTGGCACTTTTGGTAGCCACTGCTCCAGTACCTGTGATAATTCCTCAGCCAGGAATCCTAGAAATCTCAAATTGTTTCTGCAAGAATGGTTCTCTAAGTCCTCAAGCTTTGACTCCACTGTGGCAATCGCTTTTTCAATGTCAGCTATTTTGCCTCTTAGAGTATTTGTGATTTGACGAGCACTATGATTGTCCTTTCTGCTGTATCCATACATCTATCGATTTTGGCAATCGTTCCATTTAAGCCTGCAAAATTGATGGTAATTGCCTCGAATTTACATTCTAGCACAGCTACTACCAAGTGAGTCAGCATAGATGTTGCTTCATCCAGTGCATGCAATCCACAAGATTCTCTGCTTTCGGCCATCTTACTGTCCATTAGCTTACTTTTTTTCTTTGTTCCTTTTGAAGCCATGTCACTGCTTCTTTTTAAAACAAATCTGTCCATAAGCTGTTCCCACAGCTAAGAATATATATTTGCCTTGATTGCCATTGTTGAAAACAGCTAATTTGTCAATTTCAGGGGGGTGGCACCTTGAGCCCTAATGAGAGCATCTCACCAGGCTCACCACATCATTGACTGCCTCCTTCTTTTAAGACACCGGGCCCTGATGGATATAGCAGTGAATTTTACAAAAATCTTAAGCAAAGCATTGTACTGAATTTGCTTGCCAGTTTCGACACCATTTTAGCTGAGGGACCATTACCTCAAACACAGAATATGGCTTTGATTACTATATTATTGAGGAAGGATGAAGATCCAACTCTCCCATCGTTGTATAGATTGAGATCCCTGATAAAGTTTGATAGTAAACTGTATGGCTTTGTAACTAGTCACCAAGCTGACAGCAATGTGAAAAAGATCCTAGCTGCAATTTATAAGGTGAAATACACTTCTGAACAGGCCTATTTAGTGAGTATAGACATTGAAAAGGCATTTGATAAATTTTGTTGGGATTATCTTTTATGGGCAATACATTGTTTTGGCTTTCATGGGGCATTTTTACAATATATTCAGAGTTTCTATATGAACCCTACAGCTAGGATGTTAGTTAACTGAAATGTCACAGTAGAATTTGTTTTATCAGGGCATTACACAGGGGTTCCCATTATTCCCACTTTTGTTTGTATTAACTTTGGAACCTTTGGCCCTTAAATTGAGGGAGAATGTATTATTCAAAGGGATTAAATTAAAAGGGAAGGAATATAAACATATGTTTGCAGATATACTTTTATTAGTTACTGAACTGGATATACTCATTCCTGAAATTGTATCTATTTTTCAAACCTTTGGGAGTTTTGCTGGCCTGGTCATTAATTATAAAAAATCAGAAATTGTACCTGTGAATTTGGGCTATCCGGCTTATATTGGGCCTCATTCTCCATTTCAATTAGCACAGCAGAAATTGAAATATCTAGGTCTATACAACCCCACTGATGGGAAAAAATTATATGAACTAAATGTGACTAGGGTATTGGGAAAGATATATGAACAAATAGCTTCATGGCAGGATTTACCTTTGTCCATTTTAGGTAGAGGTACACGTTTTAAAATGGTGCTTTTGAAGTCACGTAATGCGATGGTGGAGTAGTTTGTGTGCCTGCCTAGCTCTAGACCCTCACCTCCCATTTTTACCTATCTATTTTTCTCTCGGGCCCTCTTCTCAAGCTGCGGGGTCCTGAACCTGCCCATTGTTTTTATATGGCTTCAAAACCTCAGTGCTGAGAAAGACAGTCCAAAATCAGCGGGGCTTAAAATGGTGTCTCCTCTCAGTTCTCCCCCATCCCCAGCCACAGTGGAGGCTGGCGGTACCGAGGTAGTGGCAGCCGTAGTTGCTGCACTGGAATCCAAATTTGAAAAGGTCTATAGCAAGATAGATGAAGTTTTTTTGCTTATGGCTGAAACCAGTAAGCAAATACAAGTAGTACAGGCGTGAGTCTCAGACACAGAGGATCATGTACAGTCCCTAGAAGTTGAAGAGGCCACGTTAAAAGCCGATCTGTGGGAAATATGCGCTTGCCAGCAAGCCATTTCAGGGTTTAAACACTAACTTCCCTTCTCCCTGACATTTGCCTGAATAAAAGCATCACTTGTGCTTAAGTCTCTGCCTGGGAAAGGATACCTGTTGGCCCTGAATTCCTGGGGGAGGGGCTGGGTTTTCCCTAGTCAGAGGCAGGACAAAGTCAGGAGGTATAGATTTCAGCAGCCAATGATATGATCCGTGCACACCCCCTGAGCCAAAGCCAATGGTGTAATGACTCTTCTGTTGCTATGGGAAAGTAGCCAATCATGTAATGACACATCATCTGCCTTTGTATGAATGTACAATAAAAGGAAGAGGCTCGTGAGGGCAAACTCTCTTTGCCTCTTTGCCTTCTCTCTTCCTGCCTGCCATGAAAGCTGTCTGAGGCCTCTTCATTACTGCTATATCTGGTGACCCGCGACAGTGATGATAAACCCCATGCTTATTTCAGCTGGTCATAGCTTAAAGGTACGTACCGTTCAACAGATCTGCTAATCGTAAGTATATTAAAGTACTTTTTAGTATATTTAAGTATTTTTTAGCAAGTTTGTTCCCCACACTCGTGAGCAATGGGAAGTGATTTATCCATGCAGCAGAGGCTACATGCCAAGCAGCTGCAGAAAATCATCAATAATCATTATTTCATCACCAGAAGAAAAATAGCGCAAGTCAGCCTGGGGGACTTAGAAAAATTAATAAGTGAAATAGCTTGCCGTTGCCCTTGGTATTCCATGGAGTCTGGAACTCTAAATACCCAGGAATGGATCTCAATCGGCAATTATCTTCATACGGCTCCCAGAGCTCCCATAAAACTAAGATTAATCTGGCAAAAATGTACAGAAGCCATTGAACACCATGTGCTTTTAGAAGCAGGCAGACATACCCTTCCCCCATCTTCTCAGTCTTCCTCAGAGACAGCAAATTCTTTGTATCCTCAGCTCCCCATACCTACACCCAAAGCACAAGCAATTCACACCTTCCCCATCTCTTCAGAAAAGCAACCCTTGAGAACAATAGAGCCACCACCTGGCCTGGGTGGGGTGATTAGCATTGAATTTCAGCAGAAACTGCAGAAAGAAAACTTTACAGAAAAAGATTTGTTAGAAGGACTTCAAGCCTTCCCCATCACAGAAAAGAACCATGAACAAAGGGGGACAGAAAATGAAATAGAACATCTGGGGGGGACACACTCACATGGCTCCTGTGGCTTCCTCTGCGTCCACCTCAGAGAAAAGACCCCAGGAAATAGAAAACACTGAGGTCAGAAAAACTAGCCTTCCTCCATCTTGCCTGCAACCCCCTTCCCCCACTAACCACTCCCTGAACATTCATTTGCCATTGCCTGAGACAGTCATTAATTCTGCATCACCAATTTGTGCAGGTAAATTACTATCTCAAACCACTGCTCCCGGTAACAATTTATGTGCAGTGGTCAGCATGGGATTCCACCTAGAACATGGAAATCTCACAAGGGAGGAATTATTGAAAGGGATTCAAGCCTTTCCCATTACAGAAAGAAACAAAGAACTAGGTGTGGCAGCAAGTGCCATGTGCAGTGGCTTTGCCCCCAGGTCTTCAAAGAAATCAGCGTGTAAGACCTTGGGCCAGGCAGCTGCACTCCTGTGTTACAAGCAAAGAAAATATCATTATGAAAAAAAGGATTTAATTAGACTCCTGCGTTACAAGCAAAGAAAATATCACTATGAAAAAATTGATTTAATTATACACTTCAATGACCTCTTGCAGACCAGATTAGGCAAAGTAACTGTGCAGACAGTACAAATTTGGAAAAAATGGTTTCTCCTGGTCTTCGATGTTCAGTTGCAGAGGGACTGCATGCTTAAAGAGTAGTTTCTATTTGAAATTCAGTTACAAAAAATCTGCATACTTTGAGAGTATTTTCCCCCACAAAGTGTATGCATAGTCTTATGTTACAAACTGTACTGAAATTTGAATAATATACTGTATAAATTACATGTGAAAGTTTCCCTTTTGCAAAGTTAATTTGGCTCACATTTAAAATGACTCCATTTCTCTGAGATTTAAGTTTATAGTTTGAATTGCCAGTGCACAGAACTTCTACTTTTATTGTGATTTGCCTTACAGGAGAAAAATAGTATCTGCCTGCAAGGAATCAGCAAGTCCCTGCCAAGCCATTGTCTATGGTTGATGTTAATTTGTTAAACAAAGCTATCTTTAAGTTTCTATTGACTGAAGGATTAATTCCTTGGGTGCTGTTCTTTTCTTTTGAGAAACACTGCTCCTCCCCCCCCTGTAACTCTTGCTAGCCACTCATGGGGGAGGGAGGGAGAACTTTTGAAAAAAAAAAAGAAAAACTGGACTTAGTCCTGCAGTTTCTCTCTCTACTTTCTATATGTCTTTAATCTTTTTATACTTTCAACTTTAGCATGCAGCAGACAGAGCAGAGCAAACAGCGTGTTTAATTTCCTATTCTAATAATTATATGAAGAAATTCTATTCTGATATTCCACATTGAAAGTAAGCTCAGAGTATTATTGATTGCAACCTGGAACAATAGTTGCAATCTATAAAGTAATGATGGTGTCTCCACTAGGAGGCGCTATGTTATTCTACAAGTTATATTATATTATTGTTTTAATAATTCTGTTGTATAATAGTTTTTATTTTTCAGGCCTACAGACCTTCTGTATTAAGGAAACTTCAGTTTTATTTTCTTTTTCACAAATTTTTACAGAATTCTGAACCTTTAAATTTTTACTGACAGAGGTTGCTACATCTAAAGCAATCCCTCACAAACCTTTTCTTGCAAATCCAAATTGATTTTATTAAATTGAATGATAGAATTGATTTCTTTAAGGTTAAAAAAGTAAGAATTTCACTTTAATCCTTACCTTAGTAATTTTTTGCTGTATGCCAGTTTTTAATATTTTCCAGATTGACACTGCCATGAAGAGATGTGAAGATGAACACTTTGCAGTTTATTTTAACATTTTTCTAACGCCTTTTGACTTTTGATTTTTGATCCTTGATCTAATTTTGTTTTTGATAACTTTTTGGTAAGATTTTTAGCTCAAATTATGTGTTATCGGGGGGCGCTGTTCGCCGCGCATGAGTGAGGACGTGTGACGGCTCCGCTCCGGGCTCCCTCCCACCTAGAGACCTATTAAATTGCGGATATCGGCTTCCAAAACCGGCGATTTTATTAATAATCGTGAGTGTAACCCCCTGGGACTCCCGGCGCGATGGCCAACAAGCGCAAAACCACGGACTTAAAACAGTTTTCTTATGAAAAATTATCGGGCGATGCAGGGCAAGATGGCGGCGAGGCCGCGAGCCGCGAACCGCGCGACCCGGGAGAGGAGCTAGAGCAGCATGCTGACGTTGGCCCCGCGAGCACCCCTGTAGACCCATCTGAGCTACTCACCCGTTCTGAGGCCAGAACCTGGTTTTTAGAGATTCGGGCAGACTTAAAACAGCATCGTGATGCCTTAATGGCGTCCATGGCAGACTTGAAAGAGGATCTGGCTGCCATGGGGAACAGGGTGGATGAAGCTGAAAACAGGCTGGATGGCCACGGGGAATCTATCAACTCTCTTATTTCTCAACAGGCTACTTGCTCTTCTGATTTGCTAACTTTGCAAAATAAAGTAGAGGATCTGGAAAATCGTAGCAGGCGCAACAACCTGCGCATACGAGGTGTGCCAGAGCTTCCGGAGTATGCTGAAGCAGCGGAGACTGCGGCAACAATTTGTTCTTTTATTCTCCAGCAAGCGCCGGAGGGGGAGGCGCAGGACCTCACTAGCGGCCTGGAGATCCGGTTTGAGCGGGCACACAGAGCATTAGGGCCCAGGTCTGACCAGCGACCCAGGGATATTGTGCTGTGTTTTACCAGCTTCCCTATTAAGGATAAAATATACAATATTGCTCGGAACATCAAAGACCTTAAATGGCAAAACCATCACATTTCCATCTTTCAGGATCTGTCGCCAGTCACTCTGAAGAAACGGTTCGAACTGCGGGAAGTTACTGCGCAGCTGCGTGAGCAGAACATTCGCTATCGATGGACCTACCCCTTCGGGCTTTCTTTCCAGATCCAGGGTGTGGGGTATAAGATCACATCTCTAGACGAGGCGCCAGGAGTCTTTTCCAACGCCCAGCTGCCGGTTCGCTTTCAACTGCCAACTGCGCAGAAGCCATCGCCTCGGCGTGATGAGGCACCCAGATGGCAACGAGCGGAGAAAGGAGGAAAACGTCTGAGGAGGCAATCTGGAGTACGCAGCACAGCCGCATCGGACAAGGGATGACTTTTTTCTATCACTTGCCTCCAACAGGAAGTGCTGATTCTTTAACACAGAGGCAGTGCGGCTATTACTTCTTTAGCAGTGCCTGGTGGCCGGGATGGACTCTTGTGCGGTTACTGGGGTCCAGTTCACGCTTCTGGAACATGAACTGTTCTCATGCTGAGTTTTATTGCATTTAGGTTCTCTAATGTATTCTTGTTTTACCTTGTTCATGGTTTGATGTGGTGGGGGGGAGGGGAGGTTGTAGGGAGAGGGGCCGTTCTCATGCGCACTACAACAGGTCCCAGAGGTGGAGTATCTCTCCATGAGGGAGTGGGATACTATAGATCTTAATAGGGGCTACACTGGTAGTGGTAGGATACTGGGTGAGGCGGGTATTGTTACTGTTATTTTTGCTGGAGGATCCGGGTCTTGGCCTGGGATTGAGGAATGTAGTGGGGGGATGGCAGTGAGTGGTGACGATGCTTGGTTTCTGGTGCGAGGGCTGTGGGGTGGGACTATGATTGTTAGTTATGGCGACTAAGATCTTATCTCTCAATGTGAAGGGGCTCAATACTCCGCGCAAGCGCACCTTATTACAGAGGGAACTGTCACGTCAGGGGGCGGGCATTGTCTTTATACAAGAAACGCATGTTAGGAAACATCATCAACGGTTATTGCACTTTGCGCAGTATCCCACGACTCACTGGGCAGCCAGCACCAAAACTTCTAAATATGCGGGAGTGGGTATACTATTTGCCTCCACTTATGCTCATGAGGAGTTGTTTCATGTCTGTGATCCACTAGGGCGCTATGTGTTGGTTAGGATACGAGTGGGCAAACAGGTCTTTACTCTGGTTAATGTATACTTCCCTAATGCTAACAAAACACATTTTCTTCGGGAGTTAAGGGGCTTGCTGTCACTGCATGCGGAAGGGGAACTTATTATCGGAGGCGACTTTAACTTTGTGCAAGACCCATTGCGTGACTCCAGTTCTGGGAAAGTTGCGGACCCCCAGACTAGACAACTGTGGTATGCAATTTTGGAGGATTGGAGTCTGGAGGACGTTTGGAGGGCTAGATATCCGACATCTAGGGCCTATACTTTTTATTCCCATGTTCATGGTACCTACACAAGAATAGATTGTTTTTTTATGTCTAGGTCATTATTGAACTCAGTTACCAGAACTGATATTGATAATATTACATGGTCGGACCACGCTCCTATTTGGCTACTGTGCCATTTTAGGGACCTGAATAGGGGGTTTCGTCCATGGCGCCTTAATGACTGTCTGCTAAAAGACGCAACCTTTATAGATCAGTTGGTAAACACAATGAAGGATTACTTCTCCACTAATCAAACTGAAGGTATGTCCCCAATGATCGTCTGGGAGTGCTCTAAGACGGTGATTAGGGGAGAGTGTATAGCACGGGCTGCATTTTGTAATCGGGAAAGGGAGACCAAGCGCAGCGCTTGGCTAACGGAGCTGACCAGGCTGACTCAGGTTCACAGCCGTACCCAGTCTGGAGCTGTATATCAGCAAATATTACTCCTTAAAGATAAATTGCGCTCATTGGAGGACTCGGCTGTTAGTCACCAGTTAATGCTTCTCAAGCAACAATTTTACGAAGGTGGGAACAAGGCCGGAAAGTATTTGGCCAGACAGTTAAAGGCGGCCCAAACTAGAACGCTCATTTCCAAAATCCAGGATACCCAAGGTGAGGTGATCACTGTGTCGGAGGATATTAGACAGGCCTTTACCGATTTTTATGCCACCTTGTACACTCAGGATTCTCACTTACAGGAGGAGGCCATAGACCAGTATTTAGGCTCGGTCCAGTTACCTGTACTTAGTGAGAGAGAGCAAACCCTATTAGATACCCCCATAGTTACAGATGAAGTAGTGGCGGCCATCAAGCAACTTAAGCCTGGAAAGGCACCCGGTCTGGATGGCTTCACGGGAACTTATTATCGCAAATTTGCTCACCAAATAGCCGGACCCCTCACTAAGGCTTTTAATTCCTTACTCGCAGGAGGGTCCCTTACGAGTGACTCCAATACAGCTGGGATTTCGGTGCTAGCTAAACCGGGCCGGGACCCCGTTAAATGTAGCTCCTACCGCCCTATTTCATTAATCAACATTGATTTGAAAATCTTGGCTAGAGTACTGGCGGCCCGACTTAACGGGGTTTTGCCAGACCTGATTCATAATGATCAGGTGGGTTTTGTTCCAGGGCGATTGGCGGCCGACAATGTGCGCCGGATTGTCAACATAGTTGATTTGGTTCATCAACGAGGAATTCCAGCTGTACTTTTAGCTCTCGACGCAGAAAAAGCGTTCGACCTCGTTCACTGGGATTTTTTGTTTAAAGTCTTGGGCACAATGGGCTTTGGGGATGCTTTTACGTTGTGGATACGGAAATTATATGAGCGCCCTCTGGCTAGGGTAAAGGTTAATGGCGGATATGGTCCCCTCTTTGACATTAAGAGAGGCACGCGGCAAGGATGCCCCCTTTCTCCCTTGCTTTTTGCACTGTTTTTGGAACCTTTTGCCACTAGAGTCCGAGGGGCTGGAACTATTCAGGGGATCTGGGGCGGCTCAGTTCACTCCAAAATTTCCCTTTTTGCAGATGACGTTATGTTGACGTTATCTGATCCCGAAACGTCCTTACATGGAGTGATGGCTGAACTACACAGCTTCTCGGCCGTTTCAGGTATGCGTATCAATTATGATAAGTCGGAGATACTTAATCTGACTCTTCCAGCTGCTGTAGCACAGGCCCTTAAGCCCAAATTCCCCTTTTTATGGGCCCCCTCCTATTTGAAATATCTAGGGGTTAAAATTGGGTCCCACGTTCGCCAACTATTTCCACTAAATTATTGCCCTCTAGTGACTACTCTAAAGGAGAATTTGAGACGTTGGGATCGCCAGGTATTTTCGTGGTTGGGTCGCCTGGCTATTATCAAAATGAACGTTTTACCACGCTTCTTATATTTCTTTACTACGATTCCCATTAGCCTTCCTGCCCCCTTGCTTAGACAATGGCAGCAATTACTGTGTGGGTTCATCTGGAGGAGACGTCCGCCTAGGGTGGCGAGGTCTATTCTTTATATGCCTAAGAATAGAGGAGGTCTCCATTTGCCTAATTTATTGTGGTATTATTATGCAGCTCAGTTGAGGGCCCTGGTGGCTCTTCATGGAACCCGGGATATCCCTCAGTGGGTGAGGTTTGAACAAGGGTTGGTGGGGAATTTCCCTCTTCAAGCCCTCCCTTGGCAGCCCAGGGCCACGTGGGGCGAGTTTGGTTATTACCCATTCGCCCTGCGCACCACACTGCGAATTTGGCACCGCTGGCAAACGGAATTAGTGGGCCCTGAAATGCATTCTTTATCGACCCACTTATTCACTAACACGGTAGTGCCTCAAATTGAACGCCCTTCGGGTCTTAAGGCCTGGCAACGGTCGGGGGTCCTCTATCTCGGTCACATGCTACAGCAGGGATCGCCGCTATCTAGAACGCAACTCAATGACTTACATCCAGGTAGCAATCTGGATTTCTTATTATATGCTAGGATAGCCTCCTTCATACACGCCGGGCTGCGACGTGGCACCCTGCGGACCAAAAACACACTATTCGAGACATTATGTCAACACGCCTCGATTATGAAGGGGATTATATCAAAAATTTATACTATGTTTATTAATAAATCCCTGGTGACTCATAAATATCGGGCACTTTGGGATTTAGATTTCCCGGGTTCCCTGGATGACCATGATTGGGATACCATTTATTCAGTTGCTGGCAAATGTTCCATTTCTGCGGGGTTACAAGAGAATTCATATAAACTGCTTTATAGGTGGCATTATACTCCCCTCACATTGCATAGGTTTTACCCACATATTCCTGACTGCTGCTGGCGACAATGTGGGGCCCAGGGTACTTATCTTCATCTTTGGTGGTCTTGTCCCAAGATTCAGGGTTATTGGCTGGAGGTGATCCAGTGGCTATCTAAGATACTTACGGTCCCCTGTGAGGCGCGACCCTGGCATGTTCTCTTGGGGGTGCCTATGAAAGAATATACTCTCACACACCAGAAACTGCTATTGCAATCCTTTATTGCGGCGCGCACAGAGCTGGCTTTGCATTGGAAACAGGTTAAGATTCCAACGCTTGCTGCAGTGCAACATCGTTTATTTTCCATATATCAATTGAGTAGACTCACTGCCGTTCATCGGAATCGTCTTTCCTCTTTTCAGGCTGTCTGGAGCCCATATAAAAAATGGCTAGATGAATCCATTTCCTCGTAGGCTTAGCTGTTCTAGAAGAGTCCTGATAATACTACTTATGGGTTTCGCCCGCATTTCCCAGTTTCACTTTTCTGTCCCTTTTGCTTATCACTACCCAGTGTGGGGAGGGGAGGGGGGGTGGGGGATGGGAGGTGCATCAAGTTTATTCGCTCTCATGTTCATCTTGTAATTTTGTGTTTGCAGTATGCTTCACATATTTCGTGAGCACTTGCCGGGGCTGCTTTGATTGGCCATTTTGATACTGTTTGTTATTTACTATGCTGTGTCTTCTACTTAGTGGCTACGGCAGTTTGCTGTTAGCTTTCTATTGTATGTTGCTGTTTTCTTATTGAGCTCTGCAACCCAAATAAAAACAGATTATACACAAAAAAAAAAAAAAATTATGTGTTATCTGTTGTCTGTCTTGATGCAAGAAATATTTGCAAGATGAATGAATATATGTCAGTCTTGTGTAACATATGTTTAATGTGATGTCTAATATACTTGTCATTTGATCCTGCTTACTGCAAATGACTTTTCCTTTAAACGATTAATTTACATTTATTGCTATTTTACTGAATGAAAATTGATCACTGCATAAAAAATTCTTGATAATGGGCCTACCCTCTGTTCTGAAAACTAAAAATGGCTCTGCTTACTGCAGCCATTCCTTTACATGAATTTTGTCAATAATTGAATATTAAATACTTATTTGGCATCCCCTACAACACCACAGGGCAAGCCATTGTGGAGAGAGCCAATCATACCCTTAAGAGCTCTTGAAAACAAAAACAAAAAGGAGGGATAATTGCCCCTGGATTTCCCCCTAAGAAGGACTGGCTGAACAAGAACAAAGTATTGTTTTAAATCACTTTAAATCATCCAAACATATCAAATTTAAGACCACAGCCATGAGTAATCATTATGAGACTAGGGTTAGTCACCCACAGCCATCAGTTTTGTATAGAATATTTAATGTCTGGTACGGTCCCGTTCCCTTAAAATGGGGAACGAGGATATGTTTCTCTGCTTGCTTCCACAGGTATATGAAGCTGTGGAACGATGGAAAGGTGTCCAGGTCTACAGGACCCGATCCCCAACTTCTCCCTGAGCCTCCACAGCCCTCAGAAGGACAGAGATCGGACTCCTTGCAAAAAGCAGCACCACATGACCTGGGGACAGATCAAGGCCCTATCCAACCAATCTGCACAACTCTTAGAACAGCAAGGCCTTGAGAAAACTCCAGAGAACTTATTAGCCGCTTTTTCTTGCCTGAATGCCAACTCATTAACAATTGTGTTCTGCATCCTCATCTTTTGCCTTATTTCTCCAGCTATGGTGATTTCAGAACAGGGACTCTGACAGGACAACATGTACATCCTCTGCACAGAACTTTTCACACCTGTTGAATCGAACAGACTGTTGATTCTGCACACACATGCCAACCCATGCCCGCGGAGAACGACTGATGCATGCTGTACCATTTAACCTTACAGTGTGGACTAATTATCCTTTACAGAGAGGTTTTCATTAACTCTCCAGTTAATAATACCATACTACACATTGGTAGCTGTATTCAAGAGACTGCCGCTCTTTGTTGGGACTATGATACAGGGGATGGGAAAGGGAATTCAGGTGGGAAATATCCATATTGTAACTGAACATTTGTATAAATCACTGAACACTTGCATAGTTATACCACATATGTATGCAATTGGCAGATTTCAGGATGTGCAGTGGGAAACCCAAGCAGGTACAGAAAGTATAGAGGGGATGAAGGATTTACCTTTTGTAGTTATATAGCCCAAATGATAACCAATGACATGTCCACTAATCTGTTAGGAAACATATGGATGTTATGTGGGCGTAGAGCATATATGTACATTTCCCCAAGATGGAGAGACAGGTGCACTTTAGGCTACATCCTCCCCTCATACTATGCAGTCAATTTACCCAAAGCAAGGCTCCGTAACAAAAGGGAGGCAATAATTAATCCCATAGAAAAGTATACAGAAACTCAGATAGCTAGAAGCCTGTTTCCTCCAATGGGAACAGCTATGAATTACAGGGACTTACACATCCTAGCTAACTGGACGACTGCCATACTTAATCAGACAGTCCATGCATTAAAACTACTCACAACAGAAGTTTCTCAGATTAGAGAAGTAGCATTCAGAACAGCTATACCTTAGAAACCATTTTAGCCTTAAAGGGTGGTGTTTGTGCATTAATTGGATCTCATTGCTGTGTGTACATATCAGTTTATAAAGCAAACCTTACACATACCATAGAGCAGATAGAAACCATGGTTGCTGATGCACCATTTTCAGGCAGAATACCTACTTCTCCATGGGACTGGCTATGGTCCTGACTCCCTGATATTTCTGGTCTCAAAAGGGTGATTTCTATTATAATGACCATAATTATCTTAATTATCTGCCTGTGATGCTGTATTCAGTGCATACCCAACCCTCATATCCATATTGAAACCTTGCTCTCAGCCCGGATACAAAGATGTCTTGTAAGATGCCTAATAGGGAATCCGGAGCCCTGCAGAGTTGGCACACCACCTGCACCAGCTCTGGGTGATATGGAGATTCAGAAGCTCATCGGTGGCTGGCACACCACGCCGAATCAGCTTTCTTCTCTCCATAATCCCTCTTCCCCTATTTCCAGCCCATACCAAGACAACAGATTTCAGTAAGGGTCTAAAGCTTTACTGAGCTGCCTAAACAAAAACAGAAAGGGTGAGATGTGGGAAATATGCGCTTGCCAGCAAGCCATTTCAGGGTTTAAACACTAACTTCCCTTCTCCCTGACATTTGCCTGAATAAAAGCATCACTTGTGCTTAAGTCTCTGCCTGGGAAAGGATACCTGTTGGCCCTGAATTCCTGGGGGAGGGGCTGGGTTTTCCCTAGTCAGAGGCAGGACAAAGTCAGGAGGTATAGATTTCAGCAGCCAATGATATGATCCGTGCACACCCCCTGAGCCAAAGCCAATGGTGTAATGACTCTTCTGTTGCTATGGGAAAGTAGCCAATCATGTAATGACACATCATCTGCCTTTGTATGAATGTACAATAAAAGGAAGAGGCTCGTGAGGGCAAACTCTCTTTGCCTCTTTGCCTTCTCTCTTCCTGCCTGCCATGAAAGCTGTCTGAGGCCTCTTCATTACTCCTATACCGATCGCAACTTGCAATTACAAAAATTGGATGATCTAGAAAACAGATCTCGTAGAGACAATCTACGTTCTATTGGGATTCCAGAAATGGTTGGGGATTCTGCTCTGCTTGAAATGCTAGAAAGCTGGCTGCCTCGTGCACTGCCCCTGAGCTTGAAGCATGACAAGCTCCGAATTGATCGTGCATACCACTTGGGAATGCAGTGCTGCAACGATCCCGGCCACGCCCAGTGATTGCTAAACTTTTGAATTCAGCCTGTAAAATGGAAATTCTACAGTCCTATCACAAACATTGCAAACTGGAATATGAAGGTGAAAATATTTTGATTTTCCAGGATTATTTGGCAGCAGTGGCAGCTAGGTGTAAGGCCTTTGCCCCAATTTGCACCCAGTTGATTGAGAAGAAGATTCCCTTCATGCTTCAGTTTCCAGCAAAACTTCGAATCACCTTTAATAATGTTGTGACTATCTGTGACACGGTGGATGACGCTACGACCTTTCTGAATTTGGTGCCCGCGACACGACCCAGCTGAGAGACTAACTGCTGAGAAGACAGTTTTGAGTATTTCAAAGCTGTGGGACAAGTCCCTACAGGACTTTACTACTGCCTAAATTTCCAATGAGCATGCCTCTTCACATTGGCCTGACCTGCTTGTTAGGCCCTGGTTACAGTTTTGTTTTGGCAAACCTTTTGGATCATCAATTTCCAGGTACTGGCACGTTGGACTGTTGGACCTTTTGCATTGGCAACCTTGCTTGCTCTATTGTCACTTTGGTTTAGACCCAGGAAGGGGTGTATTTTGTTTTACATTTTGTTTCGTCATTCTTAATCTTACTTACACCTCTCTTCAGAAGTTCTTTAGTACTGTTGTTTTGGGAGGTGGGGGTCTACACAACCATGAACGGACCTCTAAGGTCCCCTAAGGCACAAGGGATGGGATTTGTACTTAGAGTATAGGTGTGGGGGAGGGGGAGCAGGGATTTTTGGTCTGGTTTTGGGAAGGGTTTGTGGTTTTCCTGCTGTAGGAGAAATTCTCTGTTTATGCAATGTACTATCCAACAGACATCTGAGACTTGGGCTTAGACTGGGAAGTCCAGATCTGGTATCATGGTATCCTTTAGTATCCTTTGAAACCATTTTGGGGTGATTAGTGGCTTACCAAGGTCCTTGTTAAGGTTGGCCTCATGTAATGTCTCTGGCTTGGGGTCGGTATACAAATGTTATAAAGTCTTGCAAACCTTGGGTAGGCAGAATGTCCAAATAGCACTGTTACAAGAAAAACACTTATATGAGCGGGAACATAGGAAGTTTTGCCATGGGTAGGTAGATGAAGTATACTCCTCTCAGGCTTCCTCTAAAAAATCTTAGATAGCTATATTAATTGGGAAACATGTTGCTTTTCAATTATGCCACTTAGTTTCTGACCTGGCAGGTAGGTATTTAATTGTCTCGGGAACCCTGTTTGACCATCTGGTGACTGTGCAATATTTATGGTCCGAACCTCTATCAACATTCTTTCTTTATCTCTTTGTGACACATTGGACTTGGTGGACATGTGGCACATCCTACACCCTGAGAACACACTGTTTCTGGCATAGAGTGAGCCTACTAGTAGGCCGTGACCACTTCAAAGGCCTTTTCCAATGTCAGATTCAGTTGTTGATAGACCTACTGCTGCAGGGGCCATCCGAGGCCATCTAGAAATTACTCCCAGAGAATTATCTTTGTGACCTCTTCACCAGTCTTCCCCTCTGGATGGAGCCACTTCAAGGCGATGTCGCAAAGTTGATGGAAAAGGTTTCTTTGATTCTCCCCAGGCTGCAGGAAAGCGGACTGGAAGCATTTTCGATTGGTTGCTGAGATGAGCCCAGCTCTCTGAAGAATGGCGATCTTAACTTCCTGGAAACAGGGAAAAAAAAAAAATTAAGAAATGTTTTTCTATTTTACTGGAGCTATGGATCAGTGCCTGTGATTCTCTCTTTAGGCCACCTAATCCCACTGTTGCCACTACAAGTAGCATACAGATCGGCCACGGTGTCTGGAACAGCCAATGAATACAGCAAGACTTGGCTGTTCTGGTAACAAGGATTTATTTTCAGAATTCAAAATAAACAGCAACTAGCATTAAAGATCAAGCAGCTCATACATATTCAGTACGGGTGTACCATGGGCTTGCAGCAGTTCCCTGGGGCCTTCCTAACTCCTCTAGACCCTGATCCCTTATAATATTAGGCAGCGAACCTCCTAGGACCAGAATGCTTTGTGCCTCTGCGCCTTAAGGTAGACCAGGGCAGATGGTACTAGCCAGGGTTTTAAAGTAATCTGAGGTAGTCTTTTGTATATTCCCTCATGAGGGGAAGCGTGGTGAGGCTGCTTGGCAATAGTGATCATAATGCAAACAAATTTGATATAATCACTGTAGTAGAATATTATGTAAAACTACTGCAGTAGCATCCAACTAAAATGAGAAAATTAGTAAAGAAGAAGCTAAAAGTGACTGTTGAAAGGGTTAAATATCTGCATGAGGTGTGGAGATTGTGTATTGAATTTTAAACAAATATTCACTAAAGATTTAAACCTTTACTATAGTTGGCAAAATGTTTTTGAACTAAGGGACACTTATATAAAGGGCCATGAATAGAGACTATCCGGGGAACCTTTGCTTTCAGTTTTTATTTTGCCTAGGAATTTCAATGTTAGAATAAAAAAGAAATCTGTGGAAAAAAAAACAACTTTGTTCTAACATTGAAATTCCTAGGCAGAATAAAATAAAAATGAATACTACTAATAAAATATTTTTCAAATACATCAAAAGCAAGCAAACTGAGTGTCAGTTGGACTACTAGATTAATTAGTGAGTAAATGGAGAACTCTGAGAAGATAAAGCCATGGCAGGAAAAAACTAAATTTTTTTTCTTTGGTCTTTACTGAAAATGATATTGGGGATAAACCCACACCAGTACTGTTCTTAAAAGTAGAGTCAGAATTGAAGCATATCGCTGTTAAACTGGAGGATGTATTAGAGCAAACTAACAGGTTAAATAGCAACAAATTACCAGGATCTGAAAGAACTCAAATATAAAACTGCATATCTGCTCCTGTTAAGTTGTAGCATATCATTAAAATCTGCCACTGTACCTGAAGACCAGGGGGTAGCCAATGTAACTCCGGTGTGATCTGGGAAACTACGCATCAGTAATCCTGATGTCATTGCCAGGCAAAATAGTAGAAACTATAGTTAAAAACAGAATTACGGGGCATGGCTTAATGGGAAAAAACACACCATGATTTTAGCATAGGCAAGTCCTGCCTTATCAATCTATTAGAATTTTTTGAAGGTGTAAGCAAAGATGTGGATAAGGGTGAGCTTATCGATATACTTTACTTGGATTTTCAGAAGGCATTTGATATAGTCCTAAATAAAATACTCCTCAGGAAATTACAAAAAGTCATGGGATAGTAGGTAATGTCCTATTGTGGATTGGTAAATGGTTAAGAGGAGGAAACCGACAGAAGGTCTAAATTGACAGTTTTCCCAATAGAGAGAAGTGAATAATGGAATCCCCCAGGGATCTATACTGAGACCAGTATTAACATATTCATAAAATACGAGTTTATTTATTTTATTTGATGTGTTTTGTATACAGTCATTCGGTTTTGCCATCAGAATGGTTTACAGTGCTCGTGAAATAAACACTACTACAAATATCAAAACAGCATAAGGTTAAGGGAAGTTTGAGTTTTGAATGTTAGTTGAGGACATATACAATATATTTATATATACATATACAAATGTTATTACATGTTAATAGTAAAAACAGAGTTGATTGTGAACCATTGTCGGAAGACATTGTGATTTGGGGGAACTAGTCATCTAAACATCAGATGAAATTTAATGTGGACAAGTGCAAGATGATGCACATATGGGAAAATAATCCTATGTATACACAATGTTGGATTCCATATTAAGGAGGTAATTTTAAAAGGTGTTACATGTGTAAATATAACATACTATCACAGCAATTTTAAAAAGCCACTTATGTGCTTAAAGGGGTCGATTTTCAAAGGAGCACATGCTAGGTAGACTTTGGTTTCCTTACATTTAAATTCTTGTGTCAGCGACGTAAAACAGATTTTTATATACCGGGTATTTCCTGACAACCAGACTGGCCACTTTTGGAAAAAGGATGCAGGACCTGATGGATCATTTGTCTGACTCTCCAGGTTGTTTGTTATGCCAATGTTCTGACAGGACTGTTAGTTATTATCATACCAGTAACAGAGTTAAAGAATCCATGACATAGAGGCATATGTTTGTGGGATTAATTTACTTTCATACGCATTTCAATGACAATTAACATTCATGAGTTTACAACACTGAAAACAAATTTTTTTTAATAAATGTCAATGACACATTGCAATACAATCACAATTAAATCAAATAAAGAAAAATATTATAGACTAATACAACAAGACAACAAAAGGAAGGAAATAGACATGCTAGATACAGGGGTAAACTTCAAACCTCTCTCCATCCAGTCACAGTCGTAAGAACTCCTACTGCCCCAATCTACTATATGCATGACTTCAGAACTGCCTGTCTGTAGTAGGTATGACAGTACTCATTTTATCTATTAGGAAATTTAAGAGCTGTCTAAGTTATTAGAAGACGTGCTTCCCTGAAACCTTACAATGCACTTACAGGGATACATATTGCTCCAAAATTCACAACTTACTGTCACAATCCCAAAAATCTTTTCCTGGTAATTTGAATACTAAGATAGATTTATGCACATATTAACTAACTGAAAGAAAAAGACATGCCCTTATATTTAAAAAAGCAGTCCAGAATCAGATTTCTATCCAGATTTAAAGCAAAATTAGCCATAAGTGTTGCTGTATCTGTCACCTCTCACTGAGAAGTCTCCAGCATGGTTGTGACATCAAGTTTCCCACGGTAACTAATAAGTCTATGCTCACTTACTCTTGACGAGGTTGACATTTTAGTCCAGATAAACAGACCCTTGAAAGTGGTGGCAATGGCTTGGAAGAAAATAAACATCTCTATGAACTATTTCCCCATCATCTCATATGGAAATAAAGTAACCAAGGAAAATTAGTGAACCAAAGATTTATATGACAGGACAAGTTCTCCAAAGAATCCACTTTTGATCACTGTAAAAAAAAAAAAAAAAAAAAGTATATATCAAGACACTTTTAAAAGACCAGAACCAGACATTTAATCTGGTCCATATTAAGGCACAGCCCAGAAGGGAATCCTGTTCCCACGGCATTTCCCTGAGCAGGGGATTAAGAGAACAGGCCCAGGGAGAGCAGGTAGGCCCTGGGGTTGGAGGAAGACAGATATCCTACTGAGACTGTGAATGTTTGATTTCAGCTGCTGAGGTAAGCAGGCTCTTTCTGTTTGTTTCACTGTGAATAAAGCATTTTTCTGTGGAGAAAGGATTGAGTCCAGAATTATCTGTCCTCTAACCCCCTTCTAAAGAAGGCTAGCCCCACCTGGATAGCCAAGGAAGTACAGTAAGTCACAGCCAGACAGGCAAAGGAGAAAGGTTTTGTTCTTATGCTTCTGAACAGGGCAGTTGCCCTCTAGGAGAAGAAGCCTCTGCAGGACCAGGGCACTCTAAGCCAAAATAGAGCAAATACTACAGACCCTCACAGAGGGACAAACAGCAACTACAAACAGTGCTTACAAGCCCAGTGTGCATGGCAACAAGCAACAGGCTTCTTTGGGACAGTTTGCAGAAGTCTTGCAAAAGCAGCTACAAATGGTTGTACAAGCATGGGTTGCCCATCAGGAAGTCCTGCAGGAGCGATCGATCAAACAACAGGCTTCTCAGATACAGCTAGTGGAAGCCCTGAAAGCAGTTATGGCCTGACCTATGCCCTGAATGACATGATACCTAAGAGAGGTCTAGAATGAACCGCCCAGCTTGTGGATTGGCCAGAGTCTATGTGGATCACCTATTTGGGCAATTTATGGTGGGGGTGAAAGGGAAATAGAACCAAAGATTACTAGGAGCCAAGAGAAACAGATAAGTATGAGAAAAAAGAAGTGTGAAGCTTGCTGGGCAGACTGGATGGGCCGATTGGTTTTCTTCTGCCATCATTTCTATGTTTCTATGTTACTTACAGGCAGCAATCAGGCTGCCTTTCAAGCTGCAAACCCAGAAAAAAAGGCCAACTGCACAGAGAGCTTAATGTATCCCAGAAGTGTCCCAGCAACGGTTCTGCTAGGGGAAATCTCCACTACCGACTAAAAAAAATATAGAAATGGCTTCTGCCTGAAGGAAAGACTGGCATTAAAGTAGCCAACCTCATCCTCCTGGCTCAGTTTGTGGAGGGACTGCACCCATCCATGCAGCAGTGGGCACGCCAGCATTCAAAGCTTACTCTTAAATCTGTCTTAAAAGTCACTGATGCCTTCTATCAAGCCCAATCAGTGCCAGAGCACCCCATGGTACAAGAAAGTCAGCATTATAAAGCCCTCAGTCGGGAAGTGGGACATCAGAGAAGAAAACATCTCACAGATGTAAACTTGTTAATATTCCTCATCCTGGACTTAGTAAGTTTGAAGTCCCTACATAAGGCCTGGTAGACTCAGGTGTGTGTAAAGACTATTCTGTACTCTAGTCCCCTTTACAATCACAAAGAAGCATCACCTTTAATTAATAAAGAATTTACAGTTCTTAACTTTGAAATTTGGTTTTGACAATTAGTTAACTTCTGCTACACTTCAATTATACTATCCTGGTTTTGGAACTTTGCCTCCAGTTCTACAGTGAAATGACAAAGTTGAGAAAGGCAGTCAATAAGTGTGCTTTTTGTCCATGCTATCAGATAGGTTGATAAAACAAGAGGGTAGGCGATCTAAAAAAGCCGTGGGCGCAATACCGGGGCTGCCTCAATCTGATACGAGATAATTATCATACCTATACAAGCAATACTGCATACAGGTAAAATCAGTCATATTGATTGCATTATGACTGTCTAGCTTTGTTTTCATATTGAGTATGTCACAATTTACATGTTTCATTTTATATGTTTCACTTTGTTACCATTTTAATGTATTTTTAATTATTTATATATGATTCATGTATGTCCTTTATTGTCAAGTTATATTTGTTCATTTATGTGTTTTAGCCCCTGAGGCAGCCCCGGTGTGGGGGCAAACTCGGCCTGAGTCGGGCTTTTTATCAGTTGAACGAGTCTCCAGAATAAGATGCCAAGAATAACATTTTTTGGCATCTAATCCATTGTGTTGCGCGCCCATGCTATCAGATAGCAACGATCTCCCAAAGAGACATTTTCTGGAGATTTTAGACGCTTCCTTATACAGCATCTGCAAAAAGCAGGAACACTTACAGCCTTCAGGAGTTCAACCCATGGTAAACCTTTACTCTCCACTTCCATTCTCTGCGCTGGCCCAGTCAGGTCTGTAGAAGCTTGTTTCAATGTGCCTTTACCAACTACCAATGTTAGGGAACCACTGCATTACAAGGAACACACAGCTGTTCTTGCATTGCAAACCTCTCTCCCTGTAGTGGGCTGGCATTCAGCCTTTGACCATGCCTGCCACATGACCTCCCCATGCAGGTATGGAAAACACATTGGGTTGCAGGCAGAACACCACCTCTGCTAAGGACAATGCTGTTCGCTTGCTGGGACTCAGCAATGCCTTGTTGAATCTCCTCCATTGTT
Organism: Rhinatrema bivittatum; assembly: GCF_901001135.1. Classification (NCBI taxonomy): domain Eukaryota; kingdom Metazoa; phylum Chordata; class Amphibia; order Gymnophiona; family Rhinatrematidae; genus Rhinatrema; species Rhinatrema bivittatum. Next base: position 126,188,526 of record NC_042623.1, read on the forward strand.
TACCTCCTCTCCAGCTTCAACATTTCCTGGAGGTAGAGGACAAACAAAGCCATCCATTAGCCCCAAAACTGGCATCAAAGGCACAGAAGGGTAAGTCTTGACTTTGCCTTATGTTTCACCATATGGCAGAAAAAAATGAGAACTGCAAAATATTATAAATGGGGAGAAACACTGAAGCTCAAATTTACTGTTCCCCAAATTCCCAAAAGATAAATTGCTTGTATGAAAAATTATAAATTGATCATAGTTCATCAATGTTACTTCTTGACTTTTGGGAGCAGATGTAAAGTACTACCGGACTTTGCTGTTTTACCTCAAAATCTATAATGTTGATCAAGATTATTGTTTTTAAGACCATTCAATGTTTTTCACTAAAATTCTGCCTTTATCTCTTCTGAAGTTAATTTTTGACAAATCTGTGTAAAACAAATGTCAATGGCAATTCTAATAATTAAAAATAAGCTCCATTTTTTAGGCAAAATTTTGGCTTACAGGAAAAGAATTAGTCACGTATTGTTTCTATATCTTTGTGATCCAGTTATCAATAACCTCTACTTTTAACAACACTTTTTTTTGTCTGGCTGACATAGTGATTAAAACATAACAGATGAATTTTCAAAACAGTTACACATGTAAATGTAACATGCGATCACAGCAATTTTCAAACACCATTTACGCACATAAAGTGCAGTAATGCAGGTAAATCCTATGGACAACTCAATGGCATATATTGTAGCCATTACTTGCCAGGTACTTATGACCTGGATTGGTCACTGTTGGAAACAGGATACTGGGTTTGATGGACCTTTGGTCTGACCCAGTATGGCAAATCTTATGTACTTATGTAGCAATTCTCAAAAGCCCACTTACATGGGTAAACTGCATTTACACATGTAAAACCCATTTTTAAGTGTGTAAATGCTTGTGGAAATCAGGCCCTAAATGACCAAATCAAATCTTTTACTTCAGAGGCCTGAGTCGACTCTGTAATTCTTAAATGATTACAGTGCCTTGCAAGTCGTCATACGCTTGCACATTTTTCATAATCTGTCTAAAAAATACAAATCAAAATGCTTTAAAATAGGAGCTTGTTTCATTAATCTATACAATATATTCTACACTTTCATTGTGAAAAACAGTTATAGAAATATGAGTAGTAAAAGCCCATGGAAAGATGAGGAAATACTGTGAAGTATAGGAAGTGTGGTACAGAGTTCATGCTAATTTCGGGTGTACTGAGTGGTAGTAGAGAGTAGCTTGACTATTCTGAGAGGGGTGGGGGTGGGGGGCGGAGCTGGAGAATACAGCCAGAAAGAGAGGGGTGGAGCTCACTTTCCATACTTGGTAGTAGAAAGTGGATTAGACAATACAGAGCAGGATGGAATTAGAGAGGAGGTAGAACTGAAGAATAAAGGGAAAGAGAGGGATGGAGTTCATTCCCATAGAGAGTGGGACAGAGCTGGAAAGTGGGGCAGAGATGGAAAGTACAGGGAGGGGGTGGAGCTCAATTTGCATACCAGCTATGAAGGTGCAGGGCAACTTTCCAAAACTAATATAAAAAAAAACAAAACAAAAAAAAACAACCCTAAAGCACTGACTGCATAAGTCTTCACATCCTTTTTAATAGTTTAATGGTTGTTTCTTCACACCCCTGTTTCATGTAAACCGGCATGATGTGAATGCTTTCATGAATGCCGGTATAGAAAAACCTTAAATAAATAAAATAAATAAATAAAAATAGCAAACCCAAATTAGCTCCAGCAAGGTATTGCTTTAGTAAGGCCTATTAGAAGTTAAATAGAGCTCACCTGTGTCCATTCTCAGTAAAGGCCGATACAGTTCAGTGCGCTCTGGTGGAGCGCACTGTTAGCCCAGGTTTGGACACGTGTTTTCGATGCGCTAGCTTTACCCCTTATACAGTAAGGGGTGATAGCGCGTCGAAAAGGCGCGTCCAACCCCCCCGAAACTAATAGCGCCCACAACATGCAAATGCATGTGGATGGCCCTATTAGTTATACAGAAAGTAAAATGTGCAGCCAAGCTGCACATTTTACTTTCACAAATTAATGCCTGCCCAAAGGCACCGGGGAAGTGTACAGAAAAGCAGAAAAAACTGCTTTTCTGTACACCCTCCGACTTAATATCATAGTGATATTAAGTCGGAAGCCCCAAAAGTAAAAGAAAAGTAAAAATTAAAAAAAAAATTAAAAAGCAGCCCGCGGCCCGGAAGACGGACACAATTTTGCCGGCGTCCGTTTTATGAACCCATGGCTGTCAGCGGGTTTGAAAACAGACACCGGAAAAATTAAGTGTCTGCTGTCAAATCCGCTGACAGCCACCGCTTTTACCCTGGGCCCTAATTTGCATAGACCACCCTCCTGAATCGCGTGCCCAGGAGAGTGGCCTGTGCGCTCGCTGGTTCTCCCACGTGTTTTTCTGTATCGGCCTGTAAGTGAGCTGATTCAAATACTCCTGGATGAAGAATCAAGCTATTTCTGTTGTATGAAGTGAATCTGAAGCAAAGGTCAAATCATGGTGAATATGGAAAGAACTCTGGGATAATACTATTCAAAGGTACAGACTGGAAGAAGGCGATAAGCAAATGTCATTGTTTGAATTTCCCTTGGGGCACTGTTAGGTCCATCATTGTAAAATGGAAAGAATTTGGCACCACCAAAAAACTACTGTGATTAGGCTGTCCCTCCAAAGTTAGTAGCTGTAGATTAAGGAAACTGTGGAAGGTCACAAAGAGGCCTAAGATTACTTTAAAGAACTGCAGTGGGGTCTCTAGCTATGGCCGGGGAAAATGCTGATTGTTCAACAATTTCAAGATTACTTCACAAACATGGCCTGTTTGGGAGAGTAGCAAGAAGGAAGCCACTGCTGAAGAAAAGCCATATGATGTGTCACAAAGCATTTGCAAAGAAACACTTAGGGTGAGAGTGGCCCACCTGTAGCTTGGAAGCACATATGGCTCTTGCCCTACTGTCCCCATGGCAACTGGGCAGCATTGCACAGGTCAGGATGGGAGAGGACTGGAGTAGGGAGAACAGAGCAGAGAAGTGCCAGTTAATTCCCTGCTCCAGCTCCCCCCATCCTGGCCACTCTCTACCCTATCTAGAGTTAGAGGGGTTGAATGCTGGGAGGTGAGGAAGGGATAAATATCTCTTCCCCATCTTCCTGTCATTAGCAATGGAAAATAGCTGTTATATTATTCCTCCCCTAGACCTGTGCTGCAATTTGTTCTGCAGCAGATCTGAAGGAACCAGGGCTAGAATACAGGGAGTGAGAGAGGTCCAGCATAGGGGTTGTATAACAGCCATGTGGGAATAGGGGTTGTATGTAAAATAGTGTGGGAGAAGTGGAGGAGACAGACGATAACTAGGGTTGGGGGTAGAATGTGTTTGAAAGAACATGGTGAAAGACAGCAGAAGGAGGCAAGAAAGCCAGTAAGGAAGGGTATTTGTGAATTAAAGTCAGAGGTGGTGAGGGAGGAAAAACAGCAAGAAATGGGGCGGGGGTGGGATAGTGGTGATAAAGGCCAGAGGAGCTATGTTAAAGAGAGCCAGAGGTGATGAAGTGTGTTTGTTGGGGGTGGGGAGTAGGATGAGGGACTGAGAGTAACAGGTAGTGAAAGGGTGACAGAGAACCAGAGGTGGTGATGGGGGGAGGAGAGAATGAGAGTCAGAGGGTTTGAAAGGTGATGAAGAGCCAGAAATAGTGACTGAAAGTGAGGAAAGGTTTGAGCGAGATACACAGAGAGGTGATGGGGGAGGGTAGGCATGTTAGAGCCACAAGGAGTGATGTTGGAGGTTGTATTAGAAAGAGCCAAACAGGGCACTGGGAAGATAGGGAAATTAAGTGCAATGGCATCAGGGACAGAAAAAGTGGGTGGGGGCAGGGAGAGGAAGAGAGAGAGAGAGAAAAAGAGAAAGGGTGGGAGATAAGCAAGAGAGAGAGGGAGGTTTCAGAATACTGGTGCTGGGCAGAATGTAGAGGAAGAGACAGAGGGGTTGCAGGCAGGAGGAAAACGAGGGGTTTGGAGATATTGATGCTGGGCAGAGAGTGGGAACATAGGAGTGTAAAGAGTTACAAGGGGTGGTGTGGAAGATGTTCTGTTGGGGCCACTTAGTCTCCGTCATTGTTCTTGTGTGGGGTGAAAGATGTTATATGTAGGGCTCCCAAGAGACAGCCAGCAGGGAGCAGGGGATTGAAAAAAAGAGAGACTGGTGGGGACAGAGTGGAAGGACTGAGAGAGAGGGAGAGAGCCTGGATAGGGGATTGAGAGAGGCTGGTGAAAACAGGGATGGGGAACTGAGAACCAGACAGGACAGAGTGATTGAGATAGGATGGGAGGTTTAAGAGAGACTGTTCAGAACAGGATGAGGGAACAGAGAGAAAGACTAGAGAGATGACAAAGACAGGTGAGAAAAGGGTGGGGGACTAAGGGAGAGACCTATGGGAACAGAGTGGAAGGATTGAGAGAGAGACTGGTGGGGATAGCCTGGGAGAATTAATATTGAGATTGCTAGGATTAGGAGAAATTTGCAGGGATAAAATGAGATTAAGAGAGAGACTGGTTAGGAATCTGGGACAGGTGGGAGGATTGAGACACTTGTGGGGAGAGGGGGGAAAGGATTGGAAGAGGGAGGACTTGCAGGAGATTGAGAGACAGACTAGTGGGAACATTGAAACTAGTGGAGACAGATGGGAAGAATGACACTGGTTGAGGGAAATGACAGAGACAGGAGGGTCTAGATGGGGAGATTGAGGGCAAGACCAATGGGTGGACAGAGAGACTGGTAGAGCACTGAGAGAGAATGATGGGCACAGGGTGGGAGAACTGAGATCAAGAGAGAATGAAAGGAGAACAGAGAATGATGGGAACAAGATGGGGGATTGAGAGAAAGACTGGAGAGAATAGGGAGGGGAAATCGAGGGCAAAAGAGAGAAACTGTAGGAAGACAGAGAGACCGACTGGTACAGTGGTGGGATTGAGAGAGGTTGGTGGGGGTCAAATGGAGGGATTTAGAAAGAGAATGGTAGGGGACAGGGTGGGGGATTGAGACAGACTGGTGGAAGCATTGAGAGAGACTGGTGGGGACAGAGTGGAGAGAGATGAGAACAGGGTGGGAGGAATGAGAAACTGGTCGGAATAAGGTAAGGGAATTGAGAGAGAGAGCGAGAGAGAGAAAGGTGGGGGAAGGGGAATCCTCATTAGGACCACATTGCCCCATCCCCTCCATCCCCAGCTCTCTTGAAAACATGAGGTTCTTCTGCACTATACATTTTGGTTGCTTGGCTCTTGGTGCAATAAAGATTAGCCACCACTGACTTAGGGGATATTGCACATATGTGGGAGAAGTTTTTGTGGTCTGAAGAGACCAAAGTGGAACTTTTTGGTCTCAATGCTAAATGATATCTGTGGCGTAAAACAAACACAGCAACACATCACCCTGCCAACACCATCCCCACAGCAAAGCACAGTGATGGAAGTATGCTGTGAGGGTAACCTTGCTGCGGCAATGGCAGGGAGGCTAGCGAAGGTCCTGGGAAAGGTGGATGGTGCAAAGTACTGGCAGATCCTGGAGGAAAATCTGTTCCAATTTACCACAGACCTGGCTGGGACTGAGAAGATTCACCTCTCAGCAGGTCAATGATCCTAGGTACAAAGCAAAAGCAACAACGGAGTGGCTCTACAAGAAGGAAGGAAGGAAGGAAGTGAATGTCCTTGAGTGGCCCAGTCAAGGTTCAGACCCGAATCAGATAGAAAATCTGCGGCAAGACTTGATGATGGCAGGTCCCTAGACGATCTCCAGCCAACTTGAAAGAGCTTGCGCTATTCTGCCAAGAAGAATAGGCAAAAACTGCATCATTCTGCTGTGGAAAGTTGGTAGACACTTCCCCTAAAAGACTCAGAGCTACTATTGCTGCCAAAGGGGCTTCCACCATGCATTGATTCAAAGGGTGTAAAACCTTATGCAATTAAGAATTTTAGGAGTTTTTTCAGTCTTAATTACTTTTAGAATATTTCTATAACTGTTCTTTCATGATGAAGGTTTAGAGTATGCTGTGCAGATCAGTAAAACAAACTCCCACTTTACGGCATTTTGGTTTGTATTTTTTTAGAATATGAAAAATATGGAAGAGTATGAAGAATTTTAAAAGGTGCTGTATACATATTTTAGATTTGAACAAACATGGTCTTTCTTTATGTGGTCAGAAAAACTCAGAATACTGTATTAGTGTGAGAAAAAGTCAACGACCTGTTTAGAAATCAAATGAATGATCACCAAACCTGCACTAACTAATTGTATTTAATTATACACCTAATTTTAACCTGTAAATGGACAAGTACTTAACCAATTTCATCTAACAGGAAAATTTACTCATCTCACACTAGTGAACCTAGGTTGTTTTCTTTTTCCAAACTTAAACAGATTAACATTATTACTCCATACAATCAACTTATTTTTTAAGTTACGCTGAGGTAGATCTTAAAAAAGTACGCACGTGCACGTACTTTTGTTCGCACAACCGGCGCAAACAAAAGTACGCCGGATTTTATAAGATATGTGCGTAGCCGCGCGTATCTTATAAAATCCAGGGTCGGCGCGCGCAAGGCTGCGCAAAATCGGCAACTTGCATGCGCCGAGCCACGCAGCCTGCCTCCATTCCCTCCGAGGCCGCTCCGAAATCAGAACCTCGCCTCGGCATACCCCAGCACAGGCCGCAGTGCCGGGGGACTCAGGACCGCCCTCCCGGCCTGCCCCCGAACCGTCGCCACGCCCCCAGACCCGCCCCGAACCATCCCCTGACCCCGGACATACCCCCGGGCCTGCCAACATGCCCCCCGGACACGCCCCCTCCCGCCTTTTACGAAGCCCCGGGACTTGCGTGCATCCCAGGGCTTTGCACGCGCCGGCGGCCTATGCAAAATAGGCGCACCGGCGCGCAGGGCTTTTAAAATCTACCCCTCTATATTTAACCAATTGAATTTTAGGTCCTTACTCTTACTCATTTTAAGCAATATCATTTTATTGAAGATGATATCTTATGTTTTTAATTATCTCACAACCGCTCCATACATTCCATTTTTCAGTCTTATGCAAGAAAAGCATATGAAAAAAAATACTGCTTTACACAAAGTCCATGTTGTGTGCACCTCTATAAACAAGATTTTACCTTATCTGTGCCATAGGAAAATCATCCACATTAAATACCTAACACTTTACAGATTATCAAGGCCAACATCCTCTCCAGTCCTCTAGTTTACATACCATATTGAATCCAACCTAACTTATCTTAAAATCAAATCCTAGAAACATAATTAATTGGATGCATAGTGATGATGTTTGGAAGGGACAATCACTATAAATTTTCTCTAATACAGTAAATTCTATGACATTGATAAATGCTAAAAACAATGTACATTTTAATATAAGTCAAAAATGGAACAGGATAGATATGTGTGTATGTATTCACAATATAATACATATATACAGATTTTCTCATTTATAGGCGTACATAACAAATGGCATATAAAGTCTCTTGCATGTAATGCCCATTCACGGCACTCTGTGGTTTCTCTGAAAACTGAACAGGCTCCACTACTATGATGGTTAAATACAGTCCACATTCCGTAGGCCGCCATCCATAGTTAAAGCACCAAACCTGTATAAAAATATAAATAAAAACACCAAATATAATTATCACAAATACTGCAAAAGATCTAAAGAACTAAAATAAAGATGTCTGACTAGGTTGCAATAACAGTTCTCCACAGCTTGCATAGATTGCAGATAACAGATGTGGTAATTGGGTTGAATCTGGCATGTAATTATTTAGTATAAATTTGTTTATATAACACTTCTAGAATGAAAAAAAAAGGTTATCTCAAAGTTCAATTTAAAGAAATCCTTGTTAGGCCTGCTGTGTGTTAAACAAATGAAAATATTTTTTAGCCTTCATACAGCAGGAAGAAAGCAAAGAAGAGCTTCCATTTACAATATTCACTTTTTAAATCATAAGATGAAAATAATTTTGTGAAAATACGGAAGTGCAATTTATGCAAAAAATAAAATTCTCAACAAATGAACACATTTCTTAATGTCCTAAATGCTCCCCAAATTGAACGCCTTCACAAAGTGCATGGTTTAAATAATCAAGCAATAGATCCACAAACACTTTGACATGGTTGTCATATAATAAATCCCAAAACACTCACCTGGTGTGATTAAGTAGTGTCCAACTCATGAAACTCTGCTTCATATACGCGATTCTAACTATTCAGTTCTGATATGCTTCCATAGTTTCGAGGTAGTTGTAGACCCTCTGCATCAATGTTGGAACTGGATACTTGGAATCGAGTATATGAAGAAGAGTTTCATGAGTTGGACCACTGCTTAATCATGCCAGCTAAGTGCTTTTGGGTTTATAATAAACAAAAATATACAAACTCTTAGCCTTAAGCTCTGGAAAAGAGATAAAAAAAATCATTCAAAAAAATTGAATTAGAATGTATGGCACTATACGAGGAAACAGACATTATAGGCATTTCAGAGATGTAGTGGAAGGATAACCCATGGGACACTGTGATACCAGGGTATAAATGATATCAATGTGAAAGAGCAGATCAAATTGGTGGAGGGTTAGCACTATATGTAAAAGATGGAATAGAGTCAAGCATGATAAATTCCTACAGGAAACAAAATGCAGTGTGGAATGCCTATGGATAGAAATTCCATGTGTGATGGGTAAGGGTATAGCAGTGGGTGTATACTACCGGCTGCCTGGCCAAAATTAAGAAAAGGACTGTGAAATGCTAGCTGAAATAAAAAAAAACCAAAAAAATAAATTTAGCAACACAATAATGGGAAATTTAAATTAGCCTGATATTGATTGGCATGCTAGAGAGGTTAGAGTTTTAGATACCATAAATGACTGCTTCATGGAGAAGTTGGTTATAGAAGCGATTAGAGGGGAGGCGATTTTAGATCTAGTCCTCAGGGGAGCACACGATCTGGTGAGAAGGTTTACTGGGGTAACGCTTCTAAGAAATAATCATAATACAATCAAATTTTATATAATCACTGGAGGGAGGATATTAAGTAAAACTACTACAGTTGCAAAAAACTTTAAAAAGGGAGACTATGAAAGAATGTGGAAATTAGTTATTAAAAAAACTAAAAGGAGCATTTGCAAGGATTAAAATTTTACATGAGGCATTAAATATTCCATGTATTAAAAAGGACGAAGGAAGACCAAACGACTGCCAACATTCTTTAATGGTGAGGTAAAAAAAAGGTAATTAAAGCTAAAAAGGGCATTGTTTAAAAAATAGAAAGCAGACCCAAATGATGAAAATAGGCAAGAGCATAAACACTGGTAAGATAGATGTAAACCAGTAGTTAGATAGGCCAAGAGAGATTATGAGAAAAAGCTTGCCAGTAAGGTAAAAGCTAATAATAAAACTTTTTGAAATATATTCAAAGCATAAAGACTGCAAGGGAGTCAGCTGGGCTGCTAGATGACCAAGGGACAAAAGGAGTGCTCAAGAAGGACAAGAAAATAGTAGAAAAACAGAATGAATTCTTTGTGGAGGTGGATGTTGAGAACATACTCTCACCTGAAACATTCTTTAATGGTGGAGATTCTGAGCAACTAAAACAAATATCTGTGACAATGGAGGATGTTATAGATCAGACTGACTTACTAAAGAGTAACAAATCAACAAGAATGGATGGCATCCACCTCTGATTTCTAAAAAATACTAAAACACGGAATTGCTTCCTTATTACTAGTAATCTGTAAGCTTTCATTTAAAGCAGCCATGACTCCTGAAGACTGGAAGATGGCCAGCATGATGCTGATTTTATAAAGAGCTCTGGGGTAATCTGGAAAACTACAGACCAGTAAGTCTGACATCAGTGCTGGGCAAAATGGTAGAAATCACTTTTTAAATCAAAATCACTGGCCATATAGACAGACACGGCTTAAAGGGGATGAGTCAACATGGATTTAACAAGGGGAAGTCTTAACTTAGCAATCTTTTAGAATTTTTTGAAGATGTAGATAAAGGTGATTCAGTTAATATAGTGTATTTGGACTTTTAGAAGGCATTTGACAAGTCCCATAAGAGACTCCTCAGGAAATTACAAAGTCATGGAATAGAAAGCAGTGTTCTATTGTGGCTTGGTAACTGGTTAAAAGACCGGAAACAGAAGCTAGGCTAAATGGTCAATTTTCCAAATGGAGAAATGTCTGAGTATTACAGGGATTGGTACTGGAACCTGTGCTATTTAACATTCATAAATGATCTGTAAAAAGGAAGGTGAACAAATTTGTAGATGACAGAAAATTATTCACATTTGTTAAAACAGCAGCAGACTGCAAGGAACTGCAAAAGGACCTTGTGAGACTGAATGGCAGATGAAATTTAATGTAGAAAAGTGCAAAGAGATCCCAACTACAGATACACAATGTTGGGTCTATATTGGAAATCATTGCCCAGGAAAAGGACCATGCAGTCCTTGTGGACAATGTGTTGAAATCCTTGACTTGGTGTGCAGCAGCAGTCAAAAAAGCAAATAGAATGTTAGGAATGATCTGAAAAGGAATGGAAAATATCATATTGCCTCTGTTTCAAGCCATAGTGCAACCACACCTTGAGTACTGTATGCAGTTCTGGTTGCCCTATTTCAGGAAGGACACAGTGGAACTAGAAAATGTGCAGAGGAGGGAGACAAAAATGATAACAGATGAAATCTCTCTCTTCTGATGAGAGGCTATGGAGGCTAGGATCATACAGACAGCATGAGACTGTGGTCCAGACAGAGTTCGGCATTTCAGATGAGTTCATTGTTCACTTAACCCCCTGAAGCAATCAAGAATGAAATGTCAGCTGATGTTGGGTTTTGTTGTCTTACTGTTTGTCATGAACTTTTTTGTCTGCACGCATTACATTTTGAGAGCAACACAAAATGTTTAAAAATTGTTTTTTTTTTGTGTTATATTTAACTCACTAGTTGGTATCTTTGCACCTCTTCAAAGGTGGACTTATGACACACACACCCCATCTAGAATGTTGACAACTTTCCCAACGCATTGTGTTGAGATTTACTTGTGCTTTAGTTTAACAGTGTTTTTTATGTGTGTCTATTTTTTGGATAATTGGCTCTGATCTGTAACATTATTTAAGAACTTTTTCCTCCACACAGCTAATATAATCATATCCCCTCTAATCATTGTTTTTGCAGCATCCCAATAATAACCCAGGAGAGATCTCACCATCACTGTTAAGCTCAAATAATTCTTCAATCTTTATATTAAGGGACTTACAGATGGCTTTGTCCTTCAGTAAACAATTGTGCAATTTCCAGCCTTTATACATAGGCATATTCACATGCAAACTACCCCTTCACCATGACTGAAGTGTGGTCAGACTAAGTGATTAGTTCAATGTATGCTGACAGAGTTGGAGTTATTACATTTTAATCCACAAATATATAACCAATCTGAGAATATGAATTTCACAGAGGAGAGAAGAAAACATTTTCAGATATCAACCAAAACTACAGTCTGCAAGAAAATCATTAAATAAAGCAGCTTGCTTTCTCTGCAACTTGCAGGTGGGGGGCCTGTCCTTTTAATGTCAGGAAAACATATTACATTAAAATTGCTCCACCATAACTAGAAAACCTTGAACAAAGGACAAGAGACCTGCAAAATAATGAGAAAGAAAGTTGATCTGATTGGTATTAGGAGGCCAAAGTAAGAAGCCATCCTACACATAAGTCCTTTAAAAAGATATTTTCCCAAGGAATTTCTTTTGACACTATTCACATGAAAGGGAAAGTTCTTAGCCAACAGGATCGGTACTCCGGATTTTGTTAGTGCTTGCTGAAGACAAACAAGATTAAACTATATAGTATGTATGCTTTTAAAGGAAAACTGCCTACCATTCTTAAAATATGATTCAAAAACTAAAAAAAAATATCATAGCATGGGCTTTGGAAAGTTCCCTAAAACATAAATCTTTTTAGAGGAGAGTTCAGATCCTTCACATTAATAGAAAAACTTAAAATCAGAAGTCAATGCCACAAAAAAATGATAGCAAACTGTATCTAAACTAATGGTTACAACATTTCGAGGTAAGAAATGTAATAAAAAAGAAATCCTAAACCCACCCAAGATAAATAGCTCAGCAGAGTTCTACCTGTGGCATCTCACTACTATATTACCTAAGACCTTTAGAACAGGAAGTCACAGATCAGCCTAATCTCCCCCCCCCCCTAAAGTAACCAGGAAAGCTAACCACCTTCCAAAACAGGCTAGATTATTGCCAGGAGAAAGAGAGAACAGAGAAAGAAATATACAAAACACTGAAAATCCAAACATCCTCCTGCAAACCCTAACCCAAACACACAAATCAATACAATCATTGACATAAGCCAAATGGCAAAACAAAAAAAAAAAAATCCCCCCCCCCCCCCCCCAAAACTGCTCAGTTCAGAAAAGACTTCCCAAATGCAACGGTTAATAAAAATTAAATAAGGTAAAAAAATTAAAGGACTGTTACTCAACATAACCATAATTATGCATATAAAGTATGAGATTCCCAAAAGGCAAGAGCAAATTATTGAGCCATAGTCCCTCTTAAGGAATTATAATTATCCATGTGCTCCATCTCCCAATCAGATTGCTCTGGAGAGAAAGTCTGTTTCTTTCTTCCATCTGTTCTGTGATGTTTTTTCAGCGACATTTCTGACCAAGTCATTCCCAAAGGAGACTCACCCATTCTTCTCTTACATTTGTCAGAGAGCTGACTAACCTATTCAGAATACTCAAGTATACTCAGATATATGATAATCAGTCTGAATTTTAATTTTTATTGCTGAATTTTAATTTTTATTGCTCAGAATGTGATTTTATCTGTCAAAATGGTGATGTATTTGGTAAAGTGTGATTATTATATACGTTTTACTTGTGTAGTAAGTTTTCCTGCTATATGTTGTGCTGGGGGAAACAGTGCCAGTAGCCAGAAGCTGTGCAGCCCATAGCTGGACATACACATTTGCCAAACTGGGGAGACAGACTATCAGAGGGTGCCATGCTAGGGGAAACTGTGGGCATCCAGAACCAGCAGTTGGCCACATAGCACAGGCCGCACAGTTGACTTGGAACATAGAGTGAGACACTACCAGCTTTTTTATTTTTTTTATAAGTTATGCAAGAGAAAGAACACAGATTTAATCTGTACATCCTCTGGGTATCAGCATTTCCAACTTGTTTCTTTAAAAGATAGCATATTGCAGTCATTTTCTAAGTATAACACCACAGTCCAAGTATCCACAACCTTTTAAAATAGGCCTCAGTGACTGTTATTGCCCCTAAGCTGTATCCTGGACTAGAAAACATATAACACTAGTTTCAATCCGGCTTGCCATTATAAAACCTAGCCGTGACACACATTTATCTGACTGAGTATGAATGCCATAACTATTTTTGTGTTACTCAGGTAGGAATAAATACTTGCCTTTCCAAAATGTGATTATTTTCAGCAAGTTCCTTAACAACACCCTCCATTTCTTCCTTTAATTTCCTCATTCTATAAAATGCAAAAATGTTTCCTTATGTTAAATTTCTGAATGCAGCATGAATAAAAATGTCTTTTACTACAAAAGAAATCATAATTCCATTTAATGACAACTATTACATATAAAAATGGGAAAATAATTAGTTTCATTCTGCAACATGGATTTTTGACTCACAAAGTGTTTTTTTTTTTTTTAATCTTCTCAGTTCATACAAACAAAGGGAAAATATGCAGGCTGAATACAGAAAAATAAAGAAAGAAAGAAAAAATGGGATAGATACTCAAAAGCTATTTAGACTGATAACTCACAAGTTATCCGTCTAAATGGGTTATAAGGCATATTGAGCCTCCTATCCGGCTATAATTTAGCTGGATATAAAAGGGGCATTTTGAGGGCGCTCCGGGGAGGGGTCCCATTATCCAGCGAATGTAGCCAAATATGAGGTATATCTGGATAAGTCAGCCACATAACTTTAGACCTGCTCGGAAGCACGAGGTCTAAATATATCCAGCCTCGTGTGGCTGGATAACTTTAGATTTAACCAGATATATTCAAAAAAGAATATATCCTTGAAAAAAACAAACAAACCACATTGTGGCCTGTCCCCCACCTCTCTCCCACCCCAGTTGCAAAGGCCCTATGGGGCCAAAACTGCCCCCCCCCCCCCCCAAAACAGGCCATTTATTGTTTAAAAAAACATTATTGGGGCTGGGAGTCTCCCCTCCACCACCCCATGCTCTTATTTCCCCCCTCAGAATTAAAAAATTACATATCACGGGCTCTGGATTCCCCCCTCCCCAAAGCCCACCCCAACCCTTTTCCCTTCTACTTTCCCACCCCGTACCTTTATCTGAAGTTGGTTTCCAGGATCATGGCAGCCTCCTACCACAATCCGAGACCGCTGCTTCTGAGGACGCTTCGGCTGTTGCTGGGCTACTACAATGGGGGGGGGGGGGGGGGTAGAATCTGGAACCCGCAATATATAATTTTTTAATTCTAAGGGAAAGCAGGAGCAGGGAATGGTGGAGGGGGGACTCCCAGTCCCAATACATTTTTTTTAAAACAATAAATGGCCTGTTTTGGGGGGGGTGGCAAGTTCGGCCCCGTAGGGCCTTTGCAACTAGGGTGGGAGGGCGTTGGGGGACAGGCCTCAATGGTTTTGGGTTTTTTTTCCCAGGGAACCTCAGTTTAAAATTATAAGGATACAGTTAGTCGGATAACTTTAAGCAAGTATATTCAGCAGGACATTTATCCTGTTGAATATACGGGACAAGTTATCTGACTAATCTTAGCCAGATAATTTGTCCACTAAATGGCCTACTGAATATTGGCCTCAATATGACTATAAAAACATGAACTGAGAAGTTATTTTCCTATTTACAGTTAAGAAAATAGCAAGACAAGTACCCTTTATTGAAAATGTGCGTGGCAACAAATGGTTTCACATACTGTTGCAGTAATAACCAGGATTACTGCTCAAGTCAACTCAAAATTTGAAGATAAAATTATGAGGAAAATTCTCTTTGGCCAGAAAGCAGACCAAGGTGGCTAGTCATCATGAAATACTTACCCTAGAGTCATTTCCACCAATGTATTTGGACTTGGGTAAATTGGATTCATTGTATGTTTTATGCCTCCTGAGGCCAACATTTTCTGTGGTACTGTTTCATGAAACTGAAATAAGCAAAAAGTGCATACAAATTAACAGCCGTTTCAGCAACAAACCATTTAATTTCACTCAAAATGAGCAACAGCTAATTGCTTTCTTCAAAAAGCTACAGTGTAGGAGAAAATTTCCATCATCTCTTCCATCCCCATCATTTGGACACCTCAAAATAGAGTATGAGTGTCCTCTTGGTTAAGTATGATAATAAAGCTTTTAATACAGTCCTGCAGAGGAGGCTAGTGAATAAAACGAGAAGCTTAGGAGTGAGTGCCAAGGTGGTGACCTGGATTGCAAACTGGTTGACTGACAGAAGACAATGTGTGATGGCAAATGGAACTTACTCTGAAGAGAGAGCGGTGTTAAGCAGAGTGCCGCAAGGATCGGTGTTGGGACAGATCCTGTTCAATATCTTTGTGAGCGACATTGCAGACGGGATAGAAGGTAAGGTTTGTCTTTTTGCGGATGATTCTAAGATCTGCAACAGAGTGGACATGCCGGAAGGAGTGGCGAGAATGAGACGGGATTTAAGGAAGCTGGAAGAGCACTCGAAGATATGGCAGCTGAGATTCAATGCCAAGAAGTGCAGAGTCATGCATATGGGGTGTGGAAATCCAAAAGAACTGTATTTGATGGGGGGGGGGGGGGAGGGGGGTGAAGGGCTGATGTGCACGGAGCAGGAGAGAGACCTTGGGGTGATAGTGTCTAACGATCTGAAGTCGGCAAAACAATGTGACAAGGTGATAGCTAAAGCAAGAAAAATGCTGGGCTGCATAGAGAGAGGAATATCTAGTAAGAGAAAGGAAGTGATTATTCCCTTGTACAGGGCCTTGGTGAGGCCTCACCTGGAGTACTGTGTTCAGTTCTGGAGACTGTATCTCAAAAGGGACAGAGACAGGATGGAGGTGGTCCAGAGAAGGGTGACCAAAAAGGTGGATGGTCTTCATAAAATGACTTATGAGGAGAGATTGAAGAACTTAAATATGTACACCCTGGAGGAGAGGAGGAGCAGGGGTGATATGATACAGACTTTCAGATACTTGAAAGGTTTTAATGATCCATGGTCAATAACAAACCTTTTACGTTGGAAAAAAATCAGTAGAACAAGGGGTTACAATTTGAAGCTCCAGGGAGGAAGACTCAGAACCAATGTCAGGAAGTATTTCAAGGAGAGGGTGGTGGATGCCTGGAATGCCCTTCCGGAGGAAGTGGTGAAGACTAAAACAGTGAAGGATTTCAAAGGGGCATGGGATAAACACTGTGGATCCATAAAGGCTAGAGGATAGGAATGAAGAAAAGAGCCATGGGGGTGGAGTACTGGAGTGGAGGCTACTACCTGGTGATTACTACCCTTAATAAGCCTTCACACGGTTAATGCAACTCCAACATTGCTCTCTGCTTCAATGGCAAGGGGACATGTGGAAAAGAGGATTTGCATTCAGACAACAACCAACAAGGACTGAACTTCACAATCTGGGTAAATAAATAAGCGTGGGGGTAGCTTTCTTATTACGGCGGTTAATATCCTAAACCAATTAAGCCTGAAACATCACTTTGAATGCATATATAGCATTGCTCTTTGCTTCAACGGCAGGGAGAAATGAGGAAAACAGGATTTACATTCAGACATCCATCAAGGCATTGGTCTGTACAGTCTGGGTAAACAAGCGTCAGGGTAACTTGCTTGATGCGGCGGTTACTACCCTTAACCATTAAGCCTTATGCTCACCTTTGATGCAACTCCAACATTACTCTCTGCATCAATGACAGGGGGTGGCAGGAAATTTGAATCAAACAGTTACCAACAAGGGCCCTGAACTTGGTGGTTGATGGAAAATAAGTATGGGAAAATAAGTGTGGGAGCTTGCTGGGCAGACTGGATGGGCCGATGTCATTTCTATGTTTCTATGTAGATACAGTAGCTATTAAGGCCAATTTTGGAACTGCATATTCTCTTACAACAACAAAATAAGTTGTCATTTTCTGTAATAGGAGGGTCAAAGGAGTCCTATCTGGTCAAAATGCATTCTTTCCTTTGTGCCCATTGCTCAGTTTCTTATCGGCACACCTTACATATAACATATACATACCACTCCCATACATACTATATAATTGTATTGCTTTCATTTTAAAATTGAGTAGTCTAAAAATTGTAATACTCTGCATAATATGCAAGATGTTAAGTTCTTAAAGAAGAACAATTGTACCTGGATAAAAATACTAATAGACAAAATGCCTGACACACACAGCCAACAAACAATGTGATTTCAAAGCACCCCAGTGGTGCCTCAAACCTCTACTATGCCTGTCCAAGACCCTCTAGTGATATGAGTGGTACAGCACCCTGATAAGCCCAGAAGTGTATTTGAGAAAAGGCAGGTTGTTGTTTTTTTAATTAAAATGTTTTTCCATAAAAGTATACAATGCTATGAATACCTGTAGGGGTAATCCAGCAAACAAGCAAAAGTCTAGTGAGGTGAAGTGATATATTACAGACTGCTTTAAGAAACTTGCAGCTTTTTAGCAGTCTACCAACACCAATACAAAAATGCATGGTTCTACATAACTGATTATTTCTATCAAGGTTGGATTTACAATATAGGTGCTCACAGGTAATTGTGGGGGCCCCCTGGAATCATTAAAGAGTATGGGTTGGGGGGGGGTTAGTCCCTTCCCACTAGAAATAATGGAGGGTGCGAGACAGAGGGGAGTTGCCCCCAAAAATCATTATGGGGGAAGGAGGCTGTATCTTTCCTCCCAGAAATAAAAGGATACAGGGCCCCTGCCCAGGTGTTACCCTTTCCCCTTGCTTTCCCACTGCGCGTCTCCCCTCACCTCAAGGCCTGCAACCTTTTCCAAGTCCTGGCCCATCGGTACTGCAGCAAGAACTTCCCCTAGACAAATGTGGGGCCTTTTGCATCGGCGCCTGCATGCTTCCAGCAGTCCCCGAAAGCGCTCCACCCCCCCTGCTACAACTCGGGTTTCCTATTACCAGAGCAATCCGTGCAAGAAACTGAGTCCCGTGGGACCTGCTGCGAGCATGCACGTGCTGGTGCAAAGTCCCTGTGTTTGTTTAGAGGAAGTTCTTGTTGCCACAGAGAGGAGACCTGAAAAAATAAATGGTTGCAGGCCTGGATGGCGGCAGCAGCATTGGCAATGCTCTGGGAATATCAAAATTGCTTATGCCTAATTCCAGGGCTGATTTCTATACAAATCCATGTTGCAGTTTAAAGATGCTTTAAGAACAGAAAAATATTTTAAAAACATTCCAGAGCTCCAAAGATTGGATTTTGGCACTAATAAAATACTAAAGCTAACATATATTCTTGTTGGATACATCATTTGTATATTGCTCTGGACATTGAGAAGAATTCACATGTGACCTAGCATCTTGTTGTACTTTATTGTTGAAATAGATAAAGGAGCTCAGAATCTGCACGTTCCATGATATTAATACTTGTTTTACATTGAAAAGCAAAACGAACTATTTCCAAAGAAAGTTGCCAGTTTTCTTGTAAAGCTATCTTGATCAAAGGTTCTGTTCAGAGTTCATGAGCAGCATTTTAAGAAGTTTACATGCTGCATATCTACAGCAGTTTTACCTCATTTGTAAAATCTTGGTACTTGGACACTTCTTCTTCAACATCAAAGCACTGACTAGTGACAGCCAGCAACTGTTTCCTTAAATGAAGCATCTTTCTGAAGGTAAAAAAAATAAAACACAGATTTGCATGTCATCCGTCGTGTTGCTCTAGAAAATCAAGAAGTTCTCCTACATCAGTGGTTCTCAACCCTGTCCTGGGGACCCCCCCAGCCAGTCGGGTTTTCAGGATATCCACAATGAATATGCATGAGAGAAAATTTGCATGTTATGGAGGCAGTGCAAGCAAGTTTTCTCTCATGCATATTCATTGTGGATATCCTGAAAACCTGACTGGGGGGGGGGTCCCCAGGACAGGGTTGAGAACCACTGTCCTACATGATACTTCTGGTTAACTTCATCTCCAGCATCCATTGACATACCTTATCCAGTCCTCTGCCTTACTCAGAAACGTCTCATACTTAGTGACACATTCATCCTTGAACAGGGACAAAGCTTTAGTTGCATGTAAATACAGCTTCTGCCTGTAATGCAGAGAAATATTTAGCACAGTATTCTGACACACCACACAGTCATGCATTTTATTTTGTTAAAAATCTAAATGAACCTTACAACCACTTACCATAGGGGACTGTGAGTTGGGAAACCATATCCATGTTATAAATCAGACCTTTGTTTTCAACATGGTGCTGGTAACCAGTTCCAACAGTAATGTCAGAGGGGAGCTGGGCTTCTGCTGTCACTGCAAGAATGCTGCTCTGTGCATAGAACTGCAGGAATTTCATGCCTGCAGTAACACTGAAGTCAGGTTCCCACTCCTGCAGTAAATACAGGATATTGCAAAAATATAAATAAATATTTCCCAAATCAGGGTCTCCTATGGTGACTGCAGTATTCATTTACAGTAATATTCTTTAAATAAAATCTGTGTGGACACATTTTGAACATCTAAGAGGAGCTGTGCTTAACAGAGAACAGTATGATTGCCAATGGCTTTCTGGAGTACTTAACCCGAAATTAGGGATATGCGAGGCAATTCTGTCAGCAGTTTACAGTTGCAAGTTGTTTTTGCATTAATCAGAATAGTAATGGTATATTTCTGAAGATGGGGGGACAGAAGGATTGGTAAGCAGCACTGTGAGACTGGGGAGGTTCATTAACTGAAAATGGCACCAGAGTTTCTTCTCTGTGGAACCTGAACAGGCACACCCCAGGTTGAGTAGGGGAGGTAATGGGGGTTGTGGTCCCTTGGAGCATATGGGGGGATTTTGTGTTAAAATGGATGTGTGTGATATTTGGGTGGTTGGGGCAGTATGTATGCAAGTGTGAATGGGGGAATATGAGTTGGGTCTAGAGAGAGAGATACATAGGTCAGCATGGAAATATACTGGACAAGGGCTAATCAGTTTAGAGAAGAGACAACTGAGGGAGGATATGATAGAAGTCTACAAAATAATGAAAGGACATGAACAAGTTAATGTAAATTGGTTATTTACTCTCTCAGATAATAGAAGGACCAAGGGGCATTCCATGAAGTTAGCAAGTAGCTCATTTAAAACAAATCGAAGACAATTCTTTTTCACTCAGCACATAGTTAAGCTCTGGAATTCACTGCCAGAGGATGTGGTTTCAGCAGTTAGTGTAACTGGGTTTAAAAGAGGTTTGGATAAGTTCCTAGAGGAAAAATCCATAAACTGCTATTACGGTAATTAATACGCAATAGGCATTCTGGAGATATTTGTAAGATGCTGTACAGCCTATTTTGATAGTCTGCATGTTTTTGCAAATTTGGATAACAGAATTCGGTTAATGTAAATGTCTGCATGTTGAATGTAGATGGCATACACCACCCAATTAAACAAAAGGAACTGCTAAATATGATTCATAAGAAAAAGACTCATATTGCTATACTCCAAGAAATGCATCTGACTAAAGATGAACACCTTAAACTGAAGAGAGATTGGGTGAGGCAATGTTTTTTCTCGTTTTATTTCTGCAGGCAGAGTGGGGTGATAACACTAATTCATAAACAAACACCCTTTCAGCTGGAACATCAGATCTATGATGAAGAAGACAGGTGCATTAGAGTCTTGGGCAGTTTATATGGCCAATGCCTGGGTTTTTGTATTATATGCCCCAAATGTTTATTCTCATGACTTTTTCAGAGAGCTGTTATCTGTGTTTTCTGAAGTATAGATTGAATATGGGGGACAATTTCATATAACGCTCAATGAAGACGTCTGAAAAACTCCACCTGCTGTAATTAGAGCATGTAACCAATGACAGAATAACACACAGATTAGCCTAGAAACATTCTGAAATCCAAATAAGCATTGTCCTAATGGTGAGACAGACTGTAATTTGAATATCCATTTCTGTTCAAGTTATAACAGTGCGCTGTTTAAGTCTTTGCCGCGCCAGTGAGCAGATAATTGGCCTCTTACACAAAACTGTAAATCATCAAAAACATGAAGCTTTTCATTGCAATGTGCGACTAAAGGTGCATTTGGACAATGATGTAATAAACTGGAACGATGTTTAATCAAGCGGGTTTTAATCATCTGCTTTCATTTTGTTACAAGTTTTGTATGCTTGACCAGATTTTGTTGAAATTGGTAAATTTAGACCCATTTTTTCTTTTGCTTTGCTCTGTGTGGACCCTGAACGGGCACACGAGTAGGGGGAGGTAATGGGGGCAGCGTCATTTCAGTTTCTTTGGGTGGGGAGACATTGGTGCGGGACAGAGGTAGCTAAGGAGGGACCTACTGATTCCTCTCATTCAAAGAAATCGCTAGACTTGTGAAGCTACCCCCAAGCCCAATGGATATGCTGGGGGTGAGGACCCAGATCTTGCCCAGCCAGCAGACAAAGCCTCAGAGAGTGGAGCACTGGTCTGTTGGGGCCTGGACCCCCGAGGAGCTCACAATCAAAACCACCATTAGAGCAGACAGAACTAACATCAGGACCGAGCTTCTGGGCAGCTGTAGGTCCCTCCAGCACTGGCTTGGTACTGGTCTGCACTAACACGGATGCCCTCGCTGCAGAAGCACCAATGTGATGCAGTGTTCTGTCCAAGGCCTGCTGGATCTTCCTTTCTAGCTCCTTCTTGAAGACTGCTGATAACTGTAGGAGCAGGGGCAGACAGTTTACTTTCTAGCTGGGGGAGATTGGAGCCTCATGGAAAATGTCTGGACCAGAGTGGAAGGGGAAAAAGAAGATGCTCTGAAGGAAAAAGGGGGGGAGGGGAAGGAAGGAAGACCCACATGGGAAAAGTGTGTGTATGTGTATGTGTGGGTGGTGCCTGATGAGGAAAAGAGAGAGAAGGATGTCCTGTTGGAGAACTGATGGAGATGGAGGGGAGCTGATGTGGAAGGGGGGAGAGAGCAAAAATGTTATGTAAAGGAGGTCTTCATAAATGGCTACCACTGCTATTGTGATTGCAGTCGGTGCTTATTTGTAATCATGGACCTCACAAATAATTATACAAATGATCCTCTCCCTGCCCATTATCCCTCCTACCAGCAGGAGGTATAAGAGAGCAGAGCTCTTACTTGCAGTTGCTTCTTTTGCTGGCTGTCACCTGACATCTGAATGTGCAGGTCATGTGCACTGAGACTGCGATGTCAGATGGAAGCTGGCAGAGGAAGGAGGCAGCAGCAGCAGGTAAGAAGTGTCAGCTATTCCCCTGCTGCCTGAGGGTGGAGAGAAAGAAGGATTACATAGGGGGTGGGAAGAGAAGCATGGGAAGGGGTGGAGAGGTTGGCACCAGTGTGCAAACTGTAGGGAAAGAGAGGAAAGCAGGCAACAGTGGTGAGGATGGTGAATGGAAAGAAGGCACAAATGAATGAGGGGAGAGAAACGCGTGGAGGGGAAAGGCACCAGTATGTGTGCTGAAGGGGGAGAGCGAGAAAAAAGCACTAGTGTTTGGGGATAATGGGAGGGGCGGCAGCCAAAAGAGAAACATATGAATGGAGATAAGGGCGGAGATATATGAGAGAGGCACCAGAGGGAGCGTTGAAAATGCCCTAGGTGTTTTTTTTTTGGGGGGGGGGGGGGGGGGGGGGCAGGCACAGGGAGAAGAGAGAGGCACGAGTGTCACATGTTAATTGGGCCCACAGCTCCCTAGTCAGCCCTGACAATTATATGTTCCCATTCCAGGAGCTGATTTACTGACAAAGGAAGAGATAACAGAAGACTGATGTTAAGGCTATAAATCTGTTTCCATCTATAATAATAACTATAGTATAAAAAGTGCCATTTTCATGAATTTATATTATAACATATCAAAAATCAACACCTTCACCTTATACAAATATTCCTTTTCCACTTATAATTTGGGCACTTACTTATCAAATTTATGGATTTGTTCTTCATTATAAGGAAGTCCTAGAAGATAAATAGTTATAGATATAAATATCTTTAATAAAGCAACTGAGAAACAATAAACAAGCAATGCTTTAATGTATTGTAAAAGTGTTTTGTTGTTTTGTGTATTTTACATATGTATTTTAAATTGTGTGTTTTATGATGTAGTGATGTTTTATATTGATTGATCCATGCTTTTAGTTTACTTATGTGCTTATAAATGTATTATTTGTAATCTGCTTAGAATTCTAGATATAGAGGACTACACAGTTTCCAATAAAAATAAATAAAATAAATATTGGGCTAAGACCAAGGAATAACATTTAGTTGTTCAGTGCAGTATTACCATTCTAAAATAATCTGTTTATCTGAGTTTAGCTGCTTTAAATCTAATTAATTTATTATAGCAATAAAGTTAAAATTGATTGCTTGTTAATGAAATATAAAATTAACACACTGGGTTTGTGGCATGTTAATGTTTTTCTTTCATCATTTATAATCCACAGAAACAAAACAATAAAAAGCAAAAACTTACTGCGTTCTGCTTTGTCTTTTTTGAACTGAAGATAGATGTCTGTAATAGAAGTCAGCAGGACCTGTAGCTTCTGTACACTGTTGGGAGAAGAGCCGGAAACAGGGTTTTATAACTGCACCACCTGCATGCAGATGTACAATTAAACTCACCAAGAAAACTGGATGGTAGTCATTTCAGTGAGTGAAAGTTCTGCCCCATGTTTATTGCTGTGGGCCAAAAGTGGATTGGAAAAAGGCATGCTTTAAATTTTTCTTGCAAAGTTGGGCTTAATGTTCAAAACTTGACCAGGAAAGCAAAAAATAATTTTATAGTTTCATCAATCGTGTATTTAGTTCAGTGAAACAAAACACTTTTTTTTTTTTAATTCCATAGTATATGAAAGATCATTTTCCTTATGATACCACATTCCATTTTTATGTAGCAATCTTTACGCTTCTTTTGGTTAAGGGCAAAGCCTTTATTTGTACATTTGAAAGAAACATTTTGCTACAATAATTAGCAGTTCTACAATTTCTCCCCAAAGCCTGTCCAACAATTAATGTAGAGCAAATACATTAATACATATTATAAAGCTTGACCTTTATTGTGTAAAGCATAATCAGACTCGCACTTCAGGACACTGTTCACAATATTCACCAGCCCTAGTGCAGTAAAAGCTAACTGGGAAACTTTACTCCGTTATCTTTTTCCATCTATTCAGCAGCCCTTATCCAGTTAAAAGTGCTGCTGAATATCTGACTGGCTGGTCAAAATATAACTGTCTAGATTTACAAACTTACAGCCTTCATTTACTAATCTAAGGTAGATAAAAGCTATTATTTTGTGATATTAATGGTAAATATTTTGCAGTAATAGCTAATCTGCACTGTAGCATTCAGAAAACCAAAGAGGTATGGTTAAAAAAAAAAAAAATCACATGAAGGAAAAAATATACTGCTTCACGCAATATTTCTCTGTAAAAATAAACTTCCTGTGCTTACTCTTGAGGCTGGTTAGATGCTGGAGGAAAGAGTGAGAGAGGGCCTTTAGAGATAGAGGAGAGGCTAGAATTCAATTATATGAGTGCTTTGTCCTGTCTTTTCTGGTTTTCCTTGTGTTATTACCTTTTCTATTGTCTGTAGTCTATTTTTGAGTGAAAGAAGAGTGTGTGTGTTTGTTGCATTTGTCTTGTCTGTCTTCCTGTCCTTATTTGTTTAGACTGTGAAAGAGCAAACTGAATGTGAATGCTAGAGGTGAGGATGACGAGTGGCAGGGTGTGACAGGCATGTGACTGGGGTGAATGAAGAAAGGAGAGAATGGAGAGGTGAGTAGGCCAGGAGCAGGCCGAGGAGGAGGAAGGCTGGAGTGCTAGTGGGGCCAGAGGTAGCTGTGGGCCAGAGATAGCAGGAGGAGAGAGATGACGAGGGGAAAGAAGGAGAGTGAAGAAGGTGGAAGAAGGCAGGAAAGGGCAAGACTGCTGAGGAAGCACAGGGGAGGAGATTACTCAGAGGAGAAGCAGGGGAGGGTGGAGAGGAAGGTCAGGGAGATGGGAGTGTGCAGGAGTCAGGAACTGACCCCACCCCACTCTAAGTGGCAAACCGACCAGGTGGCAGTGGCACTGAAGGCAGGCAGAGGCTGCATGCCTACAAGTTCTCCCATGATGAAAATGACATGCTAATTGAAGGAGTCCTGGAAACCTATGACCAGCTCTTTAGCCAGCAGGATCTGGAATAGGCTGCTCTAGATTTCCAGTGGGAGTGGAGGGAGATGAAGAGCAGGTGGTCTACAGATTTTGCAACCTTAAGGCCAGCCTTAAGATCAAGATCACCTGCATAGACAGATATGAGAGGGAGACCAGAGGATGATCCCCTTGCCCCATAACCCTGACAGCAATGGAACAGCACCTCAAGATAAACTGAGATCAGATGTCTTTGAGATAGAAGCAATGGATTTGGATACAGCAGATGAAGAAATAGAAACATATAGAAATGACGGCAGAAGAAGACCAAACGGCCCATCCAGTCTGCCCAGCAAGCTATGTACATGTTTTTCTCATACTTATCAAATGGCAGGTAAGCCCTTTGGGAGACATGAAGGAGGGTACAGAAGGGTTGATACCAAGCAATTATATGTTCACCTTGCAGATTAGAAAAATGATCATGTTATATTATACATAAGAACATAAGAAATTGCCATGCTGGGTCAGACCAAGGATCCATCAAGCTCAGCATCTTGTTTCCAACAGAGGCCAAACCAGGCCACAAGAACCTGGCAATTACCAAACACCAAGAAGATCCCACGCTACTGATACAATTAATAGCAGTGGCTATTCCCTAAGTAAACTTGATTAATAGCAGTTAATGGACTTCTCCTCCAAGAACTTATCCAAACCTTTTTTGAACCCAGCTACACTAACTGCACTAACCACATCTGCTGGCAACAAATTCCAGAGCTTAATTGTGCATCAAGTCTAAAGCATGATCTACTTCATTCATAAGCTCTTCTGCTTCCTTTCACAGAACCAGAACCTGGCAGGCTACACAGGAGACAAGGACATAGGAACATCATGAACCGCTAGGAGGAGGCAGCCAGCAGGAGACAGAGCCAAAGGAGCCGGATCTAGGTGAGCTTGCATTCACCAGGTTGACAGATCTAAGCCGGGAGGCAGAAATAGAAACCACAATCACTGCAATCTATGCACCATACCATGTGCAGGAGGAACAGATGGGGGCTATTGCACAGCCTTCAACTGAAGAAACAGATTGCTCTATGCCAGAGTCCACGTTGGCTATATAACCAGCTTATGCTGAACCACAGGCAACCCCACAGCAGCCAGAAGATACAATAGCCAGGATACAGGAAGACCTCCTTCTGTAAGGCATCACAATCTACTGTGAGATGAGATGCATACAAAGGGAGATGCAACTACTGCATAAGGCCCAGCAGCAGCAAATGCTGACACTATCCCAGTGCCTCAACAGTCTCACAGTGATAGAGAATAACTTAAATATATCACTTGCATTGGCAGTAACAAATCTGAACACTAGCCTCCTGCAGTCAATATAAGCTTTACAGCAGGCAGCTCCCTGCCCAGCATCCACAGTGACCACACTCAGGAGTAGTCCCAGGCTTGGCAGAGGAGCCCCCAACAAAAGGACCAGATGAGATCCCCAAAAAAGCCCGCCGAAGAAGGACCTTAGAAGACACCTTTGCTGTTGCCATTAAGGGAATATTGTGGACTCAAGGATTGCTCTTAAGGGAAAAGATGATTCCCCCCTGAAGCAGGACTGTGGGGTTCGAAACGCGATCGTGTCGGGACTTTACTATGAGCTAAGTACCGCAATTTTGCTGATTTTCATGAAAGTAATGCTATAAGTAAATTTTCAATTGAGATATTTTGAGTTCCCATGGCAATATGGACTTATTTTAGTGAATTATAAAATAAAAAAAAATAGTTTAAAGATATAATAATAAAGTAATGTGACCTTTCCATGGTGGGTCTGATTGATATACAGACTCGTTGCATATTGGTCCTACAAAACCATTGTGTGTATGTAGCGCATTATAATCATAAAAAGATTGACCAGGAAACCAGTTGTTTATATATTTTGTACTTGTACTTAAGGTTTCTGGAGTACAGTGTGTTAGGGCCGATTTTGTTGTGAAGATTCTCTATGCCAGGATGATGGATGGAAAGCTGTCTGTTGGGCCTCCTCTGGTTGAAGATTCTCTGTGCCAGGGTAAAGGATATCTACCCTAAAGTGATACCAACAGCATCTGAAAGACTGGTGGAGTGTGCTGCCATCAGGTCACTGATGGATGTGGCCAGGCATGCTGATTGTAGTTCTACTGCTGACGAAGCTGATGGGGTTGTTCATGAAGCTGTGCATGCTGTGCACTATTACAGCCTCAAAATGTCTTCCTTCACAGTAAGCAGACCTCTACAGATCTTGTAACAGTGGTAGTACTCTGCAGAAAGTAAGCATCTGTTTGGTGTCCTGCATCTGTTCTCTGATCTTTAGTTTCCGGAATCCAGCGTCTAGCCTTTGGCCTCTGGTTCTCAAGTCTCCAGTATTCTTTTTTATTTATTTATTTTTATTTATGAATTTTCAAAATTTATAACAAGGAACAACCTTGCAAGGAAAATACAGAAACAAAATAATATACAGGAAATTTACATACATTCCCTTATGCATATAATACTTTACAAAATATGATCTCTATAGTTTTTTCATTGGAAATTTAGAGGGGAGGAGAAAGGAAAATCAAAGGAGAATTTTAGGCAATACAAATTACAAATTTACAGGCTTGCAAAACTCTGCATTTTTTTCCCCCCCGATTAACATAATTTATGTCCCCCCATCCAAGAACTGTCTCAACTGTTCGGGCATTTAAAAAAATATATGTATTCCCAGCTGATTTTACAAAACATTTACAAGTGAAACGTAATAGGAAACTCGCTTCCTTGGCCAAAACCTCAGGGCGCATAGCTATAAACATTTTCCTTCGTTGTTGAATGGACCTTGAGAGGTCTGGAAAGACCCTTACTACTCCACCCATAAATGCATTATTTATATTCTTGAAATAAGCTTTCATCAACTGTCCCATTTCCGATTCGGTGAAAAATGTGACAAATAGAGTAGCCCTAAGACTTCCATGTTTGAATTTTCCAGATATTTTGTTAAGTTCACAAATTCATCTCTGGTTTCTCCAGATGTAATCTGAGGATTATTCTTTCTAAGTGGTAGAAAGAATATTTTCTTTACCGACAGCACCATCTCTGTTGAAATCTTTAGGGACTCAGTCACATATCGTTTAAAAGTCATTAGAATTGATTCTCCTAATACTTTGCCTCCAGTATTCTACATCTGGTCTTCAGTCTCCAGCCTCTAGTATCTGGACTCCTTTCTCCAGTCTGAGGCATCTGATCTCAGATATCCTGTCTTCAATCTTACACATTTGGTCTCCAGTCTCCTTGCTGTCTTCTCAGGCATTTAGTCTCATGTCTCCAGCCTCCTCCACCTGGCCTCATATCTATGGTCTGTTGCATCTGCTTCTTTGTTAGCTCTTGTCATTTGAAAATGATATCTCTTATGCATCTTCCTACATAGCCACCAGCTCTTGGCTGGCTGCCCCACAGCTCTAGACTGTCTTGGAGTATTTCATTCTCAGCTGCCTGCCCACACTTCTGAACCACATAGGGTATTTTACTCTTGTCTGCCTGCAGCATCTGTAGACTGTATTAGAGCGTTTCACTCTTGGCTGCCTGCCCCACACCTATAGACTAACTTGACGGACTTTACAGTGCTTTGATATACCATCATCTGGTAATGGAGCCAGTGCTCTATGAAGGTGGGTTGCCACTTTCACTTATTTTGTTCTGCTCTTTTTATTCATCTGTGTGCTTGCAATATAACCTTTTATCCGGGGCAGTTCTATCGTTAGGCAAGGCAGCTGCCTCGGGTGGCAAAAAGTGCCCCCCCCAACAAAACATTCTTGTATAGCTGCCTTAAGATTCCAAAGAGAGGCCGCAGTGGACCCTCCTGCTGCAGCCCAAAAAGAGAGGCCCAGCCGGGTTGCGGTAGAACCCATCCTGCCACAGCCTGGAGAGAGAGAACCGGCAGGACCAGAGTGAACCTATCCCACCACAACCCGAAGAAAGAGGCTTGGCAGGACCGCGGCAGACCCAATCCCGCCACAGCCTGAAGAGAGGAGGAGGCCTTGAGAATGTGTGTGTGAGAGTAAGTTAGAGGATGTGTGTGAGAGAGCCTGTTTGCATGTGTGTCTGAGAGAGGGGATGTGAGTGCCTGTGTATGTATGTGAGTGAGCAAGCCTGTCTGTAGGCGTGTGTGAAAGAACTTATATGCATGTGTGTGCATGGATCTATGCATATGTGTGTGAGTCTATATGCATGTGTGTGAGTCTATATGCGTGTGTGTGTGAATGAGTGAGTCTATATGCATGCTTGTATGACTGAGTGTGTTTGTGAGGGTTGTTAAGCGCCATGCCATTTTTTTATGACGCTTTATGGCCAGGGAGACTATAACACTTAGATTTTAGTATAAAGCATAATTTTTTCATTATTCAGTATAAGTATTCTTGGGAGATGCTGATGCCATGCCTCTGACATACAGACCACCAGCATCTCATCCTATGCAGGAAGTGATCCTTCTTTTATAGATAACTTTCAATATTGAACAAGGGTAGAAGATTCTAGAGAGTTGTGTGACTGCCCAAGGAATCATTTACATAAGTTGTCATGTCAACAGCATGATAAGATCATCCCTAGCTACCCCTGATTACTTTTTTCCAGGTGTGGCCCATTTACCATCACTCTCGAGATAGTCCTTTGTTCTGTTAAAATCTTACTGGTCAGGGCAATTAACACATCTGTGGCTGTGTTTATAGAAACTCCTGAGAATAGTGCCTGAAGCTCCCGCCGTTGGTTTCTTCTTTGTGACCCTATGAATAGGCATCACCTTTCTGGAGCCAGCTTTGACTGCAAGCCTGTCCCATTGTCCTGAGAAAACTGCAAGTCATTCTTAAGAAGTCACTTAGAGTTCATATAGCCAGACAGGCTGAGGATTCTGGGACATTTTCCTTTCAGGCACACATGTCATTTCCCTCTTGTGCCACTTACAAATGGCAAGAGTGGCACACCCAAGTACCAGAGGTGAAGACACAATCGTGAGAAGTGATTATGGCAAATGGGCTGAAGTATGTAGGCTAACAACTAACCTAGTGTGTGTGTTGTGATCCCTCTAGATCCCCACTAAAGTAAATGAAACTCATAGATAGCCAATCAATATCTAATTAACAAATTATAGCAGTATGACTAAGTTTCACTAGGTATCCATTAGCTCTATAATGGAGCTGCAAGAATGGCTGCATTATAAAGAAAAGAAAACCTATCATAGCAAGACTACAGATGTTATCTTTCAGAGTCAGGTGATTGAATGGCGTAACAAGTGTAAGATTAGAAAGAACAAAGAGAAACCAGTATGACAGTATTATTTTTCTCTTATAATACTATGTATACTGGACGAGTCTCTGCAAGGAGTACTGCTATTATAAAAGACACCCCAGGATAATATTCATTAAAATGGTAAACAATGATATATTAGGTAAGGTTAGGAGCAGGGAGACTATAATGTAAAAGGCCAGCAATGTGAATACCATAAAAGTAGGCTCTTAACAGGGTTTGCGTGTATGTGAGGGTTTGCATGCTTGTGTGTCTGTCAAACAGATCCTACATGCATGTATGTTGTAAAGCTCCTTACCTCCAGACCCTCCTGGCATAGCTTCCCACATGGTGCTGTATCCTAGGGCCTAGTAAAAACCATCTGCCAGCCCTGGATTAATCATTAAGCAAAATAAGCATGCCATACTGGTCTGACCCAGTATGGCATTTTCTTATGTTCTTATAGGGTACCAAGGGAAGGGGGGGCACCACAGACTGTTGAAAATTTGCATTTTTTCTGTTGCTCCCTAGTTATAAGTTAATAATTTGATTATATTGCTTTACTGCTATTTAGTGTTAAATAAATACACATTTTTTTTAAAGTTTATATTTAATATAGTTGTGGGGTCTGACTTGTAAAAAAAAAAATGGAATTTTTAATCTATTTCACCTTCAGCACTTATTGAGTCAAAGTCTTGTCAGTTAAGCAATGGAAGGGCCAAGGGGGCACCATTGTTGGGCTGCGCTTAAGGCATCAGGGGGCCTTAATCTGGCCTTGCTACCTGCACTTCCTGAAGCCCTTTTATAGGCCAGGCAGCCAGCACTTTCTGGGAGTGCTGTCATCTCTGCTCTAGTATAAAAGGAAGTTCAGCAGAGCAACCCAGTGCTTCAGCAATAGATCTGCTGTTCTCTTGCCTGCAGTGCTAGTTGCTTTGTGTTCCTATCTTATTCCTACCTTACCATGTTCCAGTTCTCCTGCCATTATTCCTACCTTGTCGTGTGCCAGTCTTCCCGTTCTGTCCTGCCCTCCTACCTTGTCTGTGTCTCCCTGGTCTTCATCTCCTTGGGTTTGATCTTTAGTTGCTGACCTCAGACTGGACATTGACTTTACCTTGCCTGGACTTTGACTATGCCTTGCCTGCCTTGTCCTTGGACCAGACATCAACCCTGCTTTGTCTGCTACCTGCCGTGACCCTTGCCTGGAATCTGAATACGCCTTCACCTGCTGCTTGCCTTGCCTTTGGACCAAACACTGACTATGTCTTTGCCTGCTGCCTGCCACGACCCTGGCTTGATCTCTAACCACTCCCACTCTGCCACTGGCCT
Source organism: Rhinatrema bivittatum (assembly GCF_901001135.1). Lineage (NCBI taxonomy): Eukaryota > Metazoa > Chordata > Amphibia > Gymnophiona > Rhinatrematidae > Rhinatrema > Rhinatrema bivittatum. Next base: position 126,220,554 of record NC_042623.1, read on the forward strand.
GCAGACTGGCACAGGGGACAGAGCCACCTTGCAATACTCTCTCCTCACACTGGCTCAAGGGTTGTGTGCGTGAGTGTGTGTGCGTACATGTGTGCAAAGTTGAAGACGCCCCTCCTTTGCATAAAGCAGAGTTGCTTACTTGAAACATGTGTTCTCCTAAAACAGCAGGATGTTAGTCCTCACACATGGGTGACACCATCGGATGGCAATGGCAACTCCCAACCTATTCCTATCAAAAGAAATAAAAAGTTGGGTGGACTGTCTATGGACTTCTGTCCACTCCAGATAGAAGGTTAAGGCTCTCTTGCAATCCAATCTGTTCAGGCTCTTATGCTTTGGTGCAAATGGGGCCTGGGGAAAAATGTTGGTAGGATGATTGACTGGTTAAGATGGAAATCCATCACCACCTTAGGCAGGAACTTAGGGTGCATATGCAAAACCACCCTGTCATGATAAAACTTAGTATAAGGTGGATAAGTCACTAAGGCCTAGAGTTTGCTGACCCTGTGTGCTGAAGTGACCGCCACCAAAACTATGACCTTCCACGTCAGGTACTTCAGGTCAAAGTGCGCAGCAGCTCAAAAGGAGCTTTCATCAGCTGAGCTAGCACCACGTTGAGGTCGCAAGACACAGCGGGAGGCCTGGGGGGGGGGGGGGCTTCAATTGAAGCAGGCCCTGCATGAAATGTACAACTATAGGTTGAACAGAGATGGGCGTACCATCTACACCTTGGTGGTATGTGTCAACTGCACTGAGATAAACTCTAATGAAGTTGGTTTTTAAGCCAGTATCTGACAGGTGTAGAAGGTAGTTAAACAGTTTTTATGTGGAGCAGGAGAACGGATCTAAGGCCTTCTGCTCACACCACACAGAAAACCTCCTCCACTTCAGTTCATAGGACTTTCTAGTGGAAGTCTTCTTGGAAGCTATCAGGACCCGAGAGACATCCTCAGAAAGATTGAGGGGTTGCAGAATTAACCTCTCAACATCCAAGTTGTGAGCGACAGGGCCTGGAGTTTGGGATGTTGTAGCCTTCCCCGATCTTGTGCAATGAGATCTGGGGAAGTTCCCAGACTCATCGATTTCCAGAAGGACAACTCCCAGAGAAGTGAAAACCAGATCTGTCTCGGCTAATGAAGGGCTATGAGGATCATAGTCCCTCGGTCCTTTCGAAGCTTCAAAAGAGTCTTCGTCACCAGAGGAATTGGAAGATACGCGTACAGAAGACCCTTGCCCCAATGGCGGGCAAAGATGTCTGAGGCTGGATTCCCGTCTGAACTGTACAGGGAGCAGATCTGGGCTAGCTTCCTGTTGCAGGGAGAAGTGAACAACTCCATCACTGGGTTCCCCCAGAGGTGGAAAATCCGGTTCACTACCCGCTGGTCCAGTGACCACGCGAGGGGTCTGAAGGCACGAGTCTATCCGCTACCATGTTCTCCATTCCAGCAAAGTATATGGCCCTGAGAACCATCCCGTGGTACAGCCCCAGGTCCAAATATGGACTGCTTCCTGACACAGGAGGTATGAGCCTGTGCCTCCTTGCTTGTTGACATACCACATTACAACTTAGTTGTCTGTCTGGATCAGAATGATTTTGTTGGACAGCCAATCTCTGAAAGCTCCTGATCGCCAGGAGCAAGTTGATCTGACACTGCTTCCTGGGTGAGGAAGCCCTGGGTGAGGAGCCCCTCTACATGAGCTCCCTATCCCAAAGTGGATGCCTCTGTGGTAAAGACAATTTGGGTGGGGGAATTTTGGTAGGATATTCCCTGCTCCAAATCTGAGAGAACCCGCCACCAGGACAAAGAGTCCTGGAGAGACAGAGTGACTTGGATGTGAGCCTGGAGGCTGCGTGTGGCCTGGCGTCACTGTGACCACAAGGTTCACTGGACTCTGCGAATGTGCAAATGTGCCAAGGGAGTAACATGGACACAGTTGCAGCCATCTAGCCCAACAGCCTCAACATGTGCCAAGCTGACAACTGCTGGCTCTGTTGAGTTCCCTCCGCTATGGATGCTAAGGTGAGCACCCTAGATTATGGTGGGAAGGCTTTTGCCTGAGCTGCATCTAGCAGGGCTCCAATAAATTCCAACTGAGGTGACAGGCTGAGATGGGACTTGGGGTAGATGAGGAACCCTAGTGACTCCAATACCCAGATGATCATATGCATGGATCGAGTGGCCCTGGCCTGAGATGTGCTCTTGACTAGCCAATTGTTCAAATAAGGGAAAACATGCACTCCCAGTCTGCAGGTGTGCCCATACCATGGTCAGACATTTTGTAAAGACACGTGGGGCCGATGCTAGCCCGAACGGCTAGAAGTGCTGTTTTCCCACTACAAATCTGAGATATTTCCTGAGACTGGGGAAGATCTCGATGTGGGTGTATGTGTCCTTTAAATTGAGGAAGCATAGCCAATCTCCTTTTTGCAAGAGGGGAATCAGGGTGCCTAGGAAACCATCTTGAACTTTTCTTTTTTTAGGAACTTGTTCAAGGCCCTCAGATCTAGGATGGGACGGAGTCCCCCTGTTCTCTTTGGGATCAGGAAGTACTGGGAGTAGAATCCCTGCCCTCTTTGCCCTAGTGGAACGGGCTTGACTGCTTTGGCCATTAAGAGGGCGTAGAGCTCCCTTAGTAATATGTACTAATGTGCTATAGGCCCCCAAAACGGGTACGGAGGACAATTTGGTGGGACACTCAATAAGTTAATTTGGTACCCTTGGCGGATGATGGACAGAACCCACTGGACCAAGATTATACTGGGCCAAAGGTTTGTGAAGAACCAAAGCCTGCTCCGACCAGGGGGGTCCAGCATCGTGGGTACAGGTGGCTGGCTCATGATCCCTACAATCCAGTCAAAACCCTGTTCCCGGGTTTAGCTGGGGATCTGGCTGGGGATTTTGAGCTCTCTGTTGTCTGGGGCGGTCACAGGAGCTCACCCCCTGTGAACGGGAGTGAGGGGCTGGAGTACTTCCTCTGGCGATAGAAAGACTTCCTCTTATCCTGCCTTGCAAACATCCTGGCTGAGGAGGGCGGGCCCAAAGTAGTGGTGGAGAGTTGTTGGAGGGTCTCTTGGTGATCCCGTAACTGGGCCACCATGTCTCTCACCTTATCTCCAAAGAGATTCTCTCCTGTACATGGCAAGTCTGCGAGTCTTTCTTGTACCTCTGGACAGTGATTTGAGGCCCGCAGCCATGCCATTCTGGGGGCACCGATTTCCACTGCAGACATTCTTACTGCCGAGTCGAAAACATCAAAGGTTGAACAAACCTTGTGTTTTCCACTCTCTAGACTCTGGCGCACCAGCGATAGGAAAAGTGTCTTGCTGCTGTTGAGGCAGCCACTCGGCCAGCTTCTGCACCTGCTTCCAGAGGTTGTGTGAGAATTGGCTCATGTAGATCTGGTAAGCTGCAATTCGGGCAACGAGCATGGTCCCCTGGAATACTTTTCTCCCAAAAGCGTCCATTGCTCTGTGATCCTTCCCCAGGGGTGCCGAGGGATGGGTCCAAGAGTGCCTGGCCTTCTTGAGAGCAGATTCAACCACTACCGACTGGTGTGCTAGCTGATGCTTTTTGAATCCAGTAGCCTGTTGGACAAGGTAAACCCCATTTGCCTTCCTGTGAACAGGAGATACTGTGAGGGGGTGTTCCCAGATCTTCAGCAGCAACTCCTTAAAGATCTTTTGTACTGCGACTGCCATGATCACTTTAGAAGCCTCCAAGAACTGAAGGATTTCTAATAACTTATGCCTGGCATCCTCCTCCGTCATCAACTGAAAAGGGATGGGTTCAGCCATCATCCGCACCAAACCTTCAAAAGTCAGTTCCTCAGGAGGAGACCTCCTCCGCTCTTCTTGAGGAGACAGATCCAAGGGGAGACCTTCAGAGTTCTTGGAGGAGGATTCCACAGTGTTGTTCCCCCAGGGGTCATTCGGGATTTTATCCTCACTGAAGTCCACAGAGGATGGAGCCCTAGGTGCTTGGCCTTTGTCCACAGGTATGGGCACCAGTGGCACCAGTGCCAGCCTGGACAAAGCTGGACTGGAGGGGGGGGCAGCAGGCCCCGGTTTCCCCACCGGCCTCGATGGAACTTCCTCCTAGGAGGAACCAGTGACGAGCATTGTATCAGTTGGGGGATGCATCGGTGCCCGCTGGGACTCGAGTAGGCTGTCGCAGATTCCCGGCATTGATAGAGGATGGGTGCTCCTCGCCATGGGGTTGCTTCGGGGGCATCATGGCTTCAGCCAGCACCTTACCAAGTCTGGTACCATGCATCAAAGGTGACTGGTGCTGATGCTTCCTTGGCTTCTCTCGGTGCTCGGCCCAGTCTTTCCCCGGTGCCGAGGTCAATGACGACGAACCAGACGTTCTCAATCTGGAAGAGACTGACAGAGGACGGTCCCTGGCACCCCTATCCGCTGATGGCACCAATGAAACCGAAGGCCCTGTCGATATCGAGGGCTCAGTGTCCATCAGTGCAGCTCCTAGGTCCTTTGGTGCAGATGCCACCAATGCCAATGTCGATGGCTCGGACTTCCTCAACCCAAAGAGCTTCTCCATTTTGTCGAGTCGAACGCGATGTCCTTTGGGGTTATTTGGGCACAGAGGCGACAACCCCGGACATTATGTGATGCCCCCAGGCAGAGGACACACTTCTCATGGGGGTCTGAGATGGGCATGGTCCTCTCACACTGGGGACACCAACAAAAATACGATGAGGCCATGATTGATGATGAAAAGCAGGAGGAAAAATGAGAGATGGTGGCAGTGAGCAACTGACATCAGGCACCACCACCACGGGGGAGGACGGCAGCGAAAAGAAACTTACCAAACCGCCCGAAAATCCTAACTGGGGAGACTAAGGGGAACCGAAGAGGGACCCGGTGTCGATAGGACACGTGAGAACACCGCAAAAATCAGTGAAAATGTTTTCTAAGGCAATTTCAAGCAGAAAAGCCACGAGCTCAACTTCACCGCAATGTGAATCACTCCGCAGATAAAGAGAGACTGAGAGGGACCCCACGTGGATGTTGGTTTAGAACATGCTAGGCATGCTCAGTGTGCACAATCAAAATTATAGAAACTTTGACATAAGTTTTCCGTGCTGTGCTCCATCCGATGAAGTCACCCATGTGTGAGGACTAACATCTGCTTGTCCTAGGAGAATTTGATTCTGATTTTCCCTATTTACATAAAAATTAGCATAAACAGGTTTTACTGCATAGTATGATATTTTACTGTTCAAAACAAAATGTTTTCATGCATAATCTGCCATTTAAAGCACGGTACAGCCCTATCGCAGCCAAATGAATGACCCCCCCCCCCCCCAAGTTGATTATTTTATTTGGCAGCTTTTCTATACCGTTGTTTAATAATACCATCACAATGATTTACACATTGAAAAATATGAAATGTGAGATACAGAAATTCATAACAAAATAAAATATTAAAATATTAAAATACCAGATAAATGCTACAAAATTAATACAGTATCAATATAAAAGCAACTAAAAAAAACATAAAACAGGAAATGTAAAAGGCTTAAGAATACAAAATAAAATAATAAAATAATAGGTAGGAAAAAGTAAAAGGTATCTTCCCTAAGAGTCTCCTTTCTTATGTGTGAAGGCCTGTGTGTATAGCCAAGTTTTCAAATCCTTTTTAAATTATCTGAAATCCTGCTGCAATCTAAGGTCCAGTGGCATTGCATTCCAGATTTTGGGTCCTGCTAGAGAGATTGCCTTGTCCCTGACCTGGTGGGAAGGGAGGGGATGAGAGAAAGGAAATAGGGAATAAGAGTAAGGAGGGGATGGGAGGAGGGGGTGACAATCTGTTGGGGGTTATAAGAAAGGCCTTGGAGGTGAGAGAGAGAGGGTGAGCTGGAGAATTGATAGGAGCTAGGGAATGTAAGAGTAACAACTAGAGGGGTGGAAGTTGAGCGAGGGGGTATGCTGGAAGGAGGTGGTTAATAGAGGACGTCCTCGAGTCGTTGGATGTTGAGAGAGAGGATTAACTAGAGAGGCTGGAGGATGAGAGAGGGGATCAACTGGAGTGCGGTGAGGGTGAAGTGATTGTTGGAGGGGGACAACACCCCTGCTAATGTTGTTTTGGTTGTCCTCTGGGGTCATGTGAACTTTCAAGTGCTAAAATGAGGTCACATTGGCTAAAAGTTTGGGAAGCCCTGCTTTTAATCCAAAGGGATATTAAAATACAAAACAAGGTGCATTTTGTTGGTAAATTGACAGTAAGTTTTAACTTTAAATATCTGAAGTCACCTACTTTCTTTCATTAGGATGTGTGCCTTCTAGATTTGCCCACGTATCACTCAGCAATCCACCTGGAGACAATTTCACTTTGATATCCTGGAGACTGGTCTCTATGGTTTCACAGGAGCTGGAGAGCTGCAAGGAAATTTCATAGCAGATTCAGCACGCCACTGCCAAAATTCACAGTTTATATATTATGAGTGCCTGGACTGGACTTTCACTTTGCTAACCTGTTTTTACTTTTTTGGCCCGATAACCTTTCCTTGAGCTTCCAATCCCATTCAGAACCTGTCCCAAATGTCAGCTAAATTACAAGGTATTCTGAAGCTGAGGTATTAAAAATCTTCATTCATGGATTTTACTCTGAATCCTTCTTCTTAAGCCCAACCAACACAGTGGCAATTCTCTGGTTGAAATCTAGTGCTGGTAGGTGTCACTGTTCAGCAAAAGCTGAGAAAATCCCCTCATCCCCAGGGACTGTGAATGCTGCCTCTGTAGCATCCCAGTGCCTGCCAGCCTCAGAAGCAGAAGTTAGGTTCAGGATTTGAATGTGGGTTTCCCACCCAGTCAAAGCTGTTATTCTTAAAAAAGGAAGACTTTCAATCTGTGTGCATTTGAAGAATATCTCACAGCTAAAAAATAAACGTGCAACTACATTTTAAAAGTAAAAGAACTAATTGCTTGCTATAATGCAAGACAAGTCACATTTGATGTCCAAACTTTTATTAGATTCATTCAGTGCATGCTACATTCTACTAACATTCCAGTTCTAATCATTATGCAAAAAGGTCACCTAAAACACATTTCCTCAGCTATTCTTGTGCATCATGTGTAAAGTACTACAAATTTGGAAAAAGGAAATAGAATTATACAAGAATACAGCCCATTTCTGCTCTGTATGTAATTCTCATATTTTGTACCACATTTTTCCCATATTGCTAAATCAGGGGTTGCCAACCTGCGGCAAGGAAGCTGTAGTGGCTCTTTCGCATGCAAAATGTGGCTCTTACCCCCCTGTCCCCATGGCAACTGAAAAGCACTGCAAAAAATTACCATACTTGGCATATATAAATTCAATAAATATAATTTACACAAAAACAGGAGGAGAGGGGCTGGAGCAAAGAGCACAGCAGAGGAAGAGAGGAGGAAACAGCCATTCTGCTCCCTCCTTCAATCCTTCCACGGCTGGAAGACAGAAAGGAGAAGCTAGCAGCGCAGGTTTTTCTCTGTTCATCCCTATTCTTTCCCTCCCTTCCTGACTGCAACTAACAATCGGGCCGATACAGTACAGTGCACTCTGATGGAGCGCACTGTAAACCTGCCACTGGACACACGTTTTCCCTTACCCCTTATTCGGTAAGGGGCGGAAAACGCGCGTCCAACCCACCGAACCTAATAGCGCCCTCAACATGCAAATGCATGTTGATGGCCCTATTAGGCATTCGCGCGCGATGCAGAAAGTAAAATGTGCAGCCAAGCCGCACATTTTACTTTCAGAAATTAGCGCCTACCCAAAGGTAGGTGCTAATTTCTTCGGGCACCAGGAAAGTGCACAGAAAAGCAGTAAAAACTGCTTTTCTGTGCACCCTCCGACTTAATATCATGGCGATAATAAGTCGGAGGTTCCGAAGAGTAAAAAAAATAAAAAAAAAATAAAAAAAAATTTTGAAGTCGGCCGGCGGCTGTCAGGTCAAAAACCGGACACTCAATTTTGCCGGTGTCCGGTTTCCGAGCCCGTGGCTGTCAGCGGGCTCGAGAACAGACGCCGGCAAAATTGAGCATCGGCTGTCAAACCCGCTGACAGCCACCACTCCTGTCAGCGGGCTTCATTTAAATATTGTATTGTGCGCACAGGCGAGTGGCCTGGGCGTTCGCCCGCTCTCCTGCGGACTTTACAGAATCGGCCCGAATGGGGGGCACATAGGGAAGAGGTGCGACTGAAGCTTAAATGACAGCAAATAAGAGCCAGGAGGTTCCCTGCTCTAGCCTTTTCCATTCTGCCCAAACCCCCTCCCACACCTGCTACCTGGAGTTGGGCTCTTGTCTGTACTGTTGTCTGGAGTGAACACTGCTCCAGGCCAAGCAGATGATGGGCTCCCAGGGCTTGGGATTCTGCTCATAGAGGAGAGGAGGAAGACACACAGAGCTCTAGTCAAGCCAGTGTGATTTGTGGAAAGGGAGTGAAAGCAAGTGGTGAATACCTGGGGGGAGGGGGGTGGAGTATGTGACATGATTGCTGGGAAAGTTGAGGAGTGTGAATAGTTAGGGGAGGAGCTGTGCAAGAGATGGGGATTGGTGTGAAAATGGGTGAATACTGGGAAAGATGAGGGAGATTATTACAGTGGGACAGCACAAGGAGGAGCTGAATTCTGTGGGGGTGAGGGAGGAAAGGTGTGGAAGAAGGTCTCCCTCTCTGTTTCCCTAAAGGCAGCAATGCAAATTGGACTGTTTCAGGCTCTACCCCTTTGGGTTACTGACAAAATCGAAGACCTTCTCAAAGCAATGGTGGTACTGGCTACAATACTGCATTATAAAGAATGGGTTTTTTTGCTGTATTCTTCTTTGAACGATTGGCTGCTCAGAGTAAAGTGCTTTCAGGAGAGCTTTCAGCTTTTCAGTTAGCGGTCCAGTTGTTGCTAGGTTTGGGAAGGATTGTCATTTTCTTTCCAAAACTACTTTTCAGCCCTCTCACAAATTGGTTTCTGTTCGTACAGTACCATCCATTTTCTGGTTTTCTCACACACTGGTTTCTGCTCGTACAGTACCACAACACTGATTTTCTGAAGTGCTGTGCAGCAGTCTTTTGGGGTTCTGCCTCATAAGGTGTTTCTATGCCAGGGTCCAATATTTTGTTAGTATCTGGATCGCTTTGTCTTACTGTTTGGCCCTTTAAAAGGGTACATTTAGTGAGGAATGGTTATTCTCAGGTGTGGTGACTACATTCCTGACAACTAGAAAATTTTGCACTTCCTTGGTCTCTGTTTATATTGAGAAGTTTTTTTGAAGACTGGTGTTCTGGGCATTGCGATGCTCCTGGAAATGCCTTTGTCCTTTAATTCTGGGTATTTGCGAGAAAGCTTTTTTAAGGGATTGGCTCTGAAAGTGCTCCTGGTGCAGGGGGTGGCTCTATTGCTACAGAGAGTGCACGCAAGACAGGCTACTATCTTCTCATCTGGATGTCTCTTAAGTTTTGAAAGATGCTACGCTCATTAGTCTTCCACTGCAGATACCAGTTCGACCAGAAATTAGTTTTGTCTTTCTTGGCGGATTGCAGTTTGCTCCTTTTAAAGCTAATTCTGCTAAACTGCTGACTCTGAAGATACTCTTCCTACTAATACACACTTTCTTAAGGATTTCAAGGATTGGGTCCAACTTTGTATGGTTCCTTCCTTTCTATCAAATGCAGTTTCAGAATGCATTTTAACCATTCAGTTCCTGCTCTTCGTTTAGCAAGTTGACAGTTTTGGAAGAATGCACGCTTCTTCAATCCTTAGACATCAGGGCACATCCATTACAAAATCTCAGGATCTCTAGTCTTTTATGGCAGATCTGATCTAATTTTTGTTCTGTGGAGAAGTGGAGTTACAGTGGTGTGCTGATTTTAAAAGGTGTTTACAAAGGTTTATGTGGAGTCTGGTACTCCATTGCCAAACCAGATTCGGAGTCAATCCACAAGGGCTAAGGTTTCTTTGGGAAAAGAATTGCAATTGGTCTCTTCTTGGATATCTGTAGAGCAGCAGCTTGGCCTATATTGCACCCCTTTCTCAATGCTGCAGTCTGGCGGTCACGGTTGCACCAGTAGTATCCGTCACCTCGGCAGTTTTGTGGTGGCCTTAGGCAGCATCCTCCCTTAATAGAGAGTAGCTTGGGTACATCTCACTTGTCCGGACTGGTCTGACTGGATAAAGAGGAAGATGAAATTACTACTTACCTGATAATTTTCTTTCCTTGAATACTGTCAGACAGTCCAGGACGCTCTCTATGCTACTGCTATCTTCACTCTGCACCTTGCAACAAATGTTTTTCGCAAGTAAATAAGCAGGACTGGAAAGCGTTATAACTTGCTATGTTTTGCGGCAGATGAGAGGTTTCTTATGCTACTACTGGACACACTTCATTCGTTGCTTCTTAGTTTTTTTTGGACATGCAGTAGTTTAAACATGATAATAATAATAAATGTAATTATAATAATTGCTATTATGATTCTATTAATGTTATCAATTGGCTTGATAAAGGAATACTGGCAGGCCGATGTCTGCATGGAGGTATATAAGGAATAACATTAGCAAGCCTGTTGTTCTCTATCTCCATCTGCTGGCTGCATGCATAACCCACTTGTCCATACTAGTCTGACTATATTCAAGAAAAGCAATTAACAGGTAAGTAATAATTTCACCATTCAGTAGGCCAGTGAGAGGCAAAGTTAGCTCCCTGAATATGCTTGCTGGGTAAGTTTACCTGAATAACTTTAATCTTAATCGGCTATATGCAACATAAGAAAAAATTGGTTCTTACCCGCTATTTTTTTTCCTTGAGTCCTGCCCAACCAGTCCAGACAGATGAGTTTTCTCCCCTACCAGCAGATGGAGACAGAAAACAAAAGCTTTACTGTACTCTTGGCACTTAAGTTACTGTGCCAACTAAAATCCCTCTATAAATCTGTAACAAAACTAAAAATATAACCGTGCCATCCAGGTAGTGCCCTACAAACATTTCTAAACCTTTGCAAATGTATGCTAATGCAATTGTCTCTTTAATCCATCTAACAATAGATGCTTTAGACACATTCTCCCCCCTGTGGCCACTGAACAGAAAAAGATGATCAACTTTCCAGAATCTATTCATAAGCTTCAAATACCTTAGGGGAGTCCTATGTACATACAATACATGTAACTCCTGAAAATGCTCGGTAGAAACGGACCTTAGTTTTCTGAATGCAGGAAACTATCGATTGACTTAGAAGAAAGGTAGAAACAGTCTTCGATAAAATGGATGGTACTGTACGAACAGAAACACCATCCTCTGAAAACTGAAGGAAAGGATCCCTACATGACAATGTCTGCAACTTAGAAATACATCTCACCAAACAGCCACAAAAAACACCGCTTTTTCTTCAAAGATGCTGTAACACCCCTTACCTGCCTAGCAGTGCCCTCTGGCCACAGGTTTCTCCGACAGAGCTTCCTGAATCATGTTGCATCCAGTGGCTCTGATTAGGAGGAAGACCACAATCCCTGAGCTTTTATAAGGACTTCCTGTGGCGTTGGCTGATGACATCATCACTGCCTTGAGATATAAGGAAGCTCAGTGCACCTAGCCAGCACCTCAGCAACAGGTCATTCTGGGATCCCACTGACTAGGTGTTGTAGTCATTCCTGGGCCTGTCTCCAGTTCATGCTAGTCTTCCTGCCTCCATACCTGCCCTTGCTGTTGACCCGCCTTTACTGTCCTGGGTCTTGCTCGCCCTGCCCTTCCTTCACTTTTGGACTGACTTCTTGTGGCTGATCTGCCTGGCCCTTTGACCTTGCTTTGCTGGCTGCCTACCCTGACCTTAGCCTGCTTTTCATCTCTGCTTGGACTCTGCCAGCCCTGACCTTAGCCTGCTTTTCATCTCTGCTTGAACTCTGCCAGCCATAACTTTTGTCTGCTCACCATCACCACCTGGCCTCTGCAGTCCTGATTATAATCTATGGTACATAAACAGCTGCCTGCTGGGGCCTAGTCCATGCCTGCACCAATCCGACAGCAGTTCTTGGGTGTACCTTCCTGAAATGTGACAGTTTGCTGAGACTATGAGCTCTGCTGATGTGCCCCTATCCGAGTTCTTCCAGGGCAAGATGCAGATAGTCTAACGACAGCAGCAGCACCTGGAACATATTACTGAACTACTGCAAGATTTTATGCTCTGAATGAATGATCTAGAGACACCAGGTCCACAGTGCCGCCTACCCCTGCGATACCACTGCTTCCAGTACCAGCTCCTGTGCCACCTTTGGATACCCTGCACTTATGACCGCCACCTCGCTACGACAGTGACCCCAAAGCCTGTTGAAGTTTTATTAATCAATGTCTCATCCAGTTTAAGCTTTAGGCCATCAGTTTCGCCTCGGACTGGGCCAAATTAACATTTTTCTACTTTCTGGGCAGCCTTTGGCTTGGGCCTCTTTTGTGCGAGGGGGATGATCTCATCCTTGATGACTTCTAGGCCTTCCTGGCTCAATTTCAGAAGGTATTCGATGAACTTAACTGAGCCGCTCTCCTTGCATCAAGGTCCTTGGACTGTGGGGCAGTACGCAGTCCAATTTGCATCCTTGCTTCTGAGCTCCTTTGGAATGAAGAGGCAAGAATGCTTTTTTCTAGCAAGGCTTATCAGATAAAATAAAAGATGAGCTGGTTGGCCATGAGACCCCCTGCAATTCTAGATGAACTTATTTTGCTGAGCTTGAAAATGGATATATGCTTCCAGGAAACAGCCCGGGAGCGTGACTGACAATTACGGAATGTACGTTTGGCATCTAAGTTTCAGAAGCCCATGTTGGCTCTGGGCCAACCCTTGCCAAAGCCTTCTACTGAGGAAGAACCTATGCAGTTGGGCTGATCTAAATTACCAGATGAGAAGCACCACTGGAGATCACTGAATCTCTGTCTATACTATGCAGGTCCAGGCATTATGTCTCGTCCTGTCCTGAGAAGTCAGGAAACTTCAGAGCGCAGGATTGATTGAAGAGGCAATCCTGGACACCCCTCATCCCTGTCCTCTGCAGAAAATTGTGATACCAGTAGCTATGGATTCTGGTGTTCTGAGCTTGTTTACCAAAGCATTCTTGGACTCTGGGGCCACTGGTAATTTCATGGAAGAGGATCTGATGCAGTGATTCCACATACACTGACTCCCCTGAAGACACCTATTGGCTTTTCCTTGGTCTATGTGGAGCCCTTGCCAAAAGCTATTCATTTCATCACTGAGCCATTGACCGGAAAGATGGGGTGACTACATGAAGAATGCCTTTCCTTCTATGTCCTTTGAAAGTCAGTGAATCCAACACTCCTTGGCCTACCCTGGCTGCAGCAATATCATCCTAACAGAGGAGGAGGAGAGGAGAGACATTAGTTGTTGCTGTCCACACTGTTTTCAAAATTGCTTAGAACCAGTCTATCTTCCGGTATAACTGGCTTTGGTCGACCTACCTGCATTACCCAGGCTTCTGAGGGCCTACACATCTTTTGCTGACATATTCAACAAAAGACAGGCTGAAATCATACCTCCTAATCAACCTTATGACTGTGCTATTGACCTGATGCTGGAGAAAATTCCACCTCAAGGGAGAATTTACCCACTGTCTATTCCTAAGATGGAGGCAATGTCTGACTACATTCAGGAAAATGTGATAAGAGGGTGTAATCTGTCCATCCTCTGCCAGGGCTAACTTCTTTTTCATAGGAAAAAAAGAATGGCTCTTTACACCCCAGCATTGATTACAGAGAACTTGAATGCCATTACAGTCAAGAATAAATATCCTCTACCCCTATAGAAACAGTCTCTTTCGTCGGGGGGCCGATTGGTGCAGTCATGACACAAGCCCCTGATTTTGTTGTGTTCCCTCGTGGATTTCCACCAGAGGGTCAGTGGGGATACATTAATCAATTGGCTTCAGGGTGCCTCTATCTTTATGAAATTGGACCTCAGAGGGGTATTATAATCTCATCAGAATCTGTGAGGTCAACAAATGGAAAATCACCTTCAGCATGCAGGATTGGTCACTATGAGTACCATATAATGCCTTTTGGGATATGCAACGCCCTGTGGATTTCCAAAACTTTGTGTGAATTACATTTTTTTGGGATCTACTCTACTCATGCATTGAGGTTTATCTCAGTGATATACAGATTTTTTTCACCTTCCCTGCAAACGCTCTGCCATCAAGTGAAGATGGTTCTCCAGTGACTAAGGGACCAGGGCCTCTCTGCTAAGCTTGAAAAATGTGCCTTCAAACAGGTCAGACTCTCTTTTCTGGGGTATATTATTTCTGCTCAGAGCCTTTGTATGGATTCCTCTAAACCAGGGGTCGGGAACCCATGGCTCGCGAGCCAGATATGGCTCTTTTGATGGCTGCATCTGGCTCGCAGACAAATCTAAATCAGTGTGTCGCCACACTTTCCAGTCCCCCGCTGACCCAGCTGCTCCCCGGTCCTCCTCTGCCCAGGCTTAAAATGCTGTCAGCCCGGGCAGAACGCAGCAGAATAGCTGGAGTCGGCGGCACCGGCATGCTCTCTTCTTCCCGCCCCCCCCACCCCCAGCGGCCCGGAAGAGGAAGCGGCAGAATAGCTGGAGTCTGCGGCACCGGCATGCTCTCTTCTTCCTGCCCCGCGGCCCGGAAGCAGTAAGCATCAGGTGCGTGCGCGGGAAGAAAAGCCCACGCTAGTGTGGTCAGTGTCGGTCCGACGAAAAGAAGACTGTGCAGCGCGGCTCGGAGGAAAATAAAGAAGAGCTTCAACCGCGGCCGATGGGACTCCTCCTCCGCGAGGGCTGAAAATGAAAGAGGTTAGCGTTGGGAGGAGGCTGCTGCTGCCGCGAGTTCCCGGGGTGGGGGTGGGGGAGAGAGAGAGTGAATGAGCGAGCAAGCATGTGTGTTTGAGATCCTGTGTGTGTGAGTGAGAGATTGCATGTATGTGAGTGAGACAGAGAGCATGAATGTAAGTTTACGATTGGGAACCTGTATATGTAAGTTTGTGATTGAAAACCTGTTTGTGTGAAAGAGTATGTGTGTATGATTGAGATCCTTTGTGTGTGAGAGAGATCATGTGTATGTATGATTAAGAGCCTGTGTGTATAAGTAAGAGAGAGCATGTGTGTCTGTGTGTGATTGAGAGCTGGTTTAGGTGATGGAGCATGTGAGTATGTGATTGAGAGCCTGTGTGTAAATGAGAGAAAGAGAGGACATGTTTGTAAGCATGTGAATGAGAGTCTGTGTGTGAGAGAAAAAGACAGCATGTATTTATGTGATTGAAAGCCTGTGTGTGTGTAAGCGTGAAAAGATAGACAGCATGTGTGTAAATGTGTAATTAAGAGCCTATATAAGTGAGAGAGAAAAAGCATGTGTATACGTGAGTGACTGAGAGCATGTGTGTATAGGTGTGTAATTGAGAGCCAGTGAGAGAGAGAGCGCTGGTATGTGACAGAGAGGAGAAAGTTCCAAGCAAACCACCCCTCCTCCTGCTAATTCAGAACAATCTCAGGACACCTGGATATCAAACGTTCCCAGGTATGCAGAGCAAAAAATTGTTTGTATCCTTATTATTTTTCATAACTGGGTCTTTGTGTCTGCTATTTTGAAATATTCTGTTGGTATCTGGAAATTTTTTATATGAGTTTTTAATTATTGGATATTCCACTCATCAGCTGTTTCGAAATATGTTCTTTTTGTTAGTACAGTTTTACTGCTGATGATTTTATATTTCTTGATTTGTTTTATAAGGATGGGTGATGTTTCTTTTTTCCTTTGTTACACTGCATACAGAGACTCTGGCTTGTTGCAGTTTCCAATTCAGTTTTATCTGCATGCTTCTAGTTATGCGTTTTGGTCTCTTTATTCCATGTTAGGTGAGGGTCAGCACGTGATTCAGGTGAGGTTTTCTGCTGGCATGTAGTTTCTGTGTAGGACTCTATAGCAACCTGACTTGGTCCGTTTTCCTAATAGGAGATGTATTGGTGTCTTAAGACCTGGTGTAATATTTTCAGAGACTTATTATACTTTAAAAGTGTGATCTTACATAAAATGCACACATTTACTTGTATTTAGTTTTAAACATATTGTATGGCTCTCATGGAATTACATTTTAAAATATGTGGCGTTCATGGCTCTCTCAGCCAAAAAGGTTCCTGACCCCTGCTCTAAACTCTCTGTGATTCTGGATTTGCCTCAGTGATCGGGCCCATAAAGCCATACAGTGTTACCAGATTTTACCAATTATTACTGACAATTTATTCATCAGTATTCCCTATCATTGCCTCCTCATTGCTCTTACCAAAAATGGGACCAACAACAGGGAATGACTGTTGAGGCAATCCAAGCCTTTGACCGGCTGAAGTCTGACTTTCTGTCCGCCCTGATACTAAATCAGCTTGACACACCTCAGCCCTTCCTTCTGGAAGCAGATTAGGTGTGGGTATAGTATTCTCAGGCTGTGCCCAACGGCAAGCTCTTACCCTGCGCGCCTCCTCCAAGTTGTTCTGACTGCCGAAAAGAACGATGGCATCGGAGGCAGGGAATTGCTTGCCATAAAGTTAGCCCTAGAAGAATGGCATCATCTCTTGGAAGGGATTACATACCCATTCACCATTTTCACTGGTCATAAGAATCTCCTGTACCTACAGACTACCAGATGTCTCAACCGTCACCAAGCTAGATGGTCCTTGTTTTCACTGGATTCGACATTCGTCTCACCTATCAACAACCAGAGAAGAACATTACAGCCGACGCAATCTCTAGGTCCTTCAACCCATCCGACACTGTGATTTGAGATACCAGCTTGAGGACTCATTTGAAGGACAATGGTCAGAAATGTGATCCAGATTATCAATGCCATTAAAGAAGATCCATCTGGGGAACAACTTCTTCATTAGAAACAGCATCCAAGCTGGAAAACTATGTATACAAGTACTTGTAAGTCTGGGCAATAAAGTTCTAGATTTGCAAGGCCTAATGGTGAAGGCGGACTTCGATGTTGCTGCTATTACAAAGACATGGTTCACTGAATTTCATGCATGTGATATAGCCATTCCAGGCTTTTTATTTATTTATTTATATTTTTATATTCCGCTTTTCGGCACTTCATTCAGGTACTATAGGTATTTCCCTATCCCCAAAGGACCTATGCCCAAGGTCACAAGGAGCGACAACAGGATTTGAACCCTGGTTTACTTGGGTCATAGCTCGCTGCTCTAACCACTAGGCTACTTCTCCATGCCATCTGTTGAGAAAAGGCAGAGAGGATACGAAAGGGGAAGAGTACCTCTTTATGTCAAAAACAATACCTAAGCAACTGAAATGCGGGGGGCACGGGTCAAGGAGGAAGTGCTATTTACACTGGTGAGATCTACAGACCTCCAAATCAAACAAAAGAACTGGACAGAGATCTGGCCAAGGACATCCAAAAAGGTGAGAAAGAAGGGAGAAGTTTTGCTGTTGGAGATTTTAATCTGCCAGATGTGGACTGGTGTATCCCCGCTGTAGAAACTGTAACTGTAAGAAGGGGAGAAACTGTGGATACCCTTAAAGGAGGCTATGCTCAGACAAATGTTGATGGAAGCCAAGAGGGAAGGAGCAATATTGGACCTAATGTTCACAAATGGAGATAGAATCTCTAATGTACGGGCAGGTGCTAATCTGAATGCCAGTGATCAAATGGTATGGTTTGATATAACGGCCAAGATGGAGAGAAGTCACACAAAGATCAAAATCCTAGATTTCAAAAATACAGATTTTGTTAAAATGGCAATCTACCTTTAGTAGATGGGGGAAGTGGAACAACAGTGGGCTAAATTAAAAGGAGCTATAATAAAGACAACAAATCTTTATGTAAGACAAGTAAATTAAAGTAAGAAGCAAAGGAAACTGATGTGGTTCTCTAAAGACATGGCTGAAAAAATAAAGGCAAAAAAAAATTAGCATTCAAAAAGTATAAAGGAATTCAAAAAGAGGAACACAGGATAGAATATCTAGTGAAGCTGAAAAAGAAAGAAATCAGAATGGCAAAACCTCAAACGGAAGAAAGGATTGCCAAAGAGGTAAAGCGAGGTGACAGTTTTTCAGATCTATCAGAAAAAGGAGGAAGACCAGAGATGATATTGTAAGATTGAAAGGAGACAGATAGTGTGGAGAAAGCTTAGGAAAAAGCAGAAATATTAAACAAATATGTCAGTTCGGTATTCACTAAAGACAACCTTGGAGGACCACCATTATTGGTTGGTAAGAGTACAGATGAGTGTGGGATAGATATTACTCCATTTACACAAGAGTGTGTTTAGGTGGAGCTACCGAAAGTGAAAGCAGATAAGGAGATAATATCCTGGAATGTATCTCATCAGGCTCTAAGAGAACTCAAGAGAGATTGCTGGCGGGTCTACTGTAAGACCTGCTCAATAAATCTTTGGAGATGAATCTGATGCCACAAGAAAGGTGGTTATAGTCCCGCTTCACAAAAACAGTAGCAGATAGGAAACTGGAAACTACAGGCCAGTTAATCTTACCTCAGTGATGGGAAAATTAATGGACACTCTACTAAAGGATAGTGAACTATCTACAATCCAGTGGGTTGCAGAATCCGAGACAACAATTTTACCAGAGGATGGTTGTGTCAAACAATTCTAATTTTTTTGATTAGGTGACTAGAGAATTAGATCAAGAATGAAGACTTGATATGATTTATCTGGATTTCAGCAAAGCTTTTGATACTGTCCCACATAGGGGGCTTATCAACAAAATGAAAAACCTGGAATGGCTCCCAAGATAGTGGAATGGATAACAAACTGGTTGACTAACCAACCTACTCTGAAACGAGAAGAGTGATAAGTGGAGTATCTCTAGGACTGGTTCTGGGGCTGGTTCTGTTCAATATCTTTGTGAGAGCTACTGCAGAAGGAAAAGTTTGTCTTTTTGTGGATGACACTAAGATCTGCAAGAGTGGATATACCTGAAGAAGTAGAGAAAGATGTTATCTAAAAACTCGAGGTTTGGCAGCTAGGACTCAGTGCCGAGAAGTGCAGAGTCATGCATTTGGGTTGCTGATATCCAAAGGAGCAATATGAGATGGAAAGCAAAAAATTGATGTGTACAGATCAGGGTGATAATGTTTGATGACTGAAGGCGGCAAAGCAATATGCCAAGGCAGTGGCTAAAGCCAGAGGGATTTTGGACTGCACAGAGAGAGGCATAACCAGCAGGAAAAAGAAGGTGATAATTCTCCTGTACTGGTCATTGGTGAGGCCTCACCTAGAGTACTGTGTTCAGTTTTGGAGGCCATATCTCAAAAAGGATAGAGACAGGATGGAAGTGGTCCAGAGAGAGGCAATCAAAATGGTGTTAGGTATGCACTGAAAGATTTATAAGACTGAAGGACCTAAATATGTATACACTGGAGGCAAGGAGAGACAGGTGAGATATGATAAACACATTCAAATACCTGAAAGGTATTAATGATACACAAGGATCAAATTTTTCAAGATAGAAAGAAAGCTGTAGAACTAAGGGTCATAATATAAAACTACAAGGGGGTAAATTTAGGTACAACATCAGGAAATGTTTTCAAAGAAAGGATAGGGAATATGCATGTCCTCCTGAAGAGGTGGTGAAGACAAGAATTCAAAAGGATGTGGGATAAACAGAGGATCCCTAATAGCTAAAAAGATAAAAATGAAGAAACAGGGTAAACCTGTGTTAACTTTTAGGTTTAGCATGGAGCAGCAGATACTATCCTTAACAGAAGGCATGGGGTAACCGGCACAGAGTGGCATTTACTAAGCTTAACAGAAGTCACAGGGTAGCTTGCATGGAAAGGCAGTTGCTACAATAAAAAACTTGCTGGGCAGACTGAATGGACCATTTGGGTGTTTTTCTGTCATCATTTATTATGTTACTATATAATCACAGGATTTGGCTCTAGACCCCACCTCCCTGTCTGCCCCCATCCCATGTCCCACATGGAATCCTCCATTCCCCAAGGCCACTGGGAACATGGTAGATTCTTACTACTCCTGGGAGTATCCAATTTGACCCTAGTTTATTTTATGTTATTTTGGAGGCTTGGTGAGAGATCAGGTGCTATGTACGCCCTGACATTTTTTAAAGTAGTTTTTGTGGGGGAGGGGTTTAGAATTTTTTTTTTTTTTTAAAGTTCCTGGCCACATTCAGAATACAGTTGGATAGGTTTAAACATATTTGGGTAACTTAGGTCTCAGAATAATCCAGGTAAGATATCCAGTAAACTTTGCCCTGCCTCTGTCAGTGACCAATTTATCTGGCTAAATTTTACCTGGATAATGACTTACCAGGATTAAATTTAACCAGTTAAAGGATGTTTATCTGGGTAACTCAAAAGTTACTCAGACAAACCTCTTTCCATATGGATCTCATAATCGTGCATCTTTAGGAGTTTTGTTTAATTGCTGTTCATTTAAGTAAAACAGATTCTTTTGTTCTCCTTAAGTCTGACAGAACCCAGCTCCCCTAGCTGCTGGGGTCTTCTCCTCCTCCTCACATACCAACCTTCAGTTCTGATCTTCTCCAGATGCTTTATAGAAATCAAGCACACAGTCTCATTAATTCAAATGAATTCCCAACCACAGTCTAAAAATGAATCTGTTTTCATATTTCTGTCTGGCAGGACAGTCTTGTGCAGACTTTGAAGAGTGTAAACCTGAAAGCCACACTCGGGGACTGAGGCAAAGATGGGGAAGGGAAAAGCTGAGTTTCAGTGAAAGGAAGGAGATATTGGAATTTCTCTGTGAAGTGCCCTTAGCCCTTCACTTTCCCCATTCTGGGGACGGAAGGGAACAGATCCATAGACAATGTCCCATTTGAACATCAAGACAAAGAAGCAGTACATCTATACTCAGAAAATGCATCCTAGGGAACAGCAAACCAGTCCAACCTCAGGGTTATGAAAGCATCCTGGCAGCAACTCATATGTGGCTGAAGTGGCAGTGCTGGTTCTGCCATTAAGTCTCAGTGAAACACTTTTTGACATGTCACAAAAGAAGTAATTTTTCTTGTTTTCCTAAGTTTTTGATTGTTCATAAGCAGCCTTTATAATTGCTGATAGGTGCAACTTTGTAACATGATATTTATGTTACAATGTTGAAGTTGTTTGTATAGACAGTCAGATGCTATAAGCTAGATAAAGATGCTAAGATACAAGGTTGTAGAACATTTTGAACTGATATTAGCTTATTTGATAGTCCATCTAAAATCAGGGACAAGGTCAGTTTACATTCCATCTGAGATTACAGAAACATATCTAGAACAAGGACAAGGCCAATTGACATTCTATATACGATTATAGAAAATATTCTTAGAACAAACACACAGTTGCTAATGCTGGCAAATTCCAAGAAAACATTTACATGTGACACAAAAATTAAATTACAATATGGCCAGCATAAGAACATAAGATATGCCATAATAGATCAGACCAAGGCTGCACTAACAGTGGCCATTCCAAATCATTAGTACCCGGCAAGTACTCAAACATTAACTAAATCTCAAGCTACTATTACTTATTAATTAATAGCAGTTTATGGATTTTTCCTCAAGAAAATTATCCAAATCTTTTTTAAACCCAGTTATTCTAACTGCTGTAACCACATCCTCTGGCAATGAATTCCAGAACTTAACTATGAGCTGAGTGAAAAAGAATTTGCTTTGATTTGTTTTAAATAAGCTACTTGTTAACTTCATGGATTGTCCCCTAGTCCTTCTATTATCTGAGAGAGTAAATAACAGATTTACATTAATTTGTTCAAATCCTTTCATGATTCAGAATATCCCCCCCTCAGTCATTTCTTCTCCAAACTGAACAGCCCTAACTTCCTTAGCCTTTCCTCATAGGGTAGCCATTCCATGCTCCTTATCATTTTGGTTGCCCTTCTCTGCACTTTCTCTAGTGCAACTATGTCTTTTTTGAGATGCGGCGACCACAGTATTCAAGATGTGAACTCACCAGGGAGCGACACTGAGGCATTATGACATCCATCATTTTATTCGGCATTCCCTTCCTAATAATTCCTAACATTCTGTTTGCTTTTTTGCATACTGAACCAATGAATTCAATGTATTATCCACTATGACGCCTAGATCTTTTCTCTGGGTGGTAGCTCCTAATATGGAACCTAACATCGTATAACTACAGCATGGGTAATTTCTATATGCATCACCTTGCACTTGTCCACATTAAATTTTATTTGCCATTTGGATGCCCAATCTTCCAGTCTTGCAAGGTCCTCCTGCAATTTATCACAATCCACTTATACTGCATAATTTTGTGTCATCTGCAAATTTGATCACCTCACTTGTCATAGCCTTTCCAGATCATTTATAAATATATTAAAAAGCACCGGTCCATGTACAAATCCGTGAGGCACTCCACTGTTTACCTTTTTTCACTGTGAAAACAGACAATTTAATCCTACACTCTGTTTCCTGTCTTTTAACCAGCTTGCAATCCATAAAAAAACATTGCCTCCTATCCCATGACTTTTTAGTTTTCTTTGAAGCCTCTCATGCGGGACCTTGTCGAATGCCTTCTGAACATCCACATACACCAGTTCACCTTTGTCCATGTTTATTCACCTCTTCAAAAAAATGTAGATTTGTGAGGCAAGACTTCTCTTGGGTAAATCCATGCTGGCTGTGTCCCATTAAACATGTCTATCTAAATGTTTTGTGATTTTACTCTTTATAACATTTTCCATGATTTTTCCTGGCACCGAAGTCAGGCTCACCAGTCTATAGTTTCCGGGATCACCCCGGAGCCCTTTTTAAATATTGAAGTTACATTGTCTATCTTCCAATCTTTAAGTGCAATGGATGATTTTAATGATAGGTTACAAATAGGTCTGACATTTCATTTTTTAGTTCTTTCAGAACCCTGGGGTGTATACCATTGGGTCCAGGTGATTTACTACCCTTCAGTTTGTCAGAAAGTCAATTACAGAAATTTTGACAATTATGTAACCTAGTTTAGGGGTTGGAAATATACAACTGAAATTCCATATAATGCAGTGTTATCAGTAAAATCATTTGAGAAGGAGTTAATGCTAGTGTCTTGCATGGCACTCTGCCTCTCCATAAGGTACCTTATTATTTAAAGTTTAAGATTTATATTATTTTATAACATTTAATAAAAAGCGTTTCTCTACAGCTAGTGGCTTTAAGCATTATTTTCAGAGAACCATAACACTAGACGCATCTCTAGCTAGGGCTATTGCAGCATGTGCCCATCAGAGGCTCCCTCAGCTGGACTGCAGTCTGGTGCAGCCACTTCTGGACATGCTTAATTTTCCTCACCAGCAGTAAAACTGTTATGGGTAGCCTTCTCCTGAAGTCAGTCAGAGCTGGAAAAGAAGTACCTGTTGGCCCAAAGCTCACCAAAAATGGACTAGACATTTGGGTGCTTAGTAAGCCATTTGTAAGATACTATTTAATATTTAAATAAGTCTTAAAATGCACAGACCAATGGGCAGTACATCATATCTTCCAATCTTTTGAATATTTCTGTTCATTTTTTAATATATATTTTCTGTTCAAATGGCATGAAAATGGCTTGTGAGCATTTTTTTTTAAAGTGCATTTTTCCACTTAGTGCACCTTTTTTTTTTTTTAAATTCCTGGTCTATTTCCATGGTATTAGCATTCTGAATCTCATGGGATCCAACCACATGAGCAAATTACAAAATTTGGCCAAGATTTTAGCATAGGTTTTATTACATCAGTCTTGATAAGAGGTTAACAAATTTTTGCACAACAAGGTTAGGTCACTCATTCCAACATTGTCTGGTTTAAAATGATATAACTTGCATTTAGAATGTTTGTTCTTATTTTAGGCTTTTTTTCTATTTAATGATTTTGTATGTTATATTTATTGTACCTCACCTTTAACTTTTGGAGAGTTAGAAATCAATAAATACGATAAATAAGCACATATGCATCTGAAAATAAATGACTGAAAATGGAATGACAACTTACTCGCAACAGTTTGGTGTGTACTGCTGAAATTTCTTCAAATTCAGATGCTTCCAGGGTGACATTCTCATATCTAGCCACAAAAAAATGAATCAAGTAAACAAAAAAAAAAAAGGGAACAATGCATATGACCACACTTATTTCTGTACAAGATTTCATGTATTTAATAGTTATATACCGCATATACCAAACTTACAAAGCAGATCAAGGCGATTTACAATAATAAAACAAAAATACATTAAAACATCCCATACCCAAACCCTTTGACATCCTAAATAGTATCTTTCTGGGAGTATGATTTGTACACATTTATAAGTAAAGACAAAGCAGTAATCTGATGGTGAATTAATTTTCATAATTCAATCTCACCTTTGGCAAGCTGGATTAAAATTGTGTTTAGCTCATTTTGAAGGCAATTTAAGGCATTTAAAACCTTCTTCTAGTCAAGATCATCATTCATTTGCTTTTCTTTTTTTTTTAATAACTCTTTGCGACTCAGCTAGCCTAATCATTGCAGTAAATCATCGGAGAAGAGACATGCAACAAAGTTCCTTCCAAAATGCTACAATCATGGGTCCTAAATTTTCCCAATAGGTATCACTGAGCAATGGCTGGGACTCCCTTCTTCCTAGGGTTTTTGTGAATGCTGCCTCTATGGCACCCTGTCCCGGCTCACATGGGAAGTACTGACATGACCCAGGAATCAAAACTAGGACATTCACCTGGCAGGGCACAGCCTGCCACTAAGCCACCAGACTAAGCTTCCTTTCATTTGCATTAAAAATAAAATTAATCTATTAATCACTTTGAAAAACTATACAACAAACATTTATCTCCTGAGACAGAAAGAGAGACATGTTTTTAGTATAATCATAGGACTGATACCAAAATAAAACAGCAATTCCTAAAGCAGTAGTTCAGCACAGTCCAAAGAACATTACTCAATTACAAAGAAAATCACTCATTACATGTGAATAAAGCAAGTTAGAACCACCATCCAATTTAAAAATTTAAAATGTACACAAGTGAATAAAAGAGGCCCTATGTTAAACCTTGCTTGTGCCTCCTCTCAAATGAATCAACTACATGCAATGGTTGACAGCCGTTCAGACCAGACCAGCGCAAGCCTTCTTTTCTCGTTAACAAGGCAGGCCTACATGGCTTTCTGAAGCTGAATGATGGTGGGCTTGAAAAACAGTTTCAAAGCAGCAGTACTTGCAAATAATGTTCCTGTTAAGACTAATTTTATACATTAAGAGCAAGGTTGTTGTAAAAAATAAACAATCTGTGCTGACTGAATTGCCAGCTCTGATGCATGGCACTTCTTGTGTGTCAACGAGCCTCCCGGGGCCTGAGAAGGACCCTTACTCATGGCACTTCCATGCTTTGCTCAACCCCAGTAGAACAGCAGACCTAGGAACTGGTGCCGCACAGCAGACAGCTTTACTCAAATATGATCCTGCTACTACCACTTTCTTCTATAATGCTACCTGACGTACAAATAAAGATAAAGAGACATTCTCTTCCCAGAAGAGCTTACAATCTTAATCAAGACAAATATGCAGGACAAGCGAGACTGGGAATTTCATTTATTAAGACAATGCTTAAAATGCTTAAAAATTAAGTGCGACGATCAGGGGTCTGGTTTAAAATGATGGGTTTTTATACGGGATTCAAATAAGGCAAGAGAGGGAGCATGATGCCCTAGCTGAGGAAGTATATTCCAAGCATATGGTGCAGCCAGCTGAAAAACACAGAGTCAGGTATTGGCAGTAGAGGAGAAAGGCATAGATGGGAGTGACTTGCCTGATGAGTGGAGTGCATGAGAAGGGGTGTAGAGAGGGGTAACCGAGGAGAGATCGTGAGAAGCTAGAGTGAAGGCTTTTGTACGAAAGAGTAGCTTGAACTGTATGTGGGAATGGTCAAGGAGCCAATTTAGTGATTTGAGAAGAGAGATTATAAGAGTTTAGTGACTTTAGTGAAAGAGAAGTTATGCAGCTGAATGTTGGACAGATTATAGTGGAGAGAGGTGGCTCACTGGGAGACCTGTGAAGAGAAGGTTGCAAAAGATGATGAGAGGTAAGGGTTCTGGGAGTGTGTTAAGAAAGGAAGGGATGGATTTTAGTGATGTTATATAGAGAGAAATGGCACATTTTAGCAGTGTTTGTATATACTTACGGAAGGAGAAAGAGGCAAACACGGCCAAGGTTATGGGCTGAGGGGACTGGAAGGATTACGGTGTAATCCACAGAAACAGAGAAAGGAGGAAGAGGGGAAGTGGGCTTGGGGGAAAAGATGAAGAGTTCCGTCTTGGCCATAGTGATTTAAGATGGCGGCGGGCCATCCAGGCAGTAATGTCAGACAAACAGGTTGAGATTTGGGACTGGATTCATGATGAAATATCTGGTGTACAGAGATAAATCTTGGAATCATCACCACAATGGGAGAAGTAAGAAAAGAGCAAAGACAGGACAGAGTATCAAGGAGTAGGTGGGGGATCAACCGTGTCAAAAGCAGCAGATAGGTCAAGGAGGATAAGGACAGAGTAAAGGCCTTTGGTTTTAGCCATAAATAGGTCACTGGAGACTTTAACAAGAGCTGATTCCGTGAAACGTAGAGGGTGAAAACTAGACTGTAATGGATCAAAAATGGCTTGAGATGAAAGAAAGTCAAGACAGTGGTGACTTATAGCACATTCAAGTAGTCTGTAGGCAAAAGGGAGGAGGGAGATGGAATGATAGTTGGCAGGATAAGCAGGGTCCAGTGAGGAGTGGTGTGATCCCAGCATGTTTGAATGCATCAGGAACAGAAGTGGAACGTGATAGACCGAGCATGTGACAGATGAAAGGGATGACTATAGTGGAGCTAGAACTAAGGAACTGGATGGGAAAGTGGTCAGAAGAACAAGTAGTGAATTTGGAGGAGGAAAGACAATGGTTAGTTTCCTCCACTGAGACTTCAGAAAAGGAGGAAAAGTAGTAGAGGCCAGGGGAAGGAACTGGGGAGAGGGAAGTAGAGATAACCTAATTGAGAATGCAAGACTAATTTTGTGAATCTTGCCATGGAAGTAGTCAGTCATAGTCTGGGCAGAGTGTGAAAGGGGGCAGGGAAGAGAGGTGAAGGAAGTTTGAGGAGGGAATTGAGTGCAGTAAAGAGATGGTAAGAGCTGGATGCAAGAGAGTTTGTCAGATGGACATAGCAATCTTGCTTGGTAAGTGCAATAGCAGACTGGAAGGAGGTCAGCATGAATTTGAAATGTATGAAATCTGAATGAGTATGGGATTTTAGCCAAGGACGTTCTGTAGAGTGGGTTCAGGAATGTAGGAAACAAATTCTAGGGATGAGCCAAGACTGGGGCTTGGGTTTGCCTTACAGGATGGACAAGGGGAGGGGGAGGTGCAAGAGTGTCTAAAGCAGAGGAGAGTACAGAGTTGTGAGAGTGCTTCTGTAACATGCCAACCACAGGAATCCACACCTCAATTGGCATCCTGTACCTCACAGTCCCAGGCCCAGTGCTATGTTTGTCAACTTGCTGGGGCCTCCCAGCATGGCTCCCAGCATCCTGCTCCTCTGCTGCTCTGAGTAGGAGCCCATAGCAATTCACCAGCTTTATAGGGGCAGTGCCCAGGATTTCCTGTGGCACAGACTGATGTCATCAGCACTGCTCTAATATAAAAAGAAGCTCACTCCTCCAGGCAGGTGCCTGAAAAACAAGTTATGATTCTTTGTTCTCCTGTGACTGGCTGTTCCTGATTCTGACTACTGATTGAAACCTGGCCTGGTTCCTGACCTTGCTTTCATCTGCCACCTGCCTAGATTCTCATTTGTCTCTTGCTTCTAAACAAGTCTTGGCCGTATCATTTTGTACCATACCTTGGCCCTGTCTGTCAGCAGTTCCAAAGTCCACTCTTCCAAGCCCATGACAGTTTGATCAGGCCATGGACCCTGCCGGAGTTTCTGAGGGGCCTCTCACAGATAGTCCAACATCTAACTGCAATAGTTACAATTATCCGCATCGTGGTCTGGCCCCAGATATTGATAACAAATGTCGTGGACATCTTCTGGTCACATATGCAGTCTTTGAAGCCACTAGTTGTGGACTTCTTAGAACCAGGTATGATAGCTTCTTAACTTCTTTT